>NC_090927.1:215581589-216215871 GCF_040938575.1 Ambystoma mexicanum | reverse complement strand
GTCTTTCCACAGTGCCAGTTATTGGTTAATGCTCCCTCACCTGCAGCTAGGGTGCTTGTCCCTTAGGGGATGCCTAACACGTGGGTTAGGCTTGGGAGTGGGTATATCCTAGGCTCCCTCCCCGGCTTCTTCCTTCCATGCACGCTTGTTGTGGTGCGTTCTAAATTCAGTGATGTCTTTGTTTTTTTCGGCCTTTCGGTCTGTTTCTGAGGTGAAGAGCCACATTCTGAGTAATTTTCTGAATTTTAGGTGATCCTTCATATTGTGTATTTCTTTTGGAGGGGTGTTCCAAATGTTTGCTGGTGGGAGAATGAGGATCCCCCACATTTTCTTCTTGTATATGGTTTTGGTTCCAAACGGATGTCGTTGCTTTATCTGAGTGCTCTTGTCGTTAGGTAAATGGTTATTTTCTTGTATATGAATTCTGCTCCCTGGCCATCGATTACTCTGGGCGTTCTGCACATAGTTTTGAACATGATTCGGTGTTTGATTGGCAGCCAGTCTAACATTTTTAGCGGTGGGGTGATGTGGTCCCTTCATGATAGTTTGAGGAGAAGTCTGGCCGCTGCATTTTGGATACGTTGCAGTTTCTTCAGCAGGTGTTCTGGCATTCCGAGGTAAAGGCTGTTGGCATAGTCTATTGTGGGCATGATGAGAGCGATGATGGTCAGTGTTTTATGAGTGAAGGAGCGGAGTGGTAGGATTATTTTATTGCATGTAGGGGGAAGAAGCATTTCTTGATTGTTGTGTTTACTTGTGGCTCTAAGTGTTAGCCCGTTGTCCATTAGGACTCCAAGGTTTTTGACCTTTTTCAATGGTGTGGGTGCTGTTCCTAGTTCTGTGGGCCATGCTATATAATGGTTATTCTCCTGATTTTTGGATACAACCATGATTTCTGTCTTGCCCTGGTTGAGTTTGAGACAGTTTGTGTTCATCCATCCATAGAGTCCTTTTAGACAGTCTTCCAGCATTGTCTTTTCTTCTTGTGCATCTTTCATTTTGTAGATGATTTGTGTGTTGTCTCCTTAGTTCTATCACATAACGCTGTGTATTTTGATGGGCTTGATTAATGGAGTCAGGTAGACATTGAAGAGCAGTGGGGATAGCAACGATCCTTGTGGTACTCCACAGCCGGTGTCTCGTGGAGTGGATTTGAAGGGTTTTATCCAGACAGTTTTTGTTCTATCAGTTAGGAATGATTTAATCCAGAGCAGGGCTAGATCGGTTATTCCTATTTCTTCTAGTCTCTTGATGAGGATGTCATGGATGACTGTGTCGAATGCTGCAGAGAGGTTGAGTATAATCAGAGCAGAGTTTGTTTCAGAGTCTCCGTTTGTCTTTAGGTCATCCCAGATAGATAGGAGTGTCATCTCTGTCCCTCTCATGGGTATATAGCTGGCTTGTGCCTGGACCAGCAGCTGGTTTCTTTATGTGTGTTCCTGTTTTAGTTTCTAGATGTTGGTTTTTAGCAGTTTTGCTGGGTATGGAATGTTTGAAATAGGTCTGTAGTTAGAGTAGTCTTCTATGTCGCCTGCCGTGTCCTTGCGCAGTGGTTTGATGTACACCAATTTGAATGATTGCGGTACTTCTGTTGCGAGTGATAGGTTAAAAAGGATTCTGTCGCATTCCAATGGTGTGCTCTGTGTGAGCATTGATTTGTATATATCTGTAGGGCAGGGGTCCACGGGGGAGCCTGCTTTATTGCTATGTTTTACCAGCTTGACCAATGTTTCTACTGATATTTTTAGGAAGCTTTGGAGTTTGTTCTGGGGTTCCATGGTTGGTGGGGTTGGTTGTGTGTTTTGGGTGACTGGTCTGCTTTGTATGATTTGATGGATGTAGCTGGTTTAATTTTTGAAGTGAAGCGGTCTGCTCCGTCGTTGTATAGTTTCTGTGAAGGTACAGGAGTGTTGTTGTCTTGGGAGGATTTCTCAGGGGCAACATGCTCGCCTTGGAAGCAAGACGACACGGAGCACCACAGGTTCGATCCCTGGGTCTGTGATTACAAACCTCTGGGTATTAAGTGCGTTATAAATAACCTATCATATCATATCATCCCAGTGGTGTTCTTATTCCATTTATGACGTTGAACAGTTCTTTTTTGGGTGTTGGCTGCTTTGGTGATTCGGTTGTCGTTTTTATTTTTGGCTTTTTGAATTTCCTTTTTGTAGGATCGGTTTTGTTATTGGTATTGTGATTATTTTGCCAGGTCGTATTTTTTCCTCCATTTGAGTTTGAACTTGTTGTTGTCCCTTTCATGGCATTGAGAAGGGGTGTAAACCATTTTGTCATTGCTCTCCATCGTGATGGGTATGAACGATTTTTCAGGGGAGATGCTGTCGATTGTTTCATCAATCTCTTTATGAAGTAGCTCTGGTTTTCCATTGTGTTCTTCTTCGTCCAAGTTAGTGGTTGGTGGTTTTGTGAGATCAAGTTGTTCTATTAGGCTGCTACCTTTGATTGTCTTCCAGTTTCTTTTTCAGATAGTCAGAGATTGTTTGGGCTGCTCAGCTGCTTTATTTGGTAGTGTGATCACAAATGGGATGATGAGGTGGTCGCTCCAGAGTATCTGTATAGGTGGTGCAGTAGTTATAAGGTTTTTGTTGGCAAAGATTGCATCAAGCATGTGTCCCGCTGTGTGTGTTGCTCCTTTAACCATCTGGTGTAGTTTGATTGTCTTGATTTGCTCGATTAGCGATTTTTGAGTGTTTGCGTTTTCTTCTTCAAACCAAGTGCTGATGTCCCTGAGGATTATCAGGTTCTCGTGTTTGATGGCAAGGATTGTGATGGCTTCTATGAAGGTGTCAACGAATGTTGCATCGTATGTCGGTGGACTGTAAACCAGTATGAATTTGAGTTTTCTTTTGGGGTTTACTGTCAAGTGAAGGACTAGGGATTCACAGTTTTTGATGTTTAGTGGTTTGTCTGTATGCTATTGGAATTCCTCCTCTTTCTTCTTTCCTGTTTACCTGTGAGCACTTGAAGTTGTCGGCTAGGCAGCTGTGGAGTGTGATTTTGTAGTTGTTGTCTAACCATGTTTCTGTGATAAATAGGATGCCAGTACCACCGTCGCACAGAAAGTCGTAGATCTCTGTGGCATGTTTGGACATCAACCTTGTGTTGATTACTTTGCAGTGGATTTTTTTGGCATGTTTTAAAAAAATATCTGCTTTGTCTCAAGATTGTTGTGTTGGTTTGCTCCCATTTTGCTCTCATGGTGTGATCGTTGTACAGTAGGGTCTGTTTTGTCGTTGAGTATGTCTGGACAAGTTCAAAAGAAATAGAGGACAATGTTTTAGTATTTTCCTTTGCAGAGTGTCAGGTTGTGATGTAGCACAGCCATGCATGCCAGCGTTTACTTGAGGGCGGGCAAGGGTCATCTTAATCCACTGTCCCCAAAAAAAGATTCTGCCATATAAAATCCCATGACAGTGTGCCTGTGTACCATACATTTTCACATCATACTGGTGGCTGTTAAGGGGCTTGGTGTTCCCATGCCCTGGGGTGGAGGGCACTGCAGGGCCGGTCCACTGCCTAGTGCGCAGCGCTTGCAACTCGCTAAATGACTGTCAGGAGGCAGGAGTCATGGTGGTAACTGAATGCAGAGCGGGAAGTAGCTTGCCCCTTTTCTCATCATGACACGTCTCCCACGTGTCACACTCCACATGACTTTCACATGAGCCCAGGAGGAGCATTACTTGCAACATCCCATGCCAGGAGTATGGAATGAAACAACAAAACATTGAAAACAAGGCGTAATACGCGCTGTCTATGGGACATATACATGGATGTGCCCAGGACACGACGTTCAGTACGTACATTGTCAAGTATTCAGAACACAACCACGATGGACCCATATACATGTTATGGCGGGGCCATTGACCAAAAGGGCAGCACACATGAGAGGGATTTTAATGCACACAGGATGTCAGACAAACTGATGATGAGACCATTGAGGCGCTGAGTTTCAACGCAACCGTGACACAACTTTATTTGCTTACTGTCATCGGGGGTTTGGCAGGAAATGCTGAATATGGGTACGCCAGGGGACACATCCACCGCAGTGTGTCCATTTGGGCAGATGCACACAGGGCCAACGTTATTTGTCCAGGACTGTGAGACCCCACTGATGTCCATTTGTACTGAGGCCCAAATTAGGCTTGGGGGCAACTCACAGAACCACAGCTTACTCCCCGTGCCCACTTGAAGTGTGCTGATGGTAGGCTATGGCCACATGTGGGAAAGGGCCGCCCGGTCGTGCAAGCACTTTTCTCCAGAAAAGTCGCAGGCAGGTAGAAATGTGGCAGATGGAGTGGGACCACAGATGTCCTGTCGGGTCCTCGCTGCTTGTTCGGTTCTCGGCAGAGGGGACTGTAAGTATTGGGAGCAGTTGGAGCATGTAGCAAAGGCTGCGCAACGGCAAGCAGCCTCACCAAACCACCTCCTTGTCCTCCCCTAAGGGAATCTTTCTTCATGGCATGGAGTGCGGCATCCCGCCACCTTTCTCTCCTTCCAGCTGGCAATTGTATATGCCTGCTGCAGCCGTGGTCGCTCACTCAATGTGGCGGTGTGCAGGTTGCCCATTCGCCTGACCGCACATGCACCCTCTGGGATGAGGGATATGGCCGGGCAATGTTGCCAGGTTGCCACGCTGTATGCCGCACTTTCTCCACCTCCTTGTGTTCTGTGCGGCCTTGCACTGCCTGTTCCTCATACCCTGGTGAGGGTGTGGGGCAAATGATCGTGCTGGCCGCTTCACACAGATTTAGTGTGCATGCACCGGGGACTCTGGCAGCGTGTGCCCATTCGTCACGGGACCTCATTGGGGTCATCCAATGGGCATCGGGGTCCCAACGTCCAGGAGGGGTCGATACCTCCAGATCCTCCAGGCATGAGCTTTGCAGAGCCGGGGAGCCAGCCATGCTGGTACCATGGCGGGGCCAGTCAAGCCCCTTGCTGTGGCTACCATCTTGGCCCTTTTTGTGCCATGCCCACCACATCTTCACCAACACTGTGGACGCGCTTCACCACGCTGTTCGTGTGACAGGGACAGGCTTTGCCCCTTCCACTTCGGGATTGGTGGGGCGCCAGATCCCACCTTCTTTGCCAGTTGCTAAGGGGCCTGGTGGGCCCCAGTCCTGTGGGGTGGAGGGCTCTGCAGGGCAGGCCTACTGGCTAGTGTCCAGTGTTGACACTGTGCTCAATGACTGTCAAGAGGCAGAAGTCAGTGTGGTAACTGACTGCTGACCGGGAAACCGTTAGGCCCTTTTATTATCGTGATGACACATCTCCCATGTGTCATACTGCACATGACTTTCACACGAGCCCAGGAGGGGCATTAGTCACAACAGTGGCCATGTTATAGAGTGACGTAAATGCGCTCTGGAGCCTTCCACCAATTTCACAGGTCCAAAAGTCATGCATATATACACCTCATTCTCTGCCTGTGACACAATCCCTGCCCAGTTCTGGGGTATCTAGTGAAGTGAATAAGGGGGCCGGGTGCCTCTCCAAGCTACCAGATCATGCACCAGTTGTGGTGTAGGGAGGGATGCTCTGGTCACCCTCACTTAGTGCCCGTCTCAGAGCAGGGCACCAAGTAGTTCAATTTTAAGAGCAGATGCCCTTATACCTGGGCATAGAGACCACATGGGAGGCAGGGAAAGAAGGTTCTACTCAACACCAAAGCACAGTGCTTTCACTTCAACAGTAGGTGGGGACTGAGTTAATGCAAGTTTAATAAGGCACACATCAATGGTGGTGAAAGGGTGAAGAAGGGTGGGGAGAGTAACAACAGTCCACAAAAGAGTGAGTAGGCAGAAGAGGGACCAGTAGGACCCAAAGTGGTGAAAAAGTACCAAGCAAAAATGGAGAGCACAGTAATAACACTATCCCAGGATGGGTGAAGAAGGTGGGGGCAGTGACTGTAGTATTGCATGGGCTCAAGAAGGGGGGTCCAGAAGCTCGAGAATGGTAAATACATCCAAGGTGGTTACAGAAAGGGGGAGGCTTGGAAAGGATAGAGGAGCAAGGGCTGGTGGAGAGGTCTAGAGGAGACAAAAAGATTGTCGTCATCTTAATAGAAGGGTGGGAAAGGGGGGGTGAGAGAGAGAAAAGGCTGGAAGGAGTAGCGCGATAGAGGACAGAATGGGAAGAAATGTATTTATTTATTTATTGTTCATTTGTAATGCCCCTATACACAAGTGTTTCAAGGCGCAACAATGAAAGGAGGGGAGACGAGGGAAAAACAGATAGACGGTCTTCAAGGCATGGTACATTCAGATTGTGTAAGTGTGCAGACCAGTGTGGGTGAGGGGAGGGGGGCACAAGTGACGGGGTGGGTGGTGGGGGTGACCAAGTGCGCCCTGTCAGTTAGAAGCTGGGGTAAGTGCTGAGAGATGCCACTCTCATGGGTCATTGACCAAGTGCAGTAATGATGAGGCAAGTGTAAGGCCAGGAGGCAAGTGCGAGAGGACAAGCGAGGGTGCCATGGAACTGTGAGACTCTGAGGTACACCAGGCAGCCAGTCAGCATACTGTGCGGAAAAGGAAGGAGAGAGGGATAGACGGAGAGAGAGGTTCTCAGGGTAGAGGGAGAGAGAAGGAAGAGGAGAAGAGGAATGTCTTAAGATGTTTTAAGGAGATCTGGCTCAAGACGGAGGGCGGCAGGGAGGCTATTCCAGAGGGAGGCATCTGCAGAGGATAAAGATCTCCTTCCAAGTCTCTGCTTGGAGAACGGCTCACTGGCAGAAGGTTGGAGTTAGTAGAGTGGAGGGCTCAGGAATGACAATATTTAGGTAGGCCGCATTGCAGATGGACAGGTCCCATGCCCCAGAAAGCCTTGTGGACAATGCAGAGGGTCTTGAACTTGATCCTTGCACCTACGGGGAGCCAGTGGAGGGATTTCAGCGCCAGAGAGATGTAGTCGCTGGACTTGAGGCCACGGAGAATTCTTGCAGTTCTGTTCTGGATGACTTGCAGAGGGCGCAGAGCAGAATCAGGTTGAGAAGGAGGCTATTGCAGTAGTCCAGCCTTGAGAGAACCAGGGCTCTGGAGACAGTGAGCTGCTGGGGGAAGGTGAGAAAAGGAAGTGTACCTCTGAGGAGGTGCAGCTGGTAGTTGGACTTTTTAGAGATGTTTGAAATGTGAGTGGAGAAGGAGAGAGTTGAGTCGACGATGACCCTAAGGTTTTTTTCCTCGCAGGTGGGGGAGGGTGCAAGGCCATGGGAGGTCGGCCAGATTGAGAGTGGAAAAGTGGGAGCATGAGTCTCAATGAGAACAATCTCAGACTTACTGGCTTTGAACCATAGGTCGTTTACAGCACTCCATGACTGAATTGCGGACAGACAGTCAGATATGAGCGAGGAAGAGGAGGTGACTGAGGGTAACCTGAAGGAGAGTTGCGTGTCATCCGCATAACACTGGGCGTTAGAGATAAAGGTGGCAATCACACGTGCCAGGGCAGCCATGTAGACATTGAAAAACCAGGGGAGTAGGTTAGAACCCTGGGGAACTGCACGGGTTGAAAGAGTGATTGTAGAGAGAAAGGACACAAGTTCCACCTGGGATGGGCAGTTGTAAAGGAAGGAGGTTAACGACACTAGAGCCTGACCTGTGATTTCCAGGGTGTCATTGAGACGTGCGATCAGAATATTATGGTTTACCATGTCAAAGCCAGAGGAGAGGTCAAGAAGAATGAGGACAGAGGGTGTGTTAGTGTCAAGATTTGAGAGCAGGTCTTCATGGTTGCTCAGAAGAGCAGTTTCCATGCCGCTCTCAAGCCAGACTGATGGCTGTGGAAGCAACTAGCAGATTCATTGTGGCGGGTAAGCTGAGAGATAGCCAACTTCTCCAGGAGTTTGCCCAGGAAAGGAATAATATAGATAGGGTGGTAGTTTCCAGGAATGGAGGGGTCAACAGTGGGTTTCTTAAGCAGAGGGTGCACAAAGGAGTGCTGAAGTGAAGTTGGGTAAACTCCAGAGCAAATGAGAGATTGCAGAGATCAGCCAAGGCTGGAGTGAGAGAGACAATGTTGTCCTTAATGGTTTAGGAGCGGCAGGGCTCCACCTATTTGGATGAAGCCTTCATAGACTGGACTTCTCTAGCGACCTCATCAGGTGTGATGGGAGTGACAGAAGAGAGGAGAAGTGGAGGAGGGGGCAGAGGAGGCTTCAGAAGTGTTGGTGTATGATGTGGCGTGGATCGAGAGAGGAAAGGATGTCTTGGGTTTTTGCAGTGAAGTGTGCAGCCGGGGACGAGCAAAGGTTCCTTACAGACTTTGAAAAGTTTGGCTGTGTTGTTTAATGCCACGGAAATGTGGACTTGAATAAAGACTCTTTTCTTGGAATGGATGCAGTGTCGATATTGCCTTGGGAGGAGGCAGGCCAGTTTGTTAGAGGATCCGCCCGACAAATTCAATATCCGCTCAGATGCCATACACTTGCCTTTGAGGGTAGTCAGATCAGAGTCATACCAAGAGTTGCACTTTTTAGAAGGCTTCAGTCCGACCCTCATGTCAGGGGCAAGAGTATCAAGAGTGTTAGAGATAGAGAGATTGAAGTAGCGAGTGCTGTTTCAGGGTGGGAGGGAGCTGCAGGAGTAGGAGACAGAGAGTAGGTGGAGGCAAAGGCAGCCACTGTCATTCTTTTCATGGGTCTGGAGACTTTGAAACCAAGTTGCCGCGCCCGGAGTGCTGATGCAAGAGGAGAGGAGAGCTTCAAATGTGAAGAGAGAAGAGAGTGGTCCATCCAAGAGAGAGAGGTAGTAAGAGGGATAGCGAAGGTGATGTCGGTAGAGATAAAAGCCTTCAAAGTGTGGCCCGCTGTGTGCGTGGAGCCAGAGGGTCAGATAAAGAGGGAGAGAGGATCGCATAGGTTGCAGAAAGGTCCTGAGGAGTCAGGAGATTCCAGATGGATGATGAGATCAGTTGAGAGGAGGAGAAAAGTAGAGAGGAGGCCAGGACAGCCCATTCCGAGAGGAAGAGAGTGGACTGTCCTGGTGGCCGATAGAAGGTGGCCAGAAGGAGAGAAGATTTAGGAGAGAGTGAGACAAGGCACTCGAAGGAGGAGTAGTCCTGAGTAGGGATGATGGACACAGGTATCCATTCTGGGAAGATCAGCGCTACTCCCCCTCCTATCCTCTTGGGCCTGGGCACTGAGAGGATCTTGTATCCTTCAGGGAGGAGTGTGTCAAAGCGCGTGACAGAGTTGTCCTTGAACCATGCCTACGTGTTGGCAAGTGTCAGGGCTGGAGCAGGTGTGGGGGTAAATGCACTCATGGTGTGCACTAGGGGTGGAAAAGGAGCCAGAAAGCATCCCACCAGGTATTCCAGGCGTGTTCTCCTCCCCTTCTGCAGGACCGTGGCCCAGGGATGGAGAACAGCCCGGAAAGTACACTTCCCAGCAGGCCGTCTTCCAAGTGAGCCTGCGTGAGGGAAGATCGCCACACCCCCGGCCGTGCCCGCACAATTGCGCATGCGCGAATCACGCCTGTGGGACGCCGCTCGCACTCCTGACCGGCGAACTGGAAGGACGTGTTCAGAGGAGCTCCGGTGGCAAGCTCACGCGGGGCGTTTCCGCCCACCGCCTGCAAGACCCCAGGCCCCGCGTACAAACTAAGATAAGTGTATTACTTACCTAGCGCTGACACCCTGTAGCATCCGAGGGGCCACGTAACAGGAGCGGCTCCTACTCCAGCCAGCCCGCACTTAGCAGGAAGCGGGAATGAACTAGAAGGGGACGCTAGATGTCATAACATCATTAACCCTGCATGCGACTTGAACTAACAATGCCCGCATGTGCTTAGACTTGTAGTCGCTTGAATCCGGAGCGGTTGTTCCGCCGCGCGGATAACCTTTCTAAGAACCATAGCCCAGAACTCAGTCGCACACACATTCCGCACCTGTATTGACTCGATTCTTGCTTATTGCAGAGACAGGAGAAAACTGGTGAAGATCGTGGCCAACCAACACGAAAAGGCCAGAAAAGCCATAGGACTCTGGCAAAACGAAGCTAAGTGTACTTTCAGGTTATTTCTGGGGGAATTGCAATTGTTGCTGCATGAAGTTAATGCAGTGTTAAAACCTCGGATGGAGTAATGTGGGGGCGAGAATAAGTCATGCATGAGTTAATGTATGATCTCCTGCAAGGCACATACTTGTGATCTGTATTTCCTGAGAAGTCTGAGAATGTCCTGGTGAGGGCTCCAGCACAAAGGCCCAGGGGGAAAAAAGACACACAGTAGAAGAGTGAGTGGAGAGTGCAAGTGCAAAAGGGCGGAGTATTCTTGGAACTGGAGCCGAGGAGCATGTGACCCTGCTATCCCCCCTTCCCATCCACAACCTCTACCTATCCCTCTTACCGGTGTTCCTAACTTCCCGTACATATCCATCCAACGGACCCTAACCCTCTTTCCCCGAAGGGTCAAGGTGGCCTGTGTTGTCAATTCCCAGGTGCTAAGACCTAACGGGGAGGGAGGTGGTTTTGCTGCGTTTGTGCTGCCTCTGCTTCAAGAAGAAGCAAGCTCTGACAGCAAGCCCATCAAGATCCATGAGTTTGATGAGGTTGCAGATGTCAGACGAGTGTTTGGCAGCAGAGCAAAAGTTAAGCGTGGCAATATGGAGCAGCTTGCCATCTTTGAAGGTCTTCCGTGGGGGAGCGCAGGGAACGGTAGTCCCCCCGAGGGTGGCAACAGAGCCAGAGGGATAGTGGAGGGTGTGCGGACGAGCCAAGCCCGAAAAGGGAGCCGGGGCAGTGAGGAAAGGCAAGGGAGCCTGTGCAGAGGCGGAATTAGAAATGGTCAAGGGAGCCTGTGCAGAGGAGGAGGTAGAAACGGGCAAGGGAGCCTGGGCAGAGGAGGAGGAAGGCAGAGCAGGCAAGGGAGGGAGCCTGTGCAGAGGAGGAGGAGGAGGCCACAGTAGGCAAGGGAGCCTGTCCAGAGGGAGAGGTAAGGTTTGAGAGGTGAGGAAGGAGCCTGTCAAAGAGAATAACATTGGGTTGAGGGCCCTGGACTGTGATGGTTCCATTCCGATAGACATTAATGATGACCCTGGAAATGGCGAAGAGGTCAAGGAAAACCTTCCAGCGGGTGCCACTATTACAAAAAACACAAAGGTTGGGGGACAGAGGGTGGAGGGGGCAGGCACTGAAGACAAGGTACGACGTGCAGTACGTTAATGCAGGATGTACTCACAGCACACACTTAAAAAAAAAGTTAGTAGGTAACAGTTCTGCACCCAGCAAAAAAAGATACATAGCCCAGTTCGGTGTTAGCTCAAGCAGAAATAAAATACATTGCAGCCTGTGCACACAGCCTAGTTCAATTTTAGCTAAAAGAAATCAAACACAATGCAGCCTGTGCACAGAGCCCCGTTCAATTTTAGCAAAAGCAGAAATAAAACACAATGCAGCCTGTGCAGACAGCCCAGTTCGATTTTTAGCTAAAGCAGAAATAAAACACAATGCAGCCTGTGCACACAGCACAGTTCGGTTTTAGCTAAAGCAGAAATAAAACACAATGCAGCCTGTGCACACAACACAGTTTTAAATGATTGAAGTCAAGAGGATACAAGAGGAAGCCTGGTAAATAGAATGGCTTAAAGATGTTGAAGAGAGCAAGAGGGAGGCCATTTCCCTTGGGGTAAAGGTAGGCATGGCTAGCTACCGGGGAGACTGGAGAATAGTTGGCCACCCTTGGACTAGGTTTAGCTCTCAGCACAGCACACTCCTTGGGAGTTGCCACACTCAGCAACTGGACATGGGATCCATAGATTCCTATTGTGACAGAGGATCTCCTGGAGCAAACAGTGGCAAACTCAGGGAAGAACAAGAGTGTGTGGCCAACAATATCAGGGCAAAGAGGAGGAGGAGGAGGAGGAAATAGGGGACTTGTCTGTGAACCCACTGCTAACCGAGGACTGCCACAGAGCCCAATAGAGGGCGAATCCCAGACACTTAGAATGGGAGGACTAGTTTCTAGAGACTTAGTGTTGTGCATATTGTACAAGGAGGGAACCAGTGTGAGAATTGAGAGAAGAGCATTTGTGATTTTTGCTTCCTACATTCCCACCTGGGAGGATCCACTGCACTTATCTTGGCACCATAACTACGCCTTGTGGATTTCCTGTTTAATATGTTGGGCACTTACTGTACAAGATTCCCAATAAAGCTGGTACAATATATTTACCTTTTTTTTCTGGTCATTTGATCCAATCTCAGCCATGACAGTCTCCAAAAATTTGACACAGATTTCTAAAGTGGATCGCTCCTGGCATTAAAGTAGAGTATATATGTCTCTCATTCACACCGCACACCTAGGACCAAGCCTAATGCTAGCACTAATCTCAGTGTACCACAGAGGCCTAGAGGCGTCCAAACCCCCAAACCACATGCACAACCACCAGGATTGCCCCACCATCCGGCATTGTACCTATATGAATTTTATGTTCCTCATGCCACCTCACCACATGCCCATTGCTGCTCTCGTCTGCCCGCTTGATAGCTGCTGCACACCTTTTCCACTTATGCCCCCTGATTGCAGCTCCCTCCAGAACCAGCGGAATGCTTGGGATTTCCTTGTAGATGGGGTGTCCCTATTAGTCCCAGGGTGGACTTTGCCATCCAGGCTACGGTAGTTGCACATAACATCAATGTGCTCTTTGTATGTTCTCCCAGGTGTGTCCACGTGCTTGGATGCAGATGGTTGATGAACCCTTTCCCTCCCCGCTCTGTGTCACCCACCATACTGTTTAGCTGTTTGAGGCCATTTTACTAAAAGGGGCCTCCTGGATCAAAGATTAGACACACACCAGGGTTCTCATCTTAGGTGTTGTATCAGGGATATGTTACACAGTGAAGAAAGGGTTGGCTAAAAGTGATATTTCAATGTACTCTGGGCTTCCATACCCAAAGTAAAATGGCAGTGCTCAACAAAATACTTTGGCTAGGTTCTCCAATTGAAAATGTTTGCTCGGTGGATTCTGGTTTGCTTGCATTTCGCCTCTAAAACCCTCATAATCCGGTTCAACGCTTAGGGTGCTAGGCCTAGGTTCAGTTTTTAGAAAGGACCTTAAAATGATCATCTTAAAAAAATTCCAGTCCTCCTGCTTTGGCCAGAAATAAACCCCTACAATAGTGATTCCTTGAGCAGAATGGCAAACAGGTCTCAGTGCTAGGGGTCTATGGTTCAGGAGACTCTGGGGGGCAGCTCCAGGTCCAGCTCAAAGTTTCCTTCCCAGCCTAACTGGACCCCAACCACTACTCCGGTCTTGCCGAAGAGGCCACCCCTCCCTTCTTCACATGTATCAGTCGCCTAAGGCCTAGACAGTGCTAAACTTGGAAAATCACACAGTTTAACATTCTATACTCCATAGTAAAAACTATTCATACATAGAAAAATACATATAACTATGCAACAAACACAAAATATCATCGCTTTCCAAAAAGCTTAGACATTCCATCCATATGTTTAAAAGCACATTGTGGTAATGGGAGTTTAGTATATGGTTGTGACTCAATTAATACAGCTGGAAACTCGCTCCACCATCTTGATTCAAGTAAAAATGCCACCTAGGCATGTATCCACGAGTGATACCTTTGCTGTACACCAGAGAGGACGTTTTTCTATTATTGAGAAAGGAATGGGGCACATGGAGGACAACTAATGATGGGGATGAGGCAGAGAGGGAAGTTGGAAGCAGCAGTTGCAAGGCTGCAAAGAGGGCCAGAAGGAGAGAAATAGGGGTGTAGCAGTCAGGGGAGGGCAGAAGGGGAAAATGGGGGCACAGCATTCAAGGAGGCAGAAGAGGTCAAAGGGCGGGTGCAGCTGTCAAGGGTGGCAGACAGGGTCAACTAGGTCAACAGTAGTCAAGGGGGGTGGGCAGAAGGGGGAAAGGGAGGTAGCAGTTAAGGGGGAACAGAAGAGACCATAGGGGGAAGCAGCAGTCCAAGGGGGAGGGAAAGGGGGGCACAAACACAAACATGTCTTTATCAGGTGCCAAAAGGGGCAGAAGGTCAGGGACCTCACAAGGCTGCCTCAATCAAAGAAGCCGGTGCTCACTTTTAACAAATAATGAATAACACATGCCATGATATGTATAATGTGCTGCTGATCCCCTGGGTTTGCTGCTTGGCAGTTGCTGACAAGTATGTTCTGGTCTGATCAATTAATTTTGTAATGCATTCTGTATTCACGATAATATGTGGACTTTGCGCGTTCACAAGTGCACAACTCCAGTAGCGTTTCACCTTTCTGCGGACAGCGCATTGATCATTGATATTGATATTAATATTTTATTTCTATTGTGCTCATACACAAGTGTTTCTGAGCGCGACAAGGCAAGAGAGGGGAACAGGGGACAACAAAACAGCGATCTTACTAGGCCCAGTGACATTGAGAACGCGCAAGTGCATGGGAGAGGGGGAGGGGAAAAGTGCATGGAAGGGGGGTGAAGTGGAAAGTGCGAAGCAGAGGAGAAACAGATAAATAATAAATAAATAAATAATGGCAACAAACATTGGTAGTGCAGCCATCAATTTGCAAGTGTTAGGTTTAAGGCAGCAGACAGGGTAGATCTGATAAGTGCAGGAAGAAAATAGGGGGTCTGTATGGGTACAGATACCGACCCCAGTGCAAGGGGTGGCCCAGAGGCAGTGCGGCAGGGTGGCAGGGTGAGCAGGTACCTGGGCCCGGACTGTACAATAACCACACTTGAAATGCATATTGATAAGTGCGAGTGCCAGAATGCTTCAGAAGATAGCTCTGTTGCAGAGATGTGTCTCCATAATATGGCATATCGCAGAGCAACATTCGAGCAAGGCTGACTCAGGCTATCCTCTCTCACTGGTTGATGAACTTGAGTGTGTTTACTTTCGTGATATTCACATCTCTTGTAGTACAAAAGAATGTGTTTGCACCAAGTTCAAATTTACCATAGCACCAGTGCGCTTGAGATTGATCCCTTCAAACAAGGATTGTAGGAACTGAGCAGCCAGCCCCCAATGAAAGTGCTAGCCCTGAGTGGTAATTGGGTAGCCACATTTAAGACTGTGGAAACCAAGTGTTGATGTTCATATTCCAGCTTTGCCCCAGGATGATTTAGTGATCCCGGAAAAATCATCTTATCTCACTCTTTGCAAAGGTTTGCCTTCTCACATTCTGGTGGCATTATTCAGCCCGTTGCCTGCTCTTGCTTTTCATTTACTCCAGTCACAGACATAAGAAAGCCCCTCCCAAGCTTGTTCACAGGATTGCCTACTTGACACAAAAACTGTCCTAAATCAAGTCAGCCTTGAAACAACAAAAGTGGCGAACACAGTTCCTTTAGCTCTATTTTGATATTTTTTGTTTTGGTGAGTTTGAGACTTTTTGTTTGTGAAGCTGCTGCACTGAGGTTCTGATCCTGAGGCTGGTCAGAAGAGGATGCAATTTTTAGTCAATGGTATGAACCTTTGTGCGCGCTAAACTTTGGTATTGTTGATTTCTGCCTTAAAGTTCACAATTCACTTTTTTGTTTGGTGTAAATATTTGAGTCAAGATTTCTTGTTTGTTTGCAAAAATTGGTTTGTTGTTATTTCTTGGCCTCTTGAGAGTTCCTTTTTTTACAGTTGTTCTAATTTTTCAAAGAGTGATTTTAGTGATTCCTTGTTTGTATTGGTTGGTTGTTGATTAGATATTTTGAATCCTGAAGATAGTTGTTCTGCTTCTTGTTCTCTTTGTTCATAATTTGAAGCCATTTTGGAGTTTTGTTTCTATGGTTGGATTGGTTCTGCCTTTGTTTTATTTAAAAAACAGTCCTAAATCAAGGCAGCCTTGAAACAACAAAAGTGGCGAACACAGTTGCTTAGCTCTCTTTTGATATTTTTCGTTTACTTTTTGTTTTTTGTTTTGGTGAGTTTGAGACTTTTTGTTTGTGAAGCTGCTGCACTGAGGTTCTGCTCCCGAGGCTGGTCAGAAGAGGATGCAATTTTTAGTCAATGGTATGAACCTTTGTTTGTGTGCGCTAAACTTTGGTATTGTTGATTTCTGCCTTAAAGTTCACAATTCACTATTTTGTTTGGTGTAAACAATTGACACAAAAACTGTTTAATCTTTTTGTACAATGTCAAATGTTCTTATGTACATCATGATTAAAAATATGCAACCCTTTTATTGATGCTTGTATTGAAAGCTATAAAATACAGTTGTAAAATCCATGTGAGATTTATTTAGGCTTGCGTCAATTAGTATTCTGGTACTTGTATATTTCCATTGATGATGGAGGAAATTAAACAAGAATCATTCTCTTTTTGCATCACGTTGTACTATATAATGATAATTTACATTTATATATATTACCCACGGTGTGTGGTGCTCATTTATCAACCTCGAAGCCTCTTTTCGGGATTCAAACCTGCGTCAGCAGGTTCTGCACAGATGTCAAAGCGAGCGCTCTACTTGCTGTGCTATCTGACGACTACGTGCCATTTTCTCCAATACTGTCATATTACGATTATGTGATTTGAGTATGCTCCGTGAAGTTTCCATGCAATGTCACACAGTGTTATTTTAGTTAATGAAAGTGAAATCATCGAAAATAATGGCACCTTGCTCTAGGACGAAAACTGGGAATCAAGGTGGTGAAGTCCAGAAATAGGCTATACTCGAGCCGTTGCTTCATTTCCTCACCAAAGTGTGTGATCTGGGGCAACTCATTTAATCTCTTAGGGCTCCACTTTGCACAAAATTGCAAGTGGGGTTATGGCTTTGTGTTCCCGGTATAGCAGCGGGTGTGAGTCGCATGTGCACCCCAAAGCCACAGCATCCGGTTCTCCAATGTTCCATCACCTCTCCTTTGTCTCATTTGTTCACTTTTGTCCTAGCCCTTAATCCTGGTAACAGTCCATCATTTTAGTTCTTCTCCATCCGCCAATCCATTCTCCTCTCTTCTAGTTCTTCACCTTAGTACTAATCCTAGTACTTATTGTGAATGTTAGTCCTTCATGTTAGCCCTTATCCTTCATCCTCAACCTGCATCATAGTCTTTTATCGGAGTGCTTCTACATTATACGCTCCTTTACCTTTGTCCCAATCCTAGTCAGTTTCTCAGTCAATTTTTTATCCGTATCCCCTATCAGTACTGCTTCATTTTTATATTATTTTATTGCTTATAGCGGGAACCTAGCTCAAGAGCAGCGGAGTGCTTTAGTTTAGTTTAGTTTAGTTTAGTTAGTTTATTTATAGAGTGCGACCGAACCCTCGGGTAGCTGGGCGCATAATCATATGGACAGCATAGTTACATATCATTGCGCACAGCAGGGAAAGTACATACATTCAATGGTGCAGACAGATGGTGAAGTAAGAAATAAGCAAACAATATATACAATAATATATATAGTAATATAATAGGACATAGCGGACCGGGTTACAAGGTGGTCCTTGAATATTAAGGCCTAGAATACGTGAGTAGGTGGCACGGTGTTA
Organism: Ambystoma mexicanum; assembly: GCF_040938575.1. Taxonomy (NCBI): domain Eukaryota; kingdom Metazoa; phylum Chordata; class Amphibia; order Caudata; family Ambystomatidae; genus Ambystoma; species Ambystoma mexicanum. Next base: position 216,198,415 of record NC_090927.1, on the reverse strand, counting down.
GGCAGAGAGCCAGGATTTCACCATGGCTCTGAATGGCCAGAAGGATGCTTCCGATCTAAGTGCAACAGGAGGGTGCCAGGATGGTGATGCGGAACTGTTGGTGGAGGGAGAGTGGCACTTGTACCGTTGGCTTCAGCTTCACCTTTCTCTTCTCTCTCCATATGTCCCTCTTCATCTCTTTCTAGCCCTTTCTGAGTTCTATAGTGCTGGCAGTGCTTGTAATTGGAGAGGAAACAATTGCAGGAAGCATAGAAAGTGTGCATGGAGGGCTGCAGTCTTAAAGAACAAAATGGGACTTAATCTACAACAATTATTCTCTGCAATGCTGAAAGCACCAGCCCTAACCCTGCATATGGCTATGCGCATGATATTGGTACATTTTGCAAATGGTGGCCTGGCTTGGTTGGCAGATATGCATCCAGCGTAAGCTCTGTTATTAAGCATGAAACTTGCAGGCAAGGACCGAGTTTGGCAGCTTCTTCCGTTGCACTAGATATAAATGGCAAGGCGGGAGTACAGCCCAACTGTTTCTTGGCCAGAAATTGACATATGGCCTTCACACTATCGAATCGCCCCTGACCTTGGGAGGATAGCTCAGGGGCAACATGCTTGCCTTGGAAAATGCACCAACACGGGTTCGATCCCCCAGTCCGTGCTTAGAAACCTGTTGGGTATTAAGCGCGTTGTAAATAATCAATCATAGCTGCCTTGTCTCGGTTAGAGCAAACATGTTATAATGAATGTTGATGCCCACCTTGCGTGGCATGGCTGGGAACGGTGTGTTGGGTCTTGTTGCAGCACAATAGTATCATCTTGCTGAAAACAATAGCGATTAAGAAGTACAAGTCTTTCTGCGCATTTTGTCAGATATTATAAATGCCTTTATTCTAGTACAGTCGTTCGCTTTGGCTCTACGGAGAAGAGATTGTGATGGCTGGGGGTTTCACGATTCTGTCAGACTTCATTTTTGGCATTGGGCAATTGGGATTTCAAGGAGTGATTTGACATTATTGAAGATGCCAGGCCTGGTGGCACAGAGAGCAAACCCTTTTATGGACCTCTGTTGCTGGCTCTGTAGGCTGAACTATTAGCAGCATGTAATCAGCCAACAGAGGCTTACAACATTTATAATAAAGACTGGCCCTTTACCTTGTATATTCTTTGAGCTGAGCCTATACATTATGGGGCCAACAGACGAATGTAACATGCAATGAACACATGCAAAAGTTAAGTTGCTTCTTTACTAGCAGTAATCAAAGTTGTTCAGGAGCTTTTTAAACTCGGTATGTCATTTGACCGCTGATGTAATGTTTTCAGCTGATGCATTTTAATTGGTTAATTGATGTTTAAGCAGTTACGGTAAATAAATATAATAGTAACTTTTTAATTTTCTATAGCGCTTTCATCCAAAGTGCTTTTTATAGAATATAACAAACTGTTGAACGCTTTGCCTTTGTCACTCCGGGCAACTGCTGACCACCTTGGCTTTCAGCGACTTTTAAAGACCCTTCTCTTATAGGTCCTCCTGTTACTTCCCTAGCTCCATGATGCCTTTGGCGAACGTGTGCTTTATAAAAACCACTAACATAACATACATCATTGCCCAATCGAAATTGGCACTCAGTTTATCAACCTTGGAAGGATCAATGGCTGAGTTGACCATGCCAGGATTTGAACCCATGACCTTCAGATATAACACAGATCACAGCAACTGGCTCACAACCTGCAGAGCTATCTTATTGGTTGCACCTGCTGCAACCATTGTAATATTCTAGTGATCAGGTTTGTTTGCCATATAATACACATTTCAATTTAAAAAGTAAGATATCATTGGAGATGCACTCAGGGTTTGGTGATAATTGCTCTCGCTCTCCGGCTGAGGATATTAATAATGACTATTTTTATAGCATGCGCCAGGCTCTCCCACAGTGCATGCTATCACCCAGCATAACAGTATGTATTAAATGGACCTCACATGGATGAAAGGCTGAGGCAGCCATGCCATGCAATATCGCCGGCAAGTATGTAATCCAGAAGCGATCTCCCCATATGATAAGGCGAGTGAAGGTGTTTGCCCCATCTGACCGCAGCTGACTGACTGCATTGGTTGGAGGGACAACTTACTGCATGTTATCACGAAAGGCTTTGGGGGGTTGAGGGGTAAGGAGACAGAGAAATGGTAGAATGGGGGTTAGTGTGGGTGGGGTAAGGTGGTAGAAAGGGTGATAAGGGGGCTGGTCTTGAAGTAATACATGCTGTGATAAAATGTAGTCAGTTGGCGCAAGCAACCAGATGACCCTGATCCGACTAAAGACGGTTTGGCTAGGTACAGTGCCCAGTAAGGTATTGTAAAAGTATATTTTGCATGAATACTGCCTGATAGTAAACGATTGGCCTAAGCACATTTGCATCGCACTATAAATTGTATTGAATTAACCTGAAACAGGCTGACTACGCGGCCATTTTGAGTTATCCGCCATTTTGATCACCTCTTGCTTTCTGTTCCATGTTTAGAATTGTGTTTTTGGCTCCAGCAGAGCAAAATGAAATTTGTACTGTTTCCATGATGTCAACGTAGATAAGAATGTTGAAGCTGCTAAAGTGGATTGTTTGTCCTACACTGAGAAACCTTGGATTTAAACAAAAGCTGTACTAATCAATAATTTAGATACAATCTGTTCCAATAGTGCCTTCTCCGTTCAAACAGCAAAGTAGAATGATGAATAGCTGAACATGTGCTCTTGCAGAAATCTTTGTTTTCTCTCCTTGAAACTAAGCTGACTTTAAACTCAAGAACAAATGATAAACAAATATAAGCGAGCAAAATAAGGAATGTTACCTTTGAGGCTTATATTTGGGAAAACATGTGACATGTTTAAAGGAAAACAACAAACTATTTAAAGATGTTTAAGCCTGACTTAGATTTGTGGATAGGCCATGAACACTAGGTAAATGTATGACACGAAGAGGGGGTGGACGATGTGTCCGGGATTGTGGAAAACTTGTATAAATACTTGTGTTTTTGAAATGTCCAGCACTCTCTCATCTCACGGTGTCTGCTTGCACACATTGCGTGGTGTTGAGGGCCAGACAGCTGCCTATTAATAAATGTACGGTACCTTTGGACTTGTGACTGGCGTATTTCTATTATGCGGTATTAAGCCCCGATATTTTTAAACTTTCAGTATTCCAGAAGGGTGAGGTCTGAATGGTGAAGGCCAGTCCATTGTTTTCTTCATACCCATGTCACTGTTAGCAAGTCATGGACCTCACATGGATGAAAGGCTGTTTCTGGGGTCTATATCTATGTTTGTACAACACACAATTGTGCTCACACATACTTGCTTGCTGTTTTGAATGCTACTTGATCGCTATTTAAATAGCACGTTTACTTTCACTCCCTGACTCCCTGCCATGTGAGTCCTCCAGGTCTAACCTGCCGGGCACAATGGCCCGGGATGGGAGAGGTTTCACTGAAGCACCGGCACCATTGGTAACAGTGCCTGTGCTTGCGTTAACCTATTCCCATGGAGTCCTATAGGAGTCCATGGGAATGGGGACTTCCCTAATCCGCCGCCTGATATCCTGGCCCACAGGGACTATAATGTCCCGGTGGCACCGGGATGTCAGGCAGGTGAATTCAGTGTTGCGAGGACGGTGACAACCCGCAGGAAGCACCGGCGGGCTACCCCCGTCCTCGTAATATCACTTGAATAAATGTGTGGGCTCTTATGGATTTACCCAATGAGGTGGTTACTTGTCTTTAAATTACTATATTTGCATACACAAATATAAGATATATAGCTAAATTAGGATCTTACTTGCATAGAGACATGTTAGTTACGTCACTCATTTTTACTCTTTATAGTATAGTACTGATCCTGATGAAGGGATAGTCATTCCCAAAATGCATTGAGCTAATTTTTTCAACTTTTAAATGAAGATTACAAATGATTAAGAAATCAAATATCAAATACTTTCACTTTGTATTGTTCTCTGAATTTATATTCTCTACAATCATCGACATAATCAGTTAATTCAATCAATTTTACACGTGGAGTGCAGTTTATATGAAGATACAAAATTCCTTGTTGAAAAATAAACCAAGTTATTGACTGGTTTCATCAGTACTAGGGTGTGCAGAGTATAGGGGTACCCCTATTTTGGGCTATCACTCTCTCTCTTCATAGTATTGAAAACACTCCCGGTTTTACCATTACCACCAAACTCATAATGAGGGTGTTTATGTTCTGTACTGATAACACAGGCTTGGGTTATATTCAGAAAAGTACTCAAGACCCACCTCTTCAAAGAGTCTCTCCTCCTCAACAGCTAGGCCATCACATCGCCCTCCGTGCCTCCCGACTTGCTAGATGTAGTCCACCCTCTCCTCCCCACCACCCAGTACAGCTGTAACCCTTGTGAGGAATTCGACCATCCGCACGGGGAGTGTGCACTCACCTGGGCTTTTTTGATTTTTTGCAAATGAAAATGAATGATGGGAAATCATCCTCGGAAAATGTATGAGGGCATTCTGCACACAATTTCCCTGCTCACAGCACAACAAACAAAGAGTCAGAAGTCCTGCGGGGCTACAGGCAGAGTTCTCCCAGTCATGTTTAGCTGTAATCCACCAAAGCCTGAATGTTGCCAGAAAAGTGGTCTGTGAACGTGGTACTGATATGCAAGGAGCCGGAGTAGCTCAACAAAATGAGGAAACTAAGTTATTGATAAGTCAAGATGCTGAATTTTGTAACTTTAATGGTAAGAAAAAAACAGTAAACAATTATCTATGCTAAAGAGATTGTCCACGGTAACAAAACATGCTCTTATGTATAGTTGGAAAATTAAATTGAGGAAAAATGTAAAGGGAGAGGCAAAGAGAAATTTAAAATCCAAGTTGGATAATGGTGTCTCTAGTCTGAACCCCATTTTAGATAGGTCCGTGGTAGAAGTGTTGCCACAGCGGATACTCAATGCTAATGTGGGGGAAATTATTTCCCCTATTCCACCATTGACTGATTCTATTGTTGCTACACTGATAGTAGTGGTAACTCAGAAAGAAAATGAGGCCCAAGCGGTTGTTCATGAACAGAAACAGAGTACCCTCCCTGGTATTGGGAATATTAAATCAAGTTCTACAGGGGCAAAGGAGACTCCTGTGGGTGTACCAGAAAGACCGTTTGAGAGTATCCTTCAAAATAGTGTTCAGCTGGTGAATGCACTTGAATTACATCTAATACTTAAAGAGAAAAACCAACGGCCACTGAATAGAGCAACTGTATTATAAATCCTCCACTCAATAGTACCACTTTGATCAATTACATCTCGTGACATAAAACTTGCAGATTAAGTCGAAGTTGTAAGCGAATATTCATCTAATATATGCTTCAACACTGACTCACTCCTTCACTATGTCATGAAATTTGAAGAAGATATAATGCGGTTGGGCTATGTTTGTAGTGTAGTTACAATACCTACATATACAACTCGCTCAATTGTGAATCCACGTATTGAACAACCAAAGACTGTAGAAGTGGAGTGTTTAAAACCACTATTGTCAAGTAGTGGTGTAGAATGTCTTGGGAAACCAAAGCAAGTAGGACATTCACTGACTAGCACTGACAATGAGGCCTTTGCAAGTACAGTAAATAATAAGCCTGTGTTGTGTGAGCAGCGTGTCACAGAGATAGGATACTGGCAGTGGCTTCCTGTTGCATTTAAACCACATTTTTTGCAAAGAAAAAGCTGATTTGATTGTTTGTTAATTTGGAACGAGAGGCAATACACATTTGTTTGCAGAAGGGTTGGTCTCTATGTTCGATAGCTTCACGGTTGTTGCATTGCAAGAAACCTGGCTTACCGATAAGGTTCTATTTGATGGCTGGAGTACGGTACATCAAGTAGCAATACAAGTGAAATTAGGGCGCCCTAAATGTGGTTTACTAATCACAGTAAAATTCCCATGGGTGGTGAAAATGATGATGGAATCCACGCCTAATGTTTTGGTAGCCAAGATGTCATACTTAAGTGAAGAAATGATTGTGATTAATGGGCCGCATTATGAGGCTGGCGGTAGCCAGCCGGTATTCATTTTCTTCCGGCACCCAGAAATGGGCAATTACTGGTTCATTACGGCCTTGCCATACCCGGTATTTGCCCATTCCTGGGCACCGGAAAAATGTCTTCCCCATTCCCATTTGAGCCCAATAGGCCTCAATGGGAATGGGGAGGTCGGATGCCCCAGCACTGTTCATAATGATGCCGGTGCATCCGACATGCTGTGCTCGCGGGTGCCTTTCATTCCACCAGGTCAGACCTGGCGGAATGAAAGGCACCCGCGAGCACAACTCTGAATTTGCCGGTCCGGATACAATGGTACCGGCATGATTACCTATACTGTTGTATCCGGACCGGCAAGCTCGTAAATGATGCCCAGTCTACAATTCTCCAAATATGGCTCAGGCGAAGGGAAATGTAAAAGTGGTGAACACCATTCTTTTAAAATATAGCCATAAAATCACAATATGGTTAGTTGGAGATTTAAATGCCGAGATCAGATCACTCCTGAATCCGTTGATGGGTTGTTGACTATATCTAAATGTTCGTCACCTAAAAAGATAGCAAACAATAGACAGGGAAAATGATGGCACAACTTATTAGTATGTGAATACTCAGTGAGCACACTGACAAAACAGTAGTCCTCTTTTTGTTAGGGGCTCGTGGGGGAAGGACGTAGGAACATAAAGAACAAAGGATTGTCCCAACGAGCTATCTTTTGATGTCAACACTAGAGGTGACAAAACTAGATCAAAACCAACGTCCACTGATACCACCTTCTTATTCAACATATATAATAGGATGGAGAGGTCGGATTTACAAAAAATACATATTGTGCCCTAATCAATTTCTCAGCCGCGTTCGATTCTGTGCTGAGGAATCGTTTGTGGACTAAATTCAATTAATGGAATATACCTAAATATACCTAAAGGATTGTTGAAAATGATGATGTTGCTCTATACAGACACATCAGTAAGATTATGGCTGGATGCAAAGGGGAAACTATCAGCATTGATTCCAAGGAGCTGCAGGGTTAAGCAGGGTTGTATGGTGGCAGCAACCCTGTTCAACCTATATTTGGTCGATATGCTCCAGTCTACTTATCCAGTAAATTGTGGCACGTCGTCCGTGGGATGGTTATCATATGCGGACGACCTGCTATTAATGGACCATACTCCGTTCAGTTTACAAAAAAGATTGGAAGCACTGGCTGATTATTCAACCATAAATGGGTTAAAAATCAGTGTGGATAAAAGTAAAACAATGGTTTTTACAGCCAATAAACCACCATAAAAACATATGCAATTGAGGTGTGGGGTCATAAATACCTTCCCCAATTTGTTAAACTGGAGGCGTGTATTTTAAGAAAACGTATGCGTCTTCCAACTGCCGTATCAGTGGAATACCTCTATCTAGAATTTAATATGAAGTGTATTTGAGTACTTAAGCAGATCAGTGATGTGTTATGCTAACTTGGTGAAGTTAGACAGTGATACTATCATTGTCACACATGTGCAAGCATTTTTAAAACTGGAGAAGTGCTCTATGTTGGGCACTTTAGGCATAATGAAATCCCTGTGTGATAAATGGAAAGATGGATTTGCTGTTTCCTCGAATATTGTCCCATTGGGCATGTTCAAAATGTGGCTAAAGGTGAAATTGGCAATATATTGTAATGAGTGCCATTTAGTTTGTCGAGCAAGTAAAGTATATAGTGGAAACTACTGCCAATATTGTATCAACAGAGAGCAGGTTTCCCTATATATTAAAGCCTTTCCCAGCTGGTTGGTCTTTAGAAACTATCTGCTTATGAAGTTTAACAACTCCGAGGCCTTGGAGACAAAAGGGTCTCAGTAGGGCCTAAGTTGAGGTAATAGAGATTGCAGTGACTATGTGGTTGTGTAACAGTTGAATCCTTACACCTACTTATGTGCTGTGAAAGTCTGCAATTTGCAATTTGATACTGGTGCAATTGATGGAATGTGGCAGACCTTTATGAAAGGAGATGATGCTAATCTTATTTATTATTTTGTGAAATTTTATTTGAGAATTGTTGATGTTTTAAAATGTGTAGCTTAACCACAGTGGTATGAGAAAGGTGGTTCGCTGTAAACGTTTTAATAATGTTTTTGTGTAGTGGAACTATGTGGAATGTTATTAATGGATTGTGTATATTATATGTATGTGTTTTATTTGCTGTATATACAAAGCTTAATAGCTGAATGTGTATTAAATTAACAAAATCTAATCAAATCAAGTAATGTGACAGCCACAGGCACATCAACTGGGGTCCTGCACAATCCATCCTTTAAATCCTGAAAGTTGGTTTGACAGGCGGGGGTCCAAGTTACCTTCTTTCTCATATTCTAGGAAGTTACATCATTCAGGGTTCATGGCAAAGGTCCCATACCCTCTGATGTATGACCGGTAGTACATGGTGAGACCTAAAAATGCTCTCACCTGCATCTGTGTGGTGGGGAAGTCGCAATCCTTCAGAGCCTGTACTTTTGCTTCTAGAGGTTGTTGCTTATCTCCACTGGCCAGATGGGCTAGGTAAATCACTGTGCCCTGCGCTATCTGCCACTTCATGGCCTTGCTAGTCAGACCTGCATTCTGCAGCGCCCGAAGCACTTGTTTCAGGTGGGATAAGTGATCCTCCCAGGTGTGGCTGAAGACAGCAATGTCGTCTAAATAGGCAACACTGAAGTTTTCCAGACCAGACAAAACCTGGTTAAAGTGGCAATGGCATTCTTCAATCCAAAGAGCATCACAGTGAACTGATAATGTCCTTCCGGGGTTGAGAATGCTGACCTCTCTCTCACTCCATCTGTCAAGCGGACCTGCCCAAAACCCTGCTGGGAGATCAAAGGTACTCACATACTTGGCAGAGCAGAGCTTGTCAATGAGCTCATATGCCCCAGGAATGGGGTGAGCATCTGTCTTCATGACAGAATTGAGGCCCCCTGTAGTCCACACAAAGGTGAACCTCAGTCTTCCCACCACTGGTCTTTTTAGGGAGCAGTACCACTGGGCTAGCCCAGGGGCTGTGGGATGGGGCTGTGGGATGGCTCTATCACTCCAAGGGACAGCATCTTGGAAACTTCCTCCTTGATAGTGTCCCTGACCTTATTGCACATCTGGTGAATCCTACTCTTCACCGGCTTACTGTCTCCAGTGTCCACATCATGGGTGCACCAATCTGCTCGACCAAGATTCAGTGAAAACAGAGCAGCAAACTGTCCCAGTAATGGCGACAGTCTGTCAGTTGCTGTTCTGACAGGTCAGTTTCAAGGTTGACACCTTCAACTGACCCATTTGTGGCTTCAGTGTGCAAGAGGTCTGGGAGGGGATCAGTCTCCTCCTGAGTCTCTCTGTCAGTCACTAATGCCAAGGCCTTTTCATCCCGGCTATAGTGGGGTTTTAGCCAGTTGACGTGAAAGACCCTGCACATCTGTTTAAGCCCTTTCACGTCAATGAGATGATTCACCATACTGACCTTTTCCAGCACACAGTAAGGCCCAGTCCACTTGTCCTGAAGGGCACTGGGTTTGACAGGTTCCATAATCCACAGCCGCTGGCCTGGAGAATAGACTTTCACTGTGGCCTTCTGGTCGTGCCAGTGCTTCATCAGCTTCTGACTGGCCTTTAGGTTATTTGTTGACTGTAGAGGAGGAGCCAAGTACCCCCACTCCAACTGCCCCGCCTACATTACATGAAATGTATGAACCAAAGTATGTGACGTATCCTGAACAAGTAAACCAGCAAAGAGAAGAGTGTGGGCTCTATGCAGTACCCATAAGAATACCTATACCTAAGAGAATATGGGAGGTAAAGTACCCATTGAGGAAACCATACCTGCATACAAGACAATATGATGGCCATTTGAACGAGATTCCTGAAGAAGCAAAGAAACTAAATGACAAAGATGAATGGTGACGTCAAACAAAGTTGAATCGACACCCAAAATAAAAAAAAGGATAAGTGACATCTTGGGATCAAGATGAAGAGACTTATGCCACAGAGCTGACGAAGATACTTAGTTAGTTTAAACGTGTACAGATGCAATGAAACACAAGCAGAAAAGCAGTCATGAAGTAAGCTAGCCACATGCTTTTAAATAGTTAGACCGCGGCAAGTACCAACATATACATATATACCTCTATAGATACATATGGACAAGTAAAGGATGGATGTTTCCACTACGTATAAAGCAGTACTGAACAAAGCAAGAAGGCCTCATTTCAGTGTCACAGTTAAGAAAACCAATTGAAATAAACAGAATAGAAGTTCAGCTAAGGAGTTCACTGAGCCAAGAAAACCAAGGTCTTATCAAACTGGAATTGGCTAACATTGGATACAATTAACGTGAAAGAACAGAAACTCCTTTTCAGAAAGGTCAAGCAAAAAGAAACAACGTCAGAGGACTATTGAGAATAAAATCAAATACACGAAAAGGCTCAATTTCATGGTGTCCAGTCATGTGATGGAAGAAAGTTGTATGGACAAGATAATCATGCCTATGAACGGAAGCCGGCTGGTGCCCATACTCCTTTAAAATTCTCAAAGAACAGTACAAACTCAAGGCCAACTTCAAAGCACTAATTGACACTGGACCATTGAGGTGATGATGGATTATATGTTAATTGGTGGAAGCTGGTGCAAAGACGAGCTCACCCGCACCTGTTTGTTCAGTCTGCGTGCTGCTAACATAGGTGGAAAAGTACTGACGGGGGTTAGAAGCCAACCAATTGTAGGGGAGAACATAGTTGGGGGTCCTATAGTTTGTGTAGCCAATGGGACGTCGTACATTTAGTGACGTTCATAGTGGCCTTTTTGAAGGGAGGGTTTAGTTGCCCCACCTGATGTTAAATATCCAATTATTTATCTCTGTTACTCCATACAGATATAGCACCTATGCTTAGTTATTTACTTAGAACCAATCCCACTTCCCATTAGGTTTTTGTAGTTTGCCACGTAGGATGACGTTGGTAATGACGCAAGTCAACACGTCAATTATGACCAGTTATGGGTATAAGAAACCAGTTTTTTTATGAAGTAGTTAGAGTCAGAGTATCGAGCGATTGCTGATGTTTGTTGTACTCCCTGTTTTACATTCTTGACATTAAAACAGACGAACCTTTGTCAAACTATTTGTGTCGTCTTGATTATTGATGTATGACTAAAATCTGCATCCCCATCTATCTCCAGGGTAGCGCTACTTATCTTAAAGGGCTGTTTGGGAACACCCAGCTCACGACTGTTCCATGTACTTGGCCATTCCAGACAGAAGGCCAAGTACATAGTTCCCCAACATCCCATGTAGGGAATGAGGATTAGCTTTTCCATCCTTCTTTCAATAGACTGAGGAGACCTCGTTCACGGTGTCCAAACTGAAACTCAAAGGGGCTAAACCCAACTCAGTTCTATGGCACCTCCCTGTAGGCGAACAGAAGGCATGGCAGGAGAATATACCATTTGATCATCGGGTGCTCTTCCAAGCCACCTATCATGCCTTTCAGGGTGTTGTTGAACCGCTCAACAAGCCCATTGGTTTGTGGATTATAGGATGTAGAGAACTTGTAGGTGTCTCTGCACTCATCCCCCATAGCCTTCATATTCGCTTGTATGAAGTTTGATGCCTGTCAGAAACAACCTTCTCTGGGATATCCAACATGGGATAATATCCCAATAAGAGTCTTTGCAACCACTGAGGCTTTGATGCTCCTCAGAGGAACGGCCACAGGGTATATTGTGGTGTGGTCTACCAACACCAAGATGTATCTGTTCCCTAAGCTGGTTTGATCTATGCCTATTCTCTCGAAAGGCTGCCCAACCACGGGCAGTGGAAATAAGGAAGCCTTTGTGGCACAACCTCACTTGCCAGAAGATTGACAAGTCGGGCAGGACCGGACAAATTCCTGAACCTTTACACCGAACTGCGGCCAGTAAAAGTGCACAAACAACCGGTCTGATGTCTTAGTCACTCCTAAGTGACCCGCTAAAGGAATTTGAGGAGACAAATCCAAAAGGAACTTTCTGTGGCATTGGGGAATCACCAACCTTCTGGTGCCCTCACCCTCAGAATCTTTAGGCTCACTGTACAGGATCCCACCCTCCCAGTACACTTTGAACAGTCCAGGGGCCTTGCCCTTAGCCTGCTCCGCCGCCTGCTTCTGCATACCAGCCAAGTGGGACACTCTTTCTGGGCTTTGAAGAAGTCAGTCTGACCTGGTCACACAGCTGATGCGAACTCATTCAGTTTGGGCAGGCCCTTTAGATCTGCACCCACCTGGTCCTCTACCTCAGGTTCCGGAACTGTGCCAGGCAACTCTGAAGTCACTGAGTCCCCTGTTACCAAAGTATGGTCCTCAGCGGCTACCAGCCCCTCTCCCACCAGAGTGGGCAACTCAGTAGTCTGTGGAACTGGACTAGGGGCTACTGTGGAACTGGACGCCGGTCCTTCCAACAAGCCCTCTGAAAGCACTCCAGGCCTAAGGCTCTCATAATGTTCAATCTGGCGCTCTCTTTGGCTCTTGACTGAGTAGCCGCTGTGACTATTTCGGGATAAGGAAGATCATTACCCGGATGTCACGTGCGGCATGGCCAATGCCTTAAGTTTGATTGGGGAAAACATTCTGCTTGTGGCTACAGCTTGAAGTGCTGATCAGGATTGCAGCAAACGTGGGGCTGCAAGCCATGAGCACTGGCCTTGGTCACATTTTGAGGATATAGTGAACTCTGAACTAGTGGGGCAGGGGGAATCGTCCAGCTTCACATCCTAGGCAATTCAACCATGACTTGCATCCCCATGATGCGCTGTTGATAACGACACAAATCAGTATGGGTTGCAAAACATATGTTTGTTAAAGGAGGCTTATAGTTCTTTTATATATGTTGAAAGAGAAATTATTAATAACTTAAATACAGTGATGTAACATAATGAAACATTTTCACTAATAAAAACCTGTCAAATTCACTGAAAAAAAACTTTGTTAAAGGAGCTTTATGATTAAGTTGCACTAATAAACACCTAAGAAATTCAGTGAAAAATCTTTGTTAGAAGGACGTTATGTATAAGTTGCACTAATAAAAACCTGTCAAATTCAGTGAAAAACCTTTGTTAAAGGGACGTTATGGTTACAAGTAAAATCGGAAAAACCAAAGAAATTTGGAAGTTATGTTAAGCTATGCAACCATAGCATTCACCACTGCTGTGCACTGCTAAGAGTACCACCCAGAAAAGCAAAGATAACATCACAAATAACATTATCAATGACATCACTGATGATATCACATGTGTTATTACTACTGTGTAACAATGCAAAGGGAAGGCCTGTATAAGGGGTACCACTTACAGTGTCATTTACAACATATCAAAGGTGATCAGTAGCCTTGTAATAAACGACGCACACAATAAGGGTGCTTATTTAAAAAGAAACTTTGCACTGATGTTTTTTTGTGAACAAAGCAATCCAATAATACATAAAGAGAAACAATGAATGCAGTATGGATAATAGGACTAAAGCATTCTTAAGGTGGTATATTTAGGTAGTACAATGGTCAGTCGAAGCATATCACATTGTTGAGAAATGTATTATCTGCATGGGACCTGCTTCTTGTTTTATGTACGTGCATTATGACCTCAGGGCAAAGCCTAGGGAAAAGAACTTCCAAATATAGCACAGGGTAAAGCTCTACATGCACAGTACCTTTATAGTATGTGTATCAGAGTTTCAATGTAGCATAACCACATGAAGTCCTCAGCTTAAAATTAATACTCTCACTGAACAAAAACAACCACCCCAGATATGTGATGTCATTAGGGATGTCATCGATGATGTAATTTGTGATGTTATCTTTATGAAATGAATACAGTTTTAATCATTGCCCTCTATAAAAAAAAATATGCCATCCATATCCCTGAGTCATGCTATTTGGGTCTACTTGGCTCTGTGTTTCTGGAAGGACAGGCTGCTGCCAATGGTGAAGCCTAAGGATTCTGCTGAGTCTCTGAGTTGTGGATCAAATACTTCCAGGCGCATATCATTGAGCCATTATTGTACAAGTTCTTTTTTTAGCGGGCGGACAGATGAGGATTAATTTAGTCTTGGATGGGTTTAATTTGAGGCTAGGTTATCGTGGAAAAGAATGATGTCCTGTGCGCTATTAACTCTAATGTACAACTGAGTATCATCTGAGTATTGCTGGATGGCTATATTGGGATCTTGAGGAGAGTGCCCAGAAGCCCCATGTAAAGGTCAAAAAGGATTGGGGATAGGATCGGCCCTTGGGGGACGCCACAGGAGACCTGGAGTCGGTTAGAAATCAACAAGTTCATCTGGACAGCCTGGTGTCTGCTTGAGAGGTAGAAGGTAAACCAATTCAGGACAGTGCCAGAGGATCCCATCCTGTCAGCAAGGAGGGAAAGAAGGATGCCGTGGTTGACGGCGTCGAATGCAGCTGGAGGAGGACGAGGAGGCATGAGTTGCCCGTGTCCATGATTTGGAGCCATAATCCAAAACCTGGTTGGTGGCTTTCTCGATTCTACACTTTGGCCAGAACCCTGATTGATAGTCATTTATGAGGTGGAGCTGTTCGATTCTGGTAAGTAGTTGTGAAGCAACTACTTTTTCCAAGATTTTGTCAATAAATGGGAGGTTCATAACAGGCTTGTATTTGGCCAGGTCGTCTGTATATGTACCTGTATTGCAAGAACAAGTACAAGCACCACCCATGGTACACTTAAAGGAACTAAAATAGTTCCACCAATAATATACTTGCCAACCCTACTGATCTAGGCAGTAGGCTACTGCTTTTTAAGCAGTGCTGCCACCTACAGATTGGGTTGACAGATCCTACTGCTTTTTACAGGGGCAGCTAATTTATGTGACTCTAGGGCAGGTTGCTTGAGACCGGCCCAGGATGAAGCATGCAACACATTAGTTAATCTGTCTGTGCGGTGGACGGGTAAGTGATTACTTTTGATGTCTCAGACCAATCCAGTGACCTGACAGCTACACAACCCGTAGGGGAACCACCAGTGAAGGCAAGTGGCAGAGAACACCCTCATCACACAGCATCTGCATATCAGACTGAGGAGGGCATCACTCTCCCTGTTGTTCAGTTTTTCATCTTGCACTGAAGAAATACATATGTATTGCCCATGCTGCTGCTGCTACAGAGCAGCTCTGTGGCAGCTCTGTGTGAGTACCATCTTTGAAGATAGGTAACTGAATTTGGTGTTAATTTACCATTCAGAATTATACATTTTAAACATTTGAACATCTTTCCATGTTGTGCTGTTTGATGGGTTGTGTATTTTAGAATGTTCCAGCGGTGCCACCAATGTATGTTTTGTATTTTCCTGTGATATAATTGCTATGACAAGTATATTTTTGAAACTTGAAAAGTTCAACATCTTTTTGGTCACAGAATGTTGCCAAGTATGCAATAAGATATATTAAAATGTAAAAGGTCTGCATGAATGGTCTTGTTCAAAACATCATTTGTCCCACAAACAAAAACAATAAATATAATTCTATAGTTTGAGCCACTGGGTGGCAGTATGTCACAAAGGAAAACATTTTTCCGCAATGAGGGTTTTGCATTTAGAATCCGCATCCAGTAATGCTCTGAAAGAAGCACGTGTTGATGTAAACACATTGCATCCCAAGAGTACCCCACCCACCGAACCCATACACAAATAGTGATATATAACCAGTCTGAAAGTGAGCAGCGAGCTAGGAAAAAGAAGAGCTAGGTTCTACGAGTGGAACGGGGAAAAGAGTGACATGGTTGTTAAGTCCTGTCATGGCTATGCATTAGATGGAGACAGGGATTAGCAGGCCCGCGTGGGAAGGCCTCGCTGGCGCAGCTCCCGCGGGAGCTAATGATACGCAGACACGCTTGGATCGATGCCATGCCCCGGAACTGTCTCCGCGGAGCGGGTTCGGGGCTTTTATTAGACGCCTTGTGTCACCGCATAGTGGGACGCAAGGCGGACATAACATTCCTCCTTTATTTTAACTTGAACCAAATACACATAACATACATTTTTAATTCTTAAACCAAACGGGTTACCCTCACTCTTAGAGTCACTTGTGGGATTGTCTACCACTCATAGTCTCGGAGCCTGGCCGGAGGCCTGGTGGGTGTTCTCAAACCATATCTCCCACCCCTGGAACTGGGCCCCATTGTCCCCTCATGTGTCTCACCTTCCATGTCTGGCTCACCCATTTCTGGTTCACTCAACAGTTCCTGGGTTCCTTCGTCTATACAATCCCCGCCCTGCGGGTTCTCGGGTTCCGCATCACTCAGCGTATGATCCGCTTCCTCTTGGGGGTGCTTGCCGTCTGTCCACAGTTGTCTTGGCACTGCCTTAAACCATGACGCATTTCGCGTCACTTGTTTTTGTCCTCTCTGTACAGTTATCATTGTTCCTTGTTGTTTGCTGATTGTCCACGGGGCTGCCTCATAGCGGGTGTCCATTTTGGATCTAGATGGATTCCGCATCATGACCAGCTGATTGCCCACTCGGTGATTGGATTGTTTGGCACGCCTCTTGGCGCTCATGTGTGCATTGACTCCAGTCCTTCTTGATTCTGTTCGCTCGTTGTCAATCGTGTCTGGGCTTCTGCCTGGGTGATGTGGTATGGAGGAATTTATGATGGTGCCAAACATCAGGTCTGCCGGCGGGACGCCTGTCGTGCTGTGCGGTGTGACCCTGTAGTTTCACAGGAACCGATATAGGTCGACTTGCCAGGGGCTAGCGTTGACCCTTGACAGGCGTAAAACCTTGTTGAGTGTCCTCATAAATCGTTCCACATCATCGTTTGTCTGCGGCCATCTTGGCATGATGTGGTGGGACTGGATGTTGTGCTCTTGGAGGTATTGTTTGAACTCGTCCCCTTGGAAAGGTGGGCCATTATCACTCCTGATTCTCGTCGGCAGTCCGTGCGTCGCGAACATTTTTTCAATCGTGGGATTGACTACCTCCGCTGCCGTGAATTTGACAATCTCGACCTCGGGGTACCGAGAGTGGTCGTCTATGGACACCAGTAGGTAGATGCCTTCTTGTAGTTTGAAGTCTATGCTTATTGTGTCCCATCTGCCAGACCCTCGAGCTGTCGATTGGATGGGCTCCGGGTTGGGTGGAGGCCCTGTTATTTGGCATGGGAGGCAGGAGCTGATCAGCATTTTGACTTTGTCGTCTATCTGGGGAAACCATACCCGATGCCTGATCCGGGCTTTTGTGCGTACCATCCCTGGGTGGCCCTCATGTGCTAACACCACTATTTTGTCTTGGAGTCTTGGTGGGATGATTATCCGGGTTCCCCTGAGTAGTAGCCCTTGTTCCGTGATAGAGAGATCCTGTCGGATCGTGAAGATTCCAGTGAGGAAGTTCTTTGCCTCTGTCGTCTTGTTATGGGTGTTCCGCAGGAATGACCTCCATTCCCCCGAGATGATTGTGTCCTTTATCAAGTTGCAACACAGGTCCTTTTGTGTTTCATCCACAATGTCGTCCAGGCTGATGGCCCGAGGCCTCATGGTGTGTGCTACCTGGCAGATATGCTCCTCCGTCTCTTCTGCCACATGGATTTCCTGGGGTGTTGCCGCTCTCGGGTGCCTTGACAGGAAGCTCAAAGTTGTATTGTTGGAGGTGCAACAGCCATTTAGCGATCCTAGCCAGTGGGTGAGAAGACGTGCCCATGAATATGGGTAACAACGGTTTGTGGTCCGTGTAGGTTGTACATTTTCCGCCATACAGGTAGAGATGGAAATGGCGACACCCCCATAGCACAGCTATCGCCTCTTTTTCAATGTGGGAATATCGTTGCTCCGTTGGTGTTAGCACTCTGGAGACATATGCAATCGGCCTCTGTTCACCCGTTTTCGTTACTTGTGTGAGGATGGCCCCGAGGCCCACTGGGCTGGCGTCCACATACAGTTCAGTTGGGAGCGTGGTGTCATAATACGCCATTGTGGTTTCCGCTGACAGTGATGCTTTTATGTGCTCAAATACTTCTTGGCAGGCATGTCCCCACTCCCATTTTGTGTTGGTTTTGGTAAGTTCACGAAGGGGTTCTGACAGTGTGGCCAGATTTGGGATGAACCTCCCGCAGTAAGTGGCCATTCCCAAGAAGCTGCGCACCTCAGTTGGTGTGGTGGGTGGGTTAGCGGCTTGGATGTCTGTGACTTTCTGGGGGTCCGCTGAGATGCCTGTGCTGCTGAAGATATAGCCAAAAAAAGATATCTCGTTCTTTAGGAATTCACATTTTTCTGTGTGAATGATTAGTCCTGCGCCTTCTAGCCTGTTGAGGAGCATGTGAAGCCTTTTTATGTGTTCTTCTCTGTTGCTGGCATGAATTAGGATGTTGTCACTGACATTTAGGACCCCTGGTATGCTGCGGATGACTTCCTGTATCATTTGTTGGAAGACCTCAGCGGCCGGGGAGATTCCAAAACTCAGGTGCTTGTACCTTCGCAGGCCAATGTTTGTCGAGAAAGTTGTTATATACCGGGAGTCCCTGTATAGCTTCAACTGGTGATAGCCCGTGTTCAGGTCCACCTTGGAGAATATCTTGGACCCTGTGAGGTCAGCCACTATTTCGTCCAGTGTCGGGGTAATGTGGTGCTCCTGCTTGATGGCAGCGTTTGGTAGGCGCATGTCTATGCAGATTCGAATCTTGCCAGGTTGTTTTGGCTTTTTTGTTACTACCATGGGGGAGACCCAGGGTGTGGGTCCCGTCATCTCTTCTATTATGCCAGCCTTCTCCAACGCCCTGAGTTCCTTTTCTACTTGTTCACGCATGTGGAAAGGCGTCCTTCTGTGCCGTACTGCCCTTGGTTGGACCAATTTGTCGATGTGGAGCCTGATTGATTGATTTATTTAATTTATTTTTATTTATATATTTATAACGCGCCGCAGCTCACAAGCATCAGGGCGCGACAAAAACACGAAGTAGAAGAGATCACGGGACTACATAAAACAGAGAAGAAATGGATTCAGTATGAGTCCAGAGCTGAATATGTAACAACTACCGAAAAAGTTAAGTTTTCAGCTGCTTTCTGAACGAAAAGTAGTTACCTTCCAATCCAAGGTGGCCTGGAAGCTCGTTCCAGAGAGCAATTGCCTTGGTGGGAAAAGCCCTCCCGAGTCCAGTGGCTTTTACTCTGGTATTGGCAGCTTTGAGTAGCCCTTGTTTAGCTGATCTTAGACATCGGCTTGGTTCGTACCAGTTGAATTCCTTTTTGAGATATGATGGGGCCGTGCCGTATAGGCAGCGGTGAACCAGCGTCAAGGATTTGAATTTGATGCGCTCCTCTATGGCGAGCCAATGAAGGCAGATTCTGTCTTGGGTGATATGGTCGCGCTTGGGTTTCCCGCTGATGGACCTAACAGCGTTATTTTGAATTATTTGGCATTGTTTGATGCAGTTGTTACTAGACCCAAGCATCAATGCATTCCCATAATCGAGTCGGGACAGGATAGTGGCTCTAGCGATGGTGGCGCTATTTTTGGCGTTAAGGTAGGGCCTGATGCGGCATAATAATCTCTGGTAATATTGGCAATTTCTTTTGAGGTATGAGACTTGTGCCTCAGCTCCTAATGAGGATTCCAGGTATATGCCGAGTGTCTTGACTTTGTTTGTGACTGTGATGTTGGAGTCTTTAAAGTTGAATGTAGAATAAGCTGGGCCTAGATTGGATAGGGCTTTTTTGGATCCAAATGTCATAAATTCTGTTTTCGAACCATTCAAGCACATCCAGTGAGCCTTCATCCAACTCTCTATGGTATTGTAGATGGCTGAGAGTCTATTATAATCTGTGACATGATCTCCACAGAGTTCTATGATCAACTGTGTGTCATCTGCAAAGTTAGTGAAATAAATCCCTAACTGTGAGAGGAGGGCGCAGAGGCAGCAAATGTATAGATTGAAGAGGAGGGGTCGAACTAGTGGAATGTCCGCCCCAAGTGATTTTAGAATTTCTGTCCTCCAAAAAGGAGGATATCCATTCAGTGGCATCATCAGCGCAGTTACCTGCTTTTCCCAGGGCCTCTCGGAGCTTCCCATGATCTAGTAAATTGAATGCTGCCGAGAGGTCCAATAGAATGAGCACGCCGGCTTATCCTTTATCCAGAATTTTCAGCATTTTGGATTGAAGATCGAGTACTGCTGATTCTGTACTATGCGCACTTCTAAAACCAGATTGCTGGGAGTGTAGTAGATCGTGCTTATCTACGTACCCTTGGAGTTGGTGTGTGGCTATTTTGTCTAGGATCTTCAACAAAAAATTGCAATTTGTGATGGGTCGAAGATTGGCCGGATTTTGCTGGTCCAGACCAGGCTTTTTCACCAATGGTGTGACTGTTACTGTTTTTATACCGGTGGGAACGTACCGGTCTCTAAATGACGAGTTTGCCATGCGACATAGAAAAGGTGAGAAAATTCCTGCCTTGTCTAGTATGAATTTAGGAGGTAGTATGTTTTCGGGGCATGAGGTGCAGTTCATATTGGAGAGGGTATTTAGCATGGTTTCTGATGTAATTGGTGTAAACTGAAATGTGGGTACTTTGATTTCGGGGTCAGTCTTGTTGTGAGTAGGAGGAGTATCTATAACTTTACAGTTTAAGATGGTGTCTCTAGCTTTTAGGATTTTTTGTGAGAAAGCAGTTTGAACTTTTTCGCAATCCATCATGGTTGGCTGAAAGGGTGGGATGAGGGTGGGTGGCTTTTCGAAGGTTTTTAGGATTTGGAACAGTTTTCCCGTGGAGTTGGATGCACCATTAATTTGTTTGTTGTAGTAGTTTTTCTTCGTTTCAATTATTTTTGTTCTGTAGAGAGTGTCCGATTTCTTCCATTTATCTTTATTGAGTTCTGTAGTGGTTTTAAGCCACTGTCTTTCAAGTTTCCTTTTGGCTGTTTTAAGGGTGCCTAGTTCCGTGGTGTACCAACTTTGGTGGTTAGAGTTGGGGCGAGCTTGTTTATTTTTGAGAGGGGCCTTCTTATCTAGAATCTCTTGAAAGTGGTTATTGTAAGTAGTAATAATAAGATCACAGGGATCATCATCTGTGGTATTGTCCATGATGTATGTGATCCCCTGCCAAAGAATATCTGGCGTGATTTTCTTAAAGTTTCTGCTCTGGATTATTTTGGGTAGGTTGTCCAAGTACGTTTTTGTTAAATGTCAAAGAGAGTGTGGCTTCGATTTTATAGTGGTCACTCCAAATACAAGGCTGTGTATTTGTTACTGTAAGGTTTACATTGTTAGTAACAATCCAATCAAGTTGGTTGTTTGTTTTGACGGTAGGACCATTGTTAGCGATCGAGTAGCTGATGTTGGAAAGATTTTTTTCTAGGCTAATAGCCTCTTTGTCGGCTATGTTACCCCGCCATCTGTTTAAATCTCCCAGGAGTACTGTGCCCGAGTTCTGTCCTTTGAGATTGTTTAGGATATGGCAGAGGTCGTCGTTAAAGTCAGAGGTAAGTGATGGAGGTCTATAGATTACAACGATATTGATACAATTGTTTTGAGAAGGAGTGAGTTTGAGATGGAGGACTTCGCATCCCGGGCATTGGATGGGTGAGGTGAAAAGTTGTATGCCTGGTCTAGCTATTATGGCTACATCACCTCCCTTTCCTGTAACTCTGTTCTCAAAATGGATGCTATAGTTGGGAGGAACTGCTGTACTAATGGTTGGGCCAGTAGGTTCCTGTAGCCAGGTTTCAGTGAGGAAGAGAATATCTAAGTTGTCTTCGAGGATATAGTTGTGGACATTTTGGGCGTGTTTGTTCAGGGACCTCGTATTTAGTAAAGCAATTTTGATGGCATCTGGGCTGGGAGGAGTCTTAGGTTGTTCAATGATCTCAATCCCACTAGGTGTGGAGGGTTGTATTGGATCTAGGCGCGGCGGTTCCCTTGTGTTGATGTAGTGTTTAACAAGTTGTTCATTCTCTAGCCTATCCCTAATTTACCCCTTAGGCAACCTATCCCTTTTAGTAGGCTGGGGTATTTTTCTAGGACCCTCTCGACCTCTTGTGAGTCTGTCACTTCGCCGATGAAACTCAACAGCCCTAAATCCTCTGCAGCATCTCCACTCAGGAGGCATTCAATACCCACATTTACCCCATAGATTTTGGATCATAATGTGGTTTTGCCGTGGCTGATGGTGGTGCGGAATCTGCCAATCATAGGTAGTGGGGTCTTGCACTCGTATGCGAATAGTAGTGTCTCTGTCACTTTTAGGTCCAGTTGTGGCTGGAGTGTCCTAAATGTGGTCATTGGCATTACATTTACAGATGCCCCGGTGTCTATGGTCATTAATACTTGCTGGTTTTGGATTACCACTTGGCATTTACGTCTTCGGAGCTTCTTCCTTGGCGTGGCGTTCCCATGGTTAAGGGCGGACACCAGGTAGACTTTTCTCCCCTTCTTCCATTGGTCATTCACAGACTCTTGTTGGGCAACTGCTGCGTCATCACCTTCCTCCTCCATTGAGGAGTTCGTGGTCTCCACTCTGCGGGGGCACTGGCCTGTTTCTTTTTCTTACCCCCACTTTTTTCTTGGGTTGTTTGTGGTGTTTGTTGTTGGGCGCCTGACAATCGGCATACCTTGGCATAGTGGTCCTTCCTGCCACATGCGCCGCATGTGGTCCCCTGTGCCGGGCAGTTGCATCTTCCGTGGCAAGGTCCTCCACACCATCCATATTCCATGGGCCCCGGGGTTCCAGGCTGCCATCTAGAGTGCGTGTAGTTTCCGCCAGTATCATCCCTCATTGATTGGCGATTCGTGATCTGAGCTATGGTAGCTGTCGTGAGGGGTGGCTGTAGTTTTTGAAGAGTTGTGCCCATGTGTGCAGCTCTGGCGTGAGCTAGTTCCCTCTGGCAGCCCAGCTCAAGTATTCGGGTGAGCGAAATGCCCTTCTCACTCAGTACCATCCTTCTCAGTTTCTCTGATTCGATACCGTTGATAAGCTGCCTCCAGGTCTCCTTCTCAATATTTGTGAATTCGCACAATATCGCCAGCTTCCTTAGTCTGGTGTGGTACGCATCTAATGTCTCCTCTTCCAGCTGAATTGTGGTACAGAATATGAATGTCTCGTAGTCTGGATTAAGCTGCGGGAGAAAATGGGCCGTGAGGGCATCTTTCGCTTGCTGGTTAAAGTCTGGGTCATCATCAATTGTCAGAGAATTGAAAATACGTAGCACTTCATCCCCCACGTTCAACAATAGGTGCAATCTCATTTTTCTCGCAGTGGTAATGTCCTTAGACTCCATTGCCATTTCAAATTTTTGAATCCATAGTTGCCATCTTGGGCCAACCGATGATGGATCAGTGTATGGATCAAAGGGATGGATCATTACTGAAGAGCCACTTGGTGGGCGGGCTTGCGGCGTGGACACCGACAGGTTTGCGGCCAGTCTGGAAGGCGTGCCGGGCCTGGGAGTGGATGTGCCGGTCGCCATGGCTGGGCCTCGCTTTGCCATGTGCGGGGGCCGATGCCTCACCTTGGTGTGCCTCTGCGGGGGTCTGTGGTCTCCCTTGTCTGTGTGTTCACGTGTAGGGCATACCTTGAGTGCCCTCCCCTTCCTGGGGTCTTGTTGCACAGGGTTGATGGTTCTTGGCGTTGAGCCGCTGCGTGTTGGTGCTGATCTAGCGTTGTGCCGCTTGTCCGTGCTGATCCAATGTTGTCGGGGGATCAGGGAAGAGTTTATGTGGCCACGCGGTGAAGAAAGATGAATTCCCTCAAAAAATATACATTATTTTTTTTGGGTGGGTGGGATTTTCTTTGCCCACCATCCTCTCCCCCCCACGGGTTTCCAAAAATGTTGCTATCGATAAGCGTGGCAATCATCTGTAGTGCTTTGGCACACGTGCCGTAGTTCTCACGTCCCTCGTCGCCAATATTAAGTCCTGTCTCGGCTGTGCATTAGCCAGAGACAGGGATTAGCAGGCCCACGTGGGAAGGCCTCGCTGGCGCAGCACAGGTAGGAGCTAATGATACGCAGACACTCTTGGATCGATACCATGCCCCGGAACTGCCTCTGCGGAAAGGGGGCGGGGCTTTTATTAGACGCCTTGTGACGCAAGGAGGATATAACAATGGTAAGAGACGAGACGTTCACAGCTGGACAGTAGCAGCATTCGCGGAGTCCTTAATGTTCGTAGGAAGGGTGCATGGCTGCACAAAGTGCACCTTCCTTCCAGGTGAATGAATCGCAGATGCGCTTGCAGAGGCGCGTGAAGGCAGTCGTAAGTGCTGATTTGGTAAAACTCAAGGGAATTATGTGCTTACATATCTCTACTGCCCAACTGAGTCATTACTCTTGTAACGTTGGTCTTGCTTCCATAACACCCATCAAACGATCAGGTCTGGCCTTTTCTACTGTAAAGTGCTGCTGTGTACTGCGAAAGAAGATATGTGTGTTCTGTGTGTTTTTGTACGAGTGTGATACTGAAGAGCAGTTAAGTGACAAGGGAAAAAGAGCCGGGGCTCATCAAGGGAGCTTGACCTAACAGCGGGGGTTGACTGCGGGCTTGGTAGGTCACGCCCCTTCAACGAACAGTGGCTCAATGGGCTACAGGCACCCCCGCCAGGAAGCCGTTTGCACCCACTCCATGGGGGAAGAGGAGAAGGTTCTGATCTCTGTATCTATTAACGAAAGGGTTGACTGGTGGGGGGAGGCAAAACATGATTTCAGCCTTAATGGTGGTGCTGCCCCTTACCAGGCATTCCTTTAGCTAAGAGTTGCAGCGATCACCCTTGGGCAATCGATGCATGTCTTAGCTAAAGGGATGCCTGGGGAGGGTCATCGCCACCATTAACGCTGAAAAAGTGAAGCCGCTGGAAGCCCAGGCTTTCTTTCCTAAAGCCTGAAGCTCCCGCGAATGAGCTAGAGATTCAGGCTTTAGAAAAAAGTCCTCTGCTTTCAGAGGCCTCATCCTTTTCTTCCATAATGGTGGTGCCGGCCCACAGGCATCTCTTGGTTAAAGGGATGCCTGTGTGGTAAAATGCACGTTCAGCATGGCAAAAAGGCACAAACGTATCCGCTGTTGGAGTAGCCCACTAAAAGGGGAGGTGGCCTTGTTGATAGCCACACAGTACTATGCTGGAGAATGCCCTAAATCATTGTTTCAAGCAAATGATATATAGGCGATAAAGTTGGGTTACAGGTAAGTATAGAAGGCTTAACATTGGACCGGGTTGCTGTAAACAGGCCTCAGAGCATGCTTTTCATTAGAAAGAAATTCACATTTTATTAACTTGCTTAGTAGCCGCAGAGGCTGGCAGCACATTGCAAATTACACATTCCCAGGATCATATGGTAAGAACTGAACAACCTTTGATACTTTTGAGGTCAGGAAGCGAAGCTCATGGGTGCCGGGGAAAGGCAGTGGATGCACAAACATTTTATAATTCGGCATATTAGTTCAATGAAACAGGCCTACCAACAGTTTCAAAATGTCCCATGGCGGTTTCAAATTTCCTCTTAGCACATCTCAGCCTAGGAAGAGGTTCAAAGAGTTCCTAATATGCAACATTAAAACGGTAACTTGTCAATGGTTCAAGGCTCTTGCAGTGTCATGATCGGTTGTATTCCCATGAGAAACGGAGGAGATGACCAGCGGCAGATGAATAAAGATCCGCTGGTCCTCTCAAATGTCACAATGTTTTGGCACTATGATGCAGGAATTGTGGGCTGGACTGAGACGTCACAGAGGGAGCCGAGGGTGGTGTGGAAAGTTTGCAGGACCCAATAATTTCAAGATAATATATGTCCTTCTATAGGGGAATGATGCAACTCTACCAATCAGCTTCTCATGGAGGACTATCCTAAAGTTGCAATGTGTTTTCATGCTTATTAGTTTGTATGATTACACAATCTTTTGTTTTTGAGGCGTATATTTGATGGCGCCTTTCATGTAGTTCTCTTCCGTATTCTGTATTATTTTTGCTTTCCCATCTGTGACGGGACCCAGAATAAATTGCGTTACTACTTGCTTGGTGTACACTCTTGTTTGGATTACTTTTGTAATTTTTCATTGGTGAGTTCTGAGGCAACTCACAGTACACCTGTCAGGTGCTGGAGTCACCATTATCAACAAAAGGTCTTTTTTTCTAAAGCCTGAAGCTCTTGCACATGAGTGAGGGCTTCAGGCTTTAGAAAACATGCCAAAACTGGTGGATTTGCCAATGCTTGATTTTAACAGGACTTCTGTGAAGTGAAGGACACGATTGGTGCTTATAAATCGAGTGGCTGAAGGTAGACCAGGTTAAGACATTTTATTACAGCAGTAGCACATTTACTACTCCAGTTAAGTCATTTACACTCAGAAGACTGCTTAGAAAAAGCACTGGCAGGCACTTTGAGCACAACGTTTGATGGTAAGGATTGATTAAAGCAAACTCAAAATGTCCCCATGAGGAGGTGTGAAGAGAAGGGCAGGAAGTGGGTGGGAGTGGTCATAGGAATTAGCGTGGCCATGGGCAGCCAATGGGTGGACAAATAACTAAACCACACCTCCAAGATGTGTGTCTCTCATCTTATGCTATTTCTCCACTGTGACAATTAGCCAGACACAGTAATCGAAGTTAGCAGGGCAAGCGCTGAGAAGCACTCGCACAGATGCCCACGTCAGCTAAAGATAGTGGCTCAGAGTTTTAGTAGTGAGTTGTGCCCACTGCACCTCCAATCTATTAATGCATGGAGGTGGGGTAACATTGGAGTCCTACTACATCTGCCACGCTTGGGAAAGGGATTTCTTGAGGCCCGTGGCAGAAAAGGGTTGATCGCTTAATTCATAACTGTTATTCAATTAATGTATTATTTGTCCACTCCTCTACTCCAAATCCAAATACGTGAGTGATTTGAGTAAACGTACCCCCTGGTGCCATTTGGAGAATCTTCGTCCATGCTGGGAAGGTGCCAGTCTATTTTGGAATAATACTTAGGAAACATACACACACATCAAGGGCCTGATTCACAGAAGTGTTTTATAATGGCTCAATCCCATAGGAAAACGGTCTGTGAATCACCTCCATGCACAATATAGCCGCAAAAGCACACTATCACAACAGAACAGAAGGGCGAGTATAAGCATTATCTACTTAATTCTACATAATTCCATCATGCAAACAATTATTATATAAAAGTACAAAAGTGCTGCTTCGTTTTTGGTGATGTGCACACTAAAAACGTACCTCGCGTTTGTGTTGAAGGTGTTTTGTCATCAAACATCTGGCATAGCCTCACTTGCATCTTCTCTCGCACTGCTTTCTCCTGCACAGTTCTCCCCCGCAATATCTTTTCCATTGGTGCGGATGCTATTTTTAAATGTCCCGCGCACTTTAGGTCCAGTAAAAAACTAGCTTTTATGTTAGGCTTTGACTTGCATAAACTCCTTTCTCCTCCTTCTCATCACAGTACCTGAGATTTTATGGGAGTTGAAGTCCATAGATGTTACTGGATTTCTTGAATGTGGTCATTCAAAAGTCTCACATAAAGACACATCAGAAACAGAAGATGTTATGTGTAGGTTGTGCGTGTTTGAGCCCTAGATTGGTTCTTGATTAAAGTGATATATAGGAAAGGTTTTGTGACTTTTACTATAAGGGGGAACTGTTAGGTGACAATAAGCCATTAGGAACGCAGGTTTGATAGGGTCTTCCTCAGGGGAAAGGGGGGAATACTGCGTCCCACCCGATAGAGTCACCACCTCCTACCAGTATTTGTCCTCTCCCATTTGCTCCTCCCTCACATAGTCGTGCCCAGGGTCAGGATCAGGTAGAAGCTGCCGTCCCCTGGCCAGATGTAAACTGGGGCTTTCCCTGGGAGAATGGCTTTCCCTTCAAATGTGGTCTTCTGTTCCAAAATGGGGTGTTCTGATTCCTTGAGGTGGGGGAGTCTAGCCTCATATGTTCTGATTCATATTTGGGACACTTGTGAAACCCATTGGTCAAATTAGGGAACATCACTCCCTATAACTAATTAGACTGGTAGGTCGGGGATTACGACCACCACAAGATATAATTCTCTACCCAAGATGGTGATGAGGATTTGGGCTTGTGGATGTCCCTCAACATGGCCATGAACACAGTCTTCTCTCTTATCCTGTCTGCCTCCACCCCATGGGAAGCAATTATGCTTTTATTGCACAGCCCTTACTCTCAGTATACAACTAGGCCACCAAAATAGTTTTTACTTTTAGGGCAGCAAGGACTTTATAGGTAGTTTTGGTCCCAGTGTATAGGAAAACCTGGGTCTCCCTCCTCTCTTCTTGCACCTCACTGGTCCAGTACAGTTGACACTTGCATAGGATGGTTGAGCTTGGCTGGGATCTTTCAACTATGGTATGGAGGGGAGAACAATTTTATTCAAGAGGCAATTCCTCGCCAGCTGGCCAGATTCTCCACAAGAGAACCATAGTTTCAGAACTAAGGGAGGAGATGAGGGTAGACTAGATACTATATCTTCATGTTCATGCTCTTTTTCCTTGTTGTCAAAATTTGGTCCCTGTAGACCACTGAGTGGCGCCCCTTGGGTGGTTGGTACCTGTTCCTCCTGGTCTAAAGGGCAATGCCCTGGAGGGGGTCCCCATACTTCCCATGAAATATTTAGCCCAACTTCTATGGGAGATGATGGTCTAGGGGATGGTCTAGGGGATGGTATTTCCTCAGAGGAAAATCTTTCTTTTCCAGGTGAAATGGGAGTATTGCCATTTTGGGTTGAGACATTTCACAGTTTTTGGTTTTCAAAGGAAGAGGGATCTCTTGTGTTATTGGAGTATCAGGAGCTCTTCTCTCTTCCCCTACTGGTTCTGACTCGCTCTGGTCGTAGCTGGAGTTTTTCTCTACTTCTACCTTCGAGCCATATAACAAAGATTCTTGAGTCCACCTCCTATCAAGCGGCTTCTCTACGCCTCCCTTCCAAAAGTCAAACTAGGACAAAGGTCCCCACTGGGTTTCATGCATTAAGAGTCCTACAAGCTCACCCCTCTAAATGTGTACCAGAATATACAACAAATTAAAAGGTGCTATTTTTATTTCTTCCTCACTGGCCAAAAGAAGCAATATCTTTAACCTCCCCTTTCATCTCGTTTAGCCCAGGGGCATAAGATACATAACTAAGCTGGCAGGGATCTCAACCTTAAGCTCTAGGGAGATGATCATGTTGTCACTACTGGGAATTTGGTATTTGTGGGAGAAAAATGGTTATAAGCATTACCCTCCACATTTGTCCTAGTAGGGAAGATGGCTTGGGAGGTGAAGGGGAGAAACCAGAATCCTACTCTTTGGCCCAGGTGGTGAAGGGGTTCTCATTATCTTTCTGTAGGCCCCAGCCTGCTGGTAGGACAAATGACCTGTCTAGATCTTTCTTCCGGTACAGGTATTAGGGAGGTGGGCCCAGTCTTGGTTTCTTGGGTACATGACCAACTGGTGGGAGAGGTGATGTTACTCTACTGTTTCCCAGATATAACAACTGTGGGGCTAGTTTTTACTCTACTCATGTGAGATCCCAGCTTGTGTCAACTGAGTCCAATCCCAGCCTTGACACCATATATGAGGGGTCAGAAATGAGAGCCGGACACAAAGTTATGGTATTCTCAAAGTAAGACATTTTATTTAAGAGAAGCGGGTTGGAAAAACCCCTCTCTAGCCCTATTCTAAAGAGGAACTTCCCTACCTAGAACATTAAAAATAAAGATAAGTCTGTGTCAAGTAGTCAGTAACTTAAAAGCTGTCCTTGTGTTCAAAACACTCTAAGCTGACCCTCACACTAGAAAAGGAACAACAAAGGATGCAAGGAAATGCCTTTGACTTGATGTTAGCAAAAAGTGTTCACAACCAAAAATATAAGGATGACTCCAACAAAAGTGTACTCCAAGGAAAGACCCTTGAATCCAGAGGGTGGTTCCCTTCCCCTGAATTTTTAGGTAGCATTGCAAGAGTGTCTGTTTATCTAACAGTGCTTTTGTGTATTCACTGGACTCACAAAGTTCTTGTTCAAACAATAAGTTCCATAATAGTCTACCTTTAGCGCTTCTTGTAACTTTTGCGGATTGCCTGATATACTCCCCTACCAAGAATCCTTATATGGGTTTTTCAGATCCCCTAGCATACTCCTCTGTCAGGTATCTTCCCACAATTTCAGAATCTTTATGCAACTTCAGGTGCCTGGTATGCTTATGATGTGATTTGATATGATGAGTCATTTATAACGTGCCTGTACACAAGTGTTTTTTTGGCGTGACAAGACAAGGGAGGGAAGACAAGGGGGGACAAGACAAACGATCTTACTAGGCCTTGTGTCATTCAGATCGTGCATGTTCGAGAACAAGAAGTGCAAGGGGAAATGGAAGGGGGAAGTGCAAGGGAGAGGGGAGGGGAAAACAGGGCAGTAATGCTCTGAGTAAGTGCAGCCAGGGAAGTACAGGTCTGGGTAGTGCAAGGTGAGCAAGGGACTGTAGCGTTACAGTTACAGCCCATAAATCCGTGGTAGGCCTGGAGGCAGTGCAAGGGTGACTGATCAAGAAAGAGCCTGGTACCCAGTGGGACTCTAAGGGTAGCCAAGCAACCAGTCGGTACAGAAGACAGGTAGGTCCGCAGGGGAGGGAGAGAGAGAAAGCAGAGGAGAAGAGGAGGGTTTTGAACTGCTTCCGGAACTTCAGGTGGTCTGGCTCAACTTTGAGATTGGTAGGGAGGCCATTCCAGAAGGAGGCCTCCCTCTGCCTTCTTAGATCCCCTGGTATACTGCCCTGCAATGTATATTCCCAATGTGTCACAATCTTTATACAACTTCAGGTACCTGGTATACTTGCCTGCCAGGACTTCTTTCATGGGCTTCTTAGATCCCCAGGTATACTCCCCTGCTAGGTATCTTCTCATAATGTCAGAATGGTTTGTATCGTTTGTGGATTGCCTGGTGTACTCCCCTGCAAGGAATCCTTCTTTGGGGCTTTCAGATCCCCTGGTATTCTCCCCTGCCAGGGATCTCCCCACAATGTGAGGTGCCTGGTGTACTGCCAGGACTTATTTGTTTCACTGTTCTTTTCCATATACCACAGTAGCATATACTCTCAGGTGCTCAGTATATTTGCCTATGGTAACACTTGCTCAGTTTTCCCCCACACGTGCATCTCATGCATCTGTACTTGCTTTGGGTGTTGTTGTTGCACTTTGTCTTGTCTGCAATCAAATATTCTTCTAGTTGAGTATTGAATTGGTATTGGGTTTTGTTTGCATTCAAAACACTTTTGACTATTGTCCGTATTAGCAATCTCATACCATTCAGTTACTCAGTTGCATGCGTGTCGGTGCGCCCCAGGGTCCCCATTGGCTTTGGGCAGACTCCCTGATCATTCCCAGGGTCTCTGACTCTTGGTGTGCCTCTGCCATGAAGGTTCACTTGTTTTGGCTTCTCACACTGTGCAGATGTTTCCCCAGCATTTCCTGCAGCTCCGTTATCACTCACCGGCTTTCCTCTATGGCCTGAACTGGAGAGCAGTGCCTCTCTGCACAACTGTACCTCCAGGAACTCCTCTGTGGCCCCCAGTGCTTCCACGGTCTTTCAGGTGTGCCTGCTGAGCCTCTCCACCCTTCTCATCACAGCGGTATGTGTGTCTCATGTTCGCAAGCCCCTGCCTGGATTTGTACATCTTCTCTCGCACTGCACACTCCTGCACGTTTCTCTCCCACAGTGCCCTTTCCATTAATGCGTATGCCATTTTTAAATGTCCATTGCACTTTAGGTCCAGTAAAATAACTAGCCTGCGCGTTAGGCTTCAGGCTTCTCTTGGATTGCATAAACTCCTCACTCCCCCTCCTCGTCTAAGTGCCTGAGGGTTAATGAGAGGTGAAGTCGATAGATGCTATTTGATTTCTTGAATGTGGTTGTTCAAAAGTCTCTAATAAAGACACATCAGAAACAGAAGAAATTATGTGTAGGTTGTGAATGTTTGAGTCATAGATGGGGGCTTGACTAGAGTGATATAGCAGAAAGTTTTCTGATTTTTACTATAAAGGGGTACCATTAGGTGACAACAGGTTATTAAGAACTTGGATAGTATAGGGTCTTCCTTAAGGGAAAGGGGGGCATACCGCATCTCACTTGATCGACTCATCACCTCCCCCTGGTAGCTGTCCCCTCCCACGTGATCCTCCATCACATAGTCACCCCCAGGGTCAGGTAGCAGCTGCCGTCCCCTGGCCATATGGGAGGAGGTCACCGCCGAGGAATCAGTGATGAGTCCATCGGATTCATCACAATACTTAGGGTAGATACTGCCCCGGCAGGGAGAAGAGTCACCCCAGACAACAGCAGCAGTGCACAATACACCTCAACCCACTACAGTCAAGGAAATGCAACAGTTCTTAGGGTTGTGTAACTTTTGCAGGTGACAGAGCTTTGATTACTCCACATATGTCAGGCCCTCAGTGCAAGCACTAAAACATGGCCAAAAGTGAAAGGGGTCCCTTGAATGGACAGACGAGATGGCAGAATGTTTTGAGGATCTCAAAATAGCAATCAGTAATGTTCCAGTGTTAGCAACACTTGTTTACAACAAGCAATTCTATTTGTTCTAGCATTCGAAAGGACGGGTAATGACAGAAGTTCTCACCCAACGATCATCCCTGAAACATGAGCATTTAGCAAACTACAGTGGACTCTTAGACCCAGTAATGAAAGGCCATTTCCCATGCAACAGGCTCTGGCAGTTGTGCATTTGCAATTCAGAAGCCTGCCACAATTACTATGGGATGTCCAATAACATTGTATGTTGAGCAAGCAGTCTTCACAAATCTGGACATAAATAAATCAACCCTCACCACACAGAGATCCTCAGACTATGAGGTAATCTAGTCCAACCCAGCCATTAACATAATTAGGTATTACATTGTGAACCCAGCAACAGTTGTAGCAAAGCCTGTTGAACCACAAGACCAGGTACATGACTGTGCAGTATATGAAGAAAAACCTGAAGAGAGCAGCGGGATGAGTGAGGATGCACTCATACAGAAGAAGGGCTGTACATTAACGGGTCATCAATGATAGATCAGGAGAATGGGCAAAGGCACATAGGGGCTGCTGTGGTAAGATATGTAAAGGGACAGGAAGAAGAATATCAGATAGTAATGCAACAAAGATTACCTTCACATTATTCAGACAAGGAGCAGAGCTCATAGCACTCATAGAGGCGCTTGAGGCGTCATCAGATGATGATGTTCCAATTCTTACTGATTCAGCATATGTAACATCAACAGTACACTCATGTCTGTGAAAATGGTGCAGTAGAGGGTACAAAAAATCAGAGGGGTCCCCAGATCAACATGAAGCATTATTATCCAGACTAATAGATGCTTTGAAATGTCCCCTCCATGTAGCAGTTGTGAAGTGAACAATGCACATTAGAGGAACAGACCCAATTTCACGTAAAAATGCAGCTGCGGACGCAGCCAGCAAACAGGAAGCTTATATGCATTTTCAAATGCAAAGAAAAATGCCTGTTATAGCAGTACAACAAGAACAATTACCAGAATCGTACAACTCGATGTCCATGGCACACTTTGTAGAGTAGTAGGGAAAAGCGTCACCCCAAAGATAAAGCATTATGGGTAAAACAGAGATCTACATTATCACCCACTGACATGGTATGGAGACAGAACATTACATGTAAAGTGGTGATGCCTTTGGAATTGTTGACCATCACCCTAGAACTACTGCACTATCCCACACATGTCCCCAAGCAGTACATAGTGGCTGAGATCAGTGAATATTGGTTTGTTCTGAACCTATCTGATCACGTGGATAAATTAGTGGCCAGTTGCACAACCTGGTCACACGTTGAACACCCTGAAAGTGGCATTGCCCCTCTCTTGAGGGCCCTTCAAGGAACTCCATGTTGATTTCATTGACATGGCTAACATGTGCAGTAATTTTAATTACGATTGCAGTTGTATGCCTATTCTCCCAATGGATTGAGACTAGTCCATGTGGGTACGCTGATGCAAAATCTGCAGCTACATTTTTAATCAGAGAGGTATTTCCAAGGTGGGCAATATGCAATATTTTGAGGTCCAACAACAGCCCTCATTTTGTAAACAAACATTTCAGCAAAATCATCTAATTATTGGGAATCAAACATAAGCTCTGAACAGTGCGCCACACACAGGCCAATTGGATAGTGGAAAGATTAAACTGTTTGCTGAAGAATACGCCAGTTTGCGCAACCAGCCAAGCTAGAACCACCACCTGTCACTATATGAGGTCTTAATGGGTTGAAGGATGCACACGCCGGTTGCACCAATGCAAATAGCAACAGACGCTCACAGCAGCGCAGAGATCCTGGGGGAGGAATTCAATGTATTCCTTAGGGACCTATCAACATGTGCCAAGCTTATACTCACCAGATAATCTTGAAAGTGCACAAACAGGCCATACCGAACTCAAGCAGCACAGAGACATCACAACCTCTACAGCTCCACACTGGGCAACAAATCTATCAGAGGAAACACAACAGAACGTGGAGACAGCCAAAGTTCACAGGTCCTCGTGAGGTTATATTTGCCGCACCCACTGCAGTGAAACTGAGAGACATGCGTGCCTGTGTTCACCTGACAGACATTCGAAGGGACATCAGCATAACATTGGAACCTCAGTAAGAAGCAGACACAGGAAAAAGCACCATTAACCAAAGTTGAGTAGAATATGGACTATGAAAGCCTGTATGGAGTCAGCGCGCCCGTTTGGGCATACAAGAACAAGGTGATCAGCACAAATCTCTGAGGCTCAAACAGAAAATTGCAAAAGAATGAAGGAATTGAACATAGGGATTTGTTGTTTGTTCCTTTGGCTGCTTTTTTCTTATTTTATAATGAAAATAATGAACTTGGGGATTAGAAGTAGAGGAAACAATGGAACTGAAGTAGTAAATGTGATAGCAATTATAAATAACCTTGTGGCTGGACATAGAAGAGAAATTCAAATAGAATAAAATGTAAATACCAATGTCATAGATGAACATCATTCGGAATGGACAAGTACTTGGTATGACACAATGAAAGAGATAGGCAGGACACAGTATAATGACTCATGACACCCCCAATTTATTATCCAAGGAAGTGCTCACTTTAGAGGCACAGTGCTTAGCACACTTAGTTATCTGTACGATACAAGGGCAGTTTCAGGGACACAGTACAGGCAAGTTTGAAACAAGTAAATAAAGCTTAATGTGCAGAAGAAAAAGGAGAAGATTATATACGCTATGCTATCAAACCATACATGTTCATCGAAGGTGCAACCTACTGGGATAACAGGTGGGTGAAGAGGCAAGCAGTGTTCAAAGCAGAGGGACTGGTGGGGTACAAAGAAGATGTCATCAAAAATTCAGATGAAAAGTGCAGACGTATATGGGTTTCACATGTTACTAGATTAACCAACTTCCACCAACATGATCAACCTGTTAAGGAACAAAAACTCCCTCGATCATCTTCTGTTTCAGGGGAAAAGGAAGCATACCTGTGGGCCAGAAAGTGCTGCCAAACGATAAAAGACAATGGGTCATTGACTATAGCCATCACGGCCCTCCATAATTTGTGGGCAGGGCTGGAGATAGAAGGAAGAATCACCAAGCAATCAGGCTGGTTGGCTGAAATATTTTCATGGATGCCAAATTGGCTAACACACATATGTAAAGTACTGTTCCCCATTCTTGTCCTCCTACATTTTGATTTGGTGCCTGTAGCAAGTAATACTAGTTTGTTGTGTGTCCCGAGGAAATAAAGCAAGAGTACTTATGATAAGAACAAATTATGCCCATCATAAACTTTAAGTCACCCTGACATGGTCAGACAAGGGGACTGACTCCCTGCTGGGCACATTAGCTGAAGGTGTCAAAATCAATCCTATGAGTAAGGGATGGAGAAATTAAGACATTCCAAGTCCTAAGGGATGAATTTGACCTTCCCATCACAGAACTCTTGCACTATTGGCAAATGAGACATGCACTCACTGCAAGCGAGATAGACCTCTCCAATATACCAGAGTGCACCCCGATTGAAAGAAACATAGTGATGGAGCGGATTGCACACAAAATAACCTCTACAATGTATAATGCCATCAATTTGTTTGCCGCAAAGGAGCTCACAGAACTTAAAGAGAAACGTCAAAGAGATGTGGGCCCAATACTAACAGAGGACTGGACTGTGGCCCTCATGTACCCTCGAGAGTCAGCAATTTCGGCCAGAATCAGGCTGATTCATCTAAAAATTCTACATTGGGTTTACTACCCCAGAGAGGCCTTGCACCAATGGGGAAGAGCGACGGACCCCAACTGTCTACGATGTCATCATCTGAGAGGAACCTTCTTCCATGTCCTGTGGGAATGTCCGCAGATACAAAGATTCTGGCAAAAATGCTGCGATAGACTGTCAACAGTGACTGGCCACGAGATACCGAGGGACCCCAAACTTCTCATACTGGGAATGGACTCGGATATAGAGTTATCGAGATACGAAAAACTTATGTTCGCAACAGCCACAGGCTTTGCAAAAAGAAATATAGCTCAAGTGTGGGGCTCAGCTACATCACCACAGTACGAGAAATGGGTAACGGATGTAGACATGTGTGTGCCAATGGAAACAAGAGTATATACCACAAGGGGGTGCCCGGAGAAAGCGGCCAAGATATGGCAGAAATGGCAAGACCACTGAAGGGGGCAAAGAGGACCCATAGAGACACTGAATGCCGCATGGAGAACTGATATAAGCGATCAAAATGATCCTAGGGACTATTAGATGTAATAACTCTACAATATATGCAAAGAAGAGTCAGACGCCAAGAAGCAGCGTATACCTGTGTGTTTAAATGTAGTAATTAAGTGTCATTTAGTTTCTTTTGTTTTGCCTACTTGTTTTGTTTGTATCTATAAAACAATTAAAATATTTCATGAAAAAAAAAATATATCCTATGAACCCTTTATATTTAGATCTGGTGATAACAGTAGAAACCCATCTCCTAAGCATTGCATTAGAAGCACCTGATAAGGAGGAATCTGCCCAATTTCTACCAGGCCCCTAAGAACAAAACTAGCGTGTGGGAATGGGCGATGAACTCCTTAAAGCTGAGCATGAAAAATAAATATTCCAAGTATGTTACACAGGGTTTTCGCCCATATCATCGATGTACTTATTTGGAAAAACTCTGCTCAATGTCTTTGAGGAGCTTGATAACATACTTGTGTCTCGGTATTCTACACACTGTTGAACACCTAGGGGCATCGCAAGGTATCGCCTGGGACGCAAAACTGTGCCGTCTCTGTGGGCTGACTGTGGAAAGCAGTCGGCACATTCTCCTAGAATGTTCTCAGCTAGGAGAACAGTATGCAAAGGGATATGGTAATCTAGTAAGTAAAGTTGATAGCCAATGCTACGACCAACTTTGGAGTGCAATATTCTCTCACTGGTAATTACTGCAGCTGTGCATTCTGTGTGGAAGTTGGCAGTTGCCAAAATTAAGTCTCTGTGAACTTAATGTTGATCTGGCCTCGCGATTCGCAATAGTGCAAAACATCTGGAAACTATCGGGAAAAATAACTGTGCATTGTGCATGAGAAAATGTTGGAAGTTATTAATCTGAATTGATTGACCTGAATGTCTTCAGATCTAATGTGTTTTAATATTTTAATTCTAATGTTGGTAACACAAAGTGTTTGGGAAGTGATATTTCTATTAAAATAATGAAATGATGTATCATCTTTTATGTGTACCTTTCCATATGTATTATTGTTTTTATATGTAGTGCAAAGGTTTTTAAATAAACCATATGCACTTAAATAAAAACATTTAAAAAACAGGTGATGTCACTTCCCTTCGGAAAGATGAAAAACACCCAACCAGACAAGGTAGAGATAAAAGCAATGCCAGAAATGGTAAGGAATGAACGTCCATTTGGCCCGCAGGAACAGTTTGGTCACCACACCAGTTCCAGAAAATTACCTTGAATGCTACGTATAGCCCACAGCAGATGGAGATTGTAGCTTCTTAGGATGTAGCCCATGGGATCGTGCAAAGGGGGCGGGGGGGAATTTGAGAAATGTCAGCATGATATGGCTTCCCAAAGATGCTCATGATTGGGCGAGGGAACAAGAACTGAGGGACAAAGAGTTTACGACAGAGCTCGTTCTGGAAGGAACAAAAGGGGGGAATGTTGGGATGCAAGTCCAACACCTGAGGGAAAGTACAAGCTAAGGAAATCTCTCCAGAACAATACATGATCTACACCCAAGGCCAGCCATTCAGTCATTTTGCATGGAATATAGGCCTCATGTGAAACTGACAAAGGCATAGATACCTTTTTGAGAGCTGTCAATAAAGTAACACAGATTAGAAACTTAAAGCATTTAACATATTGAGAGTGTGCAGTATGTAGAGTAGCGCAGGAGGTGACCAGTATGCCGCAGTACATTAGAAACAAGATAAACACCTAAGTAAAAGAAAGGGGACATATGGCACCTCCTATACTTGACAGGTTGCTCATAGAAGTATAATAGACAAATTAAATAGAAAATAGTAAGGAACATATAGAAATCCACATTGGCAAGCCAGTATCAAGCATCTGGAGTTTGTGCCATTATAAAATAAAATGCATTTCAAAAAGCAGTCTTTGACAGTAGTTAGGAAATAGGCCGCAAAGAAACATTAACATTTCTACTGGTACGATACACTTCATTCCTGTTTGTCCCAGACACACTGCAAGAGACAAGGTCAGAGCACTGGAGGAAAGCTGTGGTAAACTGCACAGGGATTGGCTAGAAGCAGAGAGGGCATCAGGTTCCCAAGCCTTAAACAATGTTCTAACACATCACTTAAAACTAGCAAGATGACGGCCACAGTTTGGTGAGAATGAGGTAATGTGCTGAGAGGTGCACCAGTCAATGCTGATCGATTAGAAGAAACACACTGCACCCTGTTGAAAAATTACCACTTAGACTGAAGCTGCAAGTAGCAAGCAACAAGGGTACTTTTACTGCCCGATCAGATGAAAAGTAATTGTAGAGCTGTGATGTCACTCACTCCTATAAAAAAGGCCATTTAATGATGACACCTTGAAAGATTTTTTCATTTTTCCCGTCAACGTTGCATGTAATAAACATTTGTTTTTCTTGCCACTCGTGTACTTTTATTGGCTCAATGAACACATTTTTGACTATTCAGATTTTGGGCCTACCTTACACCGGCAAGGTCATACTGAGCCCCAAGGTGTCTTCCTGAACCACGGATTCCCACAATGTATAAAGCTGTAGCAGATCAAGTGTTTTTCTCTGCCCATGGTGTACAGAATTGTTCATTATGACACAGGAGTCTGTCTGACTAATGGTGTTAGTTTGCTTTAAGAAATTGTAGGACATTGTTACCTTTGTGTGAGGATCTTACAGAGGTTACAAAATCTGATATGAGTGTCATTAATGAGCATGCAACTTACAAACGGAACACTCTGCTCCTCTCCTGTATTGATTGTGCTCCTCTCCTGTATTGATTGTAGGGAATAATGCATCCGTCCGGGGCGTGCTGTTGCACGGCTGACAAGATGGCCACGCTCTGTTAACGTTCGGACCACCCATCAGCACTTTCTTTGTGCCCGTCCAGCAGGGACACTCCAGGATGACCTTGCTTCGGCAGAACTTGTGGCGGCTGCCTGAGAGGCGCAGTTGCCACTCTGGAAGAGACGAGAGTTGGTGACCAGGCACAACCATTGACTACAACTTGCAGCAAGCCTTCAAGACCTGCCACAACAAGTCTGCTGGGGCTGGTGCTGTGGGGCGCAAATCCTCTCTGGGCCGGATAACCGCTGCTTCGACCTGTGGGTGCTGGTGCAGAGTTTAGCCACTTCAGGGGTGGCGTGGGGCAGCCGGGCCCCCTGTATGCACTCTCTCACTCAGAACTGGCCCCTCATCCTCATCCTGCCAGCTCTACTGGGACAGCCGCTGCAGGGTGCCATGGAGCTAGGGGATCAACAAGCTGGGGTAAGCACCCTGGAAACAGCAGCCGGGGATGCCTGGCCCACCCTAGCTGAGAGCCCACACATACATAGTCCCCACGTGGACTATGAGAGAACTCAACCAAGGCTTCAAGTGAGAAACTGTGCCAGCCACTGCTTGGCACCCAGCAAGAACAGGCAGGGTGAGTGTGCTCTGTCACAACACAAAGGGGCCACTGCCACGCTCTGCATACATGGGCAAGCTGATCAAGGGTGGAGGAATCCTAAAATCAGGGCAGCCTCAATGCTTACAACAAGCAGAACCTGAGGCAAGCAGCTCATAATGCAAGCAATCGCAGCCACAGGAACATGAGCCAACTGATATGCAACTGATGCATAGTATGCAGGCTGTGTTTGAGTCTGTGAATGGGAAACTCGATGGCATAACTATCAGTATAAACTCACTGAAAAGTAAGCTTGAGAAAGAGAACACCAGAACCACAAAGACAGAGTCCGGGAGTAGTACAGTGAAAGATGACGTCTACGAGCTGAAGAAATCTGCTGCAGTAAACGCAGTTGACCTTAAGTGCTGACTGCAGAAATTTGACGACTTAGAGACCCGCTCGAGATGCAACAACATCTGCATATATAGGATGCCTGAAAATGCTGTCAAAGGTCCCATGGAGAAGCTCGTGGAGGAGCTCCTCATGCAACTGCTTGTCAACCTTACAATGTTGCCACACTTTGTGGTCAAGCGAGCGCACAGTGCATTGGCCCCCGAGCCCAAGGTGGGCGCCCCCTTAAGACCCATTATCTCTCACCTATTGATCTATCCTGCATCTAGCCCATAAGAAAGACCCCCTGCACCACGGTCCTCACAGACTCCACATATATCCAGACTTTTCTACCACGATGCAAGCCGAGAGCAAGTCACTTGTGTGAGCCAAGAAAATGTTACACGAGAGGGTGGTACAACATGCACTGCTGTTCCCCACCAAGCTGAGACTGCAATACAGCAATAAAACCTATTTCTTTACAATTGCAGAGGAGACGGTCAACTTCATGGTATGAACATACCCATGCCACCCAGCAAAGCAGACTAGCCCATAGGCGGCGTAGAAGACGACACCACCCGCATGCACAATGACTGCGACTCATGCAACACCATCTTTTAATCCTAACCTATGAGTAGCGAGCCCCTGCAGGCGTGTGGCCAAGGGCATCACTAAAGTACATTGCTCAGTTAGCACTTTATTCACATCGTTCATCATGGCTTCCAACCTACTGAGGCGTATCTGACAGCCTCCCCAAGCGAAGCTGCAAAATGTCCTGGTTTTCTTTTTCTTTTTTGTTTTAACATCGTTGGATGGTGATTTGGGGGACGATTCCATGTTCGGGAGGGTATTGTAGGTCAGTGGCAGGGACCAGGGGGGAAGCATTAAGTTCTGTAAAATCTGCTTGACTGGAGAAACATGCACTACTGTTGAATGTCTCAACATGGTTAAGTTGCTGTCCAGATTGTGAAGCACCCTGTGCTTAAACAGATCAGTCTTATGTGCCACTGATGGGGAGTGTACACTCAATGTGCTGGAATATTAAGAGAACATGCATCCCATATATATGTGACCCTAAAGGGAGCATGAACAATGCTAATATAGGTATCATCAGGGTTTTCTACGACTTCTACACCCTGCTGTATCAAATACAAGACAGCAAGAGTGCCAAGGAAATGGATGCTCTTCTGGCGGAAATACCCATCACCATGCTGCCGAAAAGCGCGATTGGGCACATAGGTCGCCCCTCCACCGAGGCGACACTTAGAGCAATCAAGGACCTACCTAGAAACAAGACCCCGGCCCAAACGGGTTGGGTGCCCGATTCTACAAGGCATACAGCACAATTCTCTCCTCACACCTGTTGACGATATGAGAAGGAGCCCTAAAGTCCAAGCAGTTGCCAGCCTCGCTGAGGGAAGCAATCATAGTTCTGCTACTCAAACCCAGGAAGCCGGCCGAGGAAGGTGGCTCATATAGGCCACTGTCCTTCATTAACATGGACACCATATGTTTCGCTAAAATCATATCTAGCCGTATAACACCTCTAATACAGCACATTATCCATTATCCATCCTGATCAGGTGGACTTTATCCCTACTCGCTCCACAGCACTCAACGTACACATGCTGTCCAATGTGATGGCACAAATTGAGCCCAACATTCAAGCGGTGGCTGTATTGCTTGATGCCCAGAAGGCTTTCGACATGGTCTCTTGTAAAATCAGGTTAAGGTTGCTGGATAGATGCAGATTCACCAACTATTTCATAAACTTGGTTAAATTACTGTATACGGCACCAGAGGCCAGTGTGTGTACTAATGGAATGCCCTCTGACCCGATTGCACTGTGAAGGGGGCCTGACAGGCTTGCCTCTTGTCACCCCTTCTCTTCGTAATTGTAATCAAAACCCTTGCATATAAGAGCGAGACATGTCTGGCATGGCATCCGCTTGTGGAGTTCCCCGGAGATCATCTCCCTCTATGCCGACAACATATTTTTATACATGAGAAACCCACATACCAACCTTGATCTTACCGTAGAGGAAGTGACACATTTCGGCAGGCTCTGTGGGTTCACTTTCAACTACACCAAATCGGAACTGTTCTCTCTCACAGACAATACTTGAAACTCTGGTTGCAAATACAACCTTAAATGGGCA
This sequence comes from Ambystoma mexicanum, assembly GCF_040938575.1. Classification (NCBI taxonomy): domain Eukaryota; kingdom Metazoa; phylum Chordata; class Amphibia; order Caudata; family Ambystomatidae; genus Ambystoma; species Ambystoma mexicanum. Next base: position 216,155,665 of record NC_090927.1, on the reverse strand, counting down.
CAAGAGAGTAGGGGTCACAGTGACTAGATGCAGGCACTCCGTATAGTAGCTATGGGGCCCAAGTGGAGCAGCTGGAGATAAAACTTAAGAAGTGGAACCAGGTTCCCCCCTCAATTTCTGGGTAAATAGCACTGAGTAAAATGACAGTGCTGCCCAAGTTATGATATGATATGGCATTTGTAACGCGCCTATACACAAGCGTTTCAAGTGTTTCAAGGCGCGACGAGGCAGGGAGGGGGAAACAGGGGAAGACAGACAACGATCCTACTAGGCCACGTGTCATTCAGATCGCGCAAGTGCAGGGGAAGGGGGAAGGGACAAAGCGCAAGGGGAGGGGAAGGGGCAAGTGCAGTACAAGGTAAGTATATATAATAAAATGAATAGGGCCAGCTGGTGGCAAGTGCAAGGTAAGTGCAGACAAGTGCTGGGAACGGGGGCTGTAGGGATACAGAGACAGTCCCGCAGAGCAGGGGTTGCCAGCGAGGCAGTGCAAGTGCAGAGTGGCTGGGCCCAGGACCGAGGTCGGGGAGAGTGGCCCAGTTGCAGATTCGGTGCAGATTCAGCAAAGAATTAGCAGGGGAGAGGGAGAGAGAAAGCAGAAGCAAAGAGGAAGGTTTTGAGGTGCTTCCGGAACCGTAGATGGTTCTCCTCAAGTTTCAGGGAGGCAGGAAGGCTGTTCCAGAGGGAGGCCCCTGCCGCAGAGAGAGATCTACCCCAGCTCGTTGCTTCGAGAAGCGGCTGACCCAGAGGGAGTTGGAGACGGATGAGCGAAGGGCTCGGGAAGGAAGATATTTAGGAAGAGAGAGTTGAAGGTATTTAGGCCCCAGGCCCCAGAAGGCCTTGTGGACAATGCAGAGGGTTTTGAACTTTATCCTCGCAGCCACTGGGAGCCAGTGTAGAGACTTCAGTCCTGGAGAGATACAGTCCCTGGGCTTAAGGCCAAGGACAAGTCTCGCAGTTCTGTTCTGGATGAGTTGCAGAGGGCGGAGAGTGGAGGCAGGCTGATTAAGATAGAGGCTGTTACAGTAGTCCAGCTTTGAGAGAACCAGGGCTCGTGAGACAGTGAGCTTCTGGGGGAAGGAGAGGAAGGGAAGAATACCTCTGAGGAGGTGCAGCTGGTCGTGTGACTTCTTAGAGACGTCAGATATATGAGGAGAGAAGGAGAGTGTGGAGTCGAAGATAACCCCGAGGTTTTTTGCCGTGCAGGTAGGTGCAGGAAGAGGGCCAAGAGAGGCCGGCCAGAGAGCTGCAGGGAAGGAGGGAGTGGGTGTGCCGATGAGTAGAATCTCAGTCTTACTGGCATTAAGGCAGAGGTCATTGGCGACACACCATTCCTGGATAGCCGACAGACAGTCGGAGATGAGGGAAGGAGAGGAGGAGGCCGAGGGTAGCCTGAAAATGAGCTGGGTATCGTCCGCATAGCACTGAAAGTTGGGGCAGAGAGCGGCGATGCGGTGGGCAAGGAGTGCCAGGTACTGGTTGAAAAGCCAGGGGGAGAGATTTGATCCCTGGGGGACACCACAGGTGGAGAAAAAGATGTCAGAGAGGAAGGACCCCAGTTGGACCTGGGAGGGTCGATTGGAGAGGAAAGAGGTCAGCCACGCCAGAGCCTGACCAGTGATACCCAGGTTATCACGGATACGGTTGAGCAGGATGGCATGGTTGACAGTGTCAAAGGCAGAAGAGAGATCGAGCAGAATGAGAACACACGGAGTGTTGGAGTCAAGGTTCAAGAGTAGGTCCTCACGGATGTTCAGGAGAGCAGTTTCCGTGCTTCTGGCAGCTCTGAAGCCAGATTGATGGTCATGAAGACTGCCAACAGATTCAGCATGGAGGTTAAGCTGGGAGATGGCCAGTTTCTCCAGGAGCTTGCCCAGGAAGGGAGTGATGGAGATTGGGCGATAGTTAGCCGGGCAGGAGGGGTCAGAAGAGGGTTTCTTAAGAAGAGGGTGCACAAGGGAGTGCTTAAGGGGGGATGGGAAGACTCCAGAGGCGAAGGAGTGCTTGCAAAAGTCAGCCAGGGCAGGAGCCAGGGCGTCGATGTGGTCCTTGATAGTTTTGGAGGAACAGGGGTGAACCTGTTTGGATGAGACTTTCATAGATCGGACTTGTCTGGAAACCTCATCAGCAGAGAAAAGGGGAAAGGCAGAGAAGGAGGGAGGAGGGGTGGCTGTAGAAGGGCCAGAGGAAGAGCCAGGAAGAGAGGGAGGGAGGTGATAGGAGGAGAGTGAGGACAGGATGTCCTGAGTTTTAGAGATGAAGTGAGAGGCAAGTGCAGTGCAGAGGGCTTGGGAGGGGACAGGAGAGGTAGAGACTGCAGCAGGGTTGGCAAGCTCCTTGCAGATTTTAAAGAGTTCGGCCGAGTTGTTAGATGCCGCAGAGATGCGGGCTTGGATAAGGGCTCTCTTCTTGGAGAGAACGGTATTGCCTTTGGAGCAGGCGGCAGGCCAGTTTGTCAGAGGATGAACATGAAGCACGCCATTTCCTCTCTGCCACCCTGCACTTGCGTTTAAGGGTAACGTGCTCCGAGTCATACCAGGAGTTACATTTGGCTTTAGGCTTCAGGCGGATTCTCATGACAGGGGCAAGGATATCAAGAGTATCAGATATAGCAGAGTGGAGCATGGAGAGGGCAGTGTCAGGGTGGGAGTCAGCAGAATGGGGAGGTGGGGTGCGAAGGTGGCAGCGAAAGCCTCAACTGACACGCGCTTCATGGGTCGGATGACCGAGAAGGTGGGTGGCAGTGGTGAGGGTGGCTTTGTCAGTGGGGTAGGGAGGGTGATGTGGGAGGATAGGAGAAAGTGATCACTCCAGGAGAGAGGAGTGGAGAGAGGGACGGAGAGGGGAAGGTCGGAAGAGATCAGAGCATCAAGAGTGTGCCCTGCAGAATGAGTAGGCCCAGACGGGAGAATAGAGAGTGAGAGAGAGTCGCAGAGGTCACGAAAGAGTCCCGTGGGGGGACAGGAGACATCCAAGTGGATGTTGAAGTCACCAAGAAAGAGGAGTTGAGTGGTTGAGGACAGGAGTGAGGAGGAGAGGTCAGCCCACTCGGAGAGGAAGGAGGAGATTTGACCAGGTGGCCGATAGATAGTAGCCACGGTAAGGGAATGGCTAGGAGAGAGAGAGAGACAGCAGACAAGGCATTCAAAAGAGGAGTATGACTGCGTAGGAGTGACAGTGGCAGGAATCCACTCAGGGAAGATAAGGGCTACACCCCCCCTGCACGGTTGGGCCTGGGCACGGAGAGGATCTTGTAGCCGTCAGGTAGGAGTGTGTCAAAGCTGGTGACAGAGCTGGCCGTGAACCATGTCTCAGTGAGACCGAGGACGTCAAGGTCCAGTTCCTCAAGAAGGTGACAGATATCAGAAGAATGCTTGATTGCAGAGCGAGAGTTAAGAGTGGCAATGTGGAGAAGGTTGCCATCCTTGAAGGACTTCCGGGGAGGGGTACAGATCAGAGGTACGCCCTGTGGAGGTGTAGAAGAAGGAGCAAGAGAGGGGGCAGGGAGGGAGGGTAGAGGCAAGGTAGCCGAGGACAGAGGAGGGGGGACAGCAGGAGAGGAAAGGAAGTTAATGAGGCATGGGAAGCGTCTGTCAAAGAGGTGAAGGTTGGCCTGAGGGCCTTGGACCAAGGCGGTCCCGTTAGCGTAGACATTAATGATGGCCTTAGAGGAGTGGAAGGAGGCCAAGAGGACATCCCAACGGGTGCCACCATTAATGGGAGAAGAGGAGAAAGGAGAGAGCACAGAGACCATCTGAAGGGTCCATAGGTCAGGCGAAGGCACGAAAAAGAGGATGTCAGTGAGAGTTTCCTTGGAGCAGGCACTAGTGTAGGTGTCAGGGATAGGGAGACCTGGGTTGGAGACCAGGATGTCCTTTTTAAACTTTTTCCTACCAGATTTAGTGAGGAGAGCAGGGTAGTCAATAGAGAAGCAGTTAGAGAAGATAGGCGAGATAGAGAGCACCATGGAGTAGGAGCGAGTGGGGGAGGAGGACAGACGAAACGAGAGCATGCAGGCAGTGAGAGAACGGCCAGCCCTAGTTTACCACATTACAGAACAGTGCACCACCAGTGCAGGAGTGCGTATTAGGTACAGAGGCCACCTAAGTTTGAGAATCCTGCGGGGGGAGAAAAACCCTGATTACCACAATTCAGAACAGTGAGAGCGTATTAGGTACAGAGGCCACCTAAGTTTGATAATCCTGCGGGGGGAGAAAAACCCTGATTACCACAATTCAGAACAGTGAGAGCGTATTAGGTACAGAGGCCACCTAAGTTTGAGAATCCTGCGGGGGGAGAAAAACCCTGATTACCACAATTCAGAACAGTGAGAGCGTATTAGGTACAGAGGCCACCTAAGTTTGAGAATCCTGCGGGGGGAGAAAAACCCTGATTACCACAATTCAGAACAGTGAGAGCGTATTAGGTACAGAGGCCACCTAAGTTTGAGAATCCTGCGGGGGGAGAAAAACCCTGATTACCACAATTCAGAACAGTGAGAGCGTATTAGGTACAGAGGCCACCTAAGTTTGAGAATCCTGCGGGGGGAGAAAAACCCTGATTACCACAATTCAGAACAGTGAGAGCGTATTAGGTACAGAGGCCACCTAAGTTTGAGAATCCTGCGGGGGGAGAAAAACCCTGATTACCACAATTCAGAACAGTGAGAGCGTATTAGGTACAGAGGCCACCTAAGTTTGAGAATCCTGCGTGGGGAGAAAAACCCTGATTACCACAATTCAGAACAGTGAGAGCGTATTAGGTACAGAGGCCACCTAAGTTTGTGAATCCTGCGGGGAGAGAAAAACCCTGATTACCTCAATTCAGAACAGTGAGAGCGTATTAGGTACAGAGGCCACCTAAGTTTGAGAATCCTGCGGGGGGAGAAAAACCCTGATTACCACAATTCAGAACAGTGAGAGCGTATTAGGTACAGAGGCCACCTAAGTTTGAGAATCCTGCGTGGGGAGAAAAACCCTGATTACCACAATTCAGAACAGTGAGAGCGTATTAGGTACAGAGGCCACCTAAGTTTGTGAATCCTGCGGGGAGAGAAAAACCCTGATTACCTCAATTCAGAACAGTGAGAGCGTATTAGGTACAGAGGCCACCTAAGTTTGAGAATCCTGCGGGGGGAGAAAAACCCTGATTACCACAATTCAGAACAGTGAGAGCGTATTAGGTTCGTATACCTTTTCCACAATGTCTGAATTTCGCGAGGTCTGGCATTCTTTATAAACCTACACAAGATATTATTGGTATTGGTATTGGGTATTTATATAGCGCACTGAGCTGACTCAACCACCAAAACTGCTTCGAGGCGTGGATGTTATTGCAAATGGACCTATTCATGATTTCATATTAGAATTTGCAAATGAGTTAAAGACATAGGGCCTCATTATCAGTCTGGCGGTAACCGTGCCAGTAAACGGAATAACCAGGCTATTCCAAGTCCGGCGGCCGGGTAGTCGGGCGCCAGTAATTTTGTAATTCCCCATAAGACTCAATGGGACTCAGTGGGAATGGCGAACACGGAAGCACTGGCACCATTGTTAACGGTGCCACTGCTTCCATGACAGTTTGCTGGCGGGTGCCGTTCCGGTCTGACCCAGGCAAGCAGGCGGGACAGAACACGCCCGCAAAGTCGTTGTGTGCCAGTCCAGAAATAACGGTGCCAGTAGGCTTACCGGTATCGTTGTTTCCGGACCAGCACACTCATAATGAGGCCCTTAGCCTGTTTAATTGAAAAGGTAGGTCTTAAGAGCCTTCCTGAATTGAAAAAGAGTTTCTTCATTTTTAATTTCCCAAGGAAGGCTGTTCCATAACTTTGGACCACATACAGCAAATCTTTGGTCTCTAAAGACACAGGATAATGGTGGAATCACCAAAAGAAATGTATCTCCTGATTGGAATTTCCAGAAGGGAGTATATCTGGTTTACAGGCTAAAAATGAGGTTGCCGTATTCTTCAAGAATTTTAAAGTCAATTCTGGCTTTTACCGGTAATCAATGAAGTGTACGTCATAAGGCTGAAATTGGGTGGGATTTCCAAACCCCAAAAATCATCCTGACTGCTGCATTTTTAGCTCCCTGCACCACTGTAGATATTTATGTGGAATGCCTGCTAATAGACTATTAGCGCAGTTCCTGCGGCATGCTGGGGCAGCGAGGAAGACGTGGCAATTCATTGCTAGACCATATGAGCGGGGGGCTTCATGGCACCGGATTTTGAAATATAGAATCAAACCCGGCGAAGAAATGCCCCCATCTCGATTATCATTGGTTAGTACTATGAGCGATTGTTAGAAAGCTCAATTTAGGATGATTGGTTACTAAATTGTGCACCTCCCAAATAATACCTCCAAGTGACAAATGAATTTGTAATGGCTAACAACTCTGCTGAAAATAGTGTAATTCATCTCTGATGATGTGAGTTTCCTGAAATGATATGCCACTGGATATAATTAGTTTAAGTCTGTTTCCTTCTGGAGAATTCCTGGTCCCCTACTTGATTAGACACATCTTTTTCAACCACATAGGGGATGTCCGCTGTTAGTAACTGAAGAATTGGGGCAGAAGAAAAGGCTTCTTTCAGATTGTGAAATACTTCTTCTGTTTGGTGGGCCCAGATGTACTTAACGCTTGTTTTGAGTTGACTCATCAGACAATATACTATTATAGAGTAGTTAGTTTAGCTAGTGATATATTGTTCATAATATTTAGCAAAACCTAGGAAACGTTGTAATTCCTCAAGGTTTTGGTGCACTTTCCATTCGAAGACATTGGGCCTCATTCCGAGGTTGGTGCTAGTCATGGCGCTATTAGCGCCATGACTAGCACCATTACTGGTAACGTGTCCGCCCTGGTTCAATGGGAACTTACCGGTCTAGTCCGACCTTTGCGGGACCGGTAAGTCCCCAATGAAAATGTCAATCCCCATTCCCATTTGAGCCCCCAGAGGGCTCAATGGGAATGGGGAGGGTGCTAATAACAGTACCGTAAATGACGGTACGGTTATTAGCTCTGAAGTCCCTTTGCGGATCCCATCCATAACGCCTGCTAAAACTAGGCATTAAGGACGGGGCCGCAAAGGGACCTCGTAGTAGGGCGCAAAGAGTTTACCGGCACCGATGTCCTTAACGGTGCCCGGTATCCCTTTGCGCCCTACTCGGAATGACCCCCATTCTCTTACATTTTCCTGGTACATTTCTACCTCAGGTAGGGGGACAACACATGGCCTAAAAAGGTTACTATATTAGTATGGAAGGCACATTTAGTCAGTTTAGCATGTCATTGTTGCTGCCTTAGTCTCGGCAATGCTTCCTCACATGTTGCAAGTCTTGTAGAGAGACTCAGAGTACATCAAGATGTCATTGAGGTACCTCACTATGTAATTATTAAGGATGTCTCGAAACACATAATTGAGGAAACATTGAAATGCCATAAAAGCATTATACAATCTGAAGGGCATAACAAGGTATTCATGATGCTCTCTCCTAGTTCTGATTGTGGTATTCCATTAATCTCTTAGATAGATGCAGACTAATCTGTACACCCCTCATAAGTCATAAATTGAGTTTGGTGACTCTTTGTGCCCTTTCGACTTCATCTGTTAGTTCGGGTACCAGGAATAATGGGTTTTCGATAATGATGTAATCGATCTGTCTATAGTTGATGCCAGGCCTTAATTCTGTATAGCCCTTTTTTGGCATAAAGAATATTAGGTCTTCTGCAGGCAAAGATGAAGGCCTAATGAATCCTTTAGCCAGACTTCTTTAACATTCTCATGGGAGATTTTTGTTCATTGGGAGTCGGGGCATAGGTTTTCCGATAAGGAATTACTGCACTGTGAACTAAGATGATTCTGCATTCATATGGTCTATGCAGGGGTAAATCTTCTGCCTCTTTGAGATCAAATACATTGTTAAAGTCTCGGTATTCCTTGGAAAGGTTTTCTACTATAGCTGCCAGGTTTGATCTGATCTGGGGAGAGGTCCTATGTGTATGAAGAGCCGGGGGTGGGACTATATATTCCTATCATCAAAATTCAGCACAATTAGGAGAGCTAAATGTAACAACTCCTTGATGCCAATCTATGAGATTGCTTTGTTTGATTAACCATGGCATACCCTGGATTACCTAAAAGTATGGGGCCTCAATAAGGTTGAAACCTATGTGTTTGTTATGGCACTTGTCATGGGAAAGAACCCTGTTTGATGCATGATGGGTCTTGGTGTCAAAACAGAGCCATCAATAGAGTGTATAGGTTCCACAGTCCTTAAGGATCAGTGTCAGCCCAAATTGTTTAACAAAGTGGCTGTATGTAAAATGTACCATGGCTCCACAATCGATCAGTGCACGGATTTCAATTGAGGTATGGTTCCCTTGAATGAAGTTGATACCTACACATACATGGATAACCATGTGAGGAGGGAATTTGTTAGCAGTATGTTGTTTATTGGGGCCCCCTGATTTACTGAGGAACTGCCTAGTTTCCTGGTCTCTGTGGAAATGACCTGCCTGAATGTCTTTCCAATCCACAGTAAAAACACAGATTGAGCTTTCTTCAATGCTTCCTCTCATCAGGGTTAACAGGACTTTGCATCCCTCGCACTTGCTTTGGTTTGGGATTGCCTCCTCCAATGGTTTCAATGGGTGCTCTGGGAAGAAACCATTTCAGATCAAAATTATTTTTCTCTCCCTTCCTTTTTCCCTGTCTTTGTTCCATCTGCAAAGCGAGGTCAATTCATTCCTCTACTATCGTTGGGGGGTATGATGTGTACAATAGTCTCCTTGATATCTTCTCTAAGTCTTGGCTTGGCCATCTTCTCACCAGGCTTCTTCAGCAACCAGATATTTTAATCTCACTCTGCAGTCAGATTGTTGTTTCCTTGTTTGATGTAATTGAGTTAATTTCTTAAAGATCCTTTGCATGTATTTCTCCCAAACATCAAGGAAATCGAAACGCAAAACAGTAAAAAAAATCACACCTCAATTTATGACGATGACTTTAAATAACCTCCAATGTGCTGAGAAAAAACATCAGGTGCAGGGGAGAACAGAAACAACTTGGGCACAGAAGTTGTATATTGACTAGAACAAAAAACAAAAAACAAATGTCCAAATGTAAAGGAAACTCCCCTGCACACCATCTACTCCAACAAATATGTATAACTTCTCCATGGCTTTGGGGATCTGCACATGGAGTTGATCACTGTCATGGGCTCATCTCATAATATGCTGACTTTTGACGCATTTACTAAATACGGCGTCTGATTGGACGTCTAGCCTTGTTTTTAATAATGTATTTGTTTAGCCTTTAGTGACACATCACATTCTAGTATTTTACACTCTTCCCAAGACCCATAAGGATGTCAACAATCCCCCATTTCGACCTGTTATTGCTGGGACGAACAGCATTTTTGATCCGCTCGCAATATATTTAGATAAACTATTTCACCCAGTGGTAAAAAAGACATCTATCTATCTTAGGGACACAACAGATTTCCTGAATTCCTTAAAACAAGTGACCAATCTAACACCAGGAACCATTGTATTTACCCTAGATGTACAAAGTCTGTACACCTCTATTGCACATGAGGGTCTTGATGCCCTCAAATGGATTTTGCTCCAGCAAGAGGCATTTCAGTCTAATAAAGTGTTCACTTTGTAGCTAACTAAAGTCATCCTATATAACTGTTTTTTCCGTTTTGACAAACTATTTTACTTGCAAATTTCAGGTAGCCATGGGCACTGTGAAGGCCCCACTGTATGCAAATTTGTTCAAGTACAATTTTGAAGAGCATCACATTTTTCTCCACCATATTTGGTCTGACAAATGTACATACTGGAAAAAATGTACTGATGGTGTCTTTGGAGGATGGTGTGGTACACAAGTGGAACTCTTGGAATTTGAGGTTGTTCTGAAACTCTTGTAACCCTAGGATCAAATATACTTTGGAATCTAGTGTTACCACCATCCATTTATTGGATGCAGAGATCACCCTGAGACAACATGACCAATAGACGACGATATTTTTTAAATCAACTGACGTGAATAATGTCTTTCATTACTTAAGTTTCCATCCTCAGCATCTAAAGAACAATTACCCATTTAGCCAATTTCTGAGGCTAAAAAAGATAATTTCAAACCCAGATAGCTACCACAGAGAATCTTTACAATTAACCCACCGATTTCTGTCATGAGGATATCCCGGTCAGGTTTTAACATCTACGACTATAAGAACAGCTTCACACACACAAGACATCTTGTTCATTCTCTCCCTAATACTCTCCCTCCTCATCCTCCACCCCCATTCATATCCTTTCCGCCTTCTTATCACCGAATCTCTGCTACAGTTCGCAACCTTGGCCCTCATTTTGATTCAAATCTTTCCTTTGCTCAACATATCTTTCTCACCTCTCATTCCTGAGATTTCCACCTCCATAATATCCGTAAAGCTCTTCCCCCCTCACTTTCCAAGCTTCTAAACTTCAAATTTCCTCACTGATCTTTTCTCGACTTTTCTACTGTTGCACCACTCTGTTTGGTCTTCCTAGCTCTCATCTTGCCCCTCTAAGATCAGTCTACAATTCTTCCATTCATCTACATTGTCTTCTTCCCCATCAAGACTTTATTTCCTCTTCTCTTGCTATGCTTAGTTGAATACCTTTTCACTCCCAAATTAAATTTCAGTTCCTTTGACTAGTTTTCAAATCCTTCTATGGACTTGCCCCCGGTTACCTTGCTGTGATTTTATCTTTCTACAATACGTCTCGCTCTCTCTGGTCGTCCTCTCTCTTCAGACTCAACGTGCCCCATCCTCCATGTGACCAGTCCGGCTTTCGAACTTTCCACCTTCTTGCTCCCCTTCACTGGAACGCTCTTCCACTATCTCTTCGCTCTATTACTGTTTACTCTCCCTTTGTGTTTCCTTGAAAACCTACCTTCTTCAACATCCCTAAATGATTGCTACCAGATTGTTTAACTACTAACCACATTTTGTACCGTATCATGTTTTTAAAATGTACACCGCTTTGGCTTAAGGCGCTTCATAAAACACAAATAAAATGTAAAAAACAAATAAAAAGTAAAAAAATAATCTGACACTGAAAAAGGATGAATTTACTCTAATTTACCAATTTAAATATTCCTCACAACGTTTTTCAGATATTCTGGTTGTTGAAAAAGAATTGGAGACTTGTCCAGCTGGATCCTCAATTGTCACGTTTATTCCACAAACCAACTGTGCTTGCATACAAATGGGGCTGAAATCTAAAGGATAATCTGGTGAAAGCGGAAAGATCATCTAGTATCAAACAGATGTCTGCAAAGACCAAAATATGGCACATTCCCTTGTCTCAGTTGCAGCCATTGGTATGGTATGGTATAGTATGCTATTGTTTATTTATATAGTGCCCATGCACAGGCAAGTGTTTCAAAACGCTCAAGGAGGGTGGGAACAAGGGGAAAAAACAAACAGTCACTCAGAGCCCTTGAAATTCTGAGGCGATAATAGTCTGCACAGGCAGAGTAAGTGAGTAAAAATACATTTAACTATGTACCTAAGGGCTAAGGGTGATCACATTAGACACCCCTAAACAGGACGCAAAATCATGTTCAAGCACTATGCCACCTGTGATTCTAACATTTTTATTTATTGGTTGATTTGCCCCTGTGGCAAGTTGTATGTTGGCCAAACCACGAGAAGGATAAGGGAGAGAATTGCCGAACATAAATCAAACATTTGAACAAAAAGACAGAAATCACCTGTTCTGCCATTTACAGAAACACAAACATTCAATTGCCCAACTACCAGGTTTTACCAGGCGTCCTTACCATGATTTTGCGTCCTGGTTTTACCAGGCATCCTTACCGGGTCCCGCGAGGGGACCAGGGAGCTAACAATGGGCCGGTCGTAATCGGCCCGTTGTTGGCTCCCTGCACCCATTCCCATTGAGCCCTATGGGGGCTCAAATGGGAATGGGGGAGGTCCGGGCCCGGGTTCCCTGTAGGGGGAATTACCGGGCCCTCCAAACTTGGAATGGCCCGGTAATTCCCCATTCGGGGAACCCGGACCCAGCTTTACCGCCAAAGCCGTAATGAGGCCCATAGTGTCTCTATTAGATGCAAAACAATTTGCACTCAGGTAATAAGGTGTGTTAAGCATTATTTGTTATCCGAGAATGAACCACTGTTTATGGCAATTCATAACTATATTGACATGAATGCATTAGTAAACTTGTCTGATATAGGATGGTTCACGTTTAATAATCATTAGATACCTTAGGATCCGTATATAACATGTATGCCCTGAACATGATGGAACAGACTTTTTGATTGGATTCCCTGGAATACATTGTAATATCTAGTGGGTGACAATTCTACTCTATTTTAGCGACTGCTTATGTTTTAATTTATATAATTATTTTGCATATTGTTATCCGCCACTGTCTCTTTAAGAGAGGCGTTGCCGCCCACTGGGTGGTGAGAAATGACGTTGGGGGTCGAGGGAGGTGTTCCGGCGCTTGTTGCGCCAGTTGTTAATAGGAATTCAATAAAGAAGGTTGATTGCATTCCCTCTGGCTGAGCGTCCTTATATTTTCACACTTACCCAGGCCCAGCCCGGGTAACAACTGGCAACGAGGTCTTCTCCCGCCAGCCGGAGTCCTCCTTGCCGGTGGGCCCTACCGAGCGCCCATCTCCTCGCGTTACAGGTGATCCCGATGTACGTGTCCTCAGTCCGCGTTACAAGAGATCCCGCTGTACGCGTCCCCCTCCTGCATGACGCTGCCACGTGCATTGCCCTTCCAGGCTGGTGATCCCACTGGGGCCCGCCTCCTTGAGACCGTCTAGGCCGGCGCCGCAGTCCACAGCCAACGTCCGCACACTACGCGGCAGTCCACCGCCGTGAAGAGTACACCTGCAGGCCCCTGCACGCAAGCGGGGACAAGAAAGGAACCATCAGCCCCTCCGGGCTGCACCTTGGCTATTGCACACCCCTGACGGCCCAAGAAGCCCACAGTAAAGCTTCCGGAGCTATGCAGCAATAACCTGCACCCAGACTGTGAGTACCATCATGGGGAAAGCTGTCCGACCCTCCGCCACCCTTACAGTGTCCAGCAGTGCCCGCCAGGCCTAATCACTTCCACAACGAGGCACGTGTGGCTGGTCGCCCGCCCAGGAGTTGACTTGCTACTTCCTCCCCATCACAGCCAGAGGCAGCTGGTTCGTCACTGAGAGAATTCCATGGCTTTCATCCACTCGACCCAAAGCCCATAGCAGCACCCACCAAGGACGCACAGCGACACTATACAGAGCAACATCCACCAGCCTACAGCGAGGTCCCAGAGCACGGGGCACATCTGCTTCTTGGTAAGAGCGCACCTCCTATCACAACAGAGAACTTTTAAGAGCCCCCCTGTCCAGCAACCCACAGCCAGTGGAAGGCACATTACTTCGTGCCCTGAGGTCCTCTCGGACACCCCGTGTCTGCTGCCATAAGCAACCCAGCCTCACCCCAACCTACCCACAGCACTAAGTCTATCCAACTGCCGTTCTCCACGATGCCCCAGGCCAACAAGGGCCCTCGATGGACGGAGTGGATGGAGGATTCCTATCATTTCGTCAGAGACTCTAGCGACTGAGACTTGCCTCATCTATGGGACATCTTCCTTAATTTGGTGGGGGGTGAGGTGAAAATGATCGTCAAAACCATCCCGACAACCGACCAGAACACCTTTGCTCCCCTCATTACAGCCCTAGAAAAGCTACTCATAATCAAACCGAATAGGGACTACGAGCGGTACCTTTTCAATCAACGTACCCAGAAACAACAAGAAACCGTAGACGAGTACATAACATGACTGAGGGCGAAGGGAGCCCACTGCCAGTTTGACGCCTTCTCGTTAGACGAAGCCAAACGTCTGCGTGTCATAGAAGGGTGTTTGTCGCAGACACTAAAAACAGCTCCTGAAGAAGCCCCTCACGATTCCTGAAGTCAGTGAACTTGCCCGGATTTTCAAAAGGGTGGACGCACAGGCTGCGTCCATGGCAGGCACCACAATGCCGAAGCCTGATGCCACAGAACTCATAGCAGCAATCCAGCCACCCAACCCGAGACCAGGGGAAAGAGGCATGTACCTATACAGACAACCCAACCTACAGGTACCGAGGCAACAGCGCCACTGCTACAGCTGCGGCATGGCATTCCCACACTCCAGGGCCTGCCCGGCACTATCACTAAGATGCGCGAACTGCGAGAGAGAGGGGCACTTTCAGTCCATCTGCAGGGAAGGAAGACTGTTCCCCACTTTGAGACCCCAGGCACCCAACAGGACCCCATGCCGTCCACCGCAACTCCAGTATGGCCAACATAGACCTCCCCAGCTGAACCAACGCCAATATGTCCGTGCCGTTGAAGAATACCAGCTCCAGGACTATCCACAGAGCTATAACTACCAGGAACAACCACCTTTTCTGACTGACGAGTATGATGGGCCCACAAAAGGGTATACAGAAGACGAACACTACTACGAACCCACGACCCCAACGGACACCTCATACTATGATCCAATGATGCGGGATGAGTACGTTAATCTGGTATTAGATAGCGAAGAAGCCAAGGAAGCCCTGAAAATCCTGATCAAAATAGATAACTGCCTGTTTCACTTCCTGATGGACCTACGTGCCACTGTAAATATCATGGGTGAGCAAGAATAACTGAAAATCCCCTCTCCGCCAGTGCTGGAGATTACACAATCCAGGATCTTTCAATGGGGCACAGCCACTCCACTACAGACAATTGGACACTTCAAACGCCGCCTTTTCCTCCGAAATAGACATACCGACACTATCATACATGTCATCAGATGCCACACCAAAGGTCGGTGTCGCCTCAGCTACTATACAGCCTCCTGCTTAGGCCTCATTGAAATCCATGTGGGAACTGATGAAGTAATAACGTCAGCCGCAATACACTAAAGCTGTGAAGAATCCATACGGGCCGTCGCTCTTACCAACACTCAAAGCCTCATCTCCGTACTCGACATAAAACAGAAATGTCCCAATTGTGCAGGGGTTTGGGAAAGTTAATAGGGCCTCTGATCAAGCTGCACATAGACCACTCGGTACGGCCGGTACCGCAACACCCGAGGAGAGTTTGTTTCCACCTCCAGGAAGCAGTATCCAGGGATCTTGACCAACTTCTTGCTGATGTATTATTGAGCCCGCAACCGGGTCCACCCCATGGGTGTCCCCCTTAGTCATTGTGCCGAAGGAAGGGGGAAGACTAAGACTATGGGCCTCATTACGAGGTGGGCGGTAAGGGTTAACAGGCACCGGTAAGGAGACCGGTGCCGGTAAACCCTTACCACCCCATTCCGAGGTCCCTTAGCCGGTCCGCTATGGGCGCCTGGTTTTAGCAGGCGCCCTTAGTGGGAGCCGCTAAGGGACCAGGGAGCTAATAACGGGCCTTCTATTAACGGGCCCTTTATTAGCTCCATCCCCATTCCCATTGAGCCCTATGAGGGCTTGAATGGGAATGGGAATGGTTCCCAGAATGGGGACTTACCGGGTCCTCCAAGGTTGGAATGACCCGGTAAGTCCCTATTTCGGGAACCCGGACCCGGAATGCGGTAAGGGGGTAGCCATGGTGCTAGTAGCACCATGGCTACCGCCTACCTTGTAATGAGGCCCTATGTGATGACATGAGGGTGGCCAACACCGCCATTCAGAGGGAGAGACACCCGGGCCCATCCATCGAAGACATGATTGTACAGCTGAACAACGCCCGCATGGTCTCCAAACTGGACCTGATACAGGGATACCACCAACTGGAATTGCACCCCGGACTCCAGGATAATAACAACATTTGCCACACATGAAGGATTATTTCGATACCGGAGACTACATTTTGGCATATCTTCGACAGCTGAGATCTTTCAGGAGACGGTGAGGCAAATCATCAGACCGATAACAGACGCTCTAAACTACAGCGGCAACATCCTTGTCTTCGGATCATCCAAAGAGGCCCATGACACCGCCCTTTTTGTGTCACGTGCGAAGCTGTCCAAGCTGCTGGCCTCAGCCTGAACATTGATAAATGCAGATTCAGTAAATCGAAGCTAAAATTCTTTGGCCATGTCTTTTCGACGAAGGGATGGAGCTTGACCCTGAGAAGGTGGACACCATCACAAAGCTCAGCGAACCACACCAAGTAGCTGATGTCCGTTCGTTCCTTGGCATGGCGGGATATTGCACCAGGTATATTCCCCATTATGCCTCAATCACTGAGCCACTCAGGAAACCTCTACAGAAAGAGGCCAGTTTCGTGTGGACCCCGGCCTGCCAGCAGGCGTTTCATGCGATCAAAAGTACCCTGACGGAAGCCCATCAACTGGCCTACTTTAACCCCTCATGGCACAGGGAGATAGTGGTGGACGCCAGTCCGGTGGGCCTAGGAGGCATCCTAGCACAGACAAGCGACGCTGACGTTAACACCAGACATGTTGTGGCGTATGCAAGCAGAGCCCTGTCCACCCCACAGACTGCCTACTCGCAGGCTGAGAAGGAGAGTTTGGCAGCCGTCTGGGCCTGTGAACATTTTCACCATTTCATAATCGGAAAGAAGTTCACACTGATAACCGATCACCAGGCCCTCCTGTCGTTGTTCGGCAACCTTCGCATGAAAATGCCCCCGAGATTCGAACGCTGGGGTATCCGTCTGCAGGAGTACGATTACATCGTACACCACCCTGGGGGCGATTTAAACCCGGCGGACTACCTGTCTCGCCATCCGGCTGGTCCCCTGATCACCCAGGAGGGGGATATCGCCTATATTGACTACATTGCAACCATTTCGCTCCCGCCAGCCCTATCCCTGGAGGCAGTTACGACGGCGTCCGCAGGGGGACCCCACAACTGCACTGGCCATCGGCCTGACTACAGCCAACAAATGGAAGGACTATCGGCGAGCAATGCTGGCTCACCCGGGGGTGTGTAAAGAAGAAATAGAAAGGCTGGCCAAGGTACAGACAGAACTTGCTGTCAAGGATCACAACATCCTTCTGAGAGTATGCTGGGTTGTACTCCCTGCAGCTTTGAGAGCCGAAGTGATTCGAACAGCACACGAGGGTCACCGTGGAGCATAAAATACAAAGAAACAACTGTGGTGCCACGTGTGGTTCCCTTTCTTGGACTCACTGGTAGATGAATGGGTCAAACATTGCCTCACCTGTTAGTGCACAACGCCGGCAGAACCAGCGGTGCCCCTCCAACCTTCACAAATTCCTGATCGCCCCTGGGAGAGGGTAGCGGTTGACTTCTAAGGGCCAATGGAATCAGGAGAGTACTTCCTCCTACTGATTGATGAATACTCCAGATTTCCCATCGTCAAAAGACTACCCACCACAGCATTCCCACAAGTGGCAGCTACCCTTGATGAGGTGCTCAGCGAAGGGGGTATTCCCATAGGGATCCAGTCTGACAACAGACCGCCGTTCAATGGTCACGAGTTTGCAGCTCTGGCACAACATTTGGGCATCAAACATCTCAAAACAACGCCTCGCTGGCCGCAAGTGAACGACATGGCTGAGAGGCTCATGGCATCCATAAAGAAAACCCTACAGCGGGCCCGCATTGAAGGCACCAACCCACACCAGGCGTTGTGCCGGCTCCTAAGAGACTATCGAAACACCCCTCATGAGGCTACAAACAAAACTCCAGCAGAGGTGATGGTCCGGTATGACGTACCTACACGCATTATGCGAAGTTCCTCGGCTCTGGGAGAAATGGACCCCAAGGTGATACAACGGGATGCCGAGGTGAAGGAGAGAACGAAACGTGAAACAGATGCCAGGCGGCACGCAACTCCCAAGGACTTCCAGATTGGGGACGAAGCCTTGGTCCAGCAGCCAATGGTGCAGAAGGCTGACCCCCGTTTCGCTCCAAGCCCCATGAGTGTCACGGCCGTAAAAGGGATGATGGTAACGGCCCAGGTCAGAGATAGGGGTGTTACAAGGAACAGCTCCCTTTTCAAACACTATGTAAAGAGAGAAGAGAGTGAGTCTCCCCCTCCGCTAATAGACCTGATGCCCCCCGAGCCAAGGGACAAAATGTGGGTCCCGCCTGGAGGAGATGTGGTTCAACCAGAATCCCCTGGCATTCTGCCGGTTGGCGAAGGACTGGATGACTGACAACAGAGGCCGCAACTGGAAAACCAAGCGCCCGTTCGAATGGGTGGAAGAATGCTGAGCCGGACGTCTGAACATTCATCCGGGGGTGATGTTATCTGCCACTGTCTCTTTAAGATAGGTGTTGCTGCCCATTGGGTGGTGACAAATGTCGTTGGGGTTCGAGGGAGGTGTTTCGGCGCCTGTTGTGCCAGTTGTTAATAGGAATTCAATAAAGAAGGTTGATTGTATTCCCACTGGCTGAGCGTCCTTATATTTTCACGCTTACCCAGGCCCAGCCCGGGTAACAGGTATAAGAATGGAACCTCCAGACATGTTGGGTATTACATTTTACCAATCTACTCATTAATGTCTAATACGTTGTGATCACACTATTCTTAACTTATTTAACAATTGCTTGTGTTTAAATTACTCTATGCACTGTAGAGTGTCGATATGAATTTCTCGTCATCCCTAGTTGGTCCATTGTGCCGCGTGGCTACAATGAATTAATGTTTGGTGACGTTTCACACACTTCACGTACATACACGTTCCGTATAACAGCCATTTTAGCTGCCGCGTTGGCAGTTCTTTTTGGCAGCGAGAAGCTTCTTTCAAGTGTGTTTGGTAAGATAAGCTCTTTGGAACCCTTTGGATTGTCTTTATTGACTAATTTGGAGCATCCCTTTTAGGACCCTGTTCTTATCCAGATACATTTTGTTTTTTAGATACAGTGATTGAGTAGCAGTGTTTGATTCATGCTGGAGGTGAGGTTTTTGATCTTGATAGGGTGGAATCCATACTGAGAGGTGTGGCACACATAAGTGATTTCATATTTGTGACATTATGTTGCCATTTTTCTAGCATATCCTTTACTTCTTTACCCTGGTGGATAACATTATTTTGGTTGTATTATTCATAAGTAAGGTATGATTCTCACATTTTTTTTTTTTGCATCAGTAGTACTTATTTTATGTCTAAGGTTCATGTATATTCACGTTTCATGAACATGGGCCTTGCGGATTTCAGCCGTGTTGCCCTATCGATTTCATGTTTATAAACAACGGCTTTTCGTTGCTTACATGCTGAATTGATTGACATAATCATATCAGGTATGATAATCAATAATGCATTTATAATCCAGATATATTACCTGAATTTGTTACAACACTGGGATCTCATGACTCCCCTTTTTTGATATTATAGCTTGAACTTTGGAATTCTGATTTAAGCAACTTCGCTCCTGAAGAAGGAACACAGTGCCGAAACGCATTAAGCTTGATCCGTGATTGTATCCGAATTTTAAATGTGTTGCATAATATTGTTTCAGAAACCTTTTTCTTCAACTGTGACTGTGTTTTATACTTACCCGCATTACATCGTATATATACACTGTATCTCCAAACTTGTTTAGCATTTAGTTGTTTTTCAACTATAGATTTGTATTTGCATTTATTAACTTTTATATAGCGCATTATGCCAAAGCGCTTTACATAAAACAACAATAATACATTATAAGCGATAGAATACATTTCATGAGTCAAATAAACAAGAACAGTATGCAGAACAATTTTCCAAGTTCATAATGTAGAAACCAGGGAAGGAGAGGAGGAGAGGAAAACGTAGAGAAGGGGAGTCAGGAGGGGGATTGAAGAAGGTGGGATTTTAGGGAGGAACGGAAGGAAGAGTATGAGGAAATGGAGCGAATGGGGAGAGGTAAGGAGTTCCAGTGGACTGGGGCAAGGAGCTGAAAGGATCGGAAGCGAGAGGAAGCGCAGGGAGGGGGTGGGCCAGAGAGAAGGAAGAGGTCAGCAAAACAGAGGAGGGAAAGGGGGAGAGTAGAAAGAGAGGAGGAAGGAAATGTAAGGAGGGGCAAGATGGTGAAGAGATTTAAAGACAAGACAGAGTAAATTGAATTTAAGTTGAGAGTGAAAGGTATGCCAGTCGTGTGAGGAGAACGAGGAGGAGATGAAATCATAAGGAGAGAGGGAGCAGAGAGTGCGGATAGCAAAGTGATAGAGGGATTTTAGGGGAGCAAGATGAGCGGCTGCGAGGCTGAAGAGGAGAGCTGAGCAGTAGAAGAGACGGGAGAAGATGAGGGGGGGAAATTAAGAGTTTGGTAGCATGGAAGGAGAGGGAGGAACGGATTTTACGAACATTATAAAGATGGTGCCATGAATCCTACCTCTCATGTCCCCAGCCCTCCGAGATGTCAGACTGGAGCCAGGCCACGATCACCTACATGGCCCCCAAGGGCCTCTCCATCCCTCCAAAGACCCACTTGGAGTCAGACTTGGCGCGTGTGGCACCAGACTCACTCACTCCCATAGGATAACATTGGGGATTGGACTTGTAGTGCATTGATGCGGACAAGATCGATGCCCCCACATATTTCGGTTCCCAGAACTGCATGTGCTGTCTAGTCTTTTGGGTGTGGTTCAGCCCAGAGACACCTGGGATACCCAGAGACTATTTAAGCCACACCCAGGCTGAGAAACATGCTTTACGTTTTCTGCACCTGCAGCGTGACACTCACCGTGTTCGGATCGGTCTCCAGTAGGCCTGCATCTTTCTTCTGCGCTCAGCTCCTGCAAGAACAAGAACACTGTTAGGAACAGCCTTAACTTGCGGCACTTCGGCCCATCATTCATCGCTCCTTCTGTTCTGCAGGCATCTTCGTCTGTGTCATTCCCATCCCGTCACGCCGCTTCCTAAGGAAAAGGGAAAAGAACAGAAAAAAGGCATTAGTAAGCATTCTGCAAATCTTCGCTTATTTTTAAATACTGTACGAGCTTCAAACGCTTATCTGAATCCCAGCCGCTCTGGGAGAACTCTGTCTCCGGAACTTCTCATTCATCTGCAAGAGGGAAAAGACACTCCAGGTTAGCGTGGAAACATCTAGAGGCGCTGCATACCGCGCTTACCCACTGCATTTGTTCTTCATAACCGGCATCCACGCTGAAAACGTTGCGGCACCTAAAAGACACAGAAAAAGAACTAAGTTCAATGCAAATACGAAAGGGGTGCATCGCGCATCGTGCTCTCACTCACCTTCAGCACTACTCATCTCAGCAGCACGCCGTCATCCCCGGACTCCGGCCATCATCTAAGGAAGGAAAGGAACGAAGTTAGAGAACTATTCAAAAGACTCATTTTACTTACCTGTCAGACTCTTGCCAGTGAAGTAACTAGGCAGCAACGAGCCTGCATCAATCAACGCGCCCCTGCGCTGAAAGCAGGATGGAGAGCACACTATCCAAGAAAACAAGGTGAGCTGTGGATCAAAGGGAAGGGTTGGACCCCGGGTAAGAAGGGGTTCAAGCACACAGAGACAATAGGGAGTTCAACTCTACCAATCCTGTGTTTCAGGCCCAGTCTCCAGTGGGATAGCGTCCGAGGAACGGTTCGAGTTCGTAAGAGGTCAGAACAGGCTGAGTGACGTCCCCGTGGATACCAGGTGAGCGTTACAGATGGTAATGACAGGCGCGGGAAGTAAGAGAGATATGGTGAGTAAAGGAGAGGTTAGAATCAAAATGGAGGCTGAGATTGCGGGCAGAGGCAGAGATGGGGATGTGAGTAGAGGGGAAAAGGATGGAAGGAGGGGATGAGGGGGGCGTAAAAGTGTTGGCAGGAAAAAATAGAGTTTCGGTTTTGTCAGAGTTTAAGGTAAGAAAGTGGGAGGACATCCAAGTTTTGATAGCCGTGGGACAGGAAGAGTTTGAGGTGAATGTCAGGAGTAAAGGAAGAAAAGGAAAGGAAGAGCTGGGTATCATCAGCATAAAAGTGGTGAGAGATACCAAAGGAAGAGATGATTGGGGACAGAAATGAGGTGTAAAGTGAGAAGAGAAAGGGGCCAAGTACGGAGCCTTGAGGAACACCAAAGTCGAGGGTGTGAGTAGGGGAGGAACGGCCACCCCAGGAGACGGCAAAAGAGCGATTGGAAAGGTAGGAGGAAAACCAGTTGAGGACAGAGCCTTTGAGATGAGACCCAGATGGTGTGTAGGGGACAGGAGTGTCCTTTACTTTTCGACACAGTTGTTTTTTGTCGATCCTTTTAAAGGAAGACAAGAATTCTTCATAGTCATTGAGGATATGGTCTTGGTGATGGGGGTCACCAAGTTAATCCAGGCGCTTCCAAGTTCATTGATATTATGGCTGCCTTATGCGTGTCGGCTGCATACAGCTATAACATAGCATATCGTCTGAGTGATTCACAAAATAAAGTAGGCTTTGCGTCATGAATCTTTGGAGCTCATCAGGGTTCTCAGCGTATGTATTTTGGCACAGCGGAGAAGGAATGTATGCTTCTACTCCATAGTTGGAGGCAAATTGCTCAGGATCAGATTTAACTCCTTGAGTGCTGCTCAATGTGTATTGCAAGAATGCAGGTTTCAGAGTTGTGTAATATGCTTTCCCTCCCCTCGATGCTCCAGACCTATGACTATCAGCCCCTTCCCTATGGATATGGTGTATTGTCTGTTGTAAGGTAGAGAGCTGTTTCGCCAGAGCTAGATGATCCTGGCAATATGTGACCACATTAGATTGCATTGCTTCGAGGCTCTGGCCATATCTATTATGGCTATTTCCATGTTTGACCTGGAGTGTGTAAAAGGTGTGATCAATCTGTCAGTGCATGTTTGAATGCTAGTCGTATTCAGTGCCTAGAGCAGTGGTCTTCAAACTTTTTAGGACTCGGCCCCCCCTGAGCAAAATGTGGGCAGGCCAACCCCCACCCCCAAAAATGCCCCATGGACGGTAAGTCCAAATGGAAATGAACTATCGCACGTGGTCACTGCACCCCACTCCGATTATGGTCCCTGGGCTCTCCCACATGCTCCCATCACAGTCTCTGGGCTTCTTCGTCCCACTCTTACCCAGTCCATGGGCTCTCCCCACCCCACCACAGACACTGGCCACTCCCCACTCTGCTCCCACCACTATCCCATGGCTCCTGCCCATCTTGCTCCCACCACAGTGCGAGGGAGACCGGACCAATCAAGGGGAATTATTTTAAAATAATGGGTTCAAATGTTACACTTTAGAGCATACTTTAAAAAAAAAATGGGTAAAAAGCCAAACAGTTTGCAATTGGCACTGGGGGGACCAGGAGGCAGGCATAATATGTTTTACTGAACATCTATGGTAGATGTCGAGTAAATAAATGCCACCCCTGTGCTCCACAGCGCCTCACGAGGAGAGCTGATTTTGGCAGGTGGGTAGGGGTATTGTGCAACAAAGCCATTTTTAAAATGCCTTTGTTGTACAACCCCTCCCACTCGCCAAAATCAGCTTCACAGAACAACACAAACACACACACACAGCAATTACTCTGTCATTCCCACGACCACCCATCACCATACACTAACTCATAACACAAGCATACATGCATCCATGAACAGGAATCGGGAAGCACAAGCTTCCTGGTTCCTGAATATGTGTGTGCAGGGGCCTGTGCGGGCCTGCGCGTGGGTGCTGAAATGCCCCACTCCAGGCTGCTCTGTCCGTATGTGCAAGGATGCACAGGAGCTCCCCCTCGCCCATACAACCATGCAGTTCCCCAGCCAGCATTTCCAATGAGCTATGCAAGGCTGGCGAAGCAAAATGCCCCCACCGTTGCATGGCTCAGTGAGCATGTGAGGCTGGGGAACTGAACTGTGTTAAAGGGAACACTGCTTCTCTTTACAGTTCAGCCAGCGCAAGATCACTCCCTCATCTGGAAAAAGCAGCTGAGTTAGTGCTCAGTGTTTCACTGGGCTGGTTCCTATGCTCCTCCATAATGAGGGGGCCACTGGGTTTGCCGCCCCCTCGCCCATTACGGATGAGCCGCCAGGCTCGGACTGGCCTATGGGGCAATAGGACAATGCCCAAACCAAAAATGCAAGTCTGGGCCAGTATTTTGCGTCAAAATGGGCTACTTTATTGCCCAATGTGGGCCAGTTTGATGAGTTACTTCACTATGCAGGTAGTAGTTTTGACCATTGTTCCTGAAGAAATATTCTTTAAATATCGCAATTTGGCTGCATTTTAGCAAAAAACACACCCTTGGGTACTATTCAAACAGTCTGTGGGACACTTTTTCATTGGTGCCCGAGACAGTTTTATGCTCCAGTTCGACCCTGTGGGCTGCCCCTGCCCATTTCCTCCATTTAAAAAAAAAGTAAAACATTTTTTTTTTAATTTCAGGGTGGGCCCTCGTGCCCTCCTGGAATGCAGCCGTGCCCCCCTGGGAGGGCGGGGGCGCCCCATAGTTTGAAGACCTCTGGCCTAGATTGACTGCAAGGTGAATATGCCGTAAAGCGAAGAAAGGGAAATACTGGGTACTACTCAGGATTAAGACCATCCTCCCCGATCCACAACCAGAGGAATCTTTGGTGGTTGGGCAGGGGGATTGTAGGCAGGGCTGTGATTTCTTCCTGTTGATGAGAGGGAGAAAAATAAATGATCAATCCTGTGTCGGGTATCTGCCTATTAAACCCACCCCCACTCCCTCACCAAACCTGAATCAGTAATACTTGCCGAAGTGCTGTCTGGATCAGGTTTTGAGGTGAAATGCTTTCGCGGGCAGGCATAAACATAGCTACAGGAATGTCTCTGTATGTGAAGGACAAGAAGGGGGGCCTCTCTATGAAATTTAAGATCTCCCGCTGCCCCTATCCACAGTAATACTAATATTTACAGGAATAGGGTGGCTTCACGCGGGCACTTGCGTGGCTTTATCTGGACGTTTTTCTGCTGGATACAGAAGTACTGAGGAGCGCATCTGTTGATCTCATCTTGTGGCTGCAATTCACCTTCGGCTTTGAACGTCTTTCCAGGATATGACGTTGTAGTCTTTCCAGTGGGACCAGGCACGTCTGTCTCCATGCCTGGCGGCGTCCCTGCAGGCGCTATCTTGGGTACAGGCTCCAGGCGTCAGAACATGTAAGTCGTTTTGGTTGTCCCACTACCGTACCCCCTGGAAGATGAGAATCGTGTACTCTTTTGACTGGACAATCTCTTCTAATGCCTTAACAGACAGACATTCTGGCCAGATTCTTTGCATCATATTTCTTTTTCAACTCCTCATGCTCCTTCTCTTTAGGGACAGGAAGCCTTCATATACCCTCGTATTCCACTTTGCCATCTACCCATCTATACCTACCATGCTTCTCCCTTTTCTGTGACAGAAACACAGTTGTCTATTTCAAGGGACCTGTGCTCATTTTATTTTGGCTCAGATCATTACTTCTAGCTGCTAAAGTTGTTGCCTACCAATGCAACAGGGACATGTTAGGAATGTATGTGTAGCACTAGGTAGAATGAAATCATGTTACATTGTGAGGTGACATTGGTGGATCAGTACACACCATGTTTATACTTGAAAGAAAAACAGCATTCACTGTAATGGAGATTTCTTTTCATCTTTTTAAATGTCTACCCCAACTGAAACTGAAAAAGAACTTCATGTCTGCCGAGCTGTGATTTCTACAGAGCTTACCGATGTCCAACAATTGCCCCCACTTCAAATCAAATGTAGGCAACTTGTGAAGGATTGCCGTCTGGTAAGGGTGTAGAAGCCATGAATGTTTGTATTCTTAATAATAAAATGATGTGGGTAATCTATCTAAGAAAGGGTTGCCTGCTACACAGACCGCCCCTTTCAGAAAGCTCCAGGCCAAAAGCATGGTGTAAACCTGTGCCCTGCTGCATCAGTCTCCTGATCTGCAGCTCATGCTCTTCAGTGGCACTGAGGAGATTTAAAGTTGACAGGTTCTCGGTTTGACAGCTGCTCTGACATCAAAGTCACTGCAGACTAGGGGTTTACCGAACTTCGGCTTCAAGTAAGTATTCAGCCGAATTCCGGCTGAAAAAAAGCTATTCGGCTCCGGCCGAATAGTTTCTTGCTATTCGGCTCTCGCCGAATACTTTGACATTCTCATTTGAATACAATGCAACATGAACTCAGAAAGGCAAATATAGATTTCAGTTTGCAAAACTGAATAGAATTAGACCAGACAAATTGCTATCACACAGCTGAAAAATATCTTATATTGTAATCTGCTCTTTAGGGCATGTTTTGTTACAGATTCTTAGACATAAAAGGTGCTCATCTTTTATACTTAGCCTGCAACAATACAGGAAAATCTTTTCTTCTGGCAAATGTTTATATGCAATGTGCACCTTTTTCAGTTGGAAAAGACAAACTGAAAGAAATGTGCATATATACTTTCATTTCCTGTAATGTCACTCCCCATTGCGTACGTCATTGTCCCCCCTTTTCTTCTTTTAAGGACTTGAGTCCTGAGTTTAACATTATCTGATATTTGATCAGGAATGGTAAGTTGCATATGGTTGTGTATTGGCGAGAAGGAGTGGCTGGGATATTTGAAAAGTGAGCAGCATTTGTTTGGGTGGGGTGAATAGTTGTGAGATAGAGTTCACGCATTTCAGATTTCCTCTTGACTTGTGTCCTGCATGAGCCGATATGAACCATTTTATACATTTCTATGTGAGCTGCAAAGAAGTTTCGAAACTCGACCGCATCGACTTTGCAACTGGATATAGAATGCAATGCATCAGATTCACAAAGGCAGTCCTTTTGCATTTGTGAAGCCTCCTACTTTTTTTAAATTTTTTTTTATTTCATTCAGTTTTTACAAACTTTTTGAAAACTTTTACTTTTGCAAATCTTAATTCCTAGTTTATGCAGTGACAGAACAAGAAAAAAAAAACCACTCAAATAACTAAAAAGCAACTGACTGGTAGTGAACTTGCACTTGACTCATCTCATTTAGTTCCTTTCTTGTGGCCATTGAGAAAGTTCTTTTGCACACTTTCCTTGATTACAGTCTTAGTTGTTTGCTGAATGTGTCTTCTCTGGTTTACTGAATGTGGCATCTATTGGGGTCACTCATTCTCCCCATACGGTGGTGTCGCCTCTAGTCGTATTTGCATTTGGTCGAGGAATCTCATCGTTGCAATCAACAGTGATCAGCTCTCACCAATGTGAAGGTGCTTCCACCATTCCTCTAGATCATATGTTTGAACTCTGCTTCTCTCCTTTCCGAGGCATTTTTCATGTTGGACTTTCAATTCGGTGCACCACAAGACCAGATGTTTTAGATCTTCTGTTTCAATTGCACAGAACCTGCATTTCGAATTGTCCATAGGAATCTTCCTGCAATGAATTAGGATTTCCTTGGTTTCGTAGATGTTCAGACGAAATTTCAGGTATAGCCTTACAGGGTGACAATGTTAGATAGGACGGAAGCGTATTGCGTCTTTTCGCTTCTGGAGGAGTATTCTGTATAGCTTTTTGTGATGACCTTTTGTCATTGATTTCAATCCAGTCCCAGTCGAGCAGTTTCCTCTTAACCAGATCTTGATTCCACCACAAAGTTTTTTCGTCTGTGCCCAGTTGTGCTAGTATCTCTCTGCACTGATGTTTCCAAAGATGCAAAGCCGATTTTTCATGTCCTTTTTCCTCCGACAAGAATTTTACAGATGGGAGGTTTGCCTCCGCGTGTGTCTTCCTGAATAACGCCAGCTTATTCCAGGTGATTCTTGAATTAAGGGTAGAGACTCCAACCTCATACAATACACAAGCTGTAGGTGTACTTAAGGGGATCTGAAGAATCTTTTTCCAAAAGAGACTTTCACATCGGGCCCAAACTTTATAATCACACCCGAACATGTTCTCGGCGCCGTAGACGAGAATTGGAGTCACTTTACCTTGATAAAATCTCCTTATCGGTTCATAGGAAAATTTGCCGTATCTTTGCTGTAAGATGGTACCTTAAGCTATTAGTAATTTACAGCTATTCAGGAGTTTTTTTACCATTGGGGTATCGTTGATGCTAGAGTTGATCGTGATCCCTAGATATCTTGTATGTGGTACCTGGTTTAATTTATTTGAACCTATGGACCACGTTGTTTTTTTTTTACTTGCAGATCTACCTCTTTGGTTTCCTAATATTAAGATCTCCGATTTGGCCACATTGATGTCAAGGCCTAGATCCTCTGTGAAGATTTTGAAAGCTGAAAGTTTTCTTTGGAGACCAATAGGAGTCTGATCTAGGATCACCATATCGTCTGCATACAAAATATGGTTTATTGACACTCCATTTATCTGTGGTGGAAATGACACGACATCTGCCAGTGCTTTTCCTACTTCGGATATGTAGAAGTTGAACAAGGTGGCCCCTAACGGGCATCTTTGCTTCACACCTCTCTCCGATGGTATGGGGTTGGTTAGGTTTCCCTCACGATCTAATCTCACCTGAATATAGGTGTCGGAATACAGCTCGCGGATAGCGTGGATGAGACTCTCATTGCACCCCCTTTCTTTGAGTTTTTTCCACAGGGTTTCTCTATCCACGCCATCAAAGGCATTCGCCATGTCAATAAACGCCAGATATATTTTTCGTCCCGTTCTAATGACGTTGATTTTTAACAGGTTCAGAATGAGTAGGTTTGCCCCACAAACTACACCTTTAACAAAGCCCGACTGGCGTTCGTCGTATATTTTCTCTTCCTGGATCCACGTGGTCAATTGGGCTAGCAGCATCGAAGCAAACACTTTCACCACTACATCCAGTAAGGCAATTTGATGATAGTTTGCCGGGTCTGAGCGAATACCTTTCTTGTAGATCGGACAATAATCCCAGATTTCCAAGTCTCAGGTATTTTCCCTTCCTTTTTTATGGCAGTGAAGAGTGTATGACAAAAGTCTGACCATTCTTCGCTGTTTGCCTTAAGGTCTGCGTTCGACAAACCGTCTGGACCCGCAGCGCGAGAGGCGTTACATTTCCTGATGGTAGTTCGTATATCGTCTCTCTCCATTTCGATTTCCCACTGCTGACTTGTCTCCACTTTTGTCGGGCTCAAGGTTTTTCTTCTTTTAAATAGTGCTATGAAGTGATTTTCCCAGTCCTTTTCCAGAACTGTACTTGATAGTAATGCTTTATCAGAGTTCTTTGTATCATTAATAATGTCCCAAAATCCTCTTGTGTTCTTTCGGTTTAGAGCCTTCAGCATTGCTTCCGCATCCCGTTGTTCCATGGTTGCCTTACGATTTTTGCACCAGTTGTTATACTTGTTTTTTTCCTTTTTTATCTGCACCATTAGGTCCTCTGGGTTTGCGGCGCGTATTTTCCTTATAATTTTTCTTACCTCTCTCTTTCTGGCAGCTACCTCAGGATCATATTTGTGTTTTTGTATCACAGGTCTCGTCTTGGACATTTTTTTCTTGACTTTATAGATCTCAAAGAACTGTTGATATTACGTTGACCCTGAGGGATTCTGATCTTGCGCTTCCAGTAGCAGTTCGGTAATTGTCACAATGTCGCACTGATTTATACGCAGTCTGTTGCGACCTGGGACCAAGGATAGATCTTGTCTCCATTGTTTACGCTCCATTTTGTTGATGTTATTTCATTCCGCTACCACCATGTTGTGGTCACTGTATTTAGTCGTGATCACTTTGAATGAAACAATTTCCTGGAATATGTTGCCTGAGACAAACATATAATCCAGTATTGAATTTTGGGTTCCTCGTGTCCAGATCGGTCTAGTTGGAGTATCACCCTTTGTTCCTCCATTTAGCATTACTAGATTTCTTAACGACATCTCATCAAGCCATCGCTCACAGTTTGTTTTTTCTCTGCTATTCACTTGTTGCTTTGATTGTGGGTTCTTGATCAGTTTCATATTGAAATCTCCACATATAATTATTAAAGCTTGTGGTTCTCTCACTAGTATGCTATCAATTGCATCTAAGATGTCATCTTCAAATTTTAAGTGCAATTTCGTGGTTGTGTTCCAGTAGACATTTAGAATATAAATGGTCTGGTTATCTGATGTTTCCATGTTCACTGGATCAGTGCAAGTCATTTGGAGATGGGGCGAAATGTTCCAAGCATTCTTGATTCTCAGGCCGCTTTTTCTGTTTATCAGGGTTAACTGACCCGACATTGGGCGGCCTTTCTCTTTGCAGATTGCAGGATTAAAAGCTACATCGAGGCCTTCTACACATGGTGTACTTGTTAACCATGTTTCTTGTGTGCATATAATATCGGCATTCCTCAGGTATACGGGTGCAGAGCTCAGCAGGTGGGTGAACCCTCTCGTGTTCCAAGAGGTTATCACCAACTTTTCCTTTAGGCATTAACTCGTCGATGTTCCATTTAAGGATTTTGCTATCCATCCCCATGCGTGGGACTCCTCCTCTGTAGACGAGTTGTCCTTCCACATCACTCTCTTTGTGTTCTCGCTGTTCTCCACTGTTATTTTAAATTTCTTCAGTTTTATCTCTTCCAGTGAGAACTGTGCACCAACGTCCTCGTCCACTGATTTTCTATTGGCTAGGTCTTGATCTTCCATTTTTGCACTGTTATCCAGTCGAGTGGACAGCTGTGAATCTTTTTGATTTTTCTGCAGGCCATTATCTGCCGAGATACCACAGTCTTCTCCTCCCAATGCACTGTCAACCTCGTATACTTGGTAGCCTGCGTTCAACAATTGTCTCTCATTTGTCATAATCTGTTCCACAACCTTTTTCCCCACAATGTGTAGCAGAACAAATTTGTGATTCGAGTCTGCTATTATTTCGACCCTTTCGATTTGAGGACTCTTTACAGATCTCAGTGCTGGGATCTTTTGAAATATCTGTAGTACTGTGTATCTGTTTAACGACGGATCGCTTTTGTTACAGTTGATTTTTTCCACCAAAATTCTATATCCAATTGCTTTATCATTGTTGGTAGATTTGCTTGTGTGATCAATAGGATTAGAGGTTTTTCTCCCACTTTCTGGAATTGCGGTTGCTGCCGCTTGGGCCCCCTCCTTCAGTTTGCCTGTCGAACCTTTCTTAATTGACTTGGTCGCTGGTCCCGGTGTGTTACACACAATAGATTTTTGTTGACATTGCATGCTTCTTATACGTTTTCCTTCTAACGTAAAGAAGTGTTTGACAGATCCCTCATTAGGACACTTATTCTTTAGAGGAGAATCTTCTTCTTTTGGAGTTTGAGGCCATGAGAAGGCTCTCTTGGCTGGTTGCCCCATTTCTCTCTCTGGCTCAATTTCCGACGGGATCTTGCCTGTCAAGATCGATTCTCCTTTCTTTTTATCGTGTTGGTTTTTTGCATTACCTTCCACGTCAATCTCACTGACGCCTTCAGCGCCCACGTCATCGTCCACCAAAGAACTATAAGTTGACATATTCAATAGTTCTTCGTCCTCCTTATCATCATTTTCAATCTCCACTGGGGCGTTTCGTTTAACTTCTTTTTCCGTTGTCTCTAAGGGCTGAATCTTCCTCGTGGAAGGCAATTCAGTGACCGTTGTTCCATCGGCCTTACTGGACTCTCTAGTGCATTTTTTGCTATTTGGGCCCGTAGGTTCAGTATTGTTTACTGTGATGGTTAGCGCTTTTATCTTCCGAAAGAAGTTCGCCGAGCTTCGTGGATTTTTGTTCTTCTGTATTTTCTGGTTTTTGGATTTCTTTTTACATTTACTCTGTTTTGGAGCGGTGACTCGGCCTTGCGTGTTTAGGCCGATGCTCTCTTTTAATTTTTTGGAGTCAAAGATGTCAAACCTCTCAGTTTCATTCTTTTTTTCAGTCATGTCATCAGCTTTAGAGTTTACTGGAGTAGTCCTCACCTCATTGTCGTTACCACCTACTCTCGGCTCCTCCACAACTTCATTCTCACTTCCTTTGTCTTCCTTTCCCTTTTGAGTTGTCTCCGTAAGGTCAATTTCTTCCACCCTCCCTTCTTTTGGTGATAAATCATAGGGTGTGGTCATCAAGACTCTATCACTCTCTTTGATCTCTTTCGTGGTGGCTTTGTTGTTATTTCTTTTCACCTCACTGATTTCCACTTTGTCTTCTGCAATAGGAACCTTTTTTTTATTTGAGTCCTTTGGACTGTCACTCAACACAATGGTTATCTCAGAGTCTATTTCAGAACAACAGTTCTGAATAATTTTTGGTTTTGTGAGCAGAGAGTTTGTTTTTGACGTTCTGTCCTCTGGTACAGGCTCATTTTTGTTGCCTATTGAGTTCACCATGCGTCCTGTTTCTGCACTCGGCTGGATTTTTTGGGGGACACACATCCCTACTTCCTCTGTTCTGTGTTCTCGATCTTTTTGGAAAAGCATTAAAGCTTGTTTCGTCACTTTGGCGAAGAGTCTTTTGTCTTCCGTTGTCGTTTTTAGAGATTCTCTTAGTGCCGTTAATGAAATGTCATTGCCTCTTCTGATTGTCACAACTTGAGCCGTCATGTCTCTCAGATCTAGCTCGAGTTTTACAATTTTTGAGTTTAACAAGGCGACCAAGGTTGTTTGGTCCCGGAGGCTTTCATTTAGATTTTCGTAAAGTTTAAGCAATGGTGCTACTGCTATTGTTGTAGCAGACATCAATGTCGGGCTCAACTTTTCAACTATGGTCTCCACTAACTTCTTTTCATCCATTGCTGTTTCAGGAGTCGCCAAATCCAAAAGTTGATCAGGCTGCGAACTTCTCTTTTTGGGAGACGGCATATTTTCTACGTCATCCAACACGGCTGGTCTGGTTTTGTCACGTGCTTGCTCGGGGACCCCGGTTTAGGCGTCAAACTCTGTCTTGAGTTTCTTTTAAATCTTTTGTTTGCACCCTCGTGGTCTGAATTCGAGCTTAACTTTCTCCGGCTCCTTTTTTGTGAGACCATGACTCATCATTTCTGGCCTCAAAGGATGATGTATTTTCTTCTAGAGTCATCATGTCAAGTAGACTCTTTTCCTTGGTCATTTGGCATTCAGTTTGTGGGGATGGCTTTCCACAGCAATTTGTTGATGAGTTTTTTCGTTGTTTTGACAAGTTGGAATTCAATTCCACTAGGTCTCTCAGGAGTTGATCTGCGAGTCCTACTGAGTCTCTTCTACGAGGGGGCTCGGCCGTTCCAACTTTAGATGTTCTTTCCTTCCATCGCGCAGCACACACCCACTCCTCACTGGGGGCCTCTTCTGTCACCACGGTATTCACTTTTCCGATTGACTCTACATCAGGGGGTTTTATAACTGAAGATCTTATCTTATTGGCCACTAAATCATCTTTTTTTGTCTTTTGGGCCTGATACTTTAAGTTTTTTCCGTTCCCCTTATGCATTGAGGTCACTCTTGTCCATGCTAGGATCTTTAGCGATGAACCCTTGTGGGGTGGTTTAGGAGACTCATCTACGTGATCTACTGAGAGCCTACTTAAACGTCTCTCATGGATAGGGGATGTCTCAACTGGGGTGACTGGCGTCGTTAGAGCGGTCTCCTCATTTGGCACACCGCATTTATTATTCGATTGTTTCCTTGATTTTTTGTCGTTCCTTTCGTCATTGGGTGTGGCCTCCTCCTCTCGTGTGACATCAGAATGATTTCTGGGCTCACCCAGGACTTCTGGAGGGTCACAATTTGAGTTCCCACTTGCCGACCTCCTCCTACCAGAGACATGTTCGCACTCTTCACTCCTAACATGCCGTGCTAGGTAGTTGCCATTTGTTGTTGACTCGGCATGGGCATGGGCACAATGTACCATGGCGGTGCATACTTCCAGCCTCGACTCACAACCCACTTCGCCCCCCCTTGTTGCGTGCGGGTCATCTTTTTCTGCCCTTACCAAATCTAAAGTTTCCATGATTCTTGCCGAGGTGGGTGAGGGACTGTTATTTCGTTTTGATCCACTCTCACTTCGCACTCTCCGCGGCACCCACTCCGCTGACTTTTCAGTATTCCTTACAGGCAATTCATCTTCATCTTCCTCGTCCTCAAGCTCTGAATCGCTTGACCTCACATATTCACTGTCAGCGTCCAGCTCATCGCTGGCTACATTAGTGTTGTCTGCGCCTTGGTTTGGCGCCACACGGTCATTCCACGCTTGTTTTAAGTTGTTTTGGGCCCCGCATTGGGGCAGCGTGGCCGCGGTCATCCAACATTGGGGCACAGTTCTAACATCATTTTCCCCCCCACCTCCGCCGGTGGCATTTCTCCTCGTACTGGGGGGGGGGTGTTTGAATTAAATGTTCGGGTGTTTGGAACTGCAAGCCCCCGCTTGGCGTACGCTCGCGTATTAGGCGGAGCGCTGGACCTCATCTTTGCGGCTTTCTAAGGGGCCTCAAACCCCCCACAGACTCTCCGCAGTTCAACAGAACGTAAGCCGCATTTTTTTTTTCCCACAGTGTCTATCGCACAACTCACGGCAACTGGCCAGGTGGAACTGATAACTGATAAAGGGAGGGGGGAGGTGGAAGAGTATACGGCAGCTCTTACTGGGACCTCTTGTGCTTTACTTTGCCTTTGCCAGCTTCAGTCAGTTTCCGTCGACAGCACTCCGGCCCTCCGTGCCTCACAGCCCCCCCACGGACCACCAGGGAACACAGGAAACACTCGCCACGCTCCGCTTCGTGTAGGTGGCGGTTTTAAAGGCTCCTCCTCTTCCTTCAACGCGGCACAGAAAAAAAAAGGCAAAAACAAATGAAATGCAAAGATTCTCCACACAGGAAACACTCGCCACACTCCGCTTCGCGTAGGTGGCGGTTTTAAAGGCTCCTCCTCTTCCTTCAACGCGGCACAGAAAAAAAAAGGCAAAAACAAATGAAATGCAAAGATTCTCCACACAGGAAACACTCGCCACACTCCGCTACGCTCCGCTTCGCGTAGGTGGCGGTTTTAAAGGCTCCTCCTCTTCCTTCAACGCGGCACAGAAAAAAAAGGTAAAATAAAATGAAATGCAAAGATTCTCCACACAGGAAACACTCGCCACACTCCGCTACGCCTCCTACTTTAACTGGTACTGAATATGCAACAATCTTCTGTACATTTGGTCCCTTCATTTTGGTTAAATCTGCTTTATTTCTGGCTTTTCTGGCTTTTATACTTTAAATAAAAATCCTACTTGAATTACAGAATTACAGCGAAGAGAAATAAAAAGTATATAATGTATTTAAAATGGTGCTTTTATTGTTTTTTTTAATAAGTGTGTTATTTGAAGTTTGGAACATGATTTATTAAATAAAGCAACTATTTGGCTTTAGCCGAACAGTTGACAAACTATTTGGTATTCGGCCAAATACTAAATATGCTATTCGGTACAGCCCTACTGCAGACAGAGGTTGTATTTCAATATGCACCTTTGATCCAGAACTATAACAATTCTGAAGAACTACCAGCCTGGTGGCAGGGTAATCTCCAATAATAAGCCATACCTGGGTTTTGTTACGGTGACTGATAGTTCACCAAATTATTAAATCCACACCAGATTTAATTATTATATTTTTAATACTATAACCAGAACTCACCCTGGAATCGCACTGGGGGGATTTGAGGGATGGTCGGGTATTGCGCATGGTTGAATTATAGTAAGAATTGAGAAGGTTCAGTAAGCACACGATATCTGGGTAGATTTGTATCCACGTAGCCTTTAGGTATAGCCCATGCTCCTCTGGTTGCAAATTGTTGAAGCATAAACTGTTGCTGTTGCTAACCGTTATATTGCAGCCACAAGAATGGACAGAAAAGGCCAATACCTGATTGGGCACACATACAACAAATCACCACAGAATCTGCTAGGTACATATAATGCACCACTCCAGTGGACACTGGCTGCAGGCATGGCTATCCACACACATCCGAATACAGCAAGGACAATGACAAATGTGGACATGCTGGTCACATAATTCTCTGCCTACTTACACTAGACTATGCCTCAACACTTCTGACATCAGTATGCAGCGAAGACCCATGACAAATTTGGGCACGGTGGACACATAGCAAGTCTCTAGCACTCACAACATCTCCTTACTACTCTCAGCACCCATACTTATGCCTGACCTCATGGGTTGCTCTCTACTGGAGTCTGGCCAGCCCTGTTAGGTGTTATTTGGCCGGATGCACACAGGCTTTCTAATCTTACTCCATGACCTCTGACACTCTGACTTCGGTTTCGGATGGCGTTCCCACCACCAGCACATTGAGAGTATAATAATTGTAAAAGGTGCTATATAAAATACAATACAATACAACACAATATACGTGGCAACCCTGTAAGCTCAGGCCAGCTATGGAAAAGCTACGTGGATTATAGCTAGACTGCCAGTTTCTTCTCAGTCCCCAGTACAATATGCAAGAAAGCTCAGTCTCTTTGATATCTTCAGACGTTGGGAAACACATATCCAGTCCATATAATTCTCAGAAAGAGGACTCCCTGGACCATGCTTCGAATTGCACACCCACTGCAAAAGTGGAACCCTCACACCAAGATGTTGCATACCAAAGGGCCTTTGAATCTGCAGGTTCAGGAAGGGGGCGGAATTAGAACAGGTCAGACAGAGCAGAAATGATCGGAGGAAGAGCTCCTCCATATTGGTTTTGTGTGGAGTTCTCTTTCCTTCATGTTGTGGAATCAGAAAAAATACAATATTACGGCTGTTACACCAAGCAAAGGAAAATACACCAACATGGGCTTGTAAAGATTCCCAGAATCTTTATTACAAAACTGAACAGTATTCAACAAAGTACACAAATAGCTATTTGGCCGTTAATACATCACAGAGACCACCAGCAGGGTTCAATGTGAGCAGTGAACAGAATTTCCTAGCTGGACATCGACATATTTATACAATTTGTAAAAATGATGTCCAGCCTCTTACAAGTTAATAATACATTGGGCTAGGGTCGCGCCAGGTTCACTTTCCTAATTTACATATCTCGTGCATGCGGTTTACTTTTGAATACATTTACTAACATACTCCATTATTCTTTAATTTAACGTTACACTCTTTACATACTGTTTTAATACAGATCAAACAAATGTTTCATATTTTATATTCGGATAGCGTTACTGTTCTTGTATACTTGTAGTTTAACATTGCTGATTCAAGTAATCCCCTGCTCCCGAGGTCAACAAAGGACAAGGTCTACATGACCCTAACATGTAGCCTGAAGGCAGGTTGGACATTAACTCTCCTACAGAGGTTGAAGAGGTTAAGGCACGAACAAGAGCACACGAGACGGCCATTTTAGATTACAGGGTGACTTTGTACAAAACCCCCAAAATGGCGGTTCTAACCTAAAATGGAGGCTTGATTCAAGATGGCGGCTTACATCAATTTCTAAGGTCAAGACCTTGCCGTAGAGTTATTTGCGTACAATTTTAAGCAACTTGGCATAGGCCAATATACGTAGAACCGTTACAATAGGAGGCATAATTTAATATCCAGTTTGACAAACCCTACTTTTGGCCTATGCCGAGTGCTAACACTACTTCTGATCTCCTTGCAAGTAACTCCATACGTCATTGTCCATACACCCTGAATCATTGTCAGACATATCTATTGCCATTAGGTCTGACACCAGAGTTTCTTTTTACACATACTCTTTGGAAACCTTCTCTGGGGCGTATATTTTATGGCCTAATACACTTGTTGCTTGCGCGCAACATCCCCCTAATACTGAGCATATACCAGGGAGACACTGTATACTACAGCAAAGAAACAGAAAACTTCCCAAGATAATCAGCAGGGCCGAAAACAACTTCCATCCCCATGACCGTAGGAGGTCCCAAAACCATGCACTAAGTTCCCAGTTTCCCTCAGGAACATGTACTTCTGAACTAAGAACATGTAGATTTTGGATAGCCCTAAAGATCGTCGGAGAGGAGTCTGGTACGTAAACGCAGCAAGCAGACCCCACTAATTTACATACTCCTCCACGCTCGGCCAGAATGACATCTAATGCCATCCGGTTCTGAAGAGCCACTAATCTTATCGCTCTCTGCTCTAACGTCATATTATAGAGTTTGTCAGTGGTCCGGTTGATGGTTCTCTCCAATACTCTCGCTAGTCCCCTGATATCTTCTGAATTTGTAATTTGCCCTAAAAATGGCACGAAGGATTTCATAATGTCCCCTAGAGTTTGTGCTAGAGTATCCCCTTTCACACCTCGTCGTGGACGAGTTTTCGAAATCTCTGCAGTACTGGCAATACATACCCCAGGTAATAGAATCCCTAAATAACAGGTTCCTTGCCAATCCCTGGGCAACCATGGAAATGCTCCATTACCGCAAACAAAATAGACAGGTTCATCTACGTACAGAGGTCTGTTTTCACTAGTCAAATTCGCAACGTTGGCGCAATTTCTAAAATTACCCATTGACCGTGTTCCATTCCTCTGTATGCAGAAGGATACTGAATCGGGGCTATGATTAACAGAATAGGATGGAGGCGTGGCATCCTTATTGCCTATAGGAGCCATTTTGAAAGATATTAAAGACTGAAAGGGACGAGACAATCTATCAGAGGGCCTAACAGAAGCAACGTTTGGCTTACTTCTATTTGCAAAAATGGAGCATCCCAGGGGCATCAAAACATTCTTTTCAAAACTATTTAAATTTGTACCATCAATGTTCCCTGAGATGCTGTCATTCCATTGACCAAAAAATAGTGCTCTAAGAGAAGCGTAACAGGCAGTTGTCAAAGGTAAGGGATAAATATACCAACCTAGCCCCTTATCCCTATGTTGCAGTAGATGTGAGCAGATCCAGCAATTGGTCTTATTAAAAATTGCATGAGTGGCATTAATTATTAACAAAATAGTGTTATTCTGATAGTTCCGTCTATGCAAAGAATCTCAAGGCGACAAAGTATGCAATTGCACGGAAGGAGTGGGAATAACAGATACATTTTCAATAGGTAAAAAGTCCTCTAACGTATATGCTTCCTCCAGATACCATAACCCAAACCCAACAGTTACTAAATATCCAGTAATTATCACAAAAAGGCAACAATACACTTTGGGGGTCCCCTTACATGCTTGATCATTGTCTCTGCTAGTCAAATGTTTATCTAAAAGTTCGGTACGAGCGGTAGCGGGTGCAGGCATTGTCGTCTTCAACCGAAAAAACACCAATTGTTTGTTTGCTGGCGACTCCAGTCGCGCGTCTTCTTAATGTCTTTCCCACAACCCTTAGCCAACAGAATCTTCCCGTACAGTCGGGCCAAAAGGCAAGCCCTCAAATGATTTTCTCAATCGCACAGTCAGAGCATGCTGTACATTTACTTCCTAGGGCGCAAATTATATTTTTCAGTTTCTGGTGAGGACAAAGTGTCGTCACTTCCTCCTGGAAGTGGCGAATGGACGGAAATGGGATCAGAAAAGGACAGATCTGAAAGTTCCACTGTTGGGGAGTGCGGAGACAAGATGGCCGTTTTGTCTGGCCTTGCGGATTCTGAAGCGGTCTCCGATTCTCCCTTGTTGGTTGTTGCTGTTTCAGCTTGTCAAACTGAATATTAAATTATGCCTCCTATTATAACGATTGTATGTATATTGACCTACGCCAAGTTGCTTAAAACTGTACGCGAATAACTCTCTATGGCAAGGTCTTGACCTTAGAAATTGATGTAAGCCGCCATCTTGAATCAAACCGCCAGTTTAGGTTCTCTTGCTGTGTAAAAGTCACCCTGTACATCAAAATGGTGGACGATGCCATTCCGAATAGAATCTAGGTTGTTTTGACCTCTGTACAGCTAATGGATAACTTGCCTACAGGCCACTTGTTAGGGTCCTGAACTGAGACCTTGTCCTTCTGTTGACCTGCATGTAAATGGATTACCTGTATCAACGGAACTGATCTATGCACATACTGATGAATAAATTAGAATTGACCTGGCAGAGACCCTAGACCAGTAATACATTCATGGAATGGTTAACCCGCGAAGGGGTTGGACAACAGGCTGGAGAAATGTAGAAAAGCCTGAATGTCCCAAGGTACAGTCTCTCACTGAATACATCGAACCTCGTTGAAGTTTGTTGTGTTGTACTGAGGGCCGATAGCTATCCGATCTATCATTGACTTCGTCATTGCTTGACCTTAAAATAAAGCACTTTGTATGTTCCTTTGTAACCGGTGTTTGGTGTGTTTCCTTTGAGTTTCCAGGCCTCATATTATTTTTCTCTTTTCACAGTTGGCGCCCGAATAGGGACCCTCAAGATTTATGCCGAACCATTGAAGGTTGACGCATGCTATCGGACCGGGATCGGACGGTGTGATACTACGGGCCCGACCGAACGAGACGCGACACCTCTACAGCGCTGCACGATCCGATCCTTGGATGATAGCTGCGCGGTCTGAGACGGCATCTTGACGAGGGTCCACTTTTGAGGCGGGCAGATTTGCCGAAATCACCAAACACAAGGTCAAATTCGTTAGGTAAGTTCTTTGATAAACCGTACGGTCCTCCTTAGGTTTGGTCAGGTGAGTCGTGACCCGACTCTTAATTTAACCCTGACAATTTGAATTTGGCGCATTGTATCTACAGACACAATTATTGACCAGGTAACACCAAGTTTTTGAGAAATGCCTGGGAAATTGTCTAGCTGCTTTAGGGCATTATTCTGCAGCGATCGACAATCTTTGGAATTTAGCCGCCCGGCACCACAGGAGGGGTCGCCGGCGTTTACTATGTATTGTAAACATGGCATTGGAAGTGTAGTATTTAATGATATTTGGCACAGACAAACCAGACGTGCCTCCGAACTTCAGTGGCCAATCAATGGTAGTTTTGAGATCCCTCGTATTGAATACTTAGAGTCGGTCTTGTTAAAGAAAAAGGCCAGACCAGCAGCATTTGATGTTCTACAGAATTGGAAAAAAGAAGCGTTGCAGCAGCTTAAGAGTAGGGAGAAATATGCGCGCCGTCATAAAACGAACGCTGAAAAGGTGTTGTTATATGATCAGGACAAACAGTCTGAGTCAGTTAGGAATATGGATAGGGCTTTCTCACTCGGTATTCAGAAAATCTATCCTTCTAAAGACCTTCATGTTTCTGACGAGTTTCTAGACAAATTGTTAAACGAGCGAAGGCCTGGTGCCTCTGCACCACGTCCGTATGATCCTCTTCCTGTTGCTTTGCCTCTTCCTGCTGTTATTCCTGCTCTCCCTGCTCAACCTGTTGTTCCTATTCTTCCGGCTGTTGTTCCTCCGCCTGCTCTACTACCTCTTCCCATTGCACCAGTAATAACACCTCCATTGAATCTACCTGCACCTCCACTCCCGAGTGGTTCTGTACTGACTACAGTTGATAGGGGTGCGGGGTCAAAGGTTGTTACTCGTAATACTGTCCCTACAGATAAAAAGCAGGATTTGTTTGCATGGGCTGAGCATTGTATGGAGAGAGATGATCGAGCTAATGTTTTTGCCACACTGTCTAATATGGATACTTTTCCTGAGAAAAATGTTTTTATTGAAGGTTTAGGGATTCATTGAATGGTAATGTGGGGTAAATTAAATAATGTGGATCTCCCACAAAGGCTGAGGGATCTGAATACTTTAGCACTATCAAGAGATACTGTGGAGAAAGTACATGAGCATGTCGAAAGGTTGTTTGAGTATAGGAGAGACTTGGAGAAGTTACGGAATGAGGATGAGGAAGAGGAGAGTATCTATGTACAGAAATGATTTCTTCCGTGTCGTAAATGGGCATCCGAGGAAGCACAAATTTGTACAAGAGATGCGATTAGATGGATTTCGGATTTATCGATAACTCCGGTTGAGGTATATGACACATACAGTCAATATACGCTAGAAATGCAGAGCAAGGTGATTCAGGTAATGGTAGAGTACCTGCAGGATGAATGTGTGAGGAAGAAGGTTAGTTGTCCCACAGAGTTACTGGGTATTTATAAGAGAGCTTTTTCACTAGACACTTCTTCTACTGCTTTAGCGCTCGATTTAGCTCTGTTGCTTAGTAAGCGTTTGGAGTTGCCTATATCTCAGTTGCCTATGAGAGAGGTACCTCTGACATTTGTCCCAAAAGTTGAGATTGCCGCTAATGCTGCAGCAGGTATAGCTGCTGTGGACATTCCTGCACATTATGTATCACAGTTTGTTCACGTCCCGTTTTCACGACAGGAAGGGAACACTATTAGGGAATCTATTCCCGACATTAGGAAAAATCCGACAGGATTCTATAAAGAGATAGAGTCCGTCTTGCAGTCCTCAGTGTTCACCCTAGGTGATATTGACTTGTTATTCCCTGTACTCCTGCCTGTAGCTTTGTAGAAGCAGGTTAGAACAATAGATGATGCACCTGGGTTGGGAGATATGTGGGCTAATATAACTAGGCTTGAGGGGGAAAGGCCAGCTGGTGAGACAACGCCTCAGGTGATACTCACTTTGCCTGACAGAATCATTGCGAAATTAAAAACTAGAATTCCCGAAAAAAGAATTATTTGGGACAAGCTTACGGCCTGTGTCCAAGGAAAATCTGAGGGTGCCACCGAGTTCTTTAATCGGTTCGAACAAGTATTCTCGGACTTCAGTGGACAGGATTTAGGCACAGAATCTGGGAAAAGGTTTTTTGTAGACAAATTCGTGTGTGGATTGCTGCCTGACATCCAGTCACAGATTATATCTTCCGAGAGCGCTTGGCAGGCGAAATCCCAATCAGAAGTACTGCATATGGCTCAGTACTACGAGAACCATGTCAATAATGAAAAAGATAGAGTGGAAAAAAGAAAAGGAGACTTAAAGACTAAAGTATTGTTACAACAAATTGGTAGAGGCCCCAGAGGGGTTAGTTCGCAGATTAGAGGCCAGTATGTTCCACAAGGGAACGTGCCCTTGGGACCTGTGAACATTAACCAGTGTGCCTATTGTCGCCAGGAGGGTCATTGGCGTGCACAATGCCCCGTCCTTCGAAAGAGATCGAATAACACATTTGGGAATATGGGTAGACGGCCCAGAGGTCGCTCCGGGGTGGGGGGCCCTGGTAGAGGTCAGTTTTCACAGGATCCTCAGAAACCTTTTTCACAGGACAATCAGACTTCGAGTGTGGATACTAGAAACATATTCGATCACCCTTCTGCTACTTACCTCTCTGAGGAGCTTCCTTCTGATGATATTCTGTTTCGTTAGGATTGCCCAAAGCAGGGTTTGGAACCTACACCATTACTGTTAGTCAGAAAGGTCCCTACGTTGAAATGGTAGTGGGAAATAGGAAACATCAGTTCTTGATAGACACTGGAGCACAGAAGTGCTCCATTGATCATTCACGGGTTCCAAACATTCCACTGTCAGGGCAGACCAATGTCTCCGTAGGGTTTTCTGGCACACCAGTCATTTGTCTGGTTTCTTCACCGGCACCTATTTCTTTGGGTCCCTTTACGGACCACTGTCCATTTGTTTTGACTTCGAATTGTGGAGAGAATTTGTTGGGGTTGAATCTGTTGAAGGAATTAAATGCGGTAATTCATTGTTCATCTGGTGGAGTGCATTTGACGATTTCCCCACAGCAGTTTTCTGTTTCACAATTTTTGACTAGACCTTTGCCACCAGAATTCAGTAATGTCCTGGAGTGTTTGTGGGCAGCTGACGACAATGATGCCGGTGTTCTACAGATTGAGCCTGTTAGAATAGTCTTGAAACATGGTATTAAGCTGCCACGTATCCTGCAGTATAAGATCTCGGTTGAAGGTGAGCGAGCTTTGAAGAGCATTGTTTCCGATTTTGTGAATCGTGGAGTGATTGAGGAGATTACAGGAAGTTTGTGCAATAGTCCGATCCTACCCGTGTACAAAAAAGGCGATAATGCTATTCCGTTTCGTTTTATAATTGATTTGCGTGCCATCAATAGAGTTGTCGCTCCACAATTTCCAATTGTGCCTGATGTGACGACGATATTAACTATGATTCCAGCTACGGCTACTTACTTCAGTGTTGTGGACCTGAAGAATGCTTTCTTCAGTATTCCTATACGCAAGAACAGTAGATATTTGTTCGCATTCACCTTAGGGGGACGCTCGTTCACATTTACTCGTGCACCTCAAGGTTACACCGAGAGTCCTAGCATCTATAGTAGGGCCTTGAAAGAACAGCTTGATACTCTTGAATTACCCCCTACTTGTACGCTGCTTCAGTACGTTGATGACTTGCTTTTAGCAGCAGATTCTGAGAGCTCTTGTAAAGAGGGCACTGTATTGTTGCTCATCCATCTAGCTAAACATGGTCACAAAGCTTTGCTTAAAAAGTTTCAATATTGTTGCCACGAGGTTGCCTATTTAGGCTACCTCCTGTCAAAGGAGGGAAGAAG
The DNA here is from genome assembly GCF_040938575.1 of Ambystoma mexicanum. NCBI lineage: Eukaryota > Metazoa > Chordata > Amphibia > Caudata > Ambystomatidae > Ambystoma > Ambystoma mexicanum. Next base: position 216,111,405 of record NC_090927.1, on the reverse strand, counting down.
ATTGACACCTGAAAGAATAAAACACATTTCTGGCATGTCTGTCCCAAGTACACAGAAGGAAGTCAGAGCCTTAATAGGTATGGCTTCTTACTGTAGGTTATGGATCCCGAACTTTTCACTAGTGATAAAACCGATGTTGGCTTTGACAAAGAAGGGCATTTCTTCACCATTGCCATGGAAATCGGAACATCAACAATCATTTGAGCTTCTCAAGACTGCATTATGCTCTGCACCGGTTTTGGGAACACCAAATTACAACAAGGCCTTTGTGTTGTTTGTGCATGAATGTGATGGATGTGCTTTGGCTGTATTAACGCAGGAACATGGAGGGAAGAATAGGCCATGCGGTTACTACTCTTCCGCCCTTGATCCTGTCGCATGCGCTTTGCCAAGATGTTTGCGAGCTGTCGCTGCTGCTGCCGCGTCTGTAAAACAGAGTGAGGGAATGGTCCTAGGCCAAGATCTATCCCTGATGGTGTCTCACTCTGTAGATGTTCTATTGAACAAAACTCAAACGCAACACCTCACTTCCGCACGATTGACGAGATATGAATTGATTTTGTTTGCTCCCCACATACAAATTAGGAGCTGTTGTGTTCTTAATCCGGCTGAACTCCTACCTTTCCCGCAAAATACTGTCTGTGGTGATGATGAGTCACATGACTGCCTGTATACTACTGAACAAGAAACAAAGGGCAGAATTGATCTTAAGGACACTCCTTTGGATAATGCGCAAGGGGAGCTATTTTGTGATGGCTCCTGTTTCAAACTTCCGGATGGTACATCCACAGCTGCTTATGCAGTCACTACATTAAGTACGGTTGTAGAGACCAAGCGAATTACACATAACTCCGCGCAGGCCGCAGAGATTATAGCATTAACCCGAGCTTGTGAGCTTTCCGAAGGGCTAACAGTGAATATACATACTGATAGTCAGTATGCTTTTGGGGTGGCTCACAACTTTGGGAGACTTTGGTCAGAGAGAGGGTTTCTAACTTCACATGGGACCAAGACTCAGCATGGCCCCCTGATAGTACAATTGCTCTCGGCGCTCGCGCTCCCTAGTCAGTTAGCGATCATGAAATGCGCAGCGCATCGCAAGATCACAGACGATGTAGGAAAAGGGAATGCTTTCGCTGATCAGATAGCCAGACAAACTGCCACAGATCTTCACACAGAAATGTATGCTCTAAGAGAAACTAGGGAGGTCTATGTAATGGACGAGGATATTGGGTCTGTGCGGGATATCCAAGCTGATGCCACAATGGAAGAATCTAAGAAATGGGCTGAAGGCTTGGGGAAATTAGATGATGATGGGTGTTGTGTGGACACAGTTGAAGGGAAATGGTTACTTCCTAATGCCTACATAGTCATGATGGTTACTATGGCACACGGTCCCACACATGTGTGTGCTCAACAGATTACGAAAATGTTAGAGAAAGTCTGGGTAAATGATAAGATTTCGAAAATTGCTCAGCATTATGTCCAAAATTGCATGATTTGCCTACAGCACAATGTGGGGAAGGGGACGGTAACTCCAAGGGGTAGCTTTGGGCCTCCTTCTGTCCCGCTTGAAGTGATTCATTTTGATTTTATTGAGATGGAGCGGTGCAATAGTTTAAAATATTTCCTTGTGGTCATGTGTGCCTTTAGTAAATGGGTTGAGGCTTTCCCTGTCAAAGATGCTACAGCCATGACCACTGCGAAAGTTATGATAAAGGAGTACTTCCCGTGTTTTGGGTTGCCAAGAGTCATTTGGTCAGACAATGGTCCACATTTTGTTGCTGCTGTAATTTTACAGATATGTACGGCACTACATATTGATAAGTGATTTCATTCGGCTGGACATCCTCAAAGTGCCGGGTTGGTAGAGAGACATAAAGGTATCCTAAAGAACAAACTCGCTAAGACGTGTGCCGGTACCAAACTAAAATGGCCGGACGCCTTACCGATCGTGTTACTAGGCATGCGCACTACCCCTCAAACTAAGACTGGGCTCTCTCCATTTGAGGTGGTGATGGGGAGGCCTGCCAATATTTGGGGTCTTCCGAAACCTAAAGCACTGAGAAATGTTGAGAATGTATTGCTTTCAGACTACTGTAACCAGTTGACTAAAAATCTGTATTTCATTTATCATCAGGTACGATCAGCTTTACCTGTATGCTACAAGGGCCCAGGACACAACATCCGGCCTGGAAGCTGGGTCCTGGTGAGAGCATACGAGCGGTCCTCTTGCCTCGCACCTCGCTGGCGGGGACCATTCCAGGTCTTGTTGGTCACCCAAACGGCAGTGCGGGTGGCTGGAAAGAAGAACTGGATACATGCGACGCATGTCAAGAAACTTCCTCACCCAACGCCGCATGTTACAGAAGAAACAGAACCCCTCACTAACGCTGCAATCGATGATCCTGAAGCAGCAAATAGCACTGTGAGTGAGTCGGAGAATCTCTCTGAGCCAGTGGGGCTTAGGGAACCGTCCATTTTGTCTCCACACTCTTTGGAAAAGTCATTTCCGGAAACCATTGCTCCGAATTCTGCAACTTCCGTTGCCTCTGATATGTTGCTTCCCTCAGGAAGTGACGTTACCTTATTTCCGGATCAAACAGTACCGGGAACCACCAGATATAATCTTCGGCGGAGCAAATAGACCTACGGCACGGTTCGATTGTGCATTCAAACAAAAAAAGGAAAGGATCATCAAGGGTTGGCTTTTGCCCAAATTTGAGAAAGGGGGTTCTTTTGGCTAGGGTTGGGGAAGTACTAAGAATCCGCGCGACCGGGGGGTCACCAGCAACGAACATTGGGGTTTCCATCCGAAGACTACGCTGCCTGCCACCGCTACTGCCCGTATTGGACTTGTAAATAAGGGAGTGACCAACTTGAACAATGAACAATGTGCCTGGGCCCCGAAAACGTATTGCTGTGTTTTGATGATAATAATTGGGGTTTTTATAGTAACTGCTTTAGGATTCTGGTACGTCGAGGAGATTTAACCTCTAGAGCCTCTTTTGCCAACTGAAATTGTACCTACTGTTTTTACTCCTTTTGTACATTTGCATACTCTGTCACCTAGGGACTCTCAGCATAGACAGAAGTATCACAATAATACTATGATGCTGATTATGACTTCGACACATGCCATTTTTAACAAAACCAATTGCTGGGTCTGCTCGCATTTACCGCAACATGGGGATAAGGGGCTAGGTTGGTATATTCATCCCTTACCTTTGACGACTGCTTGTTATGACTCTCTTAGAGCACTGTTCTTTGGCCGATGGAATGATAGCATCTCGGGGAATTTTGATGGAACTAATTTGAATAATTTTGAAAAACGTGTTCTGACTCCCGTGGGATGCTCGCTTTTTGCAAATAGGAGCAAACTCAACGTTGCTTCAATTAGGCTTTCTGATAGACTATCTCGTCCTTTCCAATCTTTGGTTTCCTTTAAAATGGCTCCGATAGGCAATAAGGATGCCGTGCCTCCTTCTTACTCTGTTAACCATAGCCCCGATTCAGTTTCTTTCTGCATACAGAGGAATGGTACCCGGTCAATGGGAGATTTTAAAGGCTGTGCCAACGTTGCAAATTTGACTGGGGAAGACAGACCTTTGTATGTGGGCGAACCTCTCTATTTCGTTTGCGGTAATGTAGCATTTCCATGGTTGCCCAGCGATTGGCAGGGAACCTGTTATTTAGGGATCCTGTTACCTGGGGTATTCATAGCAAGCACTTTGGAAGTTTCAAAGGCTCATCCACGGCGGGACGAGAATGGTGATACCCCCGCATAAGTGATGGGAGATATAGCAAAATCAGTTGTGTCATTTTGGGGGCAGATAGCAAATTCCGAAGACATCAGGAGACTAGCGAGAGTACTGGAGAGAACCATCAACCGGACCACAGATATACTCTATAATTTGACATTAGAGCAGAAAGCGATAAGATTAGTAGCACTCCAGAACCGGATGGCATTAGATGTCATTCTGACTGAACGTGGAGGAGTATGTAAATTAGTGGGGTCTGTTTGCTGTGTTTTCGTACCAGACTCCTCCCCAACCATTTTTAAAGCAATTCAGAATCTGCACGTCCTTAGCTCAGAAGTGCATGTTCCTGAGGGGAACTGGAATCTTAGTGCTTGGTTTTGGGATTTCTTGCGATCTTGGGGTTGGAAGGAACTTTCAGTTTTATTGATCATTTTGGGAGTTCTGCTATTCCTTTGTTGTTGTATCCAATGTCTGCCTAGTATATGTTCGATGCTAGGGGGATGTTGTGCTCAGGCGATAGGTACGATAAAAGTATATGCCTCGGATAAAACTTCCAAGGAGTATGTGTTAAAAGAGATTTTAGTGAATGACCTGATGGCCATAGATATCTCTGACAGCGATTCAGGGTGTATGGAGTTACTTGCAAGGAGATCAGAAGTAGTCATAGCACTTGGCATAGGTCAAAAGGAGGGTTTGTCAAACTGGATATTAAATTATGCCTCCTATTGTAACGATTGTATGTATATTGACCTACGCCAAGTTGCTTAAAACTGTACGCGAATAACTCTCTACGGCAGGATCTTGACCTTAGAAATTGATGTAAGCCGCCATCTTGAATCAAACCGCCATTTTAGGTTCTCTTGCTGTGTAAAAGTCACCCTGTACATCAAAATGGTGGACGATGCCATTCTGAATAGAATCTAGGTCGTTTTGACCTCTGTACAGCTAATGAATAACTTGCCTACAGGCCACTTGTTAGGGTCGTGAACTGAGACCTTGTCCTTCAATTGAATGGATTACCTGTGTCAACGGAACTGATCTATGCACATACTGATGAATAAATTAGAATTGACCTGGCAGAGACCCTAGACCAGTAATACATTCATGGAATGGTTAACCCGTGAAGGGGTTGGACAACAGGCTGGAGAAATGTATAAAAGCCTGAATGTCCCAATGTACAGTCTCTCACTTAATACATAGAACCCCGTTGAAGTGCATTGTGTTGTACTGAGGGCCGATAGCTATCTGATCTATCATTGACTTTGTCATTGCTTGACCTTAAAATAAAGCACTTTGTATGTTCCTTTGTAACCGGTGTTTGGTGTGTTTCCTTTGGGTTTCCCGGCCTCATATTATTTTTCTCTTTTCACAAGGTACACTAGTTACAACAGCGGGAAGGGATTCTGTGTCTTCTGTATCGTATGGCACGGGCTGTGGGATCCGTTTGGTGTGCGTCGCATGAATCCAGTTTTTATGACCCGGTACCCGCACAGCAGTCTGGGTGACTAGCAGGACTTGGTAGGGACCCCTCCACCGAGGTGCAAGGCAAGACGACCTCTCAAAAACCTTCGTGAGGATCCAGTCCCCCGGTCGTAGACTGTGACCAGGACCCTCGTAGCGCACAGGTAATGCCTCTCGCACCTGGCGATAAATTGAAAACAGATTTTTAGTCAACTGGTTACAGTAATCTGAAAGAAGCACATATTTTATGTCCCGCAATGAGCGACTTTTTGGCATACCCCAAATATTAGCAGGTCTCCCCATTACCACCTCAAAGGGAGAGAGCCCAGTCTTAGTTTGAGCGGTTGTTCTCATCGACAGTAACACGATCAGTAAGGCGTGCAGCCATTTTAGCTTGGTGCCAGCACACGTCTTAGCGAGTTTGTTCTTTATAATGCCGTTGTGCCTTTCCACTAATCCGGCACTTTGGGCATGTCTGGCTGAATGGAACCGCTTGTCAATCTGTAATCCTTTGCAAATTTGTAGGATTACAGTGGCAATAAAGTGTGGCCCATTATCTGACCAGATGACTCTCCGCAGCCCGAACCTAGGAAAAAAGAGTTTTTGCCGTGGTTCTGGCCGTTGCATCTCTAACCGGGAAAGCCTCAATCCACTTACTAAAGGCTCAAATAACAACCAATACATATTTAAGATTGTTACAACGTTACATTTCAATGAAATCAAAGTGAATAACATCAAACGGGACAGAAGGTGGAGCGAAACCTCCTCTTAGGAGTCGAGGTACCTTTTCCTACATTGTGCTGCAAGCAAACCATGCAGCTTTGGACAAAACGCTCCGCAGTTTTGAAAATCTTATCATTGGCCCATACACTGTGTAACATTTTAGTCAATTTTCGCACACAAACATGTGTCGGACCATGTGCCATAATAACCATCATTGTAATGTAGGTGTCAGGGAGTAATCTTTTTCCTTCAATATTGTCTACCCAACACCCATCGTCATCCAATCTCCCTGCACCCTCGATCCATCTCTTTGTTTCTTCTATGGTAGCATCTGCTTGAATATCTTTTACAGCATCGATACTTTCACCCAAAGTGCAAACGTTTACAATTTCTTTTACAGCATACATTTCTGAACTGAAATCAGTGGCAGTTTGTTTAGCTATCTGATCGGCGAAAGCATTCCCTTTTCCTACATCATATGTAACCTTTTGATGTGCTGAACATTTTATGATAGCTAACTGAACAGGGAGTGCGAGTGCTGAAAGTAATCGCACTATTAAAGTGGCGTGCTGGATTTTCATTCCGTGCGAGGTCAAGAAACCTCGTTCTTTCCAAAGTCTACCGAAATTGTGGGCCACCCCAAAAGCATACTGACTATCGGTATATATATTCACTGTAAGCCCTTCAGAAAGTTCACAAGCTCGAGTTAACGCTATAATTTCTGCGGCCTGCGCAGAGTTATGCATAATTCTTTTAGTTTCCACAATTGTGTTTAAAGTAGTAACAGCATAAGCAGCCGTGGATGTACCGTCTGGAAGTTTAAAACAAGAGCCATCACAAAATAGCTCTCCTTGTGGGCTATTCAAAGGCGTGTCTTTCAGATCAATTCTGCCTTTAGTCTCTTGTTCTGTCATATAAAGGCAATCGTGTGATGTATCGTCACCATCAACAGTATTTTGTGAGAAAGGTAAAAGTTCAGCTGGATTTAATACACAACACCTCTGAATTTGAATGTGGGGAGCAAACAAGATTAGTTCGTATCTTGTCAATCGTGCAGAAGTGAGGTGTTGCGTTTGAGTTCTATTCAATAAAATATCTACAGAGTGAGGTACCATTAGGGTTAACGCATGACCCAGGACCATTCCCTCACTCTGTTTTACAGACGCAGCAGCAGCAGCAACAGCGCTCAAACATCTTGGCAAAGCGCATGCTACAGGATCAAGGGTGGAGGAATAGTAGCCGCACGGCCTATTCTTCCCTCCATGCTCCTGCGTTAATACAGCCAAAGCACATCCATCACGTTAATGCACAAACAATACAAAGGCCTTGTCATAATTCGGAGTTCCAAAAACCGGCGCTGATTTGAGCAAATCAAATGCTGTCTGGTGTTCCAAAGTCCATGGCAATGGCAAAGAAATGCCCTTCTTTGTCAAAGCCAACATTGGTTTAATTGTTAACGAAAAGTTAGGGATCCACAATCTACAATAAGAAGCCATACCTATCAGGGCTCTAACTTCTTTTTGCGTATTTGGGACAGACATGCCAGAAATAGTCTTTATTCGTTCAGGTGTCAACCGTCTTCCCTCCTTTGACAAGAGGTAGCCTAAACAGGCGACCTCCTGACAACAATATTGGAATGTTTTAAGTGAAGCTTTGTGGCCATGTTTTGCTAGATGACAAAGCAACAACACGGTGCCTTCTTTACAGGCGCTCTCAGAATCAGCAGCCAAGAGGAGGTCATCTACATACTGCAGTAATGTGCAAGTAGTAGGAAACTCGAGAGTATCGAGCTGCTCTTTCAATGCCCTACTATAAATACTTGGACTCTCAGTGTACCCTTGTGGTGCACGAGTGAATGTAAACGAGCGTCCACCTAGGGTAAACGCAAACAAATACCTGCTATCCTTGTGTATGGGAATACTGAAAAACGCGTTTTTAAGATCAACAACGCTAAAATGAGTGGCAGAAGCCGGAATCATGGTTAGTATCGTTGTAACATCAGGTACAATAGGAAATTGAGGAGCCACAATTTTGTTAATAGCGCGTAAATCAATTATAAAACGAAAGGGAATCGCATTATCACCTTTTTTGTATACTGGCAAAATGGGGCTGTTACATATGCTACCCGTAATCTCCTCAATTACCCCACGATGTACAAAATCAGAAAGTATACATTTCAAAGCCTGTTCGCCGTCAACTGAGATCTTATACTGCGGGATGCGAGGCAATTTTACTCCATGTTTCAAAATAATTTTAACAGGTTCAATTTAAAGAATGCCCACATCATTATCATCAATTGCCCATAAGCATTCTGGAATATTACTAAATTCTGGCGGTAAAGGTCGAGTCAAAAACTGAGAGGCGAGTGATTGCTGAGGTGAAATTGTTAACCGAACTCCGCCTGGAGAACAATGTATTACTGCATGCAATGCCTTCAACAAATTTAGCCCCAGCAACTTCTCCCCACAGTTTGTGGTAAGTAGAAATGGACACTGTTCCGTGAAGGGACCCAGTGTTATCGGTACCGGCAAAGAGACTGGACAAACTTCAGGTGTGCCTGAAAACCCTACAGAAACGTTCGACTGCCCTGACGGGGGATATTTGGAACCCGTGAATGATCAATGGAACATTTCTGTGCTCCTGTATCTACTAAAAATAGATGCTTCCTATTTCCCACCGCCATCTCAATTTAGGGGCCTTTCTGATGAACGGGAATAGGTGTAGGTTCCAAATCCTGCTTCGGGCAATCCTAGCGAAACAGAATATTATCAAAAGGAAGCTCTTCAGAGAGGTACGCGGCAGAAGGGTGATAAAAAATGTTTCTATTATCCACATTCGAAGCTTGCTTATCTTGTGAAGGAGGTTGCTATGATTCTGGTGCAAACTGACCTCTGCCAGGGCCCCATGCACCTGGGCGACCTCTGGATCGTCTGCCCATGTTCCCAAATTACCTTTGCTGCAAGGTCGGACATTGTGCGTGCCAGTGACCTTCCTGCCGGCAATAGGCACACTGGTTAATGGTTACCGGAGCCACGGCCGCACTTCCCTGCGGAATGTACTGACCTCTAAATTGATTACCCCCTCTAGGGCTTCTAACAATCTGCTGTAATAAAACTTTAGTGTTCAGGTCACCCTTTTTTTCTCAAGTTTTTCCTTTTCAGTATTTACACGATTTTCATAGTACTGAGCCATATGCAGCACTTCTGATTGAGACTTCGCCTGCCAAGCGCTTTGAGAAGACTATCTGTAACTGGATGTCAGGCAGCAATCCACGTAAAAATTTGTCGACAAACAGCCTTTTCCCTAACTCTGTGCCTAAGACTTGTCCACTGAAATCTGAGAATACCTGCTCGAACCGATTGAAGAAATCGGTAGCACCCTCAGACTTTCCTTGGACACAGGCCGTATGCTTGTCCCAAATGGTTCGTTTTTCAGGAACCATAGTTTTCAATTTTACAATAATTCTATCAGGCAAGGTTAATATCACTTGAGGTGGTCGTTCGCAAGCTGGTCTTTCTCTATCTAGCCTAACTATGTTATCCCATGTATCTCCCAACCCAGGTATGTCATCTATAGTCCTAATCTGTTTCCACAAATCAACTGGCAGGAGTACGGGAAATAATAGGTCAATATCACTTAAGGTGAATACCGACGACTGTAAGACCGACTCTATTTCTTTATAGAATCCGGTCGGATTCTTTCTTATATCGGGAATAGATTGCTTTATGGTGTTCACTTCCTATCTTGAAAACGGGACGTGAACAAACTGTGATACATAATGTGCGGGAATGTTCACAGCGACTATACCCTGTGCAGCATTGGCCGCAACCTCAACCTTTGGGAGAAATGTCGGAGGGACCTCTCTCATAGGCAACTGAGAAGTAGGCAGCTCCGAACGCTTACTAAGCAACAGAGCCAAATCAAGCGCTAAGGCAGTCGAAGAAGTATCAATCGAAAAGGCTCTCTTATAAACACTCAACAATATCTGCGGGACAACAAATCTTTCTTCTTACATACTCATTCTGCAGGTGCTCTACCATCACCTGTATCACTTTCTTTTGCATTTCTAACGTATACTGACTATTTGTGTGATATACTTCATCTGGAGATATCGACAAATCCGAAATCCATCTTATCGCATCCTTTATACAAATTCGCGCTTCCTCTCCTTTTAATTCTCGGCGAGGAGAAAACCGTTTCTGTAAGTACATAATACCTAAACTACTACCATCTGCTCCTTCATTCTGTAACTCTTCCAACTCCTTCCTATACTCAAAAATCCTCTCAACATGCTCATATACCTTCTCCGCAGTATCTCTGGACAACGCTAAGGCGTTCAAATCCCGTAACCCTTGTGGGAAATCTACATAATTTAGTCTATTCCACATTATACTCAAATGAGTCCCTAATCCTTCAATAAAAACATATTTCTCAGGAATACTTTTTAAATTTTCGAGTGTGGAAAAAACATTGGCTTGTTCACCCTTCTCCATACAATGTTTAGCCCAAGCAATCAATTCACTCTTCTTGTCTGGGGACACAGTATTACGAGTCACAACCCTTGGTCTCGCTCCCTGGTCTACTATAAGCGATGCAGAATCACTTGGAAGAAGAAGAGTAGGCACATGCTGAATATCAACAGGTGAAGGCAAGGGGGCTGGCAAAGGAGCGACAGCTGGAAGAACAACAGGAAGAACAGAAGGGAGGACCGGAGGAACTATAGGAGGGGGAACAACAACGGGAAGGGGCAAAGCGCCAGGAGGAGGGACGTACGGAGGTGGCACGGAGGCATCGGGCCTTCGTTCATGCAAAAGTTTATTAATCAATTCATCTGACGTATGAAAATCTTTTGAAGGGTAGATTTTCTGAATGCCTAATTGAAACGCCCTGTCCGTGTTCCTAACTGACTCCAATTGTTTATTTTGATCATATAACCGTGCCTTTTCGACACTTGTCATATGTCTACGCATATGTTTCTCTCTACTTCTGTTTTCCAACTGTGTAATGCGTCAAATGCTGCAGGTCTAGCCTTTTTCTTTACTAATACAGACTCTAAATATTCTATACGAGGGATTTCAAAACTACCATTGGTTGGCCACCGAAGATTAGAATTATGTCTGGTCTGTCTGTGCCAAATGTCATTAAATGCTATACTACCAAAGCCTTTCTTACAGTACATAGTACATGCCGGCGACCCCTCCTGTGGTGCGGGACGGCTATCTTACAAAGATTGTCTGTCGCTGCGGAATAATGCCCTAAAGCAGGCAGACAATTTCCCAGGCATATCAAAGTTCTGGTGTTACCTGGTTAAATAATTGTGCTCGCGAGTACAATGCTCCAAATTCAAATTGTCAGGGTTAGATTAAGAATCGCAACACGATTCACCTGACCAAAGGACTGGGAGGCCCGATCGGGTTACTAAGGACAATGCTAAGGACCCACGTGTCGGCAAATTTACCCACCACAAATATATGGACCCTCGTCAAGACGCCGTCTCGGGCTACAGCTCGACGTCCAGGGATCAGATCGTGCAGTTTCGTCGAGGAATTCTCTTCTCGTCTAGAGTGGCCGTTTCTGTTGGCACCGTCCGATCCCGGTCCGATAGCCGAGCCAACCTTCAACGAGACGAAGTCAATCTTGAGGGTCCCTATTCGGGCGCCATCTGTGGAATCAGAAAAAATACAATATTACGGCTGTTACACCAAGCAAAGGAAAATACACCGACACAGGCTTGTAAAGATTCCTAGATACAAAACTGAACAGTATTCAACAAAGTACACAAATAGCTATTTGGCCGTCAATACATCTCAGAGACCACCAGCAGGGTTCAATGTGAGCAATGAACAGAATTTCCTAGCTGGACATCGACATATTTATACAATTTGTAAAAATGATGTCCAGCCTCTTACAAGTTAATAATACATTGGGCTAGGGTCGTGCCAGGTTCACTTTCCTAATTTACATATCTCGTGCATGCGGTTTACTTTTGAATACATTTACTAACATACTCCATTATTCTTTAATTTAACGGTACACTCTTTACATACTGTTTTAATACAGATCAAACAAATGTTTCGCATTTTATATTCAGATAGCGTTCCTGTTCTTGTATACTTGTAGTTTAACATTGCTGATTCAAGTAATCCCCTGCTCCCGAGGTCAACAAAGGACAAGGGCTACATGACCCTTCATGTAGCCTGAAGGCAGGTTGGACAGTAACTCTCCTACAGAGGTTGAAGAGGTTAAGGCAAGAACAAGAGCACACGAGACGGCCTTTTTAGGTTATAGGGTGACGTTGTACAAAACCCCCAAAATGGCGGTTCTAACCTAAAATGGAGGCTTGATTCAAGATGGCGGCTTACATCAATTTCTAAGGTCAAGACCTTGCCGTAGAGAGTTATTTGCGTACAATTTTAAGCAACTTGGCGTAGGCCAATATACGTACAATCGTTACAATAGGAGGCATAATTTAATATCCAGTTTGACAATGTCTCCTCTAGTTCCTGAAGAGCAAAGCACTTTGGGTATGATGAAAGAAGGCAAATGTCAGCTGTAACCTTGACAGTGATTGAACCCCATAAAACAGGCTTGTTTTAATCCAACCTCCTGTGGCCTTTTATCTTTATAAGAGAGGGTTATCTGACCCCTTCCTTGATTTATCTTGGATTCTTTAGGACAGAAGAACTTGTTTGGATCCTGTTGGGAGAGTAGTCCTTTCCAAAGCCCTCTGCCAAATGTTATGACAGGTGTTCCAAGGCTGAGGCAAGTTCTGCTCTCAACCCATCCCCAGAGAACATTGGGAGTGACTTGGACCAAGACCTGCACTCTCTGCCAGCTGCATCAGTAACATAACATAACAGGTGTATTTGTAGAGCGCACGTTCACCCTCCGAGGTGCATCTTGGCGCTATTGAAAGATAACAGATGTTTACTGTTACCCAATTTAATGGTACTCATTTTATTGGCCTTGGCAGGACGAAGGACCGAGTGGACCTGCCGGAAATCGAACCTGTGACCATTAGGTCAAACACAGGCCCATGTAGTGGATGCATTAGTTCACTGAGCCACAGACACAGCTAGTAACCAGGCTCCTCATTGGAGGTGAAGGACTCGTGCAGGTGCCAGCTTGCCTCCCCTGGGTCGGAGTGAAGAGCAAAAGGGCCAAGTAAAGCAGCTGGTTTCCTGCATTATACAGCTTCGAACCATCTTCAAACCAGAGTTGACCATGTTTGAATGCCTTTGGACCACCAGGACCTGCTGTACTGCGTCTGGCTATTCTTCAAACCTTCTTCACACCACTGTTGCTGAATTCATCAAATCAGCTCAATGCTGCATTGTACCAAGCTGGGCACATGACTTTTTCAGCTCGAACAAACAGCTGGCCACTCTGGATGACTTTGAAACGCTGCCTCTTCGAACATCACATTAGGCCAGCAAGGTCACAGCTGTGTGCCACCCCAAACCTTGACTCGAAACCTGCAGAACATTGGGCCATTCATCGGCTCTACCCATCAGTTACCAACATATTGAACCGGCTCAATCTTCGAAACGACCTTGGTGAGCCCTCCATATTGTATTGCTTGAGCTCAAAGCAAGTCAACGCCTGCTAACTGCCAGACTAGCACTACTTGCTGCATCCAAGCCTGATTTAGCCCAGAAGGAAAGCATCCCAAAGCCTGGTTCCACACCATCAAACTGCCCAAGAACTGATAAAAGGTACTCTTGAGAGACCCCAGCCTACTTGTTCCACTTTTGAGACCCTCGTGACTGATAAGCCACCCATTTGCACCTTTCACCATGAAGACATATGCTTGTTGCTGACATTGTTTGTAGATATTTGCCTTTTGCCTCAGCTACATTACCCGGAGTACTTGTATCATATACATTCCGTATATGCTGTGTTCTTTCCAGAGGGGTGGATTTTCATGAGTGTTTCCATAGACAGTTATTACTACATATTGGGGTGGTTTATTAAAGTAAATATGTGTGTGGAACCTTCATTGGAGATTCCTTTATTTGGGACGGTTGCACCATTGCTGTTTGGGTTGCTACTTATACCACATTCACATGCCTCTTAAGAGTACAACCTGCCCTCGGCTCACACTACCAAAAATGGCTAAGAAGGTTTAACTCTTTACTATTCCTGTTTCACCTTAATGATTCGGATAGCTGTTGGTATGCAGGAGTGTGAGGGGTGGGGTGGTGGTTTAGCCACTACTCATCCTTGTATTCCAGCAGGGCAGTGGTCATTTATTGCAGCCCCTCTGCTCCTCCCCCAAAATCAATTGGTTTACAATTAAAACACTGCATAATTAGGAATTAAGAAAAGGTACCTTGTGGAAGGAAGAGAGGCACATCTTGCAGGGGCATGAAATGGGATTTTCAACTTAAAAATCATGGATGAACACCTCCCAGGGCACCCTGTGCACTGGAGAGAAGGTGGCAGCTGTAAAGACAGAACTACATTTATGAATTGGCAGAGTTACGCTACAGGATCTAGTACAAAGGACATATATCTTGTTAAATGCTTATGTTTTCAACTGTCTACATGCAGTGTATTTATTAATTGCAGTGACTTTACTTAATAGGATATCTTTGGGGGGTTATTATTAATTTTAAGCACATTCTTGGGGACAAGATTGCTTAGTGTATCAATTTCAAGTGACCCTAGACTACAGTCCTATTATGCATTTGGTGGAGAAAGTAATGTCCAGACTATAGATATAGTTCTTATGTGGGGAGATCAGCAGTGGCCAAATATTTGTGTATCTGAACTCAACCGTCCACTGTGAAATACTGTTTTTTGCTACTCCCTTCCTCAAAATAAACATCAGGGGAAAAAGAACATTGGTTGACAAAAGAAAGACCAAACAAAGGAACATCTATTAATTTCATCTCATGGGGATGTGCTTTAGTAGAAAAATTCCCCTACGGGAATTGGCCATCAAGTAGAGATTGTACTGAAAACATATTTGACAGTTTTAATTATAAGAAATGGTGACATTGTGGGGATTCAACCCGTTCCCCTAGATACACCGTGCACTGGGAAAACATTGGCGATAATGCTTGGATCCAGCACTCTTGGCTGATTGCTTTCCCCCTGTGTGAGCGTTTTATAATTTTTTCTGGTGAGGAAATGTGGCAGAATTCTTATGCTACTGAGATTGACGTGCCCACGTGCGTGGTGAACATGGCATGCATGTGTAGGTACTTCAATCACTATCAAATGACAAGCAGATACCTACCAGCAAAATCCAGCATTCAAGGGTTAGTTCACAAATTTAAAGAAACATTTTGTGAATGAGAAAAGAATGCAGTCACATATTAACTTCCAACTGTTGCACTTTCTAACACAGTGCAAAGATATTGCATGAGAGAAGAGTGCTCCATCACTTAAGCGAACAGGCTTTACTTAATATAGGTCAACTTGTTTGCACATTTTCTACATGGAGAACAGCTGTTAACCTAGTGCACCTGCTCCTATAACAGAAATGACTTACAAGGTAGGCAATAACAGAGAGCATAGGCAGTCCTACAGTAAGGTACCTTTAGCTTAGAGCATTGTTGTACTGAATGACATATACTGGGTGGTGAAGAGGCATGAATAGGAACATAAACCCGGGAAAGGACATTACAGCATGTTTTATATTTAGAGCCTGAAACCAGTATTTAAACATGTACAAATTATATCTTTTAATGCTGCAGAAGCTAAAATCATGTTTTTGTTTTTGTTTTATTGTGCAGCTTTGTAGTTATCTGCTTTTAGGATTGAGCAATTTCGTTTGCTACACTTTATGTTAGATCTACACCCATTTCTATATATCTTATGTTTTATGGTTGTGAACAATTATGTTAATGAATTGTAGTTTTAAAGAGATTTTTCAGAAATAAACGTATAAATACATATTTTTTTAAAAAGTTCCGATACAAAATTGAGAGCTGCTTTTACAAAACAAAAGAATGAAAAACCACTTAAGCTCAATATAATAACAGAGATAAATGCACATAGTGTAAAGAAAAAAATGTATGGCTATAGTAAATATTCTGTCATGTTTTGGTACAAAACAGCCATTAAAATAGGCATTCCAAGATGGCTGCAACTATCCTTGAAGTCGTTTTTTGTCAGAGCAGCATGGGAGGAAACAAAGAAAGTAATTCCCTGCACGTGATATGCATCTGATCATATTGTAGTAAAGAGCTCATGTCATGTTGGCTGAAATTGCAACTCACCCTTTACCAACTAAGGGTAGAGCACAGTCGGGCTAAATTACTCTAGTAGGTGTGAGGAGCCAGGAATGAGACACGGACACTGTGAGAAACTAGAGGGTGTCTCGCCCACTAGTCCCCAGGGATCTCACTCTCAGGTGACCAGGGCACAGCCATCCCCTTTGGATCCAGACCCTGGGGGTGGACCAGTGCGCTAGGATCACTTGGGTGAGGGGCAGTGGCGTCGCTAGGAATCAAATTTAGGAGGGGCACAGAGGGGGCCAAAGACAAAAGTAAGGGGGGCACAGACAAATGTAGAGGGAGAACATGGTCACTGCTCGTCTTAGGTGGGGGGGCACAAGGGGGTACAGGGTTTCACAGGGGGAGGCCCGGCCCCCCCATGCGCCCTAGCCACACCACTGGTGAGGGGTCTTCGGGGAGTGGGTGTGAGGCAGCCCATGGTGAGACATGGTATTCCCCCTTTTTTATTCATCTAACCCATCCTATCTTTTAAGATCTCTCTGAGGTCCCAACCACCCCCCCCCTTTTTTACACAAACAGCAGGCCGAGGAAGATATATAAATTGCAGTGGACATGTGGCGCTAATTGGGTCAGGTAAAGTCAGGCACTTGCCTCTAAGTGCATACACCTGATGCCAATTAGCTCTCCTCACACGGATTAAAGGCAGAACCTAGAGACACACTCTGAGCAAGGCAGAACACGAGTATGAGCAGAACTTTTGGGGTGAAGGTGAATCTACTGGAGCAGAGCGGTGGACCAAGGGATGAGAGCAGCGTGTCGAAAACCCCAAGAGTTTCCTACAGGAGGGCGCTGCCTCCAAGAGGCCGCCAAAGACACGTGGAGAAGGCCAGAACACACATCAGAAGGCTGCTTTGCATTTCATGGATGCCAGCGACGCTCCAGGGTGAACAGCAGAGTTGGGGAGGAGAGGCCAAGCCTGAGGTACTAACCTTGATTCGTGAATTGGAAATCGTAAAACCAAGAAAGAAACGCACACAGCCGGTGAGTTGGCAAGCGACCTGAGAGACCGGTGTGTTATAAAGAAAGGTAGAAGTGGCAACATTATATCACAAGTGAAGGCTGAACGGGTGTGAATGAGACGCGAAGAAAGGCAGACCTGTGAATGAACTGTGAAGTAAGGACAGCTGTGAAATCAGCGATACTGAGTAACGGAGTGGTCTGGGTGAAAGGAAGTAGCCCACTCAAAACTATCTGTGAGAGATGCATTGTTTGTAATGAACTGCAAAAGCGAAGTAAGCAAAATTAACCCTGAGGGAAGGGAAGAGTGAAAAGTTGAATTTTGAATTTTGAGTTAAAGTGGTCCTGTGGAGGTCTGTAAAGAAAGCTACGCACATTTGAAAGTCTGCAACATCCGAAAGCGGGCTGAGCCCTACTCAGGGAGACCCGAATGTAATAAGCTTGGGGAAGGGAGCCCCCTGACAGGTTTTGTTGAACCTTGTTGTGAAAGGTCTGAGCCCGACAGGGGGGGCCCACATGAACTTGGTTATGAAAGGTTTGAGCTCGACAGAGGGGGACCTACATGAACTCTTTGTTGAAATTTTATTTTGAAGTCTCGAAAGAGAGACTTCAATGTGGAAGGTCAGTTGGGCCTCAATCCCCTTTTTTTGGAACTGTTTTGTGTTGAAAACCCGTGTCAGAATGTGTTATCCTGCCTACAGGGAAGCCTTACTCCATGTGGTCTAACGTGGAGAGGAAAGCTGACTCAACCACATTTATTCTTTTGAACACTGATTTTTTCTTTACATACATTTCTCCTTTATACACTTTTTGTACAAGAGATAGGGCAGACATTAGGGTTTGTTCGCATACGTCATTTTGATTTGACTGATTTCACTAGGACTGTTTATTCATTGTTTGATGGTCGAGACTACTCCCATCCTAATTATAGGGTAAAGTAGGAGTTTTTCCAACCCCAGAAACTTCCATAAAGGTTTTTACAAATCGTACCTTTTGTGTCAGTGTCATACTTGTGATATCATGCCTCCCCTACAATACAGAGAAGTCATGTTCTGTTGTTACAAACGTTTATTAAAACAAATGGGGGTTGGAAAATAACTCACTATCCCTGTTCTAGTAGGAACTTCCCTACCTAAACCAAAAACCTACAGGTCTGTCCAGTGTCAAGATGTCCAACAAAAAGTATGTCCTGTGTCCGTAATCCTATTCTAGCCCTGACACTCAAACTCGTATGTGTAAGGGATACTGGGTTTCATCAGGAGTTAGGCGGAGTGGGAAAATGTGCCAGTCACACTAATAGCGCTGCATTTAACGCTCTGCCCAATCCCGAGTATGGCCCTACCTGGACACATTCACTTCCAGCTCTGAGCTGGAGGTGAATTTGCCGGCGGTATGGGCATTTTCTGTGCCATTACAACTGGCGGTATTTGCACCAGCGGTAATTGCACCACCCATCCCCATTGGGTCCAAAGGCCCAATGGGGATTTACCGCCTTACCACAACTCGTGATCCGCCTAAATTGTGCTGGACCGAGTAGCAGTAACGCTAATTGCATTGGGCGTATCTCGGAACAATTACCGCCGGGATACTGCCCAACTTGTGATGAGACTCATTGTCTCTTGATTTTCAAAAGTGCCCAAATGTTCAAGTTCAACACAAAAGTTCAAATTCAACAAAAAAAGAGTTCCAATGTACAATGTTCAAAGTTCCAGAGAATAACTTCCTTCCTCAGATTCCTTGTTCCAATATTATAAATTCAAAAAGAATAATCAAGTTCATTACGAGAACAGCAGTAACGCGCCAGTGCTACTGGTGGGTTGCCGCCATCCTTGTAACACCAAATCCGGCGTCTGACATCCCGATGCCACCGGGACATTACAAGTCCCGGCAGATCGGTAAGTCAGCCCCTGGAAAATGTTAGTCCCCATTCCTGTGGAGGCCCATAGGACTCCATGGAAATTGGGACTCAGAAGCACCGGCACCGCTGCTAACCGTGCCAGCGCTTCCTTGACAACTTTGCTTTCCGGGGCCATTGCAGGCAGAGCCAGGGTGCCGGTAAGTTCCAACCGGCACCCTTATTTCCGCACCGGCAAACTCGGTATGAGGCCCAATATCATTGATTTCTCTACTAATCTTCACCTGGTATATTCTATTGCCAGGCCTTGTAACACAGACAATTGTTCCCTCACATGGTATACTTCCTTGTCAGGTCTTTGTCACACAAATGCTTAACTTCACCTGGTATTCTTCCCTACCAGGACCTTGTTATACAAATGCTTAACTTTAAGGTTGGGTTTCACTAACCCATTCATGACTTGTTTTACAAATCCTTTTATTTCTTTAGGGATTTTGGTTTTGGCCTTTTGTTGGATTTTCAAGAAGCTATTAACCATCTGGTAACCCACTTGAGTGCTTTGAGTTCACCTGTAGCTTCGGTTCTCCGCTCGCTTTGGTTCTTTTCCGACTGCGCTATCTCTATGGAGCGGCATTCGTTCGCTGGCAACCCGGTAACTATCTTATTCTCCAAGGGCTTACCAGTTTCCTCGCTCCTGTCTGCGTCTGCGTATTAGCTTTGTGTGTGTCTAGTTAAACGCTGTACCCTTGCCATCTCCCACTTCGTGGTGAGTGGTACCCGCCTGCACCCAGGCTTCTCTTCTCCTCACTCTGATTCGCCTTCACACCACCTGCTGTGACGTTTTCTCTCCCAGCCTGGTATTCAGCGTTTTTATGGATCGTGCTGCAGTTCCATGTCTGCAGCTCTCCTCTCTCGTTCTCCTGCTCCTTCGCCCTGTCAGGTGCAGCTGGGCCATATTGGAACTCCCCGGCTTGCTTATTCATCTTCCAACAACTAGACGACTGTGTAGGTCTTCCGGGCCTCATTATCCTCATTACTCTGTGATTCTTCCTCATGTCAGTGGTCACGGGATCATTTCCCAGCTGGCCTTTAGAGAGTGGATACCGAACTTTGTTGGGAGTGATTGTCACTACTTCCTGCTTCTTCCTCGTCCCAGTTGGCCATACACTATTCCTCATGGGAGTTTGGGGAGTAACAAAAGTAGATCTGCATGAAGCTTGGGGAGGAGTGCAACAGTATCCCTTACAGCAAGGGCATAGAAGAAATATCCCTGAAAGGGAAGGTGGGACATGTGACTTTCCCCATTGATGTCATCTGTTCTCCCTGAGAGTCACTTCCCTCAAGGTGATCCTCCCTCATGTAGCCGCCCCCAGGTCAGGATCGGGTAGTGGCTGCCATCCCCTGTACACACAAGGGGAGGCTATCTCAGGGAAAGGAGTGATGACACCATTTGATTCATCATATAGGCCAACTTTCCTCACTGACAGAGACCCCTCAGAGCCTGGTGATGTGGTCAGATGGCTGCCTTCATCAGAGTATCCTGTGTGCATTCCTATGAGGCTATTAACAGCCACATTGGGCATCATTACAAGTTTGCTGGTCCGGTAACTACGGTACCGGTAAACTTGTCGGTACCATAGTTACCTGACCGGCAAACTACGAGTTCTACTCACGGGTGCCTTTTTTCCAGCCTAGTCTGACCTGGCAGGCGGAACGGCACCTGCGAGTAGAGCATGTCGGACGAATGGTGCCTATGGGACTCAAACAGGAATGGGGAGCAATTTATTTCAGCGCCCGCGAATGGGCAATTACCGGGTCCGGCATGGCCGTAATGACCCAGTAATTGCCCATTTGCGGGTGTTGGAACAATTTGCAAGTTTGGCGGCAGCCTGCCGGTATTACCGGCAAGGCTACTGTCAAACTTGTAATGAGGCCCATTGTGCTGTGCCAGATCGCTGCAGCTCAAGTGTGCTGCATCAGTCTTGGGAGTAGAAATATTTGCCAACAGGGACAGTCCTGGTCATACAATTGTGCAACAGGCCTCCCATCAACAGGTCCACCCCATTCATGTCTGTATATATCCTACAACAACCCTTACCTTTTAACCACTTTGAGGCTCATTCTGAGCTTTGCCATAGCGGCTAATGGCCAGGCAAAACCGTGCTAATCAAATATCACCCCCTACCTCACACATGTGATAGCACCTCATGTGGCGATGCACGGATATTCACATGCATTTCATCAAATAGTAAGTGAGATGTAGGAGAGATGCTACCATGAGCCACTGCATGCATGCATTAACAGGCTCTGCATACATAGGGCCTCATTACGAGGTGGGCGGTAAGGGGATAATGTCGCCGGTTAAGGTGGTGGCGCTGTTAATCCCTTACCGCCCTATTATGAGTCTTCATGTGGGACCCGCAAAGGGCACCTGGTAAAACCAGGCGCCTTTAGCGGGTCCCGCTAGCAAACCAAGGTGCTAACAACGGGCCCGTTGTTAGCACCCTCCCCATTCCCATTGAGAATGGGGATGGACCGGGTCCGGGTTCCCTGAATGGGGAAATACCGGGCCCTCCAAGGTTGGAATGGCCCGGTACTTCCCCATTCAGGGAACCTGGACCCGGTACCCGGAATGGAGGTAGCCATGCCACAAATTGCGGCATGGCTACCTCCAAGGTCGTAATGACCCCCATAGAGTGATCCCCTTAATCTGTCTCCACAAAGTGCAGGAAGGGGTGGGAAAGGCCGGAAAAATCAGGATTTCAGGATTACAGGTTGCGGTATCGGTCGGATTATCCCTTGGGACCGTTTCGCTCTCATCAGATTAAGTTTAGGTATTGCAGATAAATAGCTGTTTGCATAATGATTGCAGACTGAAGCGTGTCTATTGGCTGTCATCATTGCATGATTTGCTGTTCTGTCTATT
The DNA here is from genome assembly GCF_040938575.1 of Ambystoma mexicanum. Taxonomy (NCBI): domain Eukaryota; kingdom Metazoa; phylum Chordata; class Amphibia; order Caudata; family Ambystomatidae; genus Ambystoma; species Ambystoma mexicanum. The sequence goes on along the minus strand of NC_090927.1, from coordinate 216,089,475 downwards.
GTTGGTTTGAGACCATGGGCCTCATTACGGGTTTGAAGGTAGCCACGGTGCTATTAGTCCGGGTTTCTTGAATGAGGAATTACCGGGTCATTCCAACCTTGGAGGACCCGGTAATTCCTCATTCAAAAAACCCATCCCCATTCCCATTTCAGCCCCCATAGGGCTCAATGGGAATGGAGATGGAGCTAATAACGGGCCCGTTGATAACGGGCCGTTATTAGCTCCCTGGTCCCCTTGCGGGACCCAGAAAGGACGTCTGGTCTGACCAGACGTTCTGTGCGGGTCCTGCAAGGGAACCTCGTAATAGGGCGGATTGGGTTTACCGGCACCAGCACCATTACCGGTGCCGGTAAACCATTCCGCCAACCTCGTAATGAGGCCCCATTTTGGCGCTCGTCTGCATTTGTTCTGCCCAGTGCAACATTCCAATTCACCCAGCCTAGACCCCTCCCTATTTAAAAAGTCAATTCGGCCTCTTGGTGAGTCAGTGAGTCTATTCAAAAACCCCTGTAGGCATCAGCACTTTTATACCTTTCTGTCTCACCCTTATCAGACTCACCCTTCCCATCCTTGCCTGGGATATCCCCCCCTCCCCAGCTGCGATTCCCTTCCACTACCCCGAAGTGGTTTTACAACGTTGCATTTTTTTCTTGTGCAGTACATGATCGCACGTGATTCCCATGTGCTCTAAGCAGGTTTGCCTCTGACACGCTTCAGCAGCACATTTACTGAAGCAGCAAAGGGGATGATGTGTGGAACTCTTATGACAGACAGTTGTTTTACTTTTTTGTGAGCAGCCATAAATGTTAAAATCCATGCTGACAGTCTATCCTGTACACAAACACAGCTTCAACGTGCCAATCATTTTTCATTTGTATTTTGGCATTCTGCCATCGCGAATAAAAATAGTTGCTCTGCTTGCTGTGTACGGGCTTGAAAGAGGCTTTCTGTAGTACCTTGTCAGATTCAGTTTTCTCCATTTTGTTCACAACAAAATGCTCCAAATTGGGTCTTGTCACTGCATTGTTTTCCTAAAACAAAAAGTGCTAATTTTTAGACAGACAATTCTAAATGTGAAAACATTTTGCATGAACCCTGTGCCACTCGACTAAAATAGCAATCAATTTGGCATGTTAAGCATCATTGAAGAAGGCCCACTTTCTCACAGACTGATGGATACTTCTACAAGTACTACTTCTCTCGGATGCTGCCGACAAGCAGCGCTCACAATTACAATTAACACATGGTAATCAGTGTTCACAATTGAAATTAAACCCTGACCGTCATGCATGCATGGGTTTTAGTTGTAACTGTACACACTGCCTGCCATGTGAGCATGGAAGGCAGCGTGTACAATGGATCCCTATGGGGTCCGCTGCTCTATGCTGGTGCATAAAGCTGGCAGACACCATAGGGGTCCCCAGCATTTTCGCCGACATGAAAATCCACGCCAGAGCAAATGCTGGAGCATTTGTATGGGGGAGAGGAAGGGAGGAGGTGGAAGCACAAGAAGGAGAGGAGGACGAAATCCTTGAAGCCTTTGTAGGCTGTACTATATCTGCCCCCTTCTCACCATTGAATCCCTCTTGTCCAAAAACAATGACCACTCCATATCTGCAGAGCCCGATAGGAGCCCAAACCCTCCTGCTGCTATCAGAAACCACAACTCCCAGAATTCCGTTGTCCTGTTTCTTACCTGCATACTCCCAATCATCCATCTCTACAGCTCTCTGATAATTCCTTCCCAAACACTCAATCTACTTTGAAAAAACACTACCATTCCTATAATCCCCTCTGTTCATCTCATGGTCCCAGCTATTCCCGTTTGCTTCACAAAACCCATCCTTCTGAGTTTACCAACCCTCCCATCATGAGGGTTACAATTCCCTATAACACCTCTTCCCCATCCTACCCCATAGGATACTTTGACACTCAGAACCCCCCTTTTTTGACCTAAACACTTTCTCACACCGTAGAAAACAACGGACTAATAAAACTGTTTACCTGACATGTCCCAACACAAGGGTCAGGCATGGTCAGGCAATTGACAAGAATCGCACACACCTGATGGCCCTTTACCTTCCTTACAGGGATTAAAGGTTGAGCACGAGAGCACACGAAGAGCAAGGCAGACCGCACAACGAGATAGCTATCCGGACACAGCAGTTCAAGAGGAGGAGAAAGGCAGGGGATATCGAGAGGCTGACACGGAGAGACACAATCTTGCCTTTTTCAATCCAGACCCCGCGAAACCTCCGCAGAAGGAATCGTAAGAATGCGGACAATAGCTCAAGTGTGTTGCAGAAGATGTCAACGGTACACAGAGCATGCCTATGCTGATTAGTAGGACCGAGGGAGGTGCCTGCTTCCGTGGTACCAGCCTTGAATCCAGATATGCTGAAAAGCCAAGCGGTTCATTCCAGCCGGTGAATCGAGGAAAGAACCGATAAATGAACTGTGTTGAATGAAGACGACAAAGTAGCAACTTAAGGTAAGTTCAAAGAACTGTTAAGGATAAAGGGGATACCAGCTGCAGAGGGATCCGGCACCACGTGGGTGCTTACTCAGGAGACTCTGGTCAATCCCATGTTTTCTGAAACTGCTAATACCAGAAGGCCTCGGGAAGGCCGCAAAGGAGCGGTCAAAGTGGTAATATAGGGGTCTTCCAAAATCCTCTGTACAGTTGAAAGTCTTTGACCGACAGGTGATTGAAAAAGGCACGATTGATAAAGTTGGCAATAGTGAACCCGATAGAGGGATGCTGACAAAAAAGGGCGAAGCCTGATGTCCCTATGAACAGAGTGGAGACAGAGGTGATGCCGACCGAGGGATGTCCACAGTGCACTGTTTACCAAAGTTGGCAAGAGTGAACCCGGCAGAGGGATGCTAACAAAAAGGGGCGAGGCATAAAGCCCCTATGAACAGTGTGACAATGAGAGTGAACCTGATCGAGGGATGTCCACAGTGAATTGTTCGAAAAGACATTACAATTTGTGAAAGTAAGGAAGGCCATAGAAAACCCGACGGAGGGACACTGATGATCTGAAAGGGGTCAGAGCCCGAACGAGGGAGATCCAGGCATGGAAATTCATCACACCAAAGCTAATTTTGAGAAAGCCTAAAAAATTGAGAAAAAGGGGTCTGAGCCCGAACGTGGGACATCGAGGGGCGGAAAGTAATCACCCAGAATTCATTGAGAAAGGTACTGTTTACTTGGTTTGTGAGGGGTCAGTGCCCGGAAGAGGGGGACGCAGGGGTGAGCCATTATCACCCTAAAAACCGTACAAAAGGAACTTTTTGGTTTGTTATTTTCCGAACCTCAAAGGCAAGAGACATTAAAAGAGACTTGACCATCGAGCTTCTTGAAGGTTGAGAGTGTAACTTTTGTGTCATGCTAGGGAAGCCTGAGAAGTGGGCTGTGCTCAGAGGTTCCACCTTATCCCATGCTCAAACGTGGGGAAGAAAGACCCTGACTACTGCTCCCTGACACACTATTTGTGAACACTTCTTTCTTTCTCATGAATCCTATGCCACACTCTTTTTTTAATTAGCGTAAAGATTTGCAATAGGCTGTTTCTTAGTGTAGACCCTTTTATTTGACACAACACCACTAGGACTGCTTTATTTTCATTTGATGGTTGAAGCTTCCTCCCATCTTAGATTTAGGTTTAGATTAGGCGTTTATCTCACCCACTTTTGCAGTTTAATAACCACCCTTCAACTGTGATCGCTTGTGTCTGTCTTTACTGTTGCCACCATGAGTTCCCTACCTCTCAACGCTCCCATTTTACCCCTCCCCCACTGCTGCAATCCCCTCTTCACCCTGTCTGTGGACTCCATGGCTGCTGATATCCACACTGGGCCACCTCTGCACCGATCCTTGACTGTCTTACACACACCGTTACTCCTGCTCCCCACACCTGGGTGGTATCCCAACCATGCAGCCAGAGACATTACGATACACCACCAGATGGTAAGGGTCTTGAAGAGAAGACTCCAATCACAGATGAGAGAAGCTTAGACATTGGCCCTCATTAGGACCCTGGCGGATTTTTTCCGCCATCGACGGACTTTTCCGCCATGGCGTAAAGTCCGTTTACGCCATGGCGGATGGTGGACTTACCGCCCCATTCCGAGGTCGGCGGGGCGGTAAGTCCCCATTGACCCATTTACCCTTCCCCATTCCCATTTCGGCCCCATAGGGTATAATGGGAGTGGGGAAGGAGTTAATTACGCCACCGTAAATTACGGTGGCGTAATTAACACCAAGGTCCCATAGCGCCATGGATTTTTACGCCCGCAAAAAGCGGGCGGAAAAATGACCATGGCGCTCTGGGAACTCGGAATTGGCGGTAAGGGGTCGGCGCAGCTAACGCTAGCGTAAACCCCTTACCGCCAGGGTCCTAATGAGGCCCATTGTGTGATATTGTGTGGTTACATGGGATCCCAGAGATGCAGGATCAATAAAGAAATAATGCTGCTGCAGCTTCAGAGTGAAGAAAGCACAATGGCTGTGGAGTATCAGGTTCCAGGGTACCAGTGGTCCAGGGGTGAATATCGGTTTCTAAACCATCAATCAGCCCCACACCTCTAGTACACCAGAAGGGATCAGAACAGATTGGAATAACAAGCAAATTATAAACTTCCTTGTACAATTTTAGTTACATGGATGGAACAGCAAGCTTATCTCCTGCAAACCACATTCTTGTACCTTACAAATGGAGAACCCCTATCGGGTTAACCTGTTGTAAACACTGTCAATGCTACTGAGGGCAGTAATATGCTTCAGGTTGACACAGTTACATACGAAAGGTTGTTGAGGTTTCCTGTCTCTTTTGTTAGCCTCTGCAGCCAGGCCTCATGTGGGCCTGTTTGAAGTACACTCTATTAGTATGGTAATCTCTGCCTCCAACTGCAGGGCTAAACAAATGAGCAGGGGGAATCCTTGGAGCCTTTATCAGATAATCAGGCTGGCCATGGCAGGGGGAGGTTGGTCCTCCCCCTTCCTGCACAGAACTTATTGTACTCATAGCTGTCATCTCCCAACTAAATATGACAGGCCGGACTGTGCCTGTAGGCTGTGTCCTCTGTGAGAAACCTGATGGTATTCTCCCACCTACTCCCCTGGGATCTTCCATTTAGGGGACCAGGGAAGGGCCATCGCTTGTGGATCCCTGGGGGTGGACAAGCGAGGGAGAAACACCTGAGTGGAGGGTCAATGGGGATTGTGAGGAGAATACCCAAGGGCAAGATATGGTATTCCCTCTTTCTCAATTATACACCAACCCACTCTCACTCGGGTTAATGGGGCATTTCCAATCACGCCCCATCTCCCCCTCCTCATTTCCAATAAGTACTGGGACAAGGAAGATGCAATCATGAGCAATGAGGATTAACAATAGATTAACAATAGAAGCAACCTCCTCTCGAGAGGATAGCTCAGGGGCAAGGTGCTCACCTTGGAAGCAAAACGACATGGATCACCACAGGATCGATCCCCTACTCGGGAGCATGCAGATGGCTGGAGCGGGAGTGGAAGTAAACAAGATTTCTAAGAAGAAAGAAAGAAAGAAAGAAAGAAAGAAAGAAAGAAAGAAAGAAAGAAAGAAAGAAAGAAAGAAAGAAAGAAAGAAAGAAAGAAAGAAAGAAAGAAAGAAAAGGAAAAGTATAAAGAAAAATGCGCTAGCGGCACAGAAGTAAAGAGAGATAAGAGGAAAGTGAACCTTAAAGAATATATGGGAAAAGAGGGTGCGTGCGACCCAAAAGACTGAAAGTGAGAAAGAAGGAGGGTGCAAACGACCCAAAAGCAGGAAAAGAGGGAACGCACGGCCCAAAGGCTGAAAAGGGAAAATGCAAGAGCCACGACAAAGAGAAAGGAAGGTGCAATGGTGCACAACTAAAGGAACACAGTAACAGAGTGTGCTAGGGACACGATAAAGGCAAGAGCAGTGTGCAAGAGGCGCAGTAAAGTGAGAAGAGGGTGCAGTTCAGCACAGCAAAAAGAAAGAAAGGGGAAAGAGAAGAAAAACCAGAGTGGAAAGGGCACAGGAGGGACAGGTGCTAGAGAAAGATACAAAGTACCAAGAAGGGTGTCAGAGTTGTCGCGCAGAGGAAGTGCCAAAGCCCAGCGTTTTTGAAGGTCTCTGACACTACCCCATGGAAAGAACTGTGTGTTAAAACGGTGTATCCTGACAAGGTGAACTTTTGTTTGAAACTAGAGGGGCCTAGGCTTGGGGAAGGGACCCCTAATAGGGCCAGAAAATACATTGTTGAACTTTGTGCAGAGAGGCCTAGATTGGGCAAGGGAACCCCAAGAGACCCATTGACATTGTGAACTTTATTTACTTGCTTCAAGAGCCCTACTTGGAAGGTTTCGAGGGCAGCCCTTTTGAGGTGAACTATTTTGAACTAGCAGTACTACTCCTATTGGTAAGACTACCTGAAAACAGCTGTGGTTTACATTTCTTTTTGAACAATCAAAGCAGTCTTCAACAATGCACACCTGAATTCAAATCTTCTAAATCAAATATACAAAAATATAACACAAATTCTGGTGCAGGGGAGGAATCACAGCCCTGACACGAAGCCGCTAATACAAATGAACAAAAGGCACCAGTCTATGGACAATCCCGTCCCTTGCACAGCTTAGGGGCGAGAAAATAGCCAAATAACTTCAATTCAGATACAATGATTTAAGAAACAAAATAAGCAGAGATTATCCACAGGTCTTCTGATACAAAGTTGTTCTTTAATATTCAAATATCAGTCAAATGCTCAACACGTTTCGGAGATCTATTACCCTTCTTCAGGAGCCAAACCATGGAAATAAAGATAAACAGGTCACATGTCTTTCATTCTGTCTTCAGTGCCAATAGTTTAGCAAGCCATGTTCTAATGTGCAACATGCCACAGGTTTACAGTCTACCTTTTCACCACTCAGTGATCCCCATTTGCAATTCCAATGATGTCTCAAGGTGCAAATAATTTACCATCACTGTTTAACTACTGTTAGTGTAACCCTTTAAAAGTGAAGATCACCACCAATTTTCAACATATTATGCATTCAGCCCAACGTTGCACCCATATGCTACGCTGTGTAAAAGAGCCACCAAGAATAGTGACCTAAAACGGTTAACCAGTGCTACTGAGGGTAGTACCCATGCACACAACGTACAGTTTAGAGACACTTGGCCTCATTACGAGTATGGAGGTAGCCATGCTGCTTTTAGCAGCATGGCAATCCCCATACCGGGTCCAGGTTCCTGGAATGGGGAATTACTGGGCCATTCCGACCTTGGAGGGCTCGGTAATTCCCTTTCCCGGGACCCGAACCCGGTACATCCCCATTCCCATTTCGGCTCAATGGGAATGGGGAGGATGCTAACAACGGGCCCGTTAATGAGGGGCCCGTTGTTAGCATCCTGGTCTGCTAGCGGGTCCCGCTAAGGACACCTGGTTTTACCAGACGTCCTTAGCGGGACCCGCAAGCAGACCTCGTAATGAGGCAGTATAGGGTTAACGGCGACGGCAGCTCTACCGGCGCTGCTAACCCTCTACCTCCTGGGTCGTAATGAGGCCCACTGACATTGAACAGCTGTGAGAAACATACCTGACCCAATTCGTGGCGGGACTAACAAGAGGTCCCAAAAGGCATCATGTCTATTACAATGCCACATGCCACAGGTAATCAATCTCAATCAGTACTGTGAAAATTATAGGTGAAATAGAGGAATCAATGCACAAGTGGAACTGTAGCATAGTCCTCATCACATTACCATAGACAATGCCCCACACATACCTTCAAGGAAGTCGCAATCCTATGTTAAATAACTTTAACATGCAGCGCACATCAAGACGCCTTTAATCTCCTTCCCTTAATTAAATACTGTTGCTGAAGACCTGTAATAGTATACATATAGCCCTCATTACAAACAGCATACATGGGATATAACGTTTAAGAACCAAACATAACTGGGAGCAAGTAAACAAAGTTCCATCATACCTTCAAGCTAACGTTTCTGAACCACCAGTGTATCTTCAACAATCACTCTCCTCTCCAGTTTCCTCAGGCGTTGTGGCGGCAGTCATACTAATGACACTTCCTCCACGTGATCAGACTACTAGAGGGTGCCACATGTTTAACCCAAGGCACCATATCTACCTCTGAAACCCTGGTGGCCATCCTCAAATGGTTCCATGTGATAATAACCCCGCAACTATTTCACCATGCAAGAATGGTGCCTTTTTTTTGCGGCAACATTATCATATGGAATCTGAGGGGGACAGCCCCACAACCCCTACATTTTCTTTTTATTAATGAAGCGGGGGACACCCCTGCAACCCCCACTCCCATTTAGACCATATATGTTCCCCTCATGTAACGTCGCCTATGCCGTTTCCCGGCGACTATATGTATGGCGACATTATATATGGGGACAATATTACCGGATACCCTTCAAACGTAGTTCAAACAATACAGATTTAACCTAGGCATGCCTCATCCTTGTACTGTGTGTGCATTTTACTGATATCTGAATATTAAAGAACAATGTTTTATCAGAAGATGTGTGGATATTCTACACTTATTTTGTTTCTAAAATCGTTGTATCTGAATTGAATTTATTTGGCTGTTTTTTCAGCCCTAAGGTGTGCAGGGGACAGGAGTGTCCATAGACTGGGCACTTTACATTTCTTTTTGAGTCACCAGTTTTCCTCTAAGAAGACCCCTATCACATTTGATTTAAGAGTCAGGGCGAGCATAGGTTTTGGACTTAAGCACATCGATGGCCCCTAGAAACATCAGTTGAGGAAACAATCCCCTTAGAGTTAGAGCCAGGTAGGCATTACACCAACCCCACAAAGTTTGATAAATAAAGGTTTTCAAACTGTTACTTGTAGGTCTGTGTCTCTCATGATATCATGCCTGTCCTACACCACCCAGAGTGCACGGGTCTATGCGTTTGTCATGGTGTGAGCATAGGAAAATGTGTGTGGATTAGCCCCACACATTTTCCTGATGTTGGTCTACCATCATTCCATTTAATAAAAATGTTATGAAGAGGCTGGCACAGACAGGTAAGTGATATTAAGGTTTTAATTAGTATTTAATAAAGGAAGAAGACCCCCAACAAGTAGAGACTCCTCTCCTTCAGCTCTTTCTCCAACTGACAACATTAGAACACTTAGATAACCCCAACCAGGAACACTGTCATCAACATTCCATGACATCATACTTGGGATTCAGCACACAGATGAAAACACCATGGAGGGCATTCTCCACTTACATCTTATGAGTCTACAACACATCTCCCCTTTTTTTTTCAACTTCACTTATATAATCCAACATCCGATCACGCTAAATAACTTAAGGGTGTCGTGTAGACGACCACAATAACTCACATAAATTGGTCCAGTTCTCGACACACATACTAAATATGCCCTCTCTTGACTGCAGCAATTCTCTCTTTATTCCACACTTGCCCTCCAGACACACGTACGGCCCCTTTCATGACCGCTACAACTCTGACTGGATCCGAATAAAGAGACTCTCCTTTCCTCTTCATAATTCCCTTCTTGATCCTAACCCAATCTCCACACTCTACACGCAACTCTTTCTTACCTCTCTTCAGGTTTTCACGCGCCACCCATTCAGACTTCTTCCTCACCAATGACTTTCTTACTTCGTCAATAACCAGATCTGTTTCCCTACTCCTGCCCAGCCACGGCGGACACGCCATGGAATACGGCTTCCTGCCTCTCATAAGCTCAAACGGGCATAGACCTGTCGTAGAATGAGGCGCCATCTTTAGGGCCCATATCCTATTCTGTATCACAGCCAATTTATCCAATCCGCACTCTTCCCCCATGCGAATACTCTCCATCACACACCTATTCATCCTTTCAACTACACCGTTGGATTCGGGATGATATAATGAAGTCCTTTTGTGACGCACTCCACATTTCCTTAAATAGCTGGTGAAGTTCCCCCCCACAAATTGGGGACCATTGTCCGTCAACAAACTCTCCGGCAGACCTTCATTGGAAAATATCTCTTGCAAAGTCTTTATCATGCTTTCCCCTGTTACATCTCTCACAATTTTAAAATTCACCCACCTGGAGAACAGATCCACCACCAGTACTATGAATTTTCCACGTCCATACCCCAATTCCACAGGACCTAGGATATCCATGGCGAGATCACTCCATATCCGGGACGGAAGGCCCACGTCCACAAACGGTTGCTTCTTAGCTACAGATCCCTTCCCACTCCTGACACAAAATTGACAATTTTCTAAACAATTTTCTATTTCCCTGTCAAAACCCGGCCACCAATAGTCTTCCCTCAATACACCTTTGGTTTTGGTAACTCCTATATGACCACTGTGTGCCAACTCTATCACTCTCTTCCTCAATCCAAATGGAACCACAGCCCTTCCCCATCTGAACAATACCCCATCGATGACCGACAATTCATCCTTCACTTCCCAATATGGCCTTGCGCCTTCCGCTATATCCACTTTCTTTGGCCATGTGGCAGAAACAACATACGGAACTATTTTATTTATGTTCTCATCGCTCCTCATCCCTTCCAACCACTCCTGTTTGGACACTATACCATCTGTGTTGACAAACACTAATTCCATCTCTTCATCTTCCACAACACCAGAATCCATTACTCTCACCCTTGACAGATTGTCAGCCAATACGTTGTCCTTCCCGGGAATGACCTCCATCCTGAAACAATGTGTTTGCATTCGGGTGACCCATCCTGCCACCCTGCGGGAAATCTTATCAAGGCCCTTGTTCTCAAATATGGCTTTAAGCGGTTTGTGATCAGTCCGAATTGCGAACTCTACACCCCACACGAAGTTTTTGAATCGTTCCACTGCCCAGAAACACGCCAACGCCTCCTTCTCGAGAACAGAATACCTCACTTCCGCTCCCTTGAGACCCCTTGATGCATGAGCTATCACCTCCTCAGACCCATCGTCTTGTTTCTGGGATAAAACCGCACCTAAGCCATATTCACTAGCATCCACTGTGATGATGGATGGCTTTCTTGTGTCAAAACAACCTAAGGGTTGGGCTAAGTTTATCTCTTCTTTTATACCATTGAATTCCGCCTCGCACTGACTATTCCACACAAACTCAGCACCTTTCCTCAGAATCTTTCTCATCTCATGCACTTTGTCGGCATAATTTACCACAAATTTCTGATAAAACTCAGTCATTCCCAAAAAAGAGCGTAATTCACTCTTATCAATCGGTCTCTCTATCCTCTTTATGGCATTCACCATTTCTTCCTTGGGTCTGATACCATTTCCCGACACTTCATGTCCCAAATAGTCCACTTTAGTTACAGCAAATTTGCATTTCTCTTCCTTAAGTGTGATCCCTCTCTCCTCGAATACCTTCAACACCTTACACAAATTCCTGTCATGCTCCTCCAATGTCACTCCACACACCAACACATCATCCTGAAAACAGAAAACACCCTTCACCTCCTTCAACAAGCGATCCATAATTTTCTGGAACACTGAGGAAGCAGATGCTAACCCAAAGGGCATCCTCCTGAATTGAAACACACCTTCATGTGTCACAAACGCCGTGACTTTCCTACATCCCTCCTCCAACTCCACCTGATGATAGGCTGACGTCATATCCAGTTTGGAGAAGTACTTCCCTCCACCCACCATGGTTAACAATTCACCCATGTTGGGTAGTGGGTGCCTGTCCACCAATACACACTTATTCAACTCGCGCATATCAACGCACAGCCTCAGATCCCCTGAACTTTTCTTCACAACGACGACCGGGGAAACCCACTCGACGCCCCCTGCTCTTTCAATCACACCTGATTTAAGAAGTTTCTCCAACTCCTTCTTTACACTGTCCCTTAACACAAAAGGGACGGGCCTGAGTTTCGCCACGGTGGGAACACTGCCTCTCTTCAACAATATCTGATGCTGAAATCCCTTCACTCTTCCCAATGTCTCGTCAAACACCTTCCTATGCTCTTTCACATACTTGCTATATGTCGAACACACTTCTGCTACTTGTAAAACTTGATCAGGATGGTTGGGATCTAATCTGATTCCCAAATTCTTTTGCTCTCTCCATCCTAGCAAAGATTGGCCCTTCTTTGTCACATACACTTTCCCTTCACAGCATCGTCCTTTAAATTCAAACTTACTCCAAACATACCCCAGCAAATCAATCTTTTCTTGGTTGTACCCCCCTGGACTTATGTCTGGCACCGATAATGTTGATACTGCCCCTTTCATTTCATCCTCAAATGCGCTTTTGGATATCAGAGTGATCTTCGACCCCGAATCAGCCATCATCGACACTTTACATCCATTCACAGTCACAACGGTATACGGGCGCTCACAATCATCCGGGATATCATCCCTACCAACAACATTGACAGTGTTCACAATGACATTTTGCAAAGTCATTACGGTGTCATCTTCTGATGACCTCCCTTCTTCCTCCTCATTCACGTATAGGACTTTCTTTTGATTGATTTGGCTAAACTGATAGTTCTTGCAGCACGTCGCAAAGTGTCCTCTCCTCTTGCACTTATTGCAGATCGTCTTCCGCCCTGGACACACCACCGAAGAAGCAAAATGAGTCGCACTGGCGCACCTATAGCACAACCTCTCATCCTTTTTATCTTCTCTTTGTGTTGACTCTTGATTTCTTCTTTCTTCTACATTGCTCCTCTCCTTCTGTTTGTTTCTTCCCTTCCTCTTGTACTTCCCTTCATTCACCTTCAATACTTCCGGCTTGGCTTCTTTAGGATCTCCTCCTTCAGCCTTCGATAGCTTGGCAACACATGCCAGCGAATGTTCTACACGTTTGGCTAAGTCCAATACCTCGTCCAAGTTCGGCTCGTCCTTCAGCCACAGTTCCTCGCGTATCTTATTTGACCGACAATGCGTCATGAATTGATCACGAATGTGCTCGTCATAACATCCTTGAAACTTACACATTAGAGCCAGATGACGAAGGGCAGTTACATAGTCTTCAACAGACTCCCCATGGGCTTGTATGCGCATGCGGAAATTGTAACGTTCCAAGATCGTGCTTCTTTTTGGGTTGAAATGTTTGTCTAGTCTCATCAAAGCTGACTCGAAATCATTCAATTCATCCCCGCTTCCATCACTTGCTAAATGAGGGAGAGTCTCAAAAATTCTTTGGCCTTCATACCCCAAAAAATGAAGCAATAACGCTAATTTCCTTTCGCTGGAATATGCCGTTCCCCCGGCTGCCTTCATATAATGCATAAAGCCCTTGCGCCATTGGGGCCAAGGAATTTTTTGCCGCCCCTGGTGTGGGCATAAATATGGGCGGTCCAGATATGTCAGGTAAAGCTGCCATGTCTTCAAGTCACAATTCTATTTCAGAGATTGAGAGTGCTCTTGTTGAAAAAGATAAAAAAAAACTTCAAATCTGTTGAGTTGTCACAACAGGACTTTTCTTTTTGATGCTGGGGTACCTTTGCAGTCACTAGAGTCCCTTTTTGCCGCTACAGTTCAGTTTCCACCCTCTCAAATGACTTGCAGTAGCACTGTACCCACAGCAGTGCTGTATTAGTTGTGATTGACTCTCTATTACATGTGCTACGGTAAAAGCCCCTCCTGATGCGACCTGTCCCTCTACTATGAGTAACACGGTAATTCGGCTCGAACAGTGTTCCTTCCTGCTTGAAGTAAAGAAAACCGTGGGGATGGCCCGCGTGAGAATCCGCGGCGGCGTGACACAAAATGTACACTTACTTGGTAGCGGGGTATGAAGGCCACTCAACGCCAGGTACCAGCGGAGCTACCTTCCCCCCCGCGCTGATGGCGCCTGTCCAGCACGTCTCCAGGCGACACTTATAAGTGTAGGTGGCCGCTCGACGGTCGTCTCGTCTTTCAAAATGGGGAAACCGCTCTGCGCACGGAAGGTGCGGATCAGCCCACGGCGACTCACGGCTGGGCCGCTTACTATTCCCACGGGCTCTGGGGCATTACCGATTGTCCCTCTGCAGGCCACTCCACGCCGATGGACCTCGACGGTCGTCCCGTCATTCGCGCTAAGGGGCCGCTCAACGCACAGCTGATGCGGAGCAGCCCACGGCGAACCGCGGCTCCTGCTGGCTAGGGTGGGACCGCCGCTGCTCTTCGCCCGGGCTCTGGGGTCACTCAGCGGCCTTCAGGAGCAACACAGATGCGGCTGGCTGTTGGAGGTCTCCTTTCGCCTGTCCGCTGTGGCCACCTCATCCCATCCTCGTCGCCATTGTTATGAAGAGGCTGGCACAGACAGGTAAGTGATATTAAGGTTTTAATTAGTATTTAATAAAGGAAGAAGACCCCCAACAAGTAGAGACTCCTCTACTTCAGCTCTTTCTCCAACTGACAACATTAGAACACTTAGATAACCCCAACCAGGAACACTGTCATCAACATTCCATGACATCATACTTGGGATTCAGCACACAGATGAAAACACCATGGAGGGCATTCTCCACTTACATCTTATGAGTCTACAACAAAAAAAATGTCAAAAAAGCCCAGGCAAGTGCACACCCACTGTGTGGATGGTCGAATTCCTCACAATGGCACGTGTTGTGGCCTGGACAGACAGCTCAAGGACAAGCCACTGTAAGTCCCCAAAATAGATGAAAGGAATCAAGGCCCTGCATAATAGTCCAAATACCAAGTAAGTCATCGAGCAGCCAAGCTGAGCCATTGAAGGATACAGTGCTCCAATTTCTGGGACAGGCAACACTGGCAGGCCCAGCAATTCAAGAGGCACACAAAAACACCTTCCAGAGGTTCCGATCTGTCTGGTCACACTGGATTAAAGGGGAAAGAGCGCTCCATGTGGTTCCTTGCACAGTAGAGGCAGAGCTTCCTCACTGGGTTTCCAGAGGTCCAGGAGATGCTGGTGCAGGTCTTCTTTCTTCAGCCCTGAGTGAGTACTTATTCCTTCATCTTGAGGATCAAATCCAGGCCCTATGGCCAGCCAGTCACTTCTGGTCACCACATGCAAACTTTCACATGCATGTGTGTAAGGCAAATTAACTAGATGTGGATCCCAGAGGGATCCAAGACCTTCAACACACAGACACACACTCAAGCTGATTGTGGAAACCTGGTCAGAGGTCATGGCAAGAATTACCCTATATCGTCATCCCCAGTTACCCCTCACTCCCAAATGGCAACCACATACAGACGCCAGGTTACTGGATTTAAAGGATAGTTCCGGGACTTTTTTTTTATTGTCCCTACGGTTCGGCCATGTGTTTTTAAGCATAAATCGGTAGATCGTAGAAAACTTTCCTATGGACCTTACCCGACTTTTCGTCCATTAACGCACTCGAAATCAGCCGCCATTTTCTGATAATCCTATCATTTCCCCCCATCGACCTGGCTCACCTGCTTTTGCAGCACTAAATCAAATCCCCCGCCCCTGAGCCTGACATCAGCAGACGCGTACCGCCCATTTCCCAACGCCAAAGCACGTTTCGTGTCAACAATCGCTGCGCCTCAGCTAATGACGTGTCGCCATGGAAATGGCAGGACGCCTCTTTCCTCAATAAGTATAAACACACCGTTTCACAACACACAGCAGCAGATTTTCGATTCCATTACTCTCTCTGTGTTACTTTGAGTATTCTGTGACTCGTTTCTGTGCTCTGGTCAGCTACCTTCGCCGCTTCTAGGCCTTGTGAACACCTGTACCATCTCTGTAAATTATTTTACTTTCTTTACCACACAATGGCTACAATAATGCCATATATGTACAAGCCCGAGTACACCGAGCAAGAACTACTGGAAAGGCAAGCACGCGAAAACGATGGGGATTCGGACGGCAGTTGGGAGGACCAGTCAACGGATGAAGAGCCTGGACCATGTCGCATGGACGGCGTCTCCACCTGGTGCACGTGCAATCGGTGCGAGCTAATGCCAACTGAGGAGGAGAACTGCTGCTGCCGTGAAAATTCCGGGTGCTTGGCCTACATTTCGGAAGGCGAGCCAAGTCCGCAATGCATCACCGAGCTGCCAGAGTTCAGGGAAGCCTGCCTCTCACGGACCGTGTTGAGGATGATGATGGTGCTTATGCACGAACTTCGCGGCACTGTTCGTCCGCGTAATCCGAGTAATGAGTAAGTATACTCTGGTTGTGATGTCAGTGATGCCACTACTATTTCATGGTCGTCTCCCACATATAAAATTACATCTACATATCATTCGAACGCATGTAAATTGGTTCCATTGCATCTTTCTTTTTCACAGGTGGTACAGGCTGGTGGCCTATCGTTGCTTCACTTGGTGGCTTCACGGGAGGCTCGGACACCGCGTTCGGAGAGTAATACCTGCCTGTGCGGTACTTGCCATTAGACAACATTTCCCCAGCGACAGTGGACAATACCGCAGATTTTCCCTGGATGTGCTGCAACCGGAACTTTACAATGTGTAATGTTTATTATTTATGTTCAATTGAAAATAAGATCTAAAATAAAACCCAACATATATTTTAACAATGGTTGTTTTGATTTTTTAAATGAATCTAGTGTGTCTCCATTGAATAGTCTTCCTGTGCCTTGTCTTGTCACACCACATGTCTCCGGCCAGCATCCTCCCTCACGCTGGCCGCCCACCTTCAATCCACATAACGGTTGAACCCATATGCAGCAGACATACATATGTTATTTTGCGGGTTGGCATCAAGCCTCCCGGCCTTGCCTCCTCCCCCAAAAATACTTACCACACCACTTTGTTCAAGCGTTGGCAATAAAAGGCCGTTGGATTTTATTGATACAAAACATGGTTATAGGTAAATAATCAATATGGTTGATCATAATAAATCATCCTTTTGGGCACCGGGTACAGAGATGACCCCCTGTGGCCCGTGCCGCCTTGCCACCACAGGCCAGCCTGCTGCTGACGAACTGCCTAGGCATCCAGGGTCTCCAGGGTGAACTGCACCCATATATTCTCCTGGGAGGCTGAGGTATTTATAAACTCACCCCCTGCCTTCCATGTACTAGATCCTGCAGCCTGCCTCGTACATGCAGTTAGATGGCCTCTCCTTGGTGAGGCCCTGCGGCAAACGAGTCTTGTCTGCACGACCACCGCCCCAATCCACCCCCCCGCCCTATCAAAGGCAGTTCGCACCGGGGTACTTGTGCTGGCAAGTGGAGCTGTCAGGGAGCGATAAAGGCCAAGAGGTGCCAAATAGCATGTACACTTCAAAGTGGTCAATAGAGCATGGGTTGTTGTTCCCATGTCTACCTCCAGACCCCGTGTCTCCTGCCAAGCATCCCCCCTCACGCTGAACGCCCCCCTGCACTCCACATAAGTGTGTCTCCATTCACGAGTCTTCCTGTGTCTTGTCTGCATGACCACCGCCCCAATCCACCCCCCGCCCTATCAAAGGCACTTCGCACCGGGGTACTTGTGCTGGCAAGTGGAGCTGTCAGGGAGCGATAAAGGCCAAGAGGTGCCAAATAGCATGTACACTTCAAAGTGGTCTATAGAGCATGGGTTGTTGTTCCCATGTCTACCTCCAGACCCCGTGTCTCCTGCCAAGCATCCCCCCTCACGCTGGACGCCCCCCTGCAAACCGCATAATGCCACGACATATACACGTCATTCATTCACAAACACACCCCTGTTTCGAATTCTTTATAACCCACTTCATATTTCTAATGAGAACTTCTTTACGCTTTGCTAGTCAACCCGTGAAGGTGCTGGTTATCTGCTCTTCGTCTCTGTGAACTTCCGTGACCACTTTGAGGAAACTCGTCAGTTTGCAACCTGTGAACTGCTCCCTGTTCTACGACAAGAAACTACTCTGATCCCTGCATCTAACTGTTTGTTCGTCAAGGTAAGGCCATGTACCATAATCATTTTGCGTCCAATTTCTTTTCGTTCAAGACAGTACATGCAAGGAACTAGTCACATGTTCTGAGTTTAGTCAAATTATTTTTCTATTTTTTTAAAGTTATTCAAATACTTATCCGCATGTGAATAACGTGTATAGTTCCAAGAACCAAAACGAACCTTGCATTGGACCTTTTATGTGTCATTTAATTTTTTAAAACATTGGTATTCATAGAGAATTGTTGATCTTTACTTTTCAGAACTTTCCACAATGCCTGCCTGTTCCATTGGCGGTTGCCCTTCGAAGACTCATAGTAAATCTGAAGGTACTATAATGCATGTTTTCCCTAAGACAATAGATCAGATAAGAGACTGGGTCCGATATTGCGGATATCCACCGTCTGAGCTTGAAAGTAGAGTCCTAGAAGTCTTTGCGGACAAGAGGGATGATCGATACCGCATCTGCAGCAGGCACTTTAGCTCAGACATGTACTCCACATCATTGCTAATAAAGAAGAACACACCGCGAGCGAAGCGAAAATTGCTCTCAACCGCTATTCCCACTCTATTCGTCCACATCCCTCCACTGGTGAGTCAAGTTTACGTATTTATCTCTCGGCCTTGCGGTAGTGTGTAGCATTAGCTAACAATAATTTCCCCATTTATGTATCCACTCAATATGAAGCCGGAAGATTCTCCATCCGTGTCGTTATTGCAGTCATCAGCCACTTCAAGCGCCTATCGGGTAATCTTACTTAGCTATTCTGCCACTGACTTGTTTTAGGCATGTAAATCAATAGTTTTAATTTATTGTGTGATTATTTTACCTAATGGTACACCCTTGTACTCGTCCTCTAGTCTTTGTTTTCAGTTATAATTATTGTTATCCAAAATAATGCAAGTACTGTCTTTCAGGGAGATGCTGAGGAGTCCAACGCATTGACGACAACCGTTGATGTCACTCAGATGCTCGAGGTACGTTTCCGGACAGTTCCATCGATGGAGATCATCAGATCTTGCATTCTTGTAGCGTGATTGTTACACACAATGTTTCTTTCGTTTTTAGCCATTGATATGTCCTTCTGTCGTTGCCCTCCTATGTGCCTTCTTTTTTCAATATTGTGTTCATTACTAATGAAAGTCCTATGTTTCAGGGAGTCGATGGAGCATTAGTCCAAGAAGAAGGGGGAGCATGCAGTTACGGGTTGGCGCAACAGCTTGCAGAAGTGTGCACCACAGTTACATCGTCCCTTGATGTTCTTATGCATTTCGAGGTATGGATACTGACAGTTCGATCAAGCAAAATCATATGACGTGATTACATCCGCTATACTTCCTTCTTTATTAACGCAAGTACTATGTTTCAGGGAGATGACGGAGCTTCTTCTACAAGAACATCACCCCTAGTAGTTGATGCAGATCTCTGGGTGGTGACACTTCCAACGATCGAGCAAATCGAATCATATTTAGATATCCATTATTTATTTTAGACAACTGATCATTTGTGCAGGTCTATTTAGATGAGCCGTTGACGCCTGCACAAAGTTTATGTTCTTTTTAACAAAATAGAAAACCATACTAATGCAATTACTGTGTTTCAGGGAGTTACTGAAGCATCATCTTCAATAATATCATCAATGGAAGTCTATGAGGAGCCCGAGGTATGGATCTTGACAGTTCCATCTAACTAGATCAACAATGCGTGAATAATTGTCGTTTGAATGTTCTACACAAAGCGTTCATTCGTGTTTTGCTATTGAGATGTACGTGGGTATTGGTCCCCAAGTACATTTTGTGTTTTCAATATTATTATACATACTAATGAAAGTTCTATGTTTCAGGGAGTCGATGGAGCGTCAGTGCGTGATGGATGTGCTTATCATGAAAATATAGTCGTTGCAGCGCAAGAGGAAGTGGTGACATGCACACATGAGTCGGAGCAACAGCGTCCCGATGTTGAAGTTCGAGGCAAG
This sequence comes from Ambystoma mexicanum, assembly GCF_040938575.1. Lineage (NCBI taxonomy): Eukaryota > Metazoa > Chordata > Amphibia > Caudata > Ambystomatidae > Ambystoma > Ambystoma mexicanum. The sequence continues at coordinate 216,069,626 of NC_090927.1, read as the reverse complement.
AAATTTTCAAATAAAAGAAAGCAAAAGAAGGTTAGTGTTCTGGTCACTATATTATGTTGTTTTTCACTGTTAATAGTTCAATACTGTAAGTTGTGTTTAAACTGAACATCCCTTTTCCAATCTGTCCTCTAGTTGCGAGTGGGTGTACGAACTAGATCTACACAGACAGTGAAGCGAACGAGAGATGTTGCTTGTCAAACCTTTTGGCAGGGACTTGAGACTGGAGATGCATCGTGCCAATGGGAAGAATATGAAGTGATTGACAACGGAGCTATACCACATCCAGCCATTGATAGTGAATGTCCTCCTGGTAGTTCGGATGCAGTCGGAGATCAATTCACAGAATCCACACCCGCAAAAACTAAGACCGCGAGAAAGTTGAAGAAATTGTTTTATTCACCCATCGCCGGAGAAGGAACAGATGTTGCAATGGAAGAGAATGAAGTGGACGACAATGAAACACCATCAATATCACTGAACATAGCGGAAGACGATATCAGAGATTCTACCTTTCATGTGAGTGACATGTCCTCAACGTTACAGGCCGAACCAGCTGGGATGCAGAGTGACAGTATAAGGAAAGAGGCCAAATTTATTGTATTCGATAGTTGTTTGATTGATATTATTATTCGGATGAAATGTGGGCATTCGGTTGGTGGGGAAGTATGTGGGGAGCCATTGATTAATGTGACTCGTGCAATTCGAGGCACTAACCTTAAAATACATGCCACCTGTACAAAATATCATCCTTTCTCATGGTCTGCACAACCCATGCTGGGGCAACTGCCAGCAGGCAATCTACTTTGTGCAGCGGCTGCACTTTTTAGTGGTTCAAGTTTTAAAAAGTTAGAGTCTTTCTTTCAGTTTGTGGGAATCCATTTCATTGCGAAAACTCAGTTCTACAAATACCAAAACGATTATCTATTTCCAGCCATTAGCGAAGCTTGGAGAATGGAAAAAATGTCTATTGATAGTACATTCGCGGGCAAACGGTTCAGGCTAGCCGGTGATGGACAGTGCGACAGCCCAGGATTTTCAGCCAAGTACTGCACCTACCACTTTCAGGACATGGAAAGTAAGAAAATTGTGAGTTCGGTGGTCGTGCAGGTGTCACAAAGTACATCCTCAGTGGCCATGGAGAAAGTTGGCTTTGTAGCATCATTGCAAGAACTACAATCGCGGGGAATGGTGATCGACCTGATAGCCACGGACAGACACGTTTCAATTGCCAAGACAATGAGAGAAGAGTACAAAAATATAAATCACCAATTTGACGTTTGGCATCTTGCAAAAACAATCAATAAAAAAATGTCGGCTGCAGGTAAAAAAAAAGATATGCAAGGTATTTCACAGTGGTCCAAGTCAATCAGCAACCATCTTTGGTGGAGCTCAAAAACATGTGGAGGGTCGTTGGAAATTCTACTGGAAAAATGGCGGTCAGTAATGTTACACTGTAGCAACGTTCACCGCTGGACCACAAACCAACATTTCCACAATTGTGAACATGGCCATTTGTCCACAGAGGAGGCACGGAAGAAGAAGTGGTTGATTCCTTCATCACCCACTCACAAAGCCATTGAAAGGATTGTATTTGATAAAACTATAACAAGAGATTTGAGGGGACTCACAGAATTCTGCCACACAGGAGATTTGGAGGTGTTCCACAATATGTGCCTAAAGTACAGGCCAAAACGATTGCATTTTGGCATGGAGGGCATGATAAATCGGACTCATCTAGCGGTCTTGGCACATAACCATAATGTTGGCCGTCAACAAAGTAGGACGACCGGAACTTTAGGGACGCTTCGCTACAATAAGGCCTTCACAAAAAGAAGTAAACAATGGGTTATCAAACCAGTGTTTGAGGATATGCAATATGACTTTATTGAGAGACTTATTGTTGATGTCCTAGATAGGCACATACATGGAGTTGTGAACGAACCTGTGCAGGGGACAACTGCATTGCCACCCAACATTGCCTCTGTTCCATGTCCACCTAAAGAAGAGCTCATTGAGAAATACACATCACGGTTTAAATGATTGTAATTTGATTGTCTGTTCTCTCGAGTCTCCTCATGTCGCAGGCCCATTGAATATGTGTAGCTATGTAATGTGTAAATAAAAGTGATTGCTCAGTGTACATGCAATGTGTCTCTCCACCCTTGCCCCTCCCTTCACCGTGCAGTAGTGCGAACAACCCGGGTGTCACCTGTGACTTTGCTCTCGAGTCTCCTCATGTCGCAGGCCCATTGAATATGTGTAGCTATGTATTGTGTAAATAAAAGTGATTGCTCAGTGTACATGCAATGTGTCTATCCAACCTTGTTCATTTGCGCATTAAATTAAACCAAACAGTAATATAAATCATTTTTCAAAAAATATAGAATGTCTCCATATTTATGGTTCTCTGGGGCTGCAAATGCACGCAGACAAAATGCAAAGATGGAGTGTAAATTTCAAGTCCTGTGAGATGGCCTTACACTGAATGTAGCTAACTAGGAATGTGTGCTCGTTCAAAGTGAAGGTCAGCTGCTTTGATTTTTTGCTCGGGTGCCGGAATGGCCCACGACTCAGTATAAGGTTCTATTGTTATTTGACCTTGACAGGCCGGGACCATCCCGAAAGACTTCTTTTTGGGGGTGTGGTGCAATAACGTAAGAAACGATAATGAATAAAATTTCAGAAACGATAGCCATTTAATGTTCGTTCATTAGAAGAAATAACGTCGGCATAGAAGGAGTGGTATTTCGGGGCTGCCCTACGCACAGACACAATGGAAAATGCAAATATAATGTAAGTAACTCTTTAGATGAGTTTATACCGCAATTTAATTACTATACAGTAGCTTTAAAGACGGGTTAAGTTGTACTTATTCGTTCTATGTGGCATATTGTTTTGTACCGCGCACTATCTTGAGGAGAACCATCTCCTTTTACGGAAGCACCTCAAAACCTTCCTCTTTGCTTCTGCTTTCTCTCTCCCTCTCCCCTGCTACAACTGGTCCACTGGTCCTGGGCCCTTCCACTCTCCACCTGCACTGCCTCCCTGTTAACCCCTGCACTGGGGGACTGTCTCAGTATCCTACAGCCCCCCTTGACGTATAATACCCAGTTGCACTGTCCTAGCTATGAAATAATTTCCCGACCTAATATATAAAATGAATAATTTTAATAAAGATCTGATGGTGAGACTAATTTCATTTTTTATGTTTTTAAAACAGGTACATCCTTCATTATTGTCTGTGTCACGAGTACCAGACACCGGCGGGTGGCTTCTACAACCGCCAGTTGCTTCTCCGCGTGAACAACGTTAGCACCCTGACCATTTTATGGGACGATCGCCAAGTACAAGTATGCCCTTACGGGGTACTAACGGCTAGATGCAACATACAGACCGTTGTGGTGGCCTAGTGCCTCGTTGTTGGAACAGCCATGCGATTATCAGTGCGACCGAAGAGCTTATTTTATCGTAAACCAACACCCTGTGTACTGCACACGAACATCGCTTGCCTCAAGACGAACTATTTTGGATCGAGAGCAAAGAAAAATGCAAATTGCAGAATATTCTCTAAACATTTGATGTCCAATAAATGTACTTTGCCAAATGGACAATCTTGCCGTTTGCTTTTAAACCACAGTTTCATATTCGGAATTGTGGCGCTGTATTGTGAGATGATCTAAGACCCTGTGTACAGCAAAGGAACATCGCGTGCCTCAAAACGAACTTTTTGGAACGTGAGCAAATAAAAATGCAAATCGCTGAATATTCTCTAAACATTTGATGTCAAATAAATGCACTTTACCAAATTTACAATCTTGCGGTTTGATTTAAAAGTACACTTTCATATTCCGAATTGTGGCGCGCTGTGTTGTGAGCTAATCTGTGTTGGTTTCCGGGTTCTGTGTGGAGTCGCGTAGAAGACGCCTGGGCGCGTTTGCCTACGCAGCACAGAAACGTCACAGAGAGAGGCGGGGAATATGAATGTTTTGATAAAGTCTGTTTCAGGGGCGGGGGATTTGATTTAGTGCTGCAAACGCAGGTGAGCCAGGGCGATGGGGGAAATGATAGGATTATCAGAAAATGGCGGCTGATTTCGAGTGCGTTAATGGACGAAAAGTCGGGTAAGGTCCATAGGAAAGTTTTCTACGATCTACCGATTTATGCTTAAAAACACATGGCCGAACCGTAGGGACAATAAAAAAAAAGTCCCGGAACTATCCTTTAAGCAAGCTGAAGAAGCCACTTTAAGCAAGCTGAGGAAGCCACTTTAAGCAAGCTGAGGAAGCCACTTTAAGCAAGCTGGGGAAGCCACTTTTCAGCTCCCTCAGAGAGAAAGAAAGGCTACCTCTGTGGTAAAGTGGAAACACATAGTGAAACAAGAACACAAGCTTACGCTGCCACAAATCAGAACCTGTGATCACCGTCAGGGCAAGGTTACATGCACAGGGAAACCAAGGGGTGCCTTTAAGGTAGCACCCAACTTAGGGCTCACAAGTATCTCCAAGTGCCTACGTCATAACAGAGTCACATTGTAGGACTCTCAGGGAGCAAGAAAGTCTCTGGGTGTTGTAAAATGGCCACTCCTGGTGCAGCCATGTCATACGGTTACACTGCTACCAACCGGAACCTTGGTACAGTGGTTGCGCAGTTACCTGCCCATGGAAAGTACAGTACACCTTTGCAGTAGGACCCCACATCAGGATCCATAAGGAGCCCAAAGGGACAAAGTCATAGTTACGTTCCCAGTTAGTCCTAAATGGGGCCCGCTGGGGGAAAATGGTCATAGTAACTCAGAAAAAAAGTAACTGGGAACCGTGGCTTCGGCTACATGGCTGCCAGATGGCTCTGAACTCTGAAACAGAAGGAGGGCTGGAGGGTCCAGTCTCTCCTTTTGTTTCTGAGTAAAGAGTCATCGTGCAGCATGAAACCTCTTAAACAAGGCTTCATGATGCGTTTTGACTCTTTACTTGGAAACAAAGGGAGAGACTGGGCTCTCCAGCCCTCCTCCTGTTTCGTGGTACATAGTCATCACGCAGCAGGCCGCCCTTTCATTTAAGGAGCCTGTGGATTGATTTTAAGCATGCAGTGCCTTGAATGAAAAAGGCTGCCTTCAATTTGATGTCACACCTCTGGTGCACCCTGCCCAGAGGTGCCAGAGGTGCTGGACGCACCAAAGGTAATAAAACCAGTGTGGCCCAGCCTTTCACCAATCCGCCCCCCCCACTGCCCACCCATTGGTGAGTGGGGGGGGTCTCCTTAGGGGGCGTGGCCTAAGTACACACATACTAAGGCCATGTCGACTGGGACCCCCATTCCCCCCCGCCTCGATTTAGCATCCCACTTAATCACAAATTAATAATTTCCATTCTAGCCCTATGCATAGGCTAAGGCATAGCAGGTGTCCTTAGTAGTAGCAACATTCATTGAGAAACCCAAACATCGGGCCAAATACCCTAAAGCACTGACGTCAGCAGCACTAATAATGTTTGGGGACAGGATGTAGTGAAACAAGCATAAACCCGTTAAACCCCTTTTGAATTAGAGTGTACAGCACAGATTTAACTGTACTGTACCTGATATCCTTATTTAACTCCCTGTAGCGTCGCTTGCACATTTTGGCACAGAGCCTCGAAAAAGAAATTATAGAGAAAGACTAAAGAAAAGCAGGTCTTTCCAGAAAGCAGCGTAGTTGGCAGCGCTCCAGCCTCATTCTGTCAGGAACTCGGCGGGGGTGTTGCCTCCGTTCGGTTAACCAATGGCTGCTCTCGCGGGGTAACACACCCTTTCTCGGATCAGATGGGAACAGTCTGATCCTCCCCAGCGCCAATGGAGATCAGCGCACAATAGACCGGGCCTTCGATTTCTCTGACGCCTTCCGGTGTTACTTTCACTGAGGCCAAAGCAAACATTTTGCGGTTTTGCAAAAGGCACTCGCATTAACAGTGTGCAAATATTGTGAGGACAAGGCGATTACCGTGAAATAAAATAGTCATTTCCGGCAAATGTTAGTATAATACATGCAGTTTTTCCAAGCAGGCTTTGTCCATTACGTTAATAAAATCCTAATTTTGCAATATGGAAAAAAATCATAAAATCGAACTGGGCGAAAGAGGATGACTGCTGCTTTGTAGCAAACGAAGTCATTTAGATTTTTTAGGCGCCAAGTCTGATCAGTCACTTCGTGGCACGAAATGTGGAAAGGGTGACCGAGGCCTAGGCTCCGGCTGTACCCCGGAGACTGCGTGTTTTTACGCTCTTCTCCGGGTCTCTGCGTAAGAGGGTGGAGTCTCCAGGTTTCCCCGCGCATGCTAATAATGCAAGAAAAACATCAGTTGTTTTAAATTATTGCGTACGGTACACTGTTTTATCAGAAAATAAAGTGTGTTTATAAGCACTTCTCTTTCCGCTCATATTGACGTCCTTATTTTTTGTTGTTGTAAAATGTGTGCAGGAGGGTGGACGAGTTTTGCCGAAAAGGGGCGGGGCATTGCTGAAAAGGGGGCGGGGTGTTTGTGACATCTTTCCCGGGTTTCTTCTAGAAACGTAGGCAGGTATGGACAGAGGAGGAGCTGGGTGTGGTGTCGCCATTGTTTATTTGTTCAGAGGATGAGTCCTCTGTTTGTTGCCATTAATTAGTGGGCTGCGACCCACGTGTGTGAAGGGGCGGGGCTACCGTTAAAGAGGCAGTTCAAAGCTGATAGCATCAAGTAAAGAGGTGTTGCACCCCAGCACCTGTGTCGGTTTATCCTTGTGTGCATGAGGGTGACTGACTGGCAGCGTGAGGCAGTCCACTCACGAGATACTACACTGGTTTTCACAGCCTTGTCACATTTAGACCAGAGAAGTGCAGGTAAGCAGCAGGGGGGGAGGGGGATAGGTGCAAGGCATAGTTGCCAAGTTTCCCAGTTCTGTACTGGAGCCAGTTATTTTTTTTTCTCACTTCATGCTGGGACTTATGGGCCCACCCTTGCAATGGGAAAAACGAAACTACAACTTCCAGCATGCAATCGGAAACAAAAACTGTTGTAGGCATGTGGCGGGTTGCTCCGTGCCCCTCGAAAGAAAGGACTTGAGACGTCTTTGGTGTTTGACGGGGAGGGACTCAACCGAGGCAGGAAACCCACCCCCTTTTATTAACGGCAGTGCGCGTGGTCACCTGACATGGTGCCCACGAGCACTGTAACATCCCCTTCATCTCTCCCCCAAACAATAACATGTAACAGTAACCCACATGGCGGCCCATAGTCATTCATTATACTTGCGATTCACAACGGCCTACTCCATCACATAGTCTCTCAGCCTTTCTGGGAGTCGGCGGGCCACCTGCTCGGGATACCTCGGTGTGCTGGGTGCCGTGCAGCCTGCGTGGTCTGCATCAGGTGCGATAGCGCACAAGTCACTCCAGTCATGGCCAATCATTAGTTCTTCCTCGTGGTCTTTGGCTGGGAGCTGGACCTCCTCGTTCTTAGGATCACCTCTTGTCGGTGTCTGACCCTGACGAGACAGAAGCAGCTGCAGTCCTGTGTGAGGGACGAGCACTCGCTGGTCACCGTGACCATCGTTCCTTGGCGAGCCGCCACCGCTGAGGGGATCGGATCATGAGGGAGGCAGAGCTTGTGCATGGGGTTCCTGGCCCTGGATGGCACCTGATTGCCGACTTCCAGGTGTTTTTCCACTAGGCCACAGCGAATTGACTCTTTGGCGTTTGATTGCTCCTGTCGGTCTCTCACATATGTGGGTTCTACCGTGCCCTTCAACCGAGCCTCGTGCTCTGGTGTTGTGGACCTGACTTTGCGTCGGAACAGTGCTTCAACTGGGGATATAGCTGTGGTTGAATGTGGCGTCGTGCAGTATGGCATGAGGAACTCTGTGAGGGCGGGCTCCGGTGCCTGAACCCTCTCCAGGGCAATGCGGAATGCCTTGTTCATCATTCGCATAAACCTCTCGACGTAGCTGTTTGCCCGTGGCCAGCAAACTGTGATTTGGTGGTGTTCCACACGATAGGCTGTCAGGAATGTGGCAAGCTCCTCTCAATGGGGACCCGTTGTCCGTCCTTATTGACTCTGGGAACCCAAAGGTGGAAAACGTCTCCCTCAGTATCGGTATGACTGCTCTGGCCGCAGTGGAGCCCATGAACTGCACCACAGGGTACCTTCGAAAATGTGTCCAACAACACTAGGAAGTATTAAGACTGCAGTACAGTTCCAAAGTCCATGCTGGGGGCTTTCCACGGGGTGTCTGCCCATATTGAGGATTTGATGGGTGGCCCTTTGGCAGGGCGCCTCGCCACTTGATACCAGATACACGATGCAACCATTTCCACCACCTTTCTTTCCATCTCCGGGAACCACACCTTCTTGCGGAGCCTCACCACCGTCATGGTGACTCCTTGGTGGGAAGTTTGACCACTGACTTCTGAAGGGATGTGGGGATTATCAGTTGCATCCCCTTGAGCAGCACATGTTCCGACCCCTCCGTGAGCTTGTTCCTCACGTTCCAGAGCCCCTTCAGAAATGATTGTGCCTCCGGTGTTTGATTGATGCTTAGAAAGTCCTTCCACTGTCCGGACCATAGCTGCTCATTAAATTCCTACAGGCCTGAGTCTTGTCAGGTCCCTTCCGCAACTTCGGACACTGACTATGACTTGGGGATTGCCGCCTGCGTGACCAGTACCACTGTAGCCTCGGTGTCATCGGCGGGCATCTCCTCTCCTCCAGCCGGCCCTCTTGGATGGCGAGACAGGTAGTCAGCTGGGTTGTGGGCACCCACCCTATAGGTCAGCGTCACATCGTACTGCTGTAGTTGAAGGAGCCAGCATTCAAGCAGGATCTGCGGCCTGGGCACTGTCCCACCTAGGTTGTGGACCAAGGAATTGTGATCCATGACAACGGTGATGGGGTGCCCATAGCTGTATATGTGGAAGTTCCTGTACCTCCACAGGATGGTCAGCACTTCCTGCTTGATCAGTGAATACCTGCACTGCGTATCTGTGAGCACCTTGCTCGCAAAGGCAATTGGTTGTCGCAAGCCAGATTAGGACACCTGTAGGAGCACTGCCCCGAGCCCCACCGGGCTCGCATCCACATTACCTCAAACTCCTTTGTAGGGTCAAAGTGCGCCCTTGTGGTGTCCGTGGTGAGGGCATCATCAGTGGCGTCAAATGCTTCTTGTTCAGCCTTGCCCCAGTTCCAGTCCTGGTCTTTCCTCATCAGGACACGGAGGGGCTCTGTGGCGTTGGCAAGGATCGGGATAAATCTCTGAGGGTGACATTGGGGCGGGTGCCGCCTTGATGTCTTCTGCCTTTTTGGGGTCGGCTGACAGTCCGCCATCGTGAAAAATGAAACCAAAGAAATCTACTCAGGGCTCCATAAATATAAATGTGCACTTTCTGCGGTTCGGGGTATGTCCCAGCTGGGACAGCCTCTCCAGCAGTGCAGTGAGCCTGGCCATGTGTTCCTTGGGTGATGCTGAGTAGACCAGCACGTCGTCACTCATGTTAAAGACGCCAGTGAGGCCTGCCAACACTCCCCTTCCCCTTGTGGTGTGCTTGAAGACTTCGGCCGCTGACGATACCCCCCAAGCTTAGCCAGCATTACCAAAACAAGCTGATGTGTGAGGAGAACTCTGTGATATAATATGATAGGTTATTTATAACATGCTTAATACCCAATGGTTTCGAAGCGCGTACCCGGGGATCGAGCCTGTGTTGCTCTATGTCGTCTTGCTTCCAAGGCGAGCACATGGCCTCTGAGCTATCCTCTTGAGAGTGTAGGGGATCTGGTGGTGAGTTCCAACGTTGAGAACAGTTCGGCCCCCCTCAGGTCGGCCAGCATCTCATCGAGCTTGGGCGTGGGATGCCTTTCCCTCCTGTTCGCCCGGTTGGGCAGACGCATATACACGCAAATCCTCACCTCTTCTGGGCACTTGGGCTTCGCCACCACGACCATCGGTGATACCCAAGGTGTGCGCCCTTCCACCGTTTTAATGATACAAGCTTTTTCCAACTTGACAATCGCGGCCTCCACCTTTCTGCTTCATGTGGAGTGGGAACCCCCAGTGTCATAGCTCCTGGTTGGATTGTTGGATCCACATGCAACCACCCCTCCTGCCCTTTGAGGCAGCCTACTCCTTCGAATACCCCCGGGAACTGCACCAGCAGGCCATCTATATCTTGGCAGTATACCTGGAAGGCAAAGTGCACCAGCCCCAGGTCCTCTGTGGTCGCGCAGCTCAGCAGCATTTATTTTGCCACTGGTGTCACATAAAACCTGGCCTGTACTGTGATGGCCTCATGTTGCACTGGGGTGACAAAGAATCCATCTAGTGACAGGGGTGTGGACCCACCATATGTGAAGATGCAGCTGGTTGGACGTTGCAGCGGTGGCGGTAAGAGCTTCTTGAACTTGACTGCTGGCATTACGTTGTGGGATGTATTTACCCATGCATCCGAGCCCTACCTCAAAACTGTGCAGTACTGGCATTGAAAACATCATAATGGCCAGAGCTCCCCAGAAAATGCACAGGAAAATCCCATTTTGCCTATATTGTTCAGAGAGGCAATGCTGGTTGCCAAAAGCAAACCCATAACTGTTGGGAATTCATTTTTCTTGAATGTCAAATATGGCAAAATCATGGGCACAGAATTACTTTACTTCAGAAACACACCAATGCCATGTCCTGAACATGGACAATATACTCCATGTAATATCACTTGCTGAAATGAATCAATCTAAAAAAAATCCCAAGGAGGGATGCAGTAACCGCAAAATCCGGAGGGTGGCGCTGGCGGTCTAAACTCTGACAGGAGAGCTGTCTTGCAAAACTGTCTAGTGCAAAGAAAGGGGTCTCGTTTCATCAAAAGTTCAAAGGGGTTGCCTGTCCTGAGAACTCTTGACACTTCAGAACTCAACACAAGAAGCCAGGAAATCACAGGGTTCTGTTAATTAAATGCAAAGTGGCTCCCTGGCCTCCTGATCTCAGCTTCCCAGAGACCACACAATGGCCCCTCTCCTCTGAAAGGAATATGTTGATTTTTACTGTTTTACTGTCAACAAAGGCCTGCCTGCCAGAAGACATGTGACTGACCCACCCAAGTCTTGGAGGCGGACTCCAACACTCTGAGGACTGAATTGAAAGTAAAATATATATTTTACAAAAACACTGATAACTCTTTGTAATCAAATGACAGAAATGTATAACTTTGAGAGACTTAATTTAAAAAATGTACCTTTAATTCAAGCCCAAACTCCAAATTGTGGGATATTCTGGGACAAAACCCTGCTGTCTATTAATATTACAGACTCCCTGTTTCAGCTAGACAAACGAAAATGCATTGGTATGTGGGTAGATATGTGAGGAACAGTTGTATAAAATTTAATGAAGATCCAATGTTGTTTAGCACATTAAAAAGTGCTAAAAGTTGCCATTTTTGAATGCAAGCTCTTAGAAACAGCAGATTTGGGACAGAGTATACCTCATGTGATATGTGACATGGGTATGTAATTTCAAACAACTGTGTAACTGTGAAATATGTATTTTGATCATATATAGATTTGGGTGCAATTTGGGGAGTTTTTTTCAAGAGATTATAAATGGCTGACATCACTCTGACACAACTTAGCTCCCCCAATCAGGGGAGAAATGAAAGCTGGACCAATGACAAGTGAGAGGGGCAAGTTTAGTTATGACCAACACACACACCCACTTGCAGAACATATAAATGGACCACTGAAACCTAGGTAGAGAGATTCATTTCCATCTGCAGCGGGACGCTCTGCCGGAAAAATCCATACTTACCTCCATCAACCTTCAAGGAGCCAACACTTAGACTCCAAGATAAACAGAGACTACAGAACCTTAACCAAAAAGGCCACTGCCAGCAAGAGTATTTGTCAACAGGCCTGAAAATCTTTTTGCAACTGAACTCTTCAGACAGCCGGCTGACGCCGTCTGAATTTTGCCAAGAACTTTTGCAAGAACCCGGTGACAGAAATATCCAAAGAGAAGGCAGGACCCGACCCAGAGAACCGGTGCCTAGCAGAGACCAGGCCATTGTATCCAGAGTGCTGACCCCGATGCTGTGAGCAGTTCCAGAGGCCAGGCGCTGTGAGCGGAACTCGGGAAGACCTGACCAGACTGAAGTCCGTGACCAAGTCGCTTTCCGGTTCAAAATCTCTTGTGAGTACTCAGCAAAACTCAGAACACATCTCTTAGTTAAAATCATATAATTCAATCCATTTTTAATCTAAGTAGAACTGCAGCTTAGCAATTGTGTTAGTCTGCCATCATTTTTAAAGCTGAAAAAGTGTTGCGTTTAAAATTTGCAAAACCAAAAACGACCTTCACTAAATCGCTCATATCTCCGCGACCGTTTGTCTTAGAGACTTGCAGTAACTTTCATCTGAAAGCTTAGAATCTTAGCTTTTAATCGCACCAAGAACCACATTCCTACCCCTTATAGTTTTACCGCAATCGCGGAACACGCATTCGCGAATTTTGCCGCGATTTGCAAATTTCTTCACGTGTAAAAATCTGCTGCTGCTTGCCTTCCATTTGCCAGAAATTCGTTTAACCTGCTAATCATCCCTGAATCATTGCTAGTGTGAGCCTGGACTAATATTAATTAGATACCACTCACCCTGAACTTCTAGAGGGAATTAAAAGCAAATTTAGCATATTTTTCACTCCATTGCCAGCACATATAAAAGCATTTTGCCTGTGTTTTCAACTTCTGTAGTCTAAGTTGCTGGGTGAACTGAATTACATTTGAATTGCATTTCTGAGAATTGTGTGCCTTCCTTCCATTTCCTTGCATTGCATAAAAGGGGGGGTGAATTGTCCAAGAAAGTGATTACATTGGCCCTCATTACGACCCTTGCGGAAATCAACCGACCGGACCGCCATAGCGTAAATAGCGTTTCCGCCATTGCACGATGGAGCAAAGTGCGGCTCATTCCGACCCATCGGGCACGAGCACCACGCCATGGCGGAAGTGCAAAGTCCGCGATGGCGGAAATGACCCCAAAACGGCCCACACCGCCCCGTACGGCGCCCTAGGTGCAATACCGCCACCCATCTCAGCGGACACCGCAGTGAGCGCCAACCGGAAAGTACGGTGACCGTAAATATACGGAAACGGAAGTAAAAGCATGGTCCCGGAACGGGAAACATCCCGCCGTACACCTATAAAACCACAAATTCCACACAACCATTAAAAATACTACCCTGAGACACATCCCAACCCGTCATCCACCCTAGTGAAACCAAGAAAAATGGGAAAAGAGCGAAGAAAGCGTGCGACCGCAAGCGGCAGGTCCACTTCTCCCGTGAGGAACTCACCGTGCTCACGGAGACCCTCCAGGAGAATGCTGCCGCCGTCTTCTCCACGCAAATGACCAAGACGGCACTTGCGAACAAGAAGGCCATATGGGCCCTGGTGGCACAGCGGGTAAGTGCGGTGGGGACCGCACCCCGCAACCCACAGCAATGCAGAAAGCGATGGGACAACCTGCGGATACGCGTCCGTAGCATATTTTCTGCCAACCGCAACATTGCCACAGCTACCGGGGGAGGATCGGAATCACCCATCAAGTTGACCCCCTGGGAAGAAATATGTGCCTCCACCATTGGAATGGAGAGCATAGAGGGAGTCGGAGGGATGGAGAAAGGAGTGCAGACATCCGAAGATTCAGGTAGGTGTCCCAAATAAAACAATGCCAAAACCACAACGTCCAATCATGTGAAGTACCACGTGCCCACATAGTGCAACAGGAACACATGTCCAGGAGAACGTCCACATACATAGGCCTGATAGCACACTTTAAAACTCACATCAAATACATAAATAATTAAAAATCCTAAAAACACCCTCTACACGTGCAGCAGGCACACCCTAACTGCAGGCTGCCAAACAACTGCACCCACACTCCACACACAAATGAAACCACCTCCAAGGCCCCGACCCAAATCACCCTCAGGTACCACCCCAATGCATGTGATACATTGCCATTCCAATTCCCACAGACCCATTAATAATGCTCGCCCTCCTTTACTCCACCACAGGGTCCGATCCAAACGACGAGCTCCAGGACACCCCTACCAGCACACCTGCAAAGAGGGCCAAGACCAACGGCCAAAGACCCTCCACCTCAGCTGCACGGATCAAGACACGGCAGCAGCACAAATCAAGTGGCAGCACACAGGAGGGGACTTCAACAGGCACCCCAGCAGCCAGCATGCCCACAACACCACCACCACAGGTCCCCCCAATGGATGCCACAGTAGGCACTGCTTCTGGTGGCAGCAGCACCATAGGTGATACTGCATTAATGGCAGCATGCTCCGACACAGAAAACGGGGATGTCGAAGTTAGATCCATCCATGACCTGTCTCAATCCCCCTGTCTGTTCCATCCCGTACACCATGAGGATACCACGCAGGGGCACCCACAAGACGACGACTGGCCATCCCCCACAAGCCCTGTGGCAAGGCAACATGAGGTGACCAGCCCCTCTGTGACACCACCGCAAATGGCCATGGCCCAGCAGAGGCAACAGTCCCTCGACCAGGTAATCGTGCAACAGCAGCAACTGGCCACGCTCCTCAAGGACCATGCCGATGAATGTGGGGGCACTAAGGCAGACATAGAAACATCAACTGAGACACTCAGGGCAGAAATGGAGAGAAGTACAGAGACACTAAGGGCACAAATGGAGAGTAGCACCGAGAGCCTGAGAGTACAAATGGAGAGAAGCACCGAGAGCCTGAGAGTACAAATGGAGAGAAGCACCGAGAGCCTGAGGGGGGAACTGCATGCGACGTCCAAAGACGTATGTGCCGAACTTGCCGCAGTGCGCCGTGTGCTCACTGAGCTCTCACAAACCCTTAGGGACATGCATGGACGTGAGCAGGCAGAGACATCATCCGTTGCAAGTTCCGTCCAGGGCAGCCCCCAACGTAGATCTGGGAGGAACCTGCGCTCCACAGGCAGGGGTGCCCCTGATACCCGCAGAGGGGGCTTGCAATAGCGACTGCCCACTGACAATGAGCATCTTTGGACACTGGTGTTCGGGGGGGAGGTAGGAGGGTGGAGGGGGTGTGTTGGGCTCACTTGGGTGGCGGGTCGATAGGGTGTTTAACATGATATCACATATGCCATAAACAATGCACGATCATGCAATGAGATGTGTGGACATTGATCTTTGTGTACGAGGCCATTATAGGCGTACAGTCCATATTGTGCATGTTCCAGACACACACAGTGCCACGAGTCCCGTGTCCATGTATCAGCCACCAGGCGTGAGTGCTAGAAGCATGCATCTATGAGATGCTGACGAATGTCACGGCCCTCCTGTGCCTCGCAGACTCCTTGAGGTGCTGCCACATCCCCACCCTCATCATGACCATCTTCAGGTGCTTGCAGTTCTGCGTCAGGGGGCATGGGCACATTTCTACGTACGCACATGTTGTGTAGCATGACACATGCCATGACCATCTTTGCAACCTTCACATGGCGGTACAGGAGTGCCCCGCCAGACCTGCTGAGGCAGCGGAAACGAGTCTTCAGTAGGCCGAATGCCTGTTCTATGACTACACGGGTACGTGAGTGGGCATGGTTGTAGTCCTCCTCATGCTGGTCCCGTGGGTTCCGGACTGGTGTGAGGAGCCATCTCTTCAGTGGATACCCGGCATCACCTGTATGTGGACAAGTAAGGAATTTTGAGGAATGCCATTGCTACGTACGCACCCCCCCCTTCCTGCCAGGTCATTGCCGCATCACATACCCCACATCATCATGCATGAAATGAGACTCACCGAGTAGCCAGGATCTGTTCCCTGCGTGTCGCTCCATGTAGCGTGGTATAGTAGAGTTCCTCAAGACCATAGAATCATGGGTTGATCCAGGAAATCGGGCACAACAATGTGTAATGATCCTGTTGGAGTCACACACCATTTGTACATTCAGAGAATGAAATTGTTTTCGGTTGCGGTACTGGGCCTCCATGGCATGTGGGACGACCAATTCCACATGGGTGCAGTCGATGGCACCAATGCAACCCGGTATGCCGGCAAGTGCATGGAATCCCACTTTTGTGTTGGTAATTTCCTGCTCCGAGCGTGGTAGAGAGATGTAGTCGTCTGCGTGCTTCAGGAGGGCATCGAGCACTTGCAATAGTGTCCGTGAGAACAGTGGCTGTGATATGCCATGCAACTGTCCGACTGTGTGCTGGTAGGTGCCTGTGGCCAGGAAGTGGAGTACAGACACCACCTTCAGTAGGGGTGGGATGGCGGTTGGGCTATCTATCATGCTGACAAGGTCAGCCTGTGTCATGTCCACAATGGCGGTTATGGTGTCCCGGTCCAAACGGTAGAGGGTGTGGATCTGCTCATCAGTGAGGTTGAACGGATGTGCTCGGAGGCGTGGGATTGCGGGCTGCCTGCGTGGTGGTAGTGGCTGTGCTGGCGGCCCTTGCTGGCCCTGCCTTGCCCTCCTCCTCCTCCTGCGTCTCCGCCGTGCGGCCGGTTGTAGTTGGTGTTCGTCTTCTTCTTGAAGTTGGAGTACTTGCAGTGCTATCAGGTCCCCCAGGGCCAACATAGCTAGTCCTGCCGGTAGCATTTCGGAGTGGGTGTGGTTGTGGGAGGAGGCTGGGTGTGCAATTTATGTGTTTTCAGGCTGTATGGCCTCCACCTGTGGTGATTCATTCCACCTGTGCAAGCTGCACTCCCCTTTAGGCGAGCACGTCCCGCACACAACGCTGCAATTCGACGAATGGCATCTTGCTATTGCAATCATGTATTTGTACCCGATGGCAGTGTAACATTGGTTGATATGTTCATTCGGCTATGGTCCCATTGTTTCACATACTATCTTTGCAGTCGCGAACAGACTTGTGAAGGGTCCGTGGAACGTAGTACTCGAGTAACGGTGGACCCTCATGCAACACTGTACCGAGCTTCACCGACGGGCGGGGCGTCCCATTTGTGAGTGAAGGCAGTTGCCATTTTCACACACAGCCGCACTAGATGGATTAATTTGTGATTTCAAGCGGCCACAGTTGCCTTTTCGACGTGATGTTGCAAATGAGGAATTCGAAGGGCGGCGCTTTCGGTTTTCAGCTAGCGGCGAGGAGATGCCCACAGGTCTGACTGCAAATATAACGTTCTATTGTTCAATGTCCTTGGGACAGGGGCCATGGCGAGGATGCAATGATTGATATGAACAGTTTGGGATGCGCAATAGCGACGTGGGCGATGAGGCCGGACGTTCCCAAATACATGTTACTTCACAACACTGGAATTACGGGCTGGGGCACAGTGGATTTTGCAGGCTGCATAACGCACAGACTCAATGGAAATTTCACATGTTATGTGAGTATGGAGACAGGCGTTTTCATTACGGGATGAGGGAATGATGTATGGATGCATGGACAGATGATTTGATACAGAGTTTGCCATGTACAGGGCTTCTTGGAATCTATCCGCCTCCCCTGCGCTATGTGATGCAGGGCTGCCATAGTGGGACCATCGTCTATCTGGCCTTGTTGAGCCCTCCCTGTCTCGACGCGCCTTCAGACACTTGTGTCTATGCACGTTACCAATCCCATCAGATGGATTCTGTTTTAACAGACGCATGCACAGGTACACTCGTTTGTGATAGTGTTTTCACCTCGATATAGATAGTTATGATTCGCAAGTGGTTTTTGGGTGGTGATGATCCTTTGGAGTGGGCTAGCATGCATATGGCTGTGGATTTGGTGTGATCATTGAAGTGAGTAATTCAAATGTAGTTCTGATGGCCATACTATTCTTTTTCATTTCATTTGGTTGACAGGTATCTCCTCCCCTTTTGCCACTGCCATCTGTATGCCACTCCTGCAGATGGATTTTACTCCCGACACCTGCTGCTTCGTGTTAATCAGTGGAGCAGCATTACGATCTTATGGGACGATCGCCAATGGGCCACATGCCCTTACGCAGTACTAGTGGCTAGGAGCAACATTTCGGCCTTTCAGCTGGACTAGTGCCTCCCTATTGGGACGGCCCTGTGGTTCTAGGCGCTTCCATGTTGCCTTTTCGTACGGGAATGTAGCCCCTGTGTACCATGAAGGAACAGGGCGTCACACAAGAAGTAGCTGGTCATTTATTGCGGATGCAGCCCACAATAATGAAATATATTTTGGAGTTCATGGCCTAATGGCTGTATGGGCTTGGAGAATTTGTTGTGCATTAAATTTCTATTCTGATATGAACCGTGTAGCGTTCTTCTTTGCAAGTGATGTGGCATATTACTATTTGGGGAGCGATGTATTGTGAGGAGATCTGCATTGGGTTCCAGCTTCGGGGTATAGTTGCGTGGTACTGTGCTGGGCGCGTTTGCCTACGAAGCCCAGTGAGGTCAGGGATGAGGGCTGCCATTATGACTGTTTTGATGATGTCATGCTCAGGGGCGGGGGATTAGCTTTTGTGTAACAGATGCCGGTCAGCCAGTTGGATAGGTGGAATGATGTGATTATCGGAATATTGCTGGTCACAGGTGCCTGTGTTTGCGTGCGTTTCTTGGTGGGAGACTGAGGTCATGTCCATTTGTATGGCTTCTGTATTCGTGCCATCTGTGCCCTGCAGCTCCCATTGGGCCCTCTTGAGATTCATTTGTTCGTTGGCAGGCATGGATGACTAGTACATTTCACTGGTTGCATTGTGTGACTTCATTGCACCTACGGGGGGTTGTACAATGTGGCCAGGGAGCGGTGTACAAGCACTCAGTAGGGCCGTTTACGGTTGGTTCGCGATGCCGTACTTCTCACCATGGCGGAATGGTACTTTCCGCCGTGCTTGATGGCGTTAGGTGCATGTCCGCTAGGGTCGGAATTCGCGTACCGTTGCGCCATGGTGCTAATTACGGTTTGGCATGGCGCGCGCGCGCGTACTTGGTGCAGTTAGCGTTGGCGTTCACTACGGTGTCGCTAATGGCATCGTACTTTGCGGTGACGGGTCATAATCGCACCGAGCGCTATTCGATGGCGGTATTGCATTTCCGCCATCGTTTTTCGATTTCCGCCAGGGTCGTAATGAGGCCCATTGTCTTTTGCTGAAATCCTATCAAGTTATTTTCTGTACTGCATTTCATTCCACATTGCATCCATTTGAAACCATAAAAGTATTGTTGCTATCTTATCCATTTCATGTCAACTCCTTAGTGATTATCAAGAAGTGTGCCAGTGCCAGATTCTCTGTTGTTAATCTTTATCATATCAGATTAAGTGTGCTATTCAATTATTAATTTATTCTAAAGTGTGATATATATACCTATTGTTGAAACTATCAATTAAACCTTTTAACTTGCAAAACAGAACTACTTCTTGGCTCAGTGGGGTCAGGAGGATTCCAAGAGAGGGGTGTTATATAGGGGTAGTCATCCAGAACGCATGAACTGGACATAAAGATATATCAATAAGGGTTTCCATTCAGTATCCCAGACTAGGCATTGACTTAGCTGTAGTGTTGAATTGAATCCTCTTACAAATTGGGGGCTCGTGCCGGACGTTTGGATTAGATCTATCACTTGTGCAGATTAATACAGCGTGCCAGCTGACCAGATACACATATCCGGTCGGAGCACACGCTGTGTTACGCTGTAAAGCACTCTTCAAAGGAACGCTCTAAGAAAAAGGTCTGTTTTGCAAAAATAAAATACTAATTTCTGTAAATCAGGACAGAGACCAATCTCTAGAATGACGACCTTAGTAGACATGAAAATAGCCAGAGAGCACTTCTTACATAAGTTATTTGTGAGAGGTGAGTGGACTCACCAGGACCGCATGGTCTGGTTGCAGGCCATCACGCAACAGGTCACTGAAACAGGGTCAGATATATGGGGAGATCAGGGTCCCCTACATGTGGCCCTGAGTGAACTATACATGGCTCCTAAAGCTAAGGATGAACAAGACAAGATGGTTAGGATAGCCGCATACCTGTACCTATATATGGGAGACATGCAGGATAAATGTACTGAAAGCCAAGATCTGGCGAATAAGCGACAGATGGCGTTAGAGAAGGTCCAATCTGACCTGGTCTCTTCTGAGCAGAGGCTGCAGGGGAGCCAGGAGTCAGAAAATGAGAGTAGACAGCACATCATTAAAATAAAGAGGGATATGGACATCCTGCAACAGGAAAAGGCTGACCAGGATACCAGATTTCTGGCCTTGCAGAAGGAGTACCAAGAAGGTTTGGACTCCCTACTGCAGAGCCAGAAAAAGCTGGAGCAACAGTTAGACTTCAATAGGGCATGTGCTGAGCAGGTAGTCACCCTGCAAAGCCACCTAGATAGGGAAAAGGCAGAGAGCAATAAACTGATTTTGAAAGACTTGGATACCCAGGCAGAATTTGACCAGGAGCGCCAGAAAGCTGGTGCCTTCCAAAGGCAAAGGGACGACCTGGCGGCACAGATGCAGGCTCTCAGTCAGGAAAGAGACACTTTAGGCCAGGAAGTCTGCCACTTAAAAAAGGAAATTGAAGAAAATCACCTGGCCCTCCAGGGGCTGGGTGACCTCCAAAAAGAAAACCGGAACTTGGTAGAGCACACCAGAAGGGTGGAAGATGCTCTGGCAAGAAAGGAGCAGGCCAGTAGGGATGGGACTCAGGAGGTAAACCTCCTGCAGCAAAGACTGGCCCAGTTCTCCAGGACCAACCAGGAAGCACAGAGGGAAAATGAGGCCCTCTGTCAACACAATGATAGGCTCCAACAACAGGTAGCGATGCAGGAGAGACTGATAGAGTCTAGTAAGGCCTTGACTGAGGAACTGAAAGCACAAATGCAGGCTCTTGCATTGCAACAGGGAGCAGGGGCGGATAGAGATGAGGTCCGCTGGGAAAGAGAGACTCCTGACCATAACCTCAGGAGCCCTAACACCAGGGGCCTTCATCTCTCCCAGTCCCTGGACTCTACCACCCCCATGTTCCCTGGCGCACATGAGCACAGGGCCACAGGGATGGCAGATTACTATCCAGCTAAAAGTATGGGGCTCATAGGCCAGTACCACTCAGGAATGGAGGGGTGGGCATCCGGGTATGGGCACCCAAGTACAGTACAGTTCAGTGGGGAACCCCAGGAGAGTAGGCCCCTTAAGGGCATCCTGAAAACCTCTGCCCAGTTAGGTCAGTGGGGGGGGTACCCAGCAAATCCTGGCAGCAAGGAGGGATCTGAGGACTCCTCTGAGCACCACAGGAAACAGGAGACCAGGTCCCCACATTCTGCCAGCCATTCCCCGGCTCGCAGAATCCGGGAAAACCTGGAAGAACAGACAGGAACCTCTGGGAGCAGTGCCTCTGAGTCAGAGGATGAATGGACAAGGGTTACCCGAACCAAAAAGGCCAATAAGGCAAAAAGGGCCTTGCTTAAGGACCCCTTAAAGCAGATTAAGGCGATCAGGAGCGTCTTCACGCCTTACCATAAGAACGCTAAGTATTCTGTTTGGGAACACTTGGAGCTCTATGAGCAAATGATGGAGACTTTTCATTTGAAGGACAGCCAAAGCTGTATCCAGTATGTAAAGTGGACATTCTCTCCAGAGTACTCCAGTTTCTTTGCAGGGCTGGAGGACCAAAATCATTCCAGGTGGTCCACCTATAGGGCGGCCATATTAAAACATTTTTCTGTTCACAGAAATCCCCAAGAGGCTCGCAAGGCAGCCTACAATTTACAATGTGGGGAGGATCAGGCCCCACAAGAATTTGTGCAGGAGTTAAAGCGTGCTTTTGCACAGACCACAAGAAGGGTGCGCACGGATAGCAGAGAATTTATTAATACGTTTTTCCATGCCTTGCCCAAATACATAATGACCCAGCTCGTGAGGGATTTTCACGAGAAAAGATCTTTAGACTGGGTCATCGAACAGGCGACCCGGATCTATGAGGTGCAGAAGCCAATAGAAAATAAAAATAATGCGCCCAAAAACCCCAAAGCCAACAACACCCCTGCTGCTGCCAAGATGGCAGAGGTAAAGGTCACCCCCGTTTTAGAGTTGGAGATGGGGGGGCCTAAAAACCTACTTGCACCTAATAATGCTAGGCCCAGAAGGTCCTCGGGCCAGTCACAGACAGGGAGCCAGGGAGGCAGCCCCACAAATGGGGTCCCTCGCTCTCCTGACTATGTAAGTCCCCGTTACAAGGGAAACAGACCCATCCTGGGTTATGTGTGGACTCCTCCAGCCCAAGGGGGGGGATCCAGCCAAGCACCTAACCCAGGGAACTTCCCTCCTAACTTCCCACCGGAGGGCAGAAACTCACCAAACCCTGGGCAGAACTTCTTCCCCAGGTATCCACCCAATTTCCAACCCCAAAATCATCCATCCTTCTTTCCCCAATTCCCTGAGCCCAGACAACCTAATCCGGGAGAGGGGAGGCCAAGGGTGGAGGGGTACCCAAATCTTCCCAACCCGGGGTATTACCAGAGGAGGGACAGCTACCCTTCCCGGGATCAGCCCAGGGGAGAAAACAGGGCCCCGTATCAGCCTGAGCGGGTTTCCCAGTTAGAGCGCCAGGTTCAAAACATGGCGCGGGATCTGGGTCACATACTGAGGGCTCAGCAGAACCCTCAGATGGGCGTGCCGGCGCAGAACGCACCCAACTCTGGACCTGGTGCTCCGGAACAATGACGGGGGCAGCACCCCGATAACTCACCGGTTCCCAGGGAGGAGGCACAAGGGGAAGGGGGGTGTAAAGCCTTGGAGGAAGCTTCCTTCCTCACTTGTAAACAGCCCCTGGAAACCCAGGAACCGGAAACAAAATCTCTTGCCCCTGAAAGTCTGCCTCCTAAGGAGCAGAGGGGGGGTAGGAGAAACAAAAGACCCAAACAGACTCAGTTTGAGGAGGAGGTACAGATCTTCCAATTTGAGGGAGAGGGATCCTCAGAGGATCCTGGGAAAAGGATCTTCTCCTTCAGAGAGGGGGGAACTCCTCCCAAAGAAAAATGGGTCCCTAGGGATGCAAATCCAGACTGGGGAGATGTGGAGACTGAGCTACCGCCGCCCACCATCTCATCCCAGAACCAACAGCAAGGAAATCCCCTGGTTCAAACCCATCCTGTTGACTGCCTCCAAAAAGGGGGGGGCGGCCCGGAACCGGAGCCAGGGGAACCCGCAATGACTCTGATCTCCAGTTGCCAATTTTTTCTTTCAGATTCCCAAGGCTCTCCACAGAATTCTGCCCAAATCTCTTCGCTAGCGATGTCTGAAACCAGAAAATTAGCCCACCAGTTGTCCAAAAATGTACATTATCTGTGCCCCCTTGAGGAGAAGGAGGGAAGATATTATGCCCCGGTACAAGTACAGGGGCAGGGTACAATCTCAGCGCTGGTGGACACTGGATCTCAAGCTACCCTTCTGTCCAGAAGGGCCTTTGACGAACTGAATGCAGGAAGGGGAGAGAATTACCACATTCCTCTCACCTCACTTCCTGGACAACTCCAGAACTTTGACGGGAAGGAAATTCCCGTTGAGGGGACTGCAGATTTGGACATTAAAATTGGGCGACACAAGTTGAAACACCCGGTCATAGTTGTTACCCCGGAGGGCACCCCTTGTTTACTAGGGAATGACCTCCTGAGAAGGTTGTCACCCCTAATAGATTGTGTAAACAAGGTCCTCTGGACCCAGACTAGCCGACCAATAAAATTAAAACAGAGTGTCAACCATGTTAGTTTAAACGGCACCTGCCACATGGTTGAACAAAAATCTGACCAAGTAGAATTTCACTTCCAGAATAGCCAAATTCCAGACGTGACAGTAATAGCAGTAGGACAACAGACTGGTGATGGAGGGTCCTCTCTATTTCTGAAAATCAACCTTCCTTCCAGTCTAAAGTGGTACTCCACGCTGGAGGGAAACACTCTGAAATTCTTTACTAATCCACAATCAGAAACTCCCACTCCTATAGTCCAGAAAGATGTGAAATCAGCTCAGAGCCTGGCTGAGATTCAGCAAATTGGAGAGCAGTTGTTCATCCCTGTCCAGTTAAATGATGGGAAGGACTCTGTTCTCGCTCGAGTGTGTGTGAACAACGGTAAGAGCTTCATCAGCGAAGCCATGTTCCGCCAACTCCCAAAAGATCCAGCCATTCCCACATTCAAACTGATAGACAAATGGGAAATGGACCTGGAAGCACCCAATTCCAAACATCTCCTGCCAAGCAGGTGTATGCTCAAAATCTCCATTGGCAACAAGAGCATCGTCCATAATTGTTGGGTCGTGCGAGAAGTCACTGCCGCCTTTTACTTAGGCAGTGACATTCTCAATCGCTTTGCCATTAGTTTGGACCTAATAAACTTCAAAGCTTGGTCCCGATTAGCGGATAATCCCATGGGCTTTGATGATCCAGAAAAAGCATTTAGGTCAGCTCAATTGCTACCTTATGCAGTTGAAATTCAGATTAAAGAGGAAGTCACCATCCCAGAAAGGACCCGACAACTCTCCCTGGAAGTGAAAGTTAAAAGAGGACAATATTTGCAAAACCCTGATGCTTACATACATCTAAATGCTTCTCTCCAACAGCAAGGGTTGGGGGTAAACCCAACTCCATTAGTCAACATAGAACATGACACCATTCCAATAGAGGTGGATAACAGCGACTTAAAGAGTATTACTCTAGCCGCAGGCACCATTATTGGAATGGCGGTTGATGACCGACATTTTTCCATTGACTTAGTAAATGAACTGTTAGGACCAATCCCCAAGGACTGTTTTGACAGTGACAGTGATGACAATACAACACCAGACAGGATTTTTACCCGGCATGGGGGGAACTTCCTGGTGTACACTTCTTGCCCTTATGGTAAGGAAGATGTGACTTGTGACTTCCGGAGGGATGAGGTGATTTTCCAGGTCCATGAGGGCTGCCTTTCCCACCTGAAGCCTCCAGTCCAAATCAGCACTCTGACCAGGGACTTCTCCACCCAGCTGGAGGAGGCCGCTGAATTGGCCAAACCAGAAGTCTTTCCAGGCTTCAGGCAGATGGTGGAAGAGAGAGTCAACCTAGCTGATGCCTGTGTGACTCTGGAACAAAAGCAAAAGTTGAAACAAGTTTTCTTGGATTTCCAAGATCTCTTTGCGGTAGACTCATATGACTGCGGTCGCACTGACATCCACACAACAACAATCCCCACGGACCCTGGCATGACTCCAGTGTTTGTGAAGCAATATCGCTTGCCTCTCGCATCAATGGAGTCCCTTACTGAAATAATTAAGAACCTTGAGTCCAGGGGAATAATCCGTCCCATCCACAGCACCTTCAATAATCCGGTGCTGGGAATATTAAAGCCAAACGGCCAGTGGAGACTCTGCGCCGACCTCAGGGAGCTCAACAAACGGGTCCATACTTCCCGATGGCCTCTGCCCTACATTGACCAAGGGCTGGCCCAAGATCCAGGGGTCACAGGTATTCACTGCAATAGACCTGACCAATGGATACTGGACCGTGCCTGTCAGCAGGGAGGACCAATACAAACTGGCTTTTACCTTTGAGGGGCAGGAGTACACATGGACCCGGACTCCCTTCGGATACCTTAACTCCGGTAATGAGTTCAATATTTTCCTACATAAGGCCATGCCCGACCTGGGTGCAAGGGGTAACCTGGCTTATGTAGATGATGTCCTCATTAAAAGTTCATCTGTAGAGGAACACATAGCGGAGATCCGTTATGTTCTGACACAGTTGAGGGCCGCCGGAGCAAAACTTTCCTTTCAAAAAGCACAGTGGTGCAGAACCCGTGTTAATTTCTTGGGGCATGAGATTACTCCTCAGGGTCTCTGTCCCCAGGAAAAGAAAGTGGAAGCACTTCAGAAACTGAAAGACCCCACAACTCTGCGGGAACTAAGGAGCCTCCTTGGACTGACTAATTACAGCAGAAAGTTCATTGAGGGCTACGCAGAGATCACCAGACCCCTGATTCATCTCCTGAAGGGGGGGGTCAAGTGGGAATGGGGTCCAGAACAAGCCGAGGCGGTAAAACAACTCAAAAGAAGCCTCTCACAAGCGCCTTGCCTAGCTTACCCTGTCAGAAACAAGGAGTTCTTCCTGGAGACGGGGTTCTCTAATACGTGCTTGACGGCAGTATTATACCAAAAGCAGGACAAGGTCAATAAAGTAATCTCCTATGCGAGCAAAACTTTATCCTCTGTGGAGGAAAAATTCAACGATTGTGAGAAGGCACTCCTGGCGACGGTGTGGGCATTGAAGAATTACCGCCCGTTCATCCAGGGGGAACACATCATAGTGGAGACTCCACACCAGCCTCTGCAATATCTCCAAAATGACAGAATCCGGGCCGGAAATGTGAGTAATTCCCGAATTTCTTCCTGGATTCTGTCAATGCAAGGCTTTCCTGTGGAGGTCAGATATGGCCAAAACAAGAAGAGTCCCCTCGCGCAAGGTCTGGCTGACTTGCATGATTGTGCCAGAGAAAACTGTCTCGAGGACGAAAGTCTAAAAATCAAGGACAACATGGAGGCATACCTTAATTCCCCACACAAAGTCTTTGAAGAGGACAAGTGTGAGGGAATGCCCACTGTCTATGTGGATGGATGCTCGTACCATGTTGACAACAACGGGGAGAAAGAACTGGTGGCTGGCGTAGGGAATGCATGGGTGAATGAGTCCCCAGAACCCTCCGCTGGATACAAAATTGGTCCCCGAAGTAGTCAGGTGGCAGAATTGATGGCTGTGCATCAGGCCATCCTCACTGCTGTCCAGCATCAACTCCGCGAACTGGTCATAATCACAGATTCGGATTATGTACGGAACGGGTTCGTGGAGCACCTGGTTAATTGGAAAACCAGAGGCATGTTATGTGCTAACAACAAACCCTTGAAACATGGGAAGTTGATCCAAAACATTGATGATCTGGTCACCTCGAATGAGATGACCATCTATTGGAAAAAGATCAAGGGTCATTCCAAAGTAGAGGGACCAGACAAAACTGGAAATGACTTAGCTGATCAGCTGGCCAAAACCGGGGCCATCCAAGGGGATCTAATTGAGATTGAGTCCCTGTTGGGGGAAATCCAGGTCACTGCTATCACTAGGTCCCAGACAAATGCTCACAACGACCTTTCAATCGCCCAATGGAGTAAGGAGACCCCTGATGCTGATTTGATTACAGCTCAGAAGGGGGATCCCATAATTGGTAAATTTTACCAACACCTTGAGGACCCTGAGAAATTTCCCCTGACGGATACCGATTACATTGGGAAAGAGGACTTAAGAGTGTTGATGAAATGTCCAAAAATGTTCCGAATCCAAGACGGTTTGCTGGTAAGGAAATCCAAAGCTGGCCACGATCAGTGGGTGGTTCCTACCTCATTCCGAAGCCTGATGTTAAGTCACGCCCATGATGCGGCCACCGCCGGTCATAGGGGGTTTCACACAACATTGGAAATCTTAAGAGAGGTTGCATACTGGCCACACATGGGGCAGGACCTTGACCAATACTTGAAGGGGTGTCTTGTGTGTGCACAATTTCAGCCATCATCCCTCACGCACCGTGCGCCTCTCCAAAAGAGGGGGATGACACTGCCATGGTCAGATTTACAAATCGGGGAATAAGTATATGTTGACTGTGACATGCCTGTTTACCAAGTGGGTGGAATATCTCCCAGCCCTAAATTGCAAGGCAGAAACCGCAGCTTCCCTGATGATTAACCACATCTTTTCCCGTTTTGGTCTACCTCAAAGGATTGAGTCAGACAGAGGTAGCCACTTCACCAGTGAAGTGATGACAAAGATGTGGGAGATACTGGGGGTCAAGAGAAAGCTACACATTGCTTACAGGCCAGCTTCTTCTGGGGCAGTAGAGAGATATAACCGGACAATTGTGAGCATATTAAAGAAGTTTGTGGCAGATTCTGGGCCAAGTTGGGATATCCGATTACCTCTGGTCCTAATGGCCATCAGATCTACCCCTTCATCTGCAACCAAAATGTCACCATTTGAGTTGATGACTGGGCGCAAGATGGTGCTTCCGCAGCATTTGCTCTATAGGACCCAAGAGCAGACACTGATAAATGCCTACACTACTCATGAGTATGTGGAGAATTTAAGGAAACACCTCCAACATGCTTTTGCTTATGCTCAGTGGAATCTAGAAAGATCAGCTGATAGCATGAAGACCCATTATGACATGAAAACTTCCAGGAAGGAATATCAGGTGGGAGACCGGGTCTATCTATACAACTTCCAAAGGAACCAGGCCAAGCAGCGCACATTTTTGCCTACATGGAAGGGACCCTTTGAGATCATCGACAAGATCTCCCCTGTGGCCTACAAAATCCACATCCCCAAAGGTCCTTTGGCAGCGGGGGAAGACAAGTGGGTCCACATAAACCAGTTGAAATGTTGCCATCCCAGGCACGCTCTGCAACAACTGGAGGAATCCTCTGGAATCCTAGCGGGTACTGTCTCAGACTAATTCAGTTCCAACCATAAAACATACCACATCTAGTCTCTAAAATATTGTGATTTGCATGAAACTGTCTCTTAGTTATACTGTTTTTTTTTTCAAAATAAGAATGTAATGTTTCGTTATGATGAAATGCATATGCTGCCCCACTATCTCAACAGTGGTGGAAAAATGTCTATGAATAGGTATTGCCGCTCTTCCTTTGTCGTCCTAGGAGAAAGAAAACCTGGAGACGGGCCAAGGAGGATGATCCGGAGACGGGAACGAAGATCCAATGGGCCCGGGGTACCGCCCAATAGTCCCATCAGGACCGGCGAGGAGAACCGATCGATCAGTACCGGATGGAGGAAAAGATGCTGAACTGTGCCATCTACCGGAAGAAGATGAGAACTACATCCCAGATCTTGCGGGTCCCACCAGTGAAGGATCAGATGGCCACCGCAAGAAGGGGGGCTTGTGGGATGTATTTACCCATGCATCCGAGCCCTACCTCAAAACTGTGCAGTTCTGGCATTGAAAACATCATAATGGCCAGAGCTCCCCAGAAAATGCACAGGAAAATCCCATTTTGCCTATATTGTTCAGAGGGGCAATGCTGGTTGCCAAAAGCAAACCCATAACTGTTGGGAATTCATTTTTCTTGAATGTCAAATATGGCAAAATCATGGGCACAGAATTACTTTACTTCAGAAACACACCAATGCCATGTCCTGAACATGGACAATATACTCCATGTAATATCACTTGCTGAAATGAATCAATCTAAAAAAAATCCCAAGGAGGGATGCAGTAACCGCAAAATCCTGAGGGTGGCGCTGGCGGTCTAAACTCTGACAGGAGAGCTGTCTTGCAAAACTGTCTAGTGCAAAGAAAGGGGTCTCGTTTCATCAAAAGTTCAAAGGGGTTGCCTGTCCTGAGAACTCTTGACACTTCAGAACTCAACACAAGAAGCCAGGAAATCACAGGGTTCTGTTAATTAAATGCAAAGTGGCTCCCTGGCCTCCTGATCTCAGCTTCCCAGAGACCACACAATGGCCCCTCTCCTCTGAAAGGAATATGTTGATTTTTACTGTTTTACTGTCAACAAAGGCCTGCCTGCCAGAAGACATGTGACTGACCCACCCAAGTCTTGGAGGCGGACTCCAACACTCTGAGGACTGAATTGAAAGTAAAATATATATTTTACAAAAACACTGATAACTCTTTGTAATCAAATGACAGAAATGTATAACTTTGAGAGACTTAATTTAAAAAATGTACCTTTAATTCAAGCCCAAACTCCAAATTGTGGGATATTCTGGGACAAAACCCTGCTGTTTATTAATATTACAGACTCCCTGTTTCAGCTAGACAAACGAAAATGCATTGGTATGTGGGTAGATATGTGAGGAACAGTTGTATAAAATTTAATGAAGATCCAATGTTGTTTAGCACATTAAAAAGTGCTAAAAGTTGCCATTTTTGAATGCAAGCTCTTAGAAACAGCAGATTTGGGACAGAGTATACCTCATGTGATATGTGACATGGGTATGTAATTTCAAACAACTGTGTAACTGTGAAATATGTATTTTGATCATATATAGATTTGGGTGCACAGATGACAGGGGAGTTTTTTTCAAGAGATCATAAATGGCTGACATCACTCTGACACAACTTAGCTCCCCCAATCAGGGGAGAAATGAAAGCTGGACCAATGACAAGTGAGAGGGGCAAGTTTAGTTATGACCAACACACACACCCACTTGCAGAACATATAAATGGACCACTGAAACTTAGGTAGAGAGATTCATTTCCATCTGCAGCGGGACGCTCTGCCGGAAAAATCCATACTTACCTCCATCAACCTTCAAGGAGCCAACACTTAGACTCCAAAATAAACAGAGACTACAGAACCTTAACCAAAAAGGCCACTGCCAGCAAGAGTATTTGTCAACAGGCCTGAAAATCTTTTTGCAACTGAACTCTTCAGACAGCCGGCTGACGCCGTCTGAATTTTGCCAAGAACTTTTGCAAGAACCCGGTGACAGAAATATCCAAAGAGAAGGCAGGACCCGACCCAGAGAACCGGTGCCTAGCAGAGACCAGGCCATTGTATCCAGAGTGCTGACCCCGATGCT
Organism: Ambystoma mexicanum; assembly: GCF_040938575.1. NCBI lineage: Eukaryota > Metazoa > Chordata > Amphibia > Caudata > Ambystomatidae > Ambystoma > Ambystoma mexicanum. The sequence goes on along the minus strand of NC_090927.1, from coordinate 216,039,062 downwards.
GTGAGCAGTTCCAGAGGCCAGGCGCTGTGAGCGGAACTCGGGAAGACCTGACCAGACTGAAGTCCGTGACCAAGTCGCTTTCCGGTTCAAAATCTCTTGTGAGTACTCAGCAAAACTCAGAACACATCTCTTAGTTAAAATCATATAATTCAATCCATTTTTAATCTAAGTAGAACTGCAGCTTAGCAATTGTTATTCTGCCATCATTTTTAAAGCTGAAAAAGTGTTGCGTTTAAAATTTGCAAAACCAAAAACGACCTTCACTAAATCGCTCATATCTCCGCGACCGTTTGTCTTAGAGACTTGCAGTAACTTTCATCTGAAAGCTTAGAATTTTAGCTTTTAATCGCACCAAGAACCACATTCCTACCCCTTATAGTTTTACCGCAATCGCGGAACACGCATTCGCGAATTTTGCCGCGATTTGCAAATTTCTTCACGTGTAAAAATCTGCTGCTGCTTGCCTTCCATTTGCCAGAAATTCGTTTAACCTGCTAATCATCCCTGAATCATTGCTAGTGTGAGCCTGGACTAATATTAATTAGATACCACTCACCCTGAACTTCTAGAGGGAATTAAAAGCAAATTTAGCATATTTTTCACTCCATTGCCAGCACATATAAAAGCATTTTGCCTGTGTTTTCAACTTCTGTAGTCTAAGTTGCTGGGTGAACTGAATTACATTTGAATTGCATTTCTGAGAATTGTGTGCCTCCCTTCCATTTCCTTGCATTGCATAAAAGGGGGGGTGAATTGTCCAAGAAAGTGATTACATTGTCTTTTGCTGAAATCCTATCAAGTTATTTTCTGTACTGCATTTCATTCCACATTGCATCCATTTGAAACCATAAAAGTATTGTTGCTATCTTATCCATTTCATGTCAACTCCTTAGTGATTATCAAGAAGTGTGCCAGTGCCAGATTCTCTGTTGTTAATCTTTATCATATCAGATTAAGTGTGCTATTCAATTATTAATTTATTCTAAAGTGTGATATATATACCTATTGTTGAAACTATCAATTAAACCTTTTAACTTGCAAAACAGAACTACTTCTTGGCTCAGTGGGGTCAGGAGGATTCCAAGAGAGGGGTGTTATATAGGGGTAGTCATCCAGAACGCATGAACTGGACATAAAGATATATCAATAAGGGTTTCCATTCAGTATCCCAGACTAGGCATTGACTTAGCTGTAGTGTTGAATTGAATCCTCTTACAACGTTGACCGATGCCACGGTGTCCACCAGGATCGACGTCCTCCTGTTTCTGATGGTGATTGAGCAGCAAGGCTTCCTTATCTGCTGCCTTGAGTCTAGGCATATCGCCGAAATGAAGAACGCCTCATTCACATCACAGGCTCCTTCCATCCTCTAGAAGGCCACAGGGCCTGCTCTCCTCCCCTCTTCATCCACCATGTCCACTTGCCGGTATTGTGGCCTGGTTGGTGTTGAGGGCAACCGCAACGCTTGTGCTGACTGCAATGGTGCCCTGCACTTCCGGGTATAATGGTTCACTTTACCGCACCACCCGGATGGTTCCTGCAGCTGGACATGGTTGGTCATGGTGTGCTGGGCCGCCACAGGCCTCACACTGTTTCTGGCGCTCCTCCAGGGGCTTTTGCAGCCCTTGCGTGCTTTGCCTTCTGTACCGTCTGCAGGTCTTAGGCGATCCTTTTGCCAACACCCCCTGTACAAGCTTTGGGCATCAACCTTTTGAGGCCTCTTCCATCTGTGCTGCCCTGAAGGTGGAGTGCTCCTGAGTCCTTCCTAGCTCCAGGATCTGGTGTAGGGGAATGTCAGGCTCCTTCAAGATCTGGCGGTGCAGGGCTTCTGGCGAGCAGTGTTGGATGATTTCTGCCCTGATCTTTTCTTCCTCGTCCACGAGCCGACAGGTCATGGCTATCCTTTGCAGTTGGGCATGGTACGCGTCCAGTAGTTCTGCTGGATCTGGATGGGCTTGCCGCAGGCAAAACCTCTCATAGTCTCTTTTGACGAGTGTTCTGAAACATTCCTGCAGGGCATCTTTTGCTGCTCTGTACGAGTTGTCTCGAGGTCTCAGGGTCTTGAAGATTTGATGCAGTTCACTGCCCGCATAGGACAAGCACCCCTGCGGTCACCTAGGGGCTGCTAGCTGAGCTGTAGAGGGCAGCACTGTTGGGCTGGGCTTCTTTAGGGACGCCATGTGGCCCCCGTGGGAGGCAGTCCTGTTGGGCTGAGCTTCTTCTTCCTCCCCCGCAGCACGAGCACCCTGGCAGGGCCACTTGCAGTGATGCAGGTGCAGCGTTGCTAGACCCCTTTTCTATCAGGTTCTCTCTAACCTCTCTGTGCACGTGGTGGTGGTGAGGTGCTGGGTCCTGTTTTATATGGCCTTTTATCATCTCCTTTGAGCCTCCCCCTGCACTGGGCCGTGAGCAATGCTTACTTCTGGCGGTAATCACCTCCCAGTGGGGCGCAGCGCTAGGGTACACTTACCCGAGCACGCAAAGCATGTGAGGATCGGCCGGTCTCACTGCCAAAAGCTCCACCCAGTGCCAGCTTGCGCGCTGCCTCCACGTGTGCAGCCGGATGTGGGGGGAAGCAGGAGCAACCCGGTCGCGTGCCCGGAGGGATGAGGTGTGGCAGAGCTCCCGCTCAGGATGGCAACTTTGGGGTCCCCATCCTCGTCGCCAGTTGTTATAGGCCCGGGGCGGTTTGCTCCAGGCCTCCAAATAAAGGACTCGAGATGTCTTTGGTCCTTGACGGGGAGGGGCTTTCCCAAGGCAGGAAGATCTCCCCCTTTTATTAACGGCTGTGCATGGGGTCACCTGACATGGTGCCCACACGCACTGTAACAAAAACCAGGACGTGCTTGAAGTATAACTTGGCAGGGAGGGCCATGTGGCTCTCTCTTCCACGTGGACTGCTCGGTGCCCATGGCCAGGTGGAAGGGGTTGCAGCAGGCACCCCCAAAGCCAAACATAGACCCCACTAGAAAGGAGGGTTTATCAGTGGTGGGGGTTTTTCTTTCTTTTTTTTCTTTCTTTTTTTTCAAAAATTGAATATATTTGAACTATACGCAATAAAAAAATTAAAATAAAAGTTAACCACCACTTGGACATAGGGGGGAGAGACTAAGGGGTAACAACAGGCAGGGGGGATTTCACGATTAGCATTCTGAGGAACTGCACCGCAGGCACACCACTCAGGATTTGCTTGCTTGCCCTGTCCAATGATTTATGCCCCACCGCCATGAAAGAAGAAATTACCAGGGATGTGGAGGGCCATTCACACCTCTAAGTAAGGTAGCGCACTTATTTATCTATTTAGTTATTTATTTTTGCATTTGTTACAGCACACAAAACCCTCAGGTATCTAGGCGATAGTTACATTAAGGTAAAAAGAGAAGGGAGGAGTAGTGGGGCGACGCATTAGTGGGATGGAAGAGTCTTAGGAAGAGCAACGTTAGTTGAAAAGCCAAGTCTTCAAGTTTCTGCGGCAGGTCTAGTAGGCCTGTTCTTTTCTGAGTGCTGGTGGTAGATTATTCCAGAGTTTGGCAGCCACTATCGGGAAGCTCTTTCCCCCTACTGAGAGGTGATTGAAGTTGGGGGGTCTTCAGAAAGTGAGAGTTTGACGATCTATGAAGTCGGGCTGGGGCATATTTCTCCACGCAGCATGAGAGATAGGTCGGGGCAGTGTTGGAGAGACATCGGTGGACCAGGGAAAATGTTTTGAACTTAATCCTTTCTCGTATGGGCAGCCAGTGTGCATCTCCCCTGGCTGTGTAGCTATGGTCTGATTTGGAGAGACCAATGGCTGCTCAGAGTGCATTGTTCTGAATCGTCTGGAGTTTGTTCAGGTCGCGTTCAGAAGTGCTGGTATATGGGGCATTACAGCAGTTGAGCTTGGCTCCTGTGATAGCTCTTGCAATTGTTAGGTGGTTAGGAGTGGAGAGGAAGGGCCTGCTGGCATGAAGCAGTTTTGCTTTTTAAGCCTCCACTGAGGCGATCGAGTGCACTTGACGTGAGAGGTTGAGGGGGCCCTCCAGGTAGGCGCCAAGAGTTTTGCCAGCAGCAGAAATGGTGATACGGTTACCATCAATGTTGCAAAGTGTGGAGTTGGAGCCGAGCATGAGGATTTCGGTTTTGTCGTTATTGAGGCAGAGTAGGTGAGAAGCCATCCAATTTTGTATGACCACGTATGCAGGGTTTATGTTGGCTGAGTCCTGGGCGTATAAGCTGGAGAGGGGGATAAGGAGCTGCTTGTCATCAGCGTAGTTCATGTAAGATATGCTAGTAGGTCAAGGTGGTCGAAGAGGTGTTTCGTATAAATGTTGTAGAGGCTGCGGGAGAGGCTGGGACCTTGGGGGACTACACAGGTGACAAGAGTAGGTTCAGCAGTAAAGTCATCGATGAAGACGTGAGGATATGTTGGCTAGGAAGGACCTGATCCAATTGGTGGCTGATGGAGAAAGGTTTGCTGTTCAGGCAAGTTGAGAGCAGAGGATTTGGTGGTCTACCAAATCGAATGATGTGGAAAGGTCTAGTATCATCAGGAGGGCAGGTTTGCCAGTGTCTTTGATGGTCTAGATTTGGATTTTTAAATCAAATAGGGCAGTTTCCGTAATGATGGCAATGTCGAGGATTTCGGGTTGCATGGGGCCTGGTCTGAGGGTCTGCGGTGGGCAGAGTGATTGAGGAGCGTGGTGTGGGATGCACACAGCGAGCCAAGTGCATGGCCTGAGGAGGCTCTTCGTCGTAAGGATTGAGGGGGACATAGCGATGGTAGAGCCAAGAGTGTCGAGCTGATAGGGGTATAAGTGGGGTGGACTTGGGGGTGTAGAAGGAGTGGCGAGGTGCTGAAAGGTGAGGCACCAGGGCACTTACCTTGTGGTCCATGTGTCGCGGGCGTCCTTGGGGCTGACTGGACTTGTGTGGAGGGTGCTTTAGTGGTTCTTGGGTTGCTGGTTGAAGCCTCAGATCTGGTGGGGGTTGTTACAAGTCCAAGGTGATGGGGTTCAGCCGAGAATGTGAAAAGAGGTGCATAGCGGACGATTTTAGTGGTGCCATTGTGTGCGCATAACAGCTTTGACGCTCAACACATATGTAAATATTGGCGCTTGCCGCAATCTATTCACTATAAAGCTAGCCTCATGATTACTTCGTCTGCTTGCGTTTCTTGCATCTGTACACGTGTAAAATGACGTAACATCTTCATCAGTTCTATGGCATAAGCTTCTTTACCTTGATCCCAAAATGTCACTTATCCTCTGTACTTTCTTGATGCCTTATAGAATATCTTCATTCTCCTATATCTCTGCATCTTCTACATCCGTCAATTCAACTCTGTCTAACGTCACCATTCACCTTTGTCGTTTATTTGCTCTGCTTCTTCAGGAATCTTATTTAAACGACTGTCATACTTCCTTGAATGCAAATATGGTTTTCTCAATGGGAATATTGCCTCTAGGATTCTCTTAGGTATTGAAAATCTTACTGGTACTGCACAGAGTCCATACTCTGCCCTTTGTTGATTCAACTGCTCCGTGTATGTCTCATATTTTGGTATAAAGTCTATAGGTAATAGGGATGGTACAGGCAACATAGGCAATATAGGTGAAGTGGTTGAGGTGGGGGTACTTGATTCATCAACCACTCTCTCATCATCCTTCATATCTAGGCATCCTCTTCTGAAGAACTGCTTCTTTGGGATTCATATCTTTATGACACCCTTCAGGTGTCCTGCTGTTTTAACATGCTCGTCTTTATTCCATGTCATGAGTTGACATTGTCCACTTGGGCTACAATAGATCCATCTACCCACATAGTTTTTATGGTTCCTTGGGTACAGGAACTTCGTCCCCACAGGTGCATGGACATTGGCTTTCACAAAGTCTCTGATTTCTTCATCTGTCAGGTCTTTGACTTTCCATCCAAGCTCAACATCGATCATGATCTTCATCCCTACTGCTTTCTTTGCTGTCTTCGTGCATTGAGAGATTATCAGCTTGATCACACAGAATCCAAGCAATATCATCACTATCAGGGCTCCAAGAAACTTGAAAATGTCTGCCATCCATTGTGGGATCTACGAAAAGAGTGATCCATACTGACTGTCATCAGTAATATCTTCAACTTCGCCTAACAGCTGGCCATGTAGCTTTGTCAGCATGTCTATGGCCTCCGTCAAGGTTCTGTTCTCATCATCGTGAGAAGGTATAAATATGCAACATGATTCTTCAATTCTGGCACAAACACCTCCATTCATAGCTGTGATCATGTCCAAGACATATCTGTTCTGGAGTGTCATCAGTCTTATGGCTCTCATTTCTTCTCTGATTGCATTGAATCCTTTGATAGTCGTATTGATTATCTGCAATAATTCCCATCTGGTTATCTGCAGCAATTTGGTGTTTGCTCCGACCTGGATCGCCGGCATAAATATCAACGTAAACACTGAAGCTGTCTGGCTGAACAATCTGTGCTCATATGGAATGGCATCAAAAGCTTCTATTGATTTGGCTGAGAAGTAATCTCTCTTCAGTCTTCTCATCAGCTCCACAGATCTCTTCTTCCTCAGATGAGCATCTGCTTTCAGGAAACTGTCAAGATTTAGATCACTTCTTGGAATCACTAAAGCTGGAACATGAACATTCACTATTGAGCAAAGCCCTCTCCCAATTCTCTGGCAACTTTGTATAAGCTCTGGATCCGCAGGCCCAGTAGAGATCCATTATCACTGCTGTCCCAATCTTCATTCCTAGCACATCAAAGATACAACCGCAGTTCTTATTATCTCCCATTCTTCTTGTGCCATTATTCCTGAAGCACAATTTTGCATTGTCCAAAAGCACTACCTGCAAGGGTCCTCCTCCACCTTTCGACCCAAGTCAGTACCTTGGCAAGCTTCGGCCATAACAGTTTACATCCCTTCTGTGCATAGTCAATGGCAGGTTGGTAACACCCAATTGCCACTCTGGCTCTGCAGATAACCACTCCTTCTTCCCATCTGTCTGGTGATAACACTGATCCCAAGATCTGCATTTGAACTCTGTTATTCCATCTACGAATTTCTTCTACAGATTTTCCTGGACCTTCTCGTTCACTTCCCTTCTGATTCCAACTCCTTTTTCTCCAGACTTTTCATATCTGATCACATGATTCTTTGTTTGTTCTTTGTCTTTGTATCTTGCATATAATCATCTTCATCTGGGTCGGTCCATTCATTTGCCCACTTGTTCTGCACAGTGCTATGAGAGACAGGCAATGTGATGCCTATACATCTGTTTCAATGGCTATAAAAATCTTGGACTTTTCCATACTGTAAGGCAGGAGTGCACACACACAGTATCCCTCCTCTGAGGTTCTTCTTCCAACTTCCTTCATATGTTGGTACCAAATGTTGTTTCCCAAGTCTGCTGTACGGTCCAGGTAATCATTCAGCTCGAACACATCCTCCTTAATTCTTCTCTTAGGTCTCATTCTTCTCTCATGACATTCCATAATCATTTCATGAAGAAATTCAGCATAACTCTTCCTTACTGGACCAATCTTAGGAACATCTGTCAGTTGTCTGGGCATGTTCATCTGTGCCACTTGAGTAGGAGAAGGTTCCACAGGCCTCATTCTCTCAACGTATTTTTTAGGTATGAAAATGTATTGCAAAATCTCCATATGTGATCCCCTTCTAAGAACTAACCTAGGGGTATTGGTCACAAGACCAGGCATGTTTGCATGCATTACCTGTGTAGGAGAAAGGTCTAAAAGTTTGTCTATCCTGAATTTTCTCTTTTGTCCTTACAAAGGTTGGCTGCAGGGGATCTACTATAACCTCTGTACGTGACCTTCCCTCAAAAGGTAACTCAGACTTGTCTATTTCAGGAATAGAGACAATTGAGCATATTTCTATAATAGATTCATCTTTCTTTGGAACAGGAATAACTACATAGGGTCTGGGCTGCCTAGTAGTTGCCACGTTTATACCTTCCTTTAATTCAGGACGATTCACAGGAGTCTTGACTCCATGTACATCAAAATAGTATGCTGTGCGTACAGTGAGTGAAAATAATACATATGAACAGAATGAAAAAGTAGATCAAGCACAAATATGAGATGTTCCATCATCGGTTTCGTGGAGAACGTGTGCGTCTCTCTGTGTCAGGCATAATTATATAACTATTGACGCTTCCAATTTTATTGCCTAAGGAAAGAAAAACTCAAACTTTAATACAGCAACATCATGTACTGGTTCTCTAAACCGTTGTCTTGATTCAGCGCTTTGTCCTGCCCGATCAAGGACAAGACCTTAAATCATTTTCTTGCACCACTTTTCTCAGATGAAATATAGATGTCTCTCAAGTATGAAGTAAAACGACCTCGCCAATGTACTTTAGACGTTTTCTGCAGAAAGTCTCCTTTCACATGTTCTTTCGGCTTCAACTATCTTTAGACAACTCAAATAATGTAGACAAGTTTCCATTTTATGCCTCGAATTTGCTTTAGACCAGACAACATGATGAATCTTCTTTCAGCATGAAAAGAAAGTCTTTTTTTCATCAGCAACTCTCGATTTGTCCCTCAAAGGAAGGTTTTACCCTGTTCTCAGAATTCTCTCGGAATATAAACTCACTTGGATTATAATGCCTTCCAAAGTTACATTTAAGTCTGCAATATTTCTCGGTTCCCTTAGAAATGTAAGCACATCTATGTGCCTTCCAACAAGGGTACTCCTCAATTAAACGACAGAACACCATGTTAACTAGTCTGTGTGCATCCTCAGTTGATAGGGGCATTTGCACTGTCCCCACTGTACTCTCGAAGCTGCAAAACTTCCTCAATAATTGCTATAAGTAGTCTCCTTATGATAGGGCCATTTTTACGATCTTGCATGAACACACAAATGCAAGTAGTTCTCCCAATAATAGCTGGATAAGAGCGCAACACAAAGAGAAGAATTTCAGATATGGTCCTTGAAACGTTGTCATTGGGTAACACCATAGGCAAATCCAAACAGGAACTCAATATGGAATGAGTCAGATGCTGCACTCTTTTCCAATTGTCAAAACCACGATCAGAATCTGGCATATTTTTCTCTTCTTATCAAGGCTTAAGCATGCCCCAGTCCAAAGTCTATCAAGTTCCTGTGGCTTAAGAACAAAGCTGTTTTCTTTCACCCTGCAATGAGTGCAGAGAGTATTTTTGAATCAGCTTCTTTCACTCCTTCATGAATGGCTTAAAAGAGTGTCCCGAAACAAGCCACAGTCCAATGAACTTTCTGTCTTTCACTTGTCAGCTTCTGCGTCCTTCTTCCTCATCATAGATCTCATCTGCACGTGCTGTGGTTCTTTCCCAGTGTCTGTATTTGCTTCCAAAGGGTGTGGTGGTAAAGGGGTCTTTCCAGCAAAAACATTTGCGTCACCTATGAAAGTCCATGCACATCTGGCTTGTACTCTAATTGCAGACGGCGTGACGTCTTCCCCAATGAATGGCCTGTTAAAATGGGGGTCGTCCCACCTCTTCCTCTTATGGTTTCGTACTAAGATTGCATCTCCTGTGAATATTTGGGGAACACATCATTCTTTAGATTTGTCTATTGAAGTATCTCCTGCGTTCCATGCTGCCTCACACCCTGAACGCTGTAGCTGACCTGAAATGACAGAGATACTGGAAGTCATACAATTCAAACAGTCACGCAATTCCAACCCTAATACTTCTGCAGTTGGCTGAGTTATCTGGATGGAGGTGTGAGGGGCGTTCTCATTCGCCTTCCCATCACAATTTCATAGGGGGTAAGATGGCGGTCAGAACCTGGCTGGTTCCTCAGTGCATATAATGCGAGTGGTAGGCAATGCAACCACCCTTTCTTCAAAGTATGCTTTAATTTGGCATTTCTTTCTTCAAGCAAGCCGTTGATTCGTTCACAAAATCCGTTCCCTTTTGGATGATAAGCCGAAGCAAACTGGTGCTTTACACCAAGCAACAAACCTATCTGCTCAAATGTCTGATTCACAAAATGAGGAACATTATCTGACCTCATTACTTCACATACTCCCCAACTAGGAAATACTTCTCACACTAAGAATTGTGCTGCACAAGCAGATTTTGGGTGTGTACATGAACCAGCTTCAACCCATCTCGAAAAAGGACAAACCACTACAATCATCTATCTGTATCCATTACATACTTGTATCACATCGACATGCAAATGCTGAAAGGGGCCATTGGGTCTTGGGATAACTCCCCTAACTGTGTGCAATGTATGCCCAGCTGTGAATTTCTCACAGACTATACAATTTATCATAACCAATGCAACATGCTCTAATAGGTTTGGTACAAACCACTCCTCAGCAATAGTTGCAGCAAGATTATCCCTAGTTACATGCGTGGGGTAGTATAGCTGTTCCAGCGCTACCCTTAATAAGGTTATAGGCATCACCAGTTTAATAGTGCTGTCTTGTCACCACAATGCTTTAGAGGGGTTTAAAGAACACCCTCTTCGTGTCCACAAATTCTTTTCCTCTTGAGGTGCTTCTCCCCTAGACCTCTATCAGCTGCGTTTTTGACAGGTTACTGTAACCTTAAAATACATTCATCATAATGACCATGCTTTCATTCACATCAGGCGTCTCCACTTTTATCATAACTTTATCTACAATTGCTTTGCGCTTGGCCTCATCGTCTGCTGCCTGAGTTCCATGTGAGATAAAATCTGCCCCTTTAGTGTGAGCTGTGCATTTAACAACTGCTATGCCTACTGGGAGTTGTAGTGCATTAATGAGCCTGTCCAATAAGGCGGCGTTCTGCACTGGCGTGCCGTCCGCTCATAGGTAGCCCCTCCTTTTCCAATGTACTAACCCTGCGTGCACCATTGACGTCACATAGGCAGAGTCACTGTACACTGTTACTTCCTGGTCTGCGTGATTCTCGAGCGTAAGTATCAGCGCCAATAATTCTGCAGCCTGTGCTGAGTAATGAGATGGTAATCGTGAGTTTATGAGCACCCGAAATTCCCCGTCTGCTATGTGCTTCACCACTGCGGCACCTGTATATCTCTATCCGTCATTTTGATCAATCCTTGAAAAACCGTCAATAAAACCAATTTCTCCCCCTGCCGAACCATTCTCTTTTATCCTGGGGATTTCATCATAGAACTACTCATAGTTTGCGCAATCATGTATAGACTCTCCTTCTGTCATAGGCTAAGCTACAAACATAGCAGGATTCACTATCTTGCATCAGACTATTTTAATCGCTGGATTTGATATGACCACCTCATAGGCAGAAGCCCTTTGAGATGTCAACGTGCCTTTTGGTTTCTCTAGAATGGCAAATAATGCATCCTCGGCAAATAACGTCATGGAACATCCCATCACTATACTTGCAGCTTTCTCTATGGCGAACGCGACGGCTGCGAAAGATTGTTCGCACAGGAAGTGACCTCTCATTACTGGGTCTAAAATCCCATTGTAATATGCAAGGGGCTTGTACCCCAATGTTGTTCTCTGTGTGAGGATTGCTGTCATAACAGTGCCATCTCTATGCGAAAATAAAAAGAATTCCTCAGCATAACTGGGAATCCCTAAAACTGGAGCTGTGCAAATTGCTTTTTTCAATTCATTAAACCCTTTTTCCATTTCCTCAGTCCACATGATTTTCTCTTGCGGTGCCTGCGCTTTCTTTAAAGCCTGTAATAAAGGCCTTATATATGAGCTGTAGTGAAAGACCCATGCTCTTACATAGGTACATAATCCCAGAAACTCTGCATGTGCTTTATCGTCTGTGACTTTGCTGTTTTAAAAATAGCCTCAGCTCTTTCAGGGGTAACCTTCTTTCCTTCATGTGAAATCAGTTGGCCTATGTACAACACTTCCTGTTGACAATACTGTAACTTTTCTTTGTCAACTTTATATCCTTTGTCAGCAAGTGTAATCATCAGCTGAACGGAGTCACATCTGTACTCTTCCTCTGACGTGCAGCAAACTAAAATGTCATCTACATACTGCAGCACAATGCTCTCTAAATCAATATTGCTCAAGTCCATCTGTAGGACTCGATTGAAAATCAATGGAGACTCACAAGACCCTTGTGGTAAACAAGTGCTTTTCAGGCAAGTTTGTCTAAAAGTAAATGATGTCAGGTCCTGCAAGTCTTTGTGCAATGGGACAGAGAAAAACATATTTTTCAAGTTAATCGCCGTGAAATATCATGCCTCAACAGGTATATTACATAGAATTGTAGTCGGGTTAGGAACTAGAGGGAACTCGGCCTCTACAATCTGGTTTATCGGGTGAAGATCTTGAATTAAACGCCACATCCCCCCTTTAGATTTTTTGATAGGGTACACTGCGGTATTGCATAGTGACTCTGACGTCACTAAGATGCCCTGGTCCATCATGGCAGAAATCATCTTAAAAATACCTTTATCTGCCTCTCGAGACATGGGGTACTGTCGTGCTCGAGGTAAAATTGCTCCTGGTTTCAATTTAATCTTCACTTCTCCAACCCGCTTCATTAGGCCTACATCATAGGGGCCTCCTGTAGTCCATAATGAAACTGGCACTTTTGCCATATCTTCGTCAAAATATTCAGGACGGTTCTGTGCTATCATCATTTTCTGAGGCACCTCTTGTTTAATTGCTCTTACCCAATAAGTGATGCTCATTTCAAATATTACATCGTCATCAGAGGCATGATCTGAAAACAGATCTGCATCAGTGACTTCAGTCAATCTGTAACCTCCCCAATGGCGATCACTACGCACCATCGTCTGCATTCGTCATCGTTTCCATCAAGCAAAGCCATGTTTCCTCGCACAGTGGCTGCTTGTAGCTCCAAGGGAAAAACTCACCCCTCTTCTTCAAGCATAGTTATTCTGGGCCTAAACAAAAATGTATCTGGTATTCTCATGGTGCTGTCTGCTAAACTTGGCAGCCATGTCAATAGAATGCATGCTCCGTAATGAAAAACCTCTGGTTCTAAAGGTATCGCTCTCATGGCTAATTGTCCTGCAAACGCCATAATAAATGCACTCACGTTTAAATAATGCATTCCTGGTGTTCAACACAAAATGCCTTCATCAGTGAACAAAATTGTCAAATCCAACTTTGTCATTAAATCTCGTCTCAATACGTTGACAGGTGTCTGACTAGAATACAGCAGTGGCACTGACATGTCACACTCTCATATAGAGACTGGTAATTCTTCACTAAAAGGAACTCTGATCATAGCTCCTGTGAAACCCTGCGTATTCATGGCATTGCTGGACATTAAAAACTTTCCCTCTCATATAAACAAGCGTGTTGCAACTGTGTCCACTAAAAACGAAAAACATTTGCCTCCCACATTGACATCTACCCTCGCTTCCTCCTGAGGATTCGGCATCACAGATAGTACTGAACACATCAGGTCTTCCAGTGAGCTGTCCTATTGTGGGTACAGCCTCATCCCATTACTTGTAAAAGGATTCCCTCCGTCACCTGTGACACTCCCTATTCTAGGAGTCACAGATTGCCCCGTACTTGTTTTCTGTTGCATCTGCATAGGTGACTGCTGTGGCTGCCCTTGTGGCGAGTTGGCTGCTACCTGCTGCATTTGCAAGCCTTGTTGCATTCTCAGCGCTTGTGTCTGCTGCATTGTTTGATTCTGCGCAAATCCATCTCCACTCTGCTCTGAATTCGCAGGCGGGTTTGACATCCCCCCTCTTGAAAACTGGCTGTTCTGCACAGACCCTTGACTTCTACACATGCGCACAAAATGCCCTGTCATTCTTCATGTCCAACATATAGATGCAGGTCTCCTAGCCTGCCCATCATGCATGTTTTGGTTATCATTCTGCATGTTCTGAAACCCACCCTGGTTATTCTGGAAGCTTCCCTGATTATTCTGTCAATTACCCTGGTTACTCTGCCAGACTCTTCCTCATGTTCCTCTTCCCCGTGGAGCAAATTCATTATTACCTTGATCGAACTGCCTTTGATTATTGGCGGCATGTTCGTAGTCTGCTGTGAATTCGATCCATCTACACTAGTCAGCATTGCTCCGTCAATGGCATACTTGGACAGTTTTTTTCTGTACTAGCTTTGCGTCTTCGTCTTTCCTGACATCATCTTTTTTGCAATGCATTTCCTGCAGGAGTCTGCAATAATGCGCAATGTTCAGCTGTATTTCGGACCACGGTTTGGCCTCCATACCCACTCATTTCTTGAGCTGTTTCTGTACTGGTTCTGGCAACCTTTGGCATAATATATGATAAAATACTGGTATAGATTTTTCCCAAGGTTCGCATGTCTCCAAAGCCCAAGCCTCTTGAAAATGTTGAATGTAAACAAGCGGATCATCTCCTTCCTTCATCTTTTTTGTCATTATAGCTCCCATATTGGACATGTTTGGATACAGCACTCTAGGCGCTTTCCACACTGCTGCTCTACAGTTATTGAACGGTGCTCCGTCATGAGCAGTGTCGACCGTAGTAACACCAGGGAACCCTGACTTCGACCAAACATCATCAGCTCTCTCACCAAGTATCGCGATTAGGAGACCCTTAATGTCCTCTATGGCTAACATGTTTCCTCCCGTCATTTTCTCTAATTTATGTATCCATTTTCCCGCACCGGAAGTCAACCCCGGGAGTTTGCACCTTAAATTATCTTTGTCCATCTGGGGCCACGGTGGATACTGAGGTCGAGCTCCCTCTTTTTCTAGAAACAAAAACTGCAAAGCCCCAAATTCGCTTTCATTTCTCATCATTTGCCTATCTGCCGCAGGGGCGATATTCCCACTTTGGCTTCTACCTGGCAATGATCTTAGCCTGCTCACATATGGTTGCGATTCACCCCTCTCACCATAGAGTTGCTCTTTATGTTGGTCTGACTGTGTCAAGGGTTCTGCCGCCCTGTGTACAGGTGCATTTAAATCTGACCATCTCACTTCCTTTTCCATAGGAAAACATCCCTCAGGGCCCCATGCGTCACCTCTTTCCTCCCCACGGAAGGTAACTGTCTTCGTCTGACATTTCTTGTGCCCAACTAGTGCAACTTCTTTCCTCCTCATCTCTATTCAGAGTCAGTCCATCTAACAACAGCTCCTTAAGCCTCGTACTACATGAGGTTCCCTCTGTTTCATACAGCTGTGTGCTCTCAAGTCGATCATTTTTTCCCTTCCCCTTCAATCCCGCCTGGGCTCGCATTTCATGATAAACTTTATTGATCGCTTCCCCAATGCTCCTAGAGTCAAACTCGTCCTCTAGATTTACTCGAGACGGGCCTGGTAGTGACTTGTAATCTGGAAAGAATTCCTCTATATCCTCCCATGCAACTTCTGGATCGGGATTTCATACTTCCTTCTCCAGGTGATCAAGATCGTGTGCTCGCTGCCTTCGTTTACATTGCATCTCATTGTCAAACTCTCTTCTTTTCCTTGCTTCCTCTCTCACCCAATCATCTTCTCTTTTTTTCATATCCCTTCTTTCATTTGCCCTTCGCATCTCCTCATCCCTTTGTCTTTGGATTCTTTTATCTCTTATCTTTTGTTCTTCCTCTTCTATCCTTTTTCTCTCTAGCCTCTCTTGCTCCTCAATCGCTCTCTGTTTGTTATCATATTTTATTTGCTCCTCTTCTCTTTCTTGTTTTTTCGCTTGCTCGTCTTGATATAACTGCTCTCGTCTCTATGTTTCATTTTTGCCCCTTCATCTTTCTTTCATTCCTCCCCTTCTTTATACTTTTTATCCTGCTTGTCTCGATCTTCCCTTCGCCTCACATCCTTGATGCTTTTACCATCGAGCTTTAGTAAAAACTGACCGCCCATCTATTCATTCTGTAGAAGGGCTAACTCGTCAGTTCTGTCTCTTTCTTCCTTCATCTCTTGATTTCTCTTTCTACATCTAGAGATGTGCCTGCTCTATCACTTCTTTCCTTATCTCATCTCTCCTTGTTCCTCTGGACTTTAGAGATTACATCTTTCTCAGCATTTTTCTCCAGACCCTCGTCACTGCTTTGCGCAGGCGACTCATGTGCCGGGTTGCTATACCCTGCCGCTGCCATTAGTTCCCTCAATGGGTATAACCCATCGTCTTTCTTATTCTCATCTTCTATTTCAGCCGGGGTGGGTCAAGCAGAAGGCTCTTCACCCCCCTATTTGCTACATTAAATATTCAGTCGAAAGGAGGCTGTTCAACTTTCTCCTGTTGATACATCTTCCAGAGCTCTAAGCTCGCAAGTCGCTTGTCTAGCTTCTTCCCAGTATATGGTGCAAGCAAATATGTCGCCATATGCTGCAAAACCGCCTTCGATGGTGACCCTCTTTGCGGCCACGGCATCAACATTTTGTCTGCGGTTCCTTTAACCCATTCGACACTGTACTGTCTAAGCTTGGGTGCATGCTTTGGTAATTGCTTACAGAGATGCATAAGTGGCGTTACCTCTTCCATTCTTAACCTCGTCACTTTTTAACTCTTTAACGCTTATTTACTTTGATCACAGGTTTAAAACTTTGTTTCAGAAAATCAACACAACATGAGCGTGCACCAATCATCGCAGCTCCAATCTCCTCGATCACAATTTTTCTTTAATCTTGCTAAAAAACAACCATCAAGTTCACTTTAAGTACAATCAGTTTTCAATTTTGCGCTTCTCAATTTGTCACCAATTTTTTCTCAAATATAATGTCATCACCAATGCATGAATACATAAAACAAACAGAAAAACTGACATACTCAACCGGTCACATATATTCTTCTCTACAGCCCTTCTCTGGGGTCTGTCTCGCCCTCTAAAATTGCTCCGAACAGAAAGTAAATCAATCTCTTTAGGTCTGCCTTAAATCAGACCCATTTTCTATGTCATCTGCTACGGGACTCTAGATTAAGATTTCTTCTAACGTTCTTTAAAACTTAGTCATAGGGCATAGTCTCTTATCGTGGCCTCTCTCACGATACCTTTTTACTTGCTCGGCCACGCTCAAGTCATGTTCTACTGTTAGGCTCACCTGACTCCCACAGAGGCGCTGGCCTGGTTCGCGCTGCTGTGACCTCTTCTAAGGTGATGCGCAGGGTTCGGAAGACGGACTGGACCGGGCCCCCAAATCTGGCTTGCCTGGCTCGCAGAAGTATCCTTCTGTAGGCGAAAATAAGGGATTAACTGTCTGCGGGGTAATGCAATCGGCCTCCCACTTTCCCCTCTCACCCTCCTCGAAACCCTTCTGTGATTTCTCCTAGCGTCTCACCTTAGGGTCTGGAAGGACGAGCTCTCCATCCTGCTTCTGATGCAGGGGCGCATTGGTATCCAGTTACTTCACTGGATTTTTGGATTGGTGAGAACCAAACTTGCTTGGCTTCCAGGTAAGTTTTTTGATAAGAGGTTCCCCTTGTGTCCATGCATTAATGTACTAATGCTAGTGTCTTTTTCCCCATAGGGGCCGGGGTACGGAATGCCGGGGAAGAGGCACCGACCCGAGATGAGAGGTGAAATCCTTGTAGAAATCAGGTAAGTCTTTAATGAGCGTTTTTTGGTAATGTCTTTTCATTCGCTCATTAACGCTGATGTCTTTTTTTCCCTTAGGGGCCGGGGTCCGGAAATGCCAGGATGCGGCGCGGACCCGAAATGAAGAGGGAATGAATCAACAGGTAAGTCTTAACATGGAGATTTAGCTTTCCTTATTCCCTTCTCTCTCTCACCTTTTGTTCTGGTCTTTTTCTCCCTAGACGCTGGGGCGTGACTGCGAATCCGGATGATCGCTGCTGAACATGGAGGCGCCCTGTAAAGGTGAGTGGAATGCGGCGCTGCAGCGATCGACGCAATGAGCTTTTAAATTAAAGTCTTCCTTTTCAGGATTGTCGGCGAGATGTCTCTGGGATGCGGATTTAGCAGGTAAGGACTTTTCCTTCTTCTGTTCTCTTCTTCTCTTCCTTTGCAGGTGATCCAGGATGCTGGCAGGCGTGGCAGAAGTCGGGATGCAGGAGCAGACACGGTGAGCGTCCAGCTGCTAGATGCAGAACAACACGAAGCATGTGTGGCTGTTCGGGTGGGGTTTAAATAGCCTTGGAAGAAGTTCCAGGTATGTATCCTTCCTCCAATCAGGTATGTATCCTTCCCCGACCACGCCCGGATGGTAAATTAGTCCCACAGGTAAAGTAGTTCCTTTCAGGCCTCAAGGAGGCCGGGATCCTGCAGCATGGTCTGCATCAGGTAAGTGCACCCAAGCACTCCCATAATGAGCCTGGCGCCTATGGCGCCAGGACTGATGTCTTTTATGAGCCTGGCGCCATAGGCGCCAGGACACTGTCCAAAGGGCCCCTATATGGGGTTGCTGGGTCCTTCCTTGGGGACTGGATGTCCGCTTTCGGGGACGCAGGGCTTGAACCGGCTCCCCGGGAGCGGGCATCATGACAGCACTCCCCCCAAGGCCCCTCCCAAGGTTGTTCCCTCCGGGGGTTTTGGTTTGTCTGGGAAGAGTCAGTGGAATTTCCTGACTAATCGAGGTGCATGCACATGGTCGCTGGGTTCCCACGACCTCTCCTGAGGTCCGTACCCCTTCCAATCAATTAGGTAGAACAGTTTTGACCTAAATATTTTTGAGTCTAAAATGTTTTTCACTTCGAATTCGGGCTCCCCATCTATTAGAATAGGTTCTGGAGGTTTGAGTAGTCGGGTTCCGGGTACCACTGGTTTCAGAAGTGACACATGAAAAACAGGGTGAATTCGCATACTAGCTGATAAATCAAGTTTAACAGCCACTGGGTTAATTATTGCCGTAATAGAATAAGGTCCCAGATATTTTGGGTTAAAAGTTCGAGGCCCTTTGAGTGGTAAATGTCTGGTAGCTAACCACACTTGATCCCCAATCTGATACGGAGGTGCTTCACTCCGATGTAGATCAGCATTCTCCTTGTATTTTCTCTTGGCTTGTTGTAAATGCGTAGTTGCCTCTTTGAAGGCTTGGGTAATTGTAGAATGCAGATGTTCTACTGCAGGCATTCCGGGTTCTGAGGTGAGTCAAGGTTTGAGGTTCGAGGGTGATGCCCAAACAAAGTATAAAAAGGACTGTGGCCAGTTCCAGAGTGTACCGAATTATTATATGCGTATTCGGCTATCCAAAGAATGTCTTTCCAGTTGCTTTCAGATTGCTGTAACATACACCGTAAGTACTGTTCAAGGGTCTGATTTGTCCTCTCGGTCTGACCACCGGTCTGGGGGTGGTGACTGGTCGATAATCTTACGTCGATCTGCGCCATTTGACAACATTTGCACCAGAAGTGGGCAATGAATTGGCTTCCCCGGTCAGAGATTAGTATAGATGGGAATCCATGTAGCCGAACAATATTTTCGAGGAATTCTTTGGCTAGGACAGAAGCTGAAGGTAAACCTTTCAAAGGAATAAAGACCGGCTGGTCTTTTCTTTTGACTTTTATTTTGGGCGCAAACACCACAGGACATCACAAAAGATTTAACATCTTTTCGCCAAGAGGGCCACCAAAATTGTCGTTTCACCTTTTCCTCTGTCTTGGCAATACCGGGGTGTCCCTCTATTAATGTATCATGATAACCGGAAATAACTAGTTTGTGTAATTCCTTATGTGGCAGGAATAAGCGTCCTTGGAAATTAGGTAAACCATTATCTATGGTAAAGTCTATTCCCTTTTGTATCCATTCCTGTAAGGTTGTAGGGTCCAGGAGTTGTTTCACTCTGACTTGAATGTCTTCAAACGTCTGTAACGAAGTCACGCCTAGAATCCTCTGTTCGGGAATTATTGGTACTAGTTCTGAGTTTGTATCAGATTCTCCCATTCCAATTCGGGATAAGGCGTCTGCTTTGCCATTCTTGCAGCCAGGTCGATAGGTAATCACAAAATCAAATTCAGCGAAAAACAAACCCCATCGGAGCTGCCGTGATGACTGAGCCTTGGCGGTTTTCAAATACTGTAAATTCCGGTGATCAGTGATCACTGTGATGGTATGTCGAGCGCCAAGAAGATAATGCCGCCAGGCTTTAAAAGCGGACTTAATGGCTAACAGTTCTTTGTCCGTGATTGCATAATTAACCTCGGGTGCCGAGAATTTTCTGGACCAAAATGCTACGGGATGCAGTTGGTTGGTTTCGGGATCTCTTTGGGACAGGACAGCTCCCATGGCTAGGCTGGATGCGTCAGTCTCGACGACATAAGGGAGATCTGGACGCGGGTGTTTCAATATAGGTGCGGAGGTAAACTTAGCTTTTATATCCTGAAAGGCCTGCTCGGCTTCTTCAGACCATTCAAAACGTTTATTTTTCCTCAAGAGTGCAGTAATGGGTTGTACCACGCGTGAAAATTCCGGGATAAACCTGCGATAGAAATTGGCAAAGCCGAGCATGCTTTGAACCCCTTTTACAGAGCTAGGTGATGGCCATTTGAGGATGGCATCCACTTTTCTTGAGTCCATTCGGACTCCTTTGGGTGTCAGGATGAAACCTAGAAACTCGACTTCTGTGGTATGGAAAACACATTTCTCCAATTTAGCAAATAGTTTGTGTTGGCGCAGTTTTTCAAGTACTGCCCTGACGTGTTTTTTGTGATCAGATTCCGAAGAGGAGTACACCAGAATGTCATTGATATATACTACAACACAAACATCGATGAGTTCCCGAAGAACATCATTCATGAAGTATTGGAAGGCAGCCGGCGCGTTACACAATCCGAAAGGCATCACCTGGTACTCGAATAATCCGTATTTAGTACGGAAGGCAGTTTTCCATTCGTCGCCTTCTTTAACTCGTACCAGATGATAAGCCCCCCGGAGATCTAACTTGGTGTATATGCAAGCGTCCTTCACCTGGTCAAGGAGTTCAGGGATCAGAGGCAGAGGATAACGGTTTTTAACCGTTATCTGGTTCAATGCGCGGTAATCGATACAAGTTCTAAGGTCGCCTTCTTTTTTGGGCACGAAGAACAAAGCCGAGGATGCCGGGGACTTTGACGGGCGAATAAAACCATTAGCTAGGTATTGATCCAAATATTGTCTCAAATGCAGATTCTCAGGTTCGGTAAGGGCATAAATCCTGCTACAAGGGGGTTGTGCACCGGGCACCAGATCGATTTGGCAATCATACGATCTGTGAGGAGGTAACGTGTTGGCCTGTTCCTTTTGGAAGACGTCCTGAAAGTCTTGGTATTCCGGAGGTAGTTTCATGGAGGCAGAGGTTACAGATGCTAGATTAATCTTCAGGTTTTCTGGGTAGCAGGTTTGTGTACAATCCGGGAAGGTTATTCTCTTAGCTCGCCAATCAATTTGAGGATTATGTGTCTCTAACCAAGGGATTCCAAGAATAACCTGAAACTGTGGAGCCTTGATTACATCAAACACAACACCCTCCCGATGGCCGTCGGGACCAATAAGAGTCACCTCAGTAGTGGAATGTGTTACCGGTCCAAAGGCAATTTCAGTTCCATCGACTGTGGTGATGACATCGTTGCTGGTTTTAGGACGGAGAGGGAGGTTAATCCTAGAGACCAATTCACGATCCACATAGTTTCCAATAGCCCCACTATCGATGTATGCCTTTATTGCATGCAACCTCTTAGGCTGTTCTGGATCTACGAGAACCATTGGCACAATGAAATGCGAGGTCTGAGAGTTACTTTTCAAGCTCGGCAAGCGGACCCCTACACTTGTCGGGCGGAGTCGTTTCCCGAAACAGAGTCTTCATGGTTTTTATCAGAAGCTCCTACCGCCTTTCGGGGCGGTTTTGCCGGGCAATCTCGTAGAAAGTGTCCAGAATTCCCACAATAAAGACATAATTTTAACTGCTGCCTCCTTTCACGTTCCTTTTGAGTTAAGGGTCCTTTAACCCCTCCAATTTGCATAGGCTCAGAGACATCAACTCCCTTGGGATAAGCATGGGTCTTGACCAACACCCGGGTCTCAAACCTGGACCGATCTGCTTTTCTGTTTTGAAGTCTGTGATCCAATTGGACCACTAAGTCTATATACTCTGTGCATTCTTGGGGCGGATTTACAACTTGGGCCAAGACATCTTTTAAGTTCTCCGCGAAGGTCTCGATAAAACAACGTGACTCTTTTATCCTCTGGCCATCCCGTTTCCACAATTAGTCTATTAAAGGTTGCAATATAGGATAGGAGGTCCTGATTGCCCTGTCGCAGGGATAGAAGTTCGTCATCCAGAGCCTGCCCCTGAGAGTGTCGAGCAAATAACCTTTCCATGCTTGCTTGAAACCTTTGAAAATCAAGGAGAATCGGGTCATCTTGAGTAACCAGTGGAACTGACCAATCGGCAGCGCAGCCGCTGAGATATGACAATACAAAGGCTACCTTGGTCTGATCATTAGGGAAGGCCCCAGGTCTGCATAGGAAGTGCAAACGACACTGATTCATGAATACGGCAAATCGTTTGGGGTCCCCAGCAAAGCGTTCGGGTGGGGCCAGCGGCATGTTTCCAGGTAGATTAATCTGCACAGGGTTACTGGAAACCACAGGAGCGGTGTTCCCTCCGGAACCGGGTAGAGGAGTTTGCCCAGCTTGACCTTGCAAAAGCTGTCTGGCCAGGTCATCAGTTCTTTCCTTTGATATTATTAATTCCCTCCTGAGGGCATTAGTCTCTTGACGAGCGGCATGTACTTCGGCCCGTAATTCCCCCAGTAATTGGGCCAACTGATCAGTCTCAGAACTTTCCATAGCGCCTGGGTGGGAATTTGTAGGGAGGCTTCGCGTTCTGTTACGCTCACCTGACTCCCACGGAGGCGCTGGCCTGGTTCGCGCTGCTGTGACCTCTTCTAAGGTGATGCGCAGGGTTCGGAAGACGGACTGGACCGGGCCCCCAAATCTGGCTTGCCTGGCTCGCAGAAGTATCCTTCTGTAGGCGAAAATAGGGGATTAACTGTCTGCGGGGTAATGCAATCGGCCTCCCACTTTCCCCTCTCACCCTCCTCGAAACCCTTCTGTGATTTCTCGTAGCGTCTCACCTTAGGGTCTGGAAGGACGAGCTCTCCATCCTGCTTCTGATGCAGGGGCGAGTTGGTATCCAGTTACTTCACTGGATTTTCGGATTGGTGAGAACCAAACTTGCTTGGCTTCCAGGTACTTTTTTTGATAAGAGGTTCCCCTTGTGTCCATGCATTAATGTACTAATGCTAGTGTCTTTTTCCCCATAGGGGCCGGGGTACGGAATGCCGGGGAACAGGCACCGACCCGAGATGAGAGGTGAAATCCTTGTAGAAATCAGGTAAGTCTTTAATGAGCGTTTTTTGGTAATGTCTTTTCATTCGCTCATTAACGCTGATGTCTTTTTTTTCCCTTAGGGGCCGGGGTCCGGAAATGCCAGGATGCGGCGCGGACCCGAAATGAAGAGGGAATGAATCAACAGGTAAGTCTTAACATTGAGATTTAGCTTTCCTTATTCCCTTCTCTCTCCCACCTTTTGTTCTGGTCTTTTTCTCCCTAGGCGCTGGGGCGTGACTGCGAATCCGGATGATCGCCGCTGAACATGGAGGCGCCCTGTAAAGGTGAGTGGAATGCGGCGCTGCAGCGATCGACGCAATGAGCTTTTAAATTAAAGTCTTCCTTTTCAGGATTGTCGGCGAGATGTCTCCGGGATGCGGATTTAGCAGGTAAGGACTTTTCCTTCTTCTGTTCTCTTCTTCTCTTCCTTTGCAGGTGATCCAGGATGCTGGCAGGCGTGGCAGAAGTCAGGATGCAGGAGCAGACACGGTGAGCGTCCAGCTGCTAGATGCAGAACAACGCGAAGCACGTGTGGCTGTTCGGGTGGGGTTTAAATAGCCTTGGAAGAAGTTCCAGGTATGTATCCTTCCTCCAATCAGGTATGTATCCTTCCCCGACCACGCCCGGATGGTAAATTAGTCCCACAGGTAAAGTAGTTCCTTTCAGGCCTCAAGGAGGCCGGGATCCTGCAGCATGGTCTGCATCAGGTAAGTGCACCCAAGCACTCCCATAATGAGCCACTGTCCAAAGGGCCCCTATGTGGGGTTGCTGGGTCTTTCCTTGGGGACTGGATGTCCGCTTTCGGGGACGCAGGGCTTGAACCGGCTTCCCGGGAGCGGGCATCATGACATCTACTCAATATTTAACATTCTTATCCTCATGTTATGTTTATCCCGCCTCCCTCCGTTACTCCCCTTTCATTCACTTCCCAAATATCGTTTTGCCACACTCCGTAGTTTTACTCACCATTCACATTTTTTCTTCTTCCGATTCTCGGGATTGTACGCCTCTTTAACTGCCTCTTCAAAATGCTGCCCGCTCAGCTGCTTGTAGACGTTTGTTTGTTTGTTTGTTTGTTTATTTATAGGGCGCCCGAAAACCCTTGGGTAGCTGGGTGCACAGAATAACAAGAATGCTTAGAACTTGGTTACAGGTTGCATATTACAGGTTGTTGGTAACATAAATTGTATACAGTAATTACATTATGTACATTCTTTACATGTAAGGGTTGAAAGGGGTTCTTGGTTGAAATCAGGGGAACCGTCGCACCCGCCTTCCAAGGTCTTTGGTAATTACACTAACCACTATCTACGGGGAACTTCACGTCCTGTCAGTCGAATGGCAAAAGTCATGTGATATTTGGGGCCCCTAAGGATTACTTATGGTGATGGATTTTTTACAGAACCATCCTCTCTCTGCTACCATGTGAACTGGACTTGATCCACTGCCAAGTGTCACAGGCAACTTTCGGATGTTGGCCCGAACCTGGGGGTACAAGAGAGGCAGAACATCTGTCCCACCTGTGCAGCCATAATACCCAGCACCTTGTCTAGCTTCCCCACTTGGGAGTCGGACGAGACCATCAGAGTTTAAACACAAAACAGTTTTCCAGGGTGCTCAGCCCAGGAAGCCCCTGCTGTCTGTGGCAGCATGAGAGGCTTCCTACGGCAACAGAGACGGCTCATCCAGACACACAGCAGCCACTCATCCCCCTCCCGCCTTTTGAGGGATGGAGAAGATGGATGGAGGCAGCAGGAGGTCGGGTGGGACCACTAGAGTCTTCAAACTGCAGCCCAGCCTCACAGGTCCAAGGTCCAAGTACTGTGAAGAATGTGAGGGCCTCCTCAATTCTTTTCCCCAGATATCCTCCCTTAAAAGGCTGTTGAACTGGACTTGCCAGCCCTTTAAGCTGAGTAGCAGTACCCTAGGGATGAATAAGGATGCAGATTTTATTCATACATCAATAATCGAAACAACTCAGATAATTTGGCAAAAGGATAACTGTTTAATTTTCAACTATCTAAAACAGGGAGCATAACGAATATCAACAAACTTGCTCGATCCTCTTACTCAAAGTATCTTAAAAAAAAGTGGTTCTTATACCCAAAATGAGTCATAAATTACGATAACCTGTGTCAATACCAACTTCATCCTATGTTGCAAACTACGAAAACCTACTAAGGAAAGTGGTTGGCTCTCAGTGAATCATCTAAGTATGTGATCTATATTAGTATGAGATAGTGAATGAATATAATTGGCTACTTAACATCAGGTGGGGCAACTAAGCCCTCCCTCAAAAATGACCACTATGGACGTCACTAAATGTACGATGTCCCATTGGTTACACAAACTATAGGACCCTTTATTACGCGGTCCTCTACAATTGTTTGGCTTTGAACCCTCATCTGAACTTTTCCACCTACATCTAGCAGCAAGCAGTCTGGCCGACCAGGTGCTGGTGAGCTCACCTTAGCCATTGCTTCAAACCAATAAGCACATCAATCCATCATCATCTCAATGGTCCTCTCTCAATTAGGGCTTTGAAGCACGCCCTTGAGAGTGTTATTAGCTCTTAGAAATCCAGGGAGTGAAGGCACGGTCTGCCCTCTTGCGTAGGGTGACTGTCCCGTTCGTCCAACTTCATCCTTCCACGTGACTGGAGACCATGGAATTGAGCTTCTGGTGCATTTAAAATATTATTTTGCTCTAGACCTCTGACGTCCTTGTTACTTTGTTCATGCCTTCGGAACAGAGGTTCTGTTCTTTCACACGATTTGTATCCAATGTCAGTTTGTTCTAGTTTGATAAAACCTTGGCTTCTTGAGTTCGTCCAAGCTAGCCTTTCTAAAATTCACTTGTTAAATCAAGCTGCTTTTTAACTGCGACACACTGAAATGAGGCCTTGTTGTTATGGTCCGGCACTGCTATAATGCATAGTGGAAACATCCATCCGTACATTGGTGCTTGCCGCAATCTATTCACTATACAGCTAGCCTCATGATTACTTTGTCTGCTTGCGTTTCTTGCATCTGTACACATGTAAAATGACTTCACATCTTCATCATTTCTATGGCGTAAGCTTCTTCACCTTGATCCCAAGATGTCACTTATCCTCAGTACATTCTTGATGCCTTATAGAATATCTTCATTCTTCTATATCTCTGCACCTTCTACATCCGTCAATTCAACTCTGTGTGACGTCACCATTGACCTTTGTTGTTTATTTGCTCTGATTCTTCAGTAATCTTATTTAAACGACTGTCATACTTCCTTGAATGCAAATATGGTTTTTTCAACGTGAATCTTGCCTCTAGGATTCTCTTAGGTATTGGTAATCTTACTGGTACTGCATAGAGTTCAACCTCTGCCCTTTGTCGATTCAACTGCTCCGTGTATGTCTCATATTTCGGTATAAAGTCTATAGGTAATAGGGATGGTACAGGCAATATAGGTGACATAGGTGAAGGTGGGGTGGGGGTACTTGGCTCCTCCTCTACACCGTTACTATCAGATCCTGACCCTGGGGGCGGATATGTGGGGGAGGACTACCCAGGTGGAGGATGATTGGTGAGTGGATGTGAGGCACGCTTGGGTGAGACGTGGTATCCACCATTTCCCTTTCATAAGGAGTCCGACATCCCCTAAGCCTTTATAGGCTGTTACCAGTCCCTTCCCTATTCTTCCAGTAAAACATCCAGTGAATAGATACCAGTTAGGTACTGGGATGAGGAAGAGTCAAACCAGAGCAAAGAGCCAAACATCCTCTTTTTATTGACTCACTCACACACACACACATAACATTTAAGTACTGGGATGAGGAGGAGGCAAGCAAGTGCAATGCAGAACTCCCAAGCCAGCAATGAGCAGTCTAGTCCTTTTTGGACCATGCAACCTAGCGGGAGGTTTAAAAGCAGCAAAAGCTGTGAAAATGTAGTTCACTGTGGAAGCAGATCTACGGACTGCTGGACAAGAGCAGATCTGTCCTGGAAGGTGGCGTGGCAAACAGAGTGCTTAAGAACCCTTGTTAGATGCAGAGTGTATGCAGAGGAAAGTAAGGAAGCTGGAGGCCCGTGCTGGACTACGGAGAGGGAACCAGCGTGACCAGGCAAACCTGCAGAGTGAGGCCCGAGATGCTAGAAATGCATCGGTGGTGGGAGCGAAGCCACGGATAGCCGCTGTGGAGATGGAGCGAGGCGCCGGAACGAGAGAGAGAGAGCTTGTGGCACTGGAAGCCTCGCTGGAACGCTGTAAGCACCGAACAGTGAATCAACCTAGGCAGGGGGACATGGGGACGGCAGGCGACCATGTCACACTTCTGAGAACATTAATGAATGTCGATATAAACTAAATAAAGAACTTTTGAATACCGGTCTGAATGAAAGCAAGCATTTTTTAATGCAGATCTGAATGAAAGCAGTTTTGTAGAATCTCACACTATAAAGGAACTGTGTAACTTGAGAGAACAAGCATTGGCAAGAGCAATAAGGATTTAAAGTATCTGTGTACTTTGAGAAAAAGTGATAAGAATATAAAGGAACTTTGAACTTTGAGAGAACAACCATTGGCAAGAGCCACAAGAGTATGTGAAAGTGCAACACATGAATAGTGTTTTTAGAAAAGTTGAAAGTCTTGAAAGCTTGGGCAAGGGAAACCCTTTACAACCAAGAGCTGGAAGAAGCTCTGAACTGTTATTTGAACCCGTATTATTTTGATGCTGTCATCCCTATACATTATATACAAAGAGATGTGAGCGCAAGTATAGGTTTTGGATACAGACATTTCCTTTGGACTTTCTGACATAGACTATCCTTACCTTCATATAGGTAGGGAAATACCACCTTAGCATAGGGCAAAATAGGCCTTTTTCCACCCCTCTTTTTGATATAATAGAAGTTTATCGCTCAAACTTGAGTTCAGTTGCCTGTGTCTACTTCATGATGCCTTCACAGTACCTGGGGCCAAGGAACAATCACCCTGCGCAACAGCAAACTTGGCCATCGCTGATCCGTGGTGGATGGCGGCCTGACCTCAATGCCTACCCATAGAGCAGTCTCGGCTTCCCCATGGCTCAGAGCTCCCCCGGTGTGCTGGGCCCCATCTGTCTGGGGAGGCATTCTTTGAGAACAGACAGGTTATCTCAGCTCCTGGGTGCCCCCACTCAGGACTTTCCTGCCGACTGTGGCTGCACTCGTGGAGTGGGGTCAGAGATGGAGCACCCAGCTGGCACAGTGGCTTGAGGCTGTCTTGGGGAGCGGGGTCACCCAGCTTCCTCTCTCTCTAGCTCTCTCTCTCTCTCGCTCTCTTATGCATGTGTGGTTTATGCTGTCTCAGCAGGTTAAAGCCAACCCTGCCGGACGTCCCCACCCATCTGCTTAGCCACGGCCCTTCCAGGGAGGGGATCCTAGCCCCAGCGCCCAGCCATGGACTGCTCTGCTGGCTATATGTAGCTCAAGGGATGCTCCAGGCTATGCATGTGCACGTCTGGGATGCAACCAAGGTCATGCCTGCAGCTCTCCCTCCCAAAGACTTTGGTTTCCTGGAAGCAGTTTGGCAGGTCATGGGAATTATACCACTGGATCACTAGTCAGCATCGATTATATTCGGAAAGTCAAAAGTGTCCAGCCTCTTTATTGACCCACATGGACAAATTCACTCCCTAACCCGCAATCTGGTCCTTGCATTCATTCCTATGGCCAACTACCAGATGGCCATGCTCAGAGAGCAGCCATCTGGTAGTACCATGCATTCCAGTGGGCCTGTGTAGGAAGGACCCCTGGCGGCACCCTGGTAATGGAAGGGCAGTCCCCCAGTACACCCCGGGAGGCAACAAACAGGCACTGGATAAGCAGTTGGCCCCAGAAAGGTAGGCCTCTTGGAAGAGCTTGAAGGACTTTGTGCAGGCTGGCAGGGCTTCCTACCAGCAGGCCGGCTCTGCTGGAACAGCCTTTTGCCAGGTTAATGGGGACACAGGGGTTTCGACATGGAGCCTGGGTGGGAAAGGCGAGCAAGCGGAGCCCAGACAGGACCCATACACTGTCTACAGTAATCTGGGGGAAGGTGACTAAGCTTTCTCATAATATGTGGACCCTCAGAGGGGGAGGTCTGGGCAAAAGTGTCCATCCTCCTTATAGTCCCAACTGAACAAACATTTCAAATGTGCTCCAATCAGGACTTCCAGAGCAGACTGGCCATCCGGTCCTTGCATTCATTTCTATGGCCAAGTAGAGTGGCCATCTGGCAGTGCCATTCATTCCAATGGGCCTGGGTGGGAAGGGCCCCCTGGCAAAAGACCGTCAGGAACCCAGGGCACACAGGGTCCTCAGCTGGGCAGGATGGTGCCCGACCCACGTACGAAGCAGGCACCCAAGGGCATAGGCAGCACCACTGGCTATCCTGGATCCCTGTCCAGGTTGCATTAGAGCTTTTTCCTCCAGGGAGGGACAGGGAAACTACGGGGCACACAGGGACCTCCACTGGGATGGGTGGTGGCTGACCCAAGTGTCAGGCAGATGCCCAAGGATAGGGGCAGCAACCCTGGCTGTCATGGAGCTCTGGCCGGGCACGATAGAGCTTTTTCCCTCCACGGAGGAACAGGTCACCCCAAGATCTCACTGGGCAGGGGCACGGTAGACCCACATTCGAGGCAGACACCCATGGGTGACAGGAGCTCCTCTGGCCGTCCTCGAGCTCTGGGCAGGTTGTGATAGATATTTCCCCTACAGGACCCAGGACCTCACTGTGACGTCCCACAACCTCTGCTGGACACGGGTGCGGCTGATCTGCATGGGAGGTACGAGCCCCAGGACAAGTGTAGCAGAACCCAGGCCATCCTGGGTCTCCGGCCGGGATGCGTTAGAGCTTTTGCCTCCATGGAGGGCTGGGGCGCACTGGGACCCCCGCAGGGTAGGGCCTTACATAGCTGCCAAGTTTCCCAGTTCCATGCAGACTCTTCGAGCCCTTCCTGTTCTGTTTTTCTTTTTGCACTGCATGTTGGGACAAGAAGGCCCACCCCTGCAATGGGAAAACAAATCTACAAATTCCAGCATAAAATTGGAACAAAAACCAAGTTCCAAGTTGGTACTGTCATTCATGACTCCCAGGGCTCCCACACCATCGTGCAGTCATTTGCCTTCACCTAACCGATTGGGGCGTAGAACACCTTATCCTGGGTTCCAGAATCGCCCATTTTTTGGTTCATAGAGGGCAGCATGGCGGTTGCCATGGTCACACTGGTCCTCCTGTAATCTCAGGAGCAAATCCACATGCTCCCCGGCCATGGGTAGCCATGTGACTTCAAGACGCACAATTCGGCATCAACGCCGTGTCCAGGGAACGGCATAGGCCTGGTTCCTATAAAGCCAGAAGCTTCTAATCTTCCTTCATGGATAAAGTGAAGTTTACCCGCTTTCCTGTTACGCCGCAAGGCTTTTCCGTATTCTTGAATTTCTGTTGCTGATCCTGTATTTCGTTGATTGGACTTGCCTTGGCTTACATTTCTGACGGCCTCCTTCGTGTTCCGACCTCAGACTGCCTCCTGGTAATTCTGTGCTTTTTGATTTTGTCATTGACATTGGCCACCCTAATACCAACCTCGGCCCATGTTCCTGGTATTCCCTTTACTGCTTGTTAACATTACTGATACACCCCGTTCTGTTACTGACTCCGGCCAGCTAATTAGCATCCTATCATGCTATCCCCGCTGGCTTGGTACTCCTTGGCAACAGTCTGCGTGGTCAGTATTCATACCTGCCCTTTCACTGGCCATTCATCGCATTCTTCCTCCTTTCTCTGCCCTTACCTCCTTATCCTGGTCTTCCTCTTGGACTCCTCCGGCACCCGGATTGTGGACGCTACGCTATACAGTGCCGCAACCGACTCTAGCGTGGCCCTCGTTCCGCCTGGGTTTAGCCCCTATACTAACCTACCCTCTCCTTTCGTTTTTCACCAAACCCTGGACTCCTCTCTGTAAAGTCATCAGGATAACCTACCTCTTGGCCATCTCATCACTGTTCAAAAGGTAAGAACACTCGTAGATCATTAGTGCTCTGGGTAGGGTATCTGGTAGGCTTATCACCTAGTCTAATCAGGAGTGGGTCTGTCTTTCCCTTCCAGGGGCAGACACTAGATGGTTGCTCTCCTTGCCTTACCTCCAAGTCTAACGGGCCCATCTGTTAAGGTTAATGAGTAGTTGCACTGTTGATCTTCATGCTACTAAAGCAACAATAATCAGAACGCATTCCAGACTGCATTCATTTGTTGTTTCAGCCTGGTGTCCTTTGCGGACGTTTTTATGTATCTGCCCTTTCAAGTGATTTGCTCATCTCTCCCTTAACATTTTCTTAGGGCAGTAGAGTGTATTATTTGGGAAGGACTTTTTGTTGGTGAAGAGGTTGGCGTAGATCAGTGCTCAGGGTGCAGGTGTGTCGCTGTTTCTCGAAGAGCATTCTGAGTGAGTACCTGGGTTGTTTAGACTTTTGTGTTACCGTTCATATTTTGATATCTAAAGGGTTATCCCTATAGTAAGTGCCTTCAGGCAAAGATTTGTTAATCGTATAAATAACTTAGTCTTGACATTTCTTTGTTAATAGTCTGTGGACGCTCGATAGTCAAGACAGGACACCAGGCACCTGATCTTTTCTTTTACATTTTCACATAGAATCCCATTTTGCTTGGATCAGATCGACCATGTCAGAGCTGACATGATGATCCTTGGCCAAGTCACTGTTCCCATGCTCAGTATGAACTGGACTACCTTCTGTGCTATCTTTGTCAGGTTTTCTTAAGAAGATTGTTAGAGCAGTGGTTATATGTTTTATTTTATTTATTTATTTATTTATTTAATATTTATAAGGCGCCTATACAATAAGTGGTGTTTCAAGGAGCCACAAGACAACAAAAGGGGGGTGGGAGGGAATGAGGGAGAAAGATACAATAACGGTCCTACTAGGCCTTGTGAAATTCAGATTGTGCAAGTGTAGAACAAGAAGTGTGAGGGAGGGGGACAAGGGGAAGTGAAGGACAGCACAAAAAAAGTTCTACGGTGGTAGGGGAAGGGTGACGGGGTGAACTGCAGGTTTAACCGAGAGGCCCATGGGCAAGTGTTGTGGAAAGCACATAAAACACTGGGAAGGTTGGGTGAAGACCGGCGGGAAGGGGTCTGGGACCCTGTAGAACTCAGAAGGGATCCTGGAGCCAGTCATAGATGCAGAGGAAGGAGATTAGCAGGAGAGGGGAAGAGAGACCAGCTTAGAGCTTGAGGAGATCTGGCTCAAGCCTCAGAGGGGCAGAAAGACCATTCCAGAGGGAGGCTCAGCAGAGGAGAGAAGAGACGGGTTTGCAGAGAGTTGGAGCAAGCAGACCAAGGGCTCTAGCAGGGAATTATTTAAGGAGAGAGAGTTGGATGTAACGGGGTCCCTGGTCTCAGAAAGCCTTGTGGATGATGCAGAGGGTCTTGAATTTGATCCTAGCAGCAACCGGGAGCCAACTGAGAGAAATGAGGGCTGGAGAGATGCGGTCCCTGGGTTTGGGGCAAAGAATAAGTCTTATTCTGGATTAGTTGAAGGGGACAAAGGGATGAAAAAGGAAGATTAAGGAAGAGGCTGTACTAGTCAAGCCTAGAGAGGACCAGAGCTCTAGAGATATTGAGTTTCCGGGGGAAGGTGAGGAAAGAGTGAATACCTCTGAGGAGGTGCAGATGATAGTGGGCCTTCTTGGCAATTTCTGCGATGTGAGGAGAGAAGGAAAGAGAGGAATCAAGGATGACACCAAGATTTTTTGGATCACAGGATGGAGAGGGGAGGGGGGCATAGGGTGTGACCGTAGAGAAGGAGGGAGCAGGGGTCCCAATGGAAAGGATCTCAGTCTTACTAGCACTAAGGAAGAGATCATTGACAGTGCACCAAGACTGAATGGCAGTCGGACAGTCTGGGATGAGAGAGGAGGAGGAGGAGGAGGAGGAAGGAGAGGGAAGGTTGAAGCAGAGCTACATGTCATCTGCATAACACCGTAAGTGAGGAGTGAAAGAAGAGATAAAATGGGCCAGTAGACAGAGGTGCTGGAGTAGACTGGTCGAGTAGGGCCTGGCGCCCTGTAGGACTCAGGAGGGATCAGACAGCCAGTCAATGCAGCAGAGGGGAGCATTAGCAGGGAGGGGGAGAGGGAAGGAAGAAGAAGAGAATAGGTGGGTCATGAGAAGCGCCTGGAACTTAAGGAGATCCAGCTCAGGTCTGAGAGGGGCAGTGAGGCCATTCCAGAGGGAGGCTCCTGCTGCAGAGAGAGATCTACCCCCCACTCTCTGCTTGGAAAAGCATCTGATCTGCAGATAGTTGGAGCTAGAAGAGAGAAGGATTCTAGAAGAGAGTTATTTAGGGAGAGAGAGTTGGATATATTGGGGTATCAGGCCCCAGAAAGCCTTGTGGATAATGCAGAGGGTCGTGATCTTGTTCCTCGCAGCCCCCCAGGGAGAGACTTTAAGGCTTGAGGCCAAGGATACGTCTTGCAGTCGTATTCTGGATTAGTTGAAGGGGGCGAAGGGAGGATAAAGGTAGATTGAGGAAGAGGATGTTGCAGTAGTCCAGTTTAGGAAGGACCAGAGCTCTAGAGATTTTGAGTATCTGGGGGAAGGTGAGGGAAGGGAGAATGCCTCTGAGGAGTTGCAGCTGAAAGTGGGCCTTCTTGGCAAGGTCCGCGATGTGACGAGAGAAGGAGATAGAGGAGTCGAAGATGACGCCAATGTTTTTAGACTCACAAGAGGGTGAGGGCAGGGGGCCCATGATGTCAAGTTTGAGTACAGCTAAACAGTGGCTCCGATCTACAAAGCAGATGTGGTTCCAGAATACTCCCAGCTGGACAGGACAGCCATCCTTGGACAATGAACACTGCTACTCAGACAATGAAGAGGGGAGCCCGAGGCATTGTGTGCTTGGCAAAATGGCTAAGATACTCCAGACAGATGTCGGCAGGTTCAGAACGTGGCTCCTCCAACAGGTCGGGAGAAGCTGCGTCAGACAAGGATCCAGAGACACAAGCTGAAGATCTGCCAAGTCCAAACCTCCATCTCAGTATGGTGTCCACTGCCGCAACAGTACCTCTTCAGTGGATCATAAGCTGTCATGATGCCTACCCCCGGGGACCCAGACCAAGTCCAGCAACCCCGGAAGCAGGCATCAAGTTATTCTAAGCAAGCCCAACAACCCCTGCTAGGGGCTATTTGGGTGCAGTCCTGGCGCCTGTGGCGCCAGGCTCATATGGAGAGTCAGTCATAGCGCCAGGCTCATAGATTAAAACTTACCCGATGCAGACCATGCTGCAAACTCACCTGATGCAGACCATGCTGCAAGAGCTCCAAGCCAAAAGAGGCTTGGAAGGGACTACTTTACCTAGGGACTATTTTTTTACTCGGGTGGGGCTGGGGAGGAATACTTACCTGGGACTTCTTTGGAGGCTATTTAAACCACGCCCGAAGAGCAGCACACGCTTCGCGTTATTCTGCATCCAGCAGCGTAATGCTCACCGTGCCTGCAAGTCTGCATCCAGTCTTCTGCCACGCCCACCTCGAGTCTGGAGCTCCTAGAAAAAGGGAGAAAGAAGGAGAAAAGGTTAGAACAAGAGCAATACCTTTGATCCTTATCTGAATTCCTGATCCATTGCGCCTTCGAGCTGGAAGAAAGAAGTTATTTGCGCGTCGCCTCGCCTGCTGCAGCGCCGCGCTGAACTCACCGGCCTTCGCAGCGTCTTCACATTCCACCGCATCCTTCTGCATGTTCCCGCTGCACTCCGGCACCTAAGGGGAAGACAAGAACAGCAAGGTGAGCCAAGGGAATACACAGAGGCAATATTAGTTACCCCCCATAGACTTACCTGATTTTACCACCGGGGGTACTATTCCTCTTCACGGGTCGGTGCAGCTTCCACTGCATCCTCGCCGGACCCCGGCCCCTAAGGGGAAACAAAAGCACAGCAAGGTGAAGCAAAGGGACAAACAAGGGGAAACCTCCTCACCACAATAGACTTGCCTGATTTTACCGCCGGAGTCATTATTCCCCGAGACTTCATACTTTCTCTCAGCTCCTGAATAAGGGAGAAAGCAACAGGTTACACATGGACATTATTTTATAGAACTGTGTTGGATAATACAAATCCTTACCTGAATATTATCGGTTGCCATGAGGAACTCTTCGCTAGGGTCAAGCTGCAACCTGCAAGGAATCGGACAGAGTGAAAGTCAGACATTTGAACTCCTATGAACTACATACTTACGGCGTCTTGCCGGGACTCTCAGAGTCAATATTGTTCTGGAACTCACCAATTCCTTCGAGCCAGTGAAGCAACTGGTCATCTACGTGCCCCTGCGCTCAATACAGGATGGAGAGCTCATCTTTCCAAACCATCAGGTGAGACTCTAAGAGGGGACATCAAAGGTGATCAGAGGGGAGATCAGCGGGAGTGGGGTGGGAGGTAACGCTCAACTCCACGGGTGGTTAATTCCATTTCTCCATTTGCAGAAGAATATTCCTACGGGCCAAGCTAACGAAGCTAGGTTGGCCAGTCCAGTCCGTCATCTCGGCACTACGCGTCACATTGGTGGAGACCGCAGCTGTCCAGTTCAGATCGACGCCCTTGTGGGAGCCAGGTGAGCGTAACAGAACGCGAAGCCTACCCACAAATTCCCACCTGGGCGTTATGGATACCTCAGAAACTGACCAATTGGCCCAATCACTACAGGAACTGAGGGCCGAAGTGCATTCCGCCCGTCAAGAAACCAATGCTCTTAGGAGAGAACTGATTTTGTCAAAGGAGTGAACTGATGGCCTTGCTAGGCAACTACTGCAAAGCCAGGCTGGACAAGCACCCCTACCAGGTCCCGGGGGAAATCCAGCTCCTGTGTCATCGAGTAACACTGTGCAAAAAAACCTACCAGGAAATATTCCATGAGCTCCGCCCGAACGCTTTGCAGGAGATCCCAAAAGGTTTGCCGTGTTCATGAACCAATGCTGCTTGCACTTTTTATGCAGACCTGGATCCTTCCCAAACGATTAAGCCAAGGTAGCCTTCGTATTGTCATATCTCAGCGGCAGTGCAGCTGATTGGTCAATTCCACTAGTTACTCAGGATGACCCAATTCTTCGGGATTTTCAGGGCTTTCAAATGAGCATAGAAAGACTATTTGCCCGGCACTCCCAAGGACAGGCCCTGGATAACAAACTTTTGTCCCTACGACAGGGTAACCAGGACCTTCTATCCTACATCGCGACCTTTAATAGGTTGATAGTGAAAACTGGATGGCCTGAGGTAAAACGAATCACGTTATTTCATCGAGGGCTTCGAGGAGAACTCAAGGATGTCTTGGCTCAAGTCGTGAACCCACCTCAAGACTGCGCTGAATGTATAGACTTAGTGGTCCAGTTAGATCACAGACTTCAGAACAGAAAGGGTGATCGAGCCAAGTTTGAAAATCGGGTGTTGGTCAAAACCCACGCTAACCCCAAAGGAGCAGATGCTTCAGAACCCATGCAAATCAGAGGGGTTAAAAGACCCTTAACCCAGAAGGAAAGGGAAAGGAGACGGCAAATGCAATTGTGTCTAAATTGTGGAACCTCTGGGCATTTTCTACGGGATTGCCCTGTAAAACCACCCAAGTGGTAGGAGCTGCTGATAAAAGCCATATGGAGTCAGACTCGGGAAACGACCACGCCCGACAAGCGTAGAGGTCCGCTTGCCGAGCTTGAAGAAGGATACTCAGACCTCCCATTTCATCATACCAATGGTCCTCGTAGATCCAAGGCAGCCATCGTGTATGCACGCAGTAAGGGCATACATTGGTAGCGGGGCCATAGGAAACTATGTGGACTACGAATTGGCTTCCAGGATGAATTTACCTCTCTGCCAAAAAACCACCTCACATGTCATCACCACAGTCAATGGAACTGAAATTGCTTCTGGGCCTGTAACTCATTCCACCGCAGAGATGACACTATTGGGTCAGGATGGGCATCAAGAGACTATTGTGTTTGATCTAATCAAAGCCCCACAGTTCCAAATAATACTGGGGATACCTTGGTTGGAAACACATAATCCTTGTATTGATTGGTGAGAGAAGAGAATAACCTTCCCGGATTGTGCACAAACCTGTTACCCAAAGAAAAATCTGAACGTAGGTCTGGCCACAGTAACCACAGCAGTTGTGCAACTACCTCCAGAATACCAAGAATTCCAGGATGTCTTCCAAAAAGAACAGGCAAACACCTGACCACCTCACAGATCGTACGATTGTCAAATCGATCTCATACCCGGTGCACAACCCCCTTGTAGCAGGATCTATGCCCTTACGGAACCTGAGAACCTTCACCTACGACAATACTTAGACCAGTACCTTGCTAATGGCTTCATTCGCCCATCCAAGTCCCCTGCATCTTCAGCTTTGTTCTTCGTGCACTAAAAGGAAGGTGACATCAGAACGTGCATAGACTACCATGCATTGCACCAGATAACTGTTAAGAACCGATACCCATTGCCTCTGATCCCTGAACTACTAGACCAAGTGAAGGAAGCTTGCATATACACTAAGTTGGATCTCCGTGGGGCATACCATCTGGTACGTGTAAAAGAGGGCGACGAATGGAAGACTGCTTTTCGCACTAAATATGAGTTATTCGAATACCAGGTGATGCCTTTCGGGTTGTGCAATGTACCAGCAGCCTTCCAATACTTCATGAACGACGTCCTTCGTGAACTCATTGACGTTTGTGTTGTCGTATATATCGATGATATTCTAGTATACTCGTCTTCAGAATCCGACCATGTGAAGCACGTCCGAGCAGTCCTTGAGAAATTGCGCCAGCACAAACTATATGCAAAACTGGAAAAATGCATTTTTCATGCCACAGAAGTTGAATTCCTTGGGTTTATCCTGACCCCAAGAGGAATCCGAATGGACTCACGAAAGGTAGACGCAATTCTTAAGTGGCCATCACCAAGTTCAGTTAAAGGAGTACAAAGCCTGCTCGGCTTTGCCAATTTCTACCACAGATTCATCCCGGATTTTTCACATGTTGTACATCCCATCACAGCACTCTTGCGAAAAAATAAACGCTTTATGTGGACTGAAGAAGCTGAAAATGCCTTCCAAGAGCTGAAAGCGAAATTCACGTCTGCACCTGTATTAAAGCACCCGTGTCCTGAACTTCCATACATAGTGGAAACTGATGCATCCAGTCTAGCCATGGGAGCTGTCCTGTTCTAAAGGACCCTGAAACTGGCCAGCTTCACCCAGTAGCATTTTGGTCCAGAAAGTTCTCGGCACCCGAGTTAAACTATGCGGTTACCGACAAGGAGTTACTAGCGATTAAATCTGCCTTCAAGGCTTGGTGGCACTATATTCTCGGTGCCAGGCATACCATTACTGTGATCACCGATAACCGGAACTTACAGTATCTAAAGACTGCCAAGGCCCAATCGTCACGCCAACTCCGATTGGCATTGTTCTTTGCCGAGTTCGATTTCGTGATAACCTATCGACCAGGTTGTAAGAATGGTAATGCAGACGCCTTATCCTGAACAGGGATGGGAGAGGCAGAAGTGAACCCAGAACCAGTACCTATAATTTCCGAACAAAGGATTCTTGGCATGACTACTCTACAGACTCTAGAAGACATTCAAGTAAAGGTCCAGCAACTCTTTGATCCTATAGCCCTGCAGGACTGGGTAAAGAAAGGCCCGGACTACTCTGTCACCAATGACCTGCCTTATTAACAAGGGCGGCTATTTCTGCCACACAAGGAACTACAAGAGCTAGTCATTTCCCGTTATCATGATACCCTAATGGAGGGGCACCCAGATATTGCAAAAACTGAAGCTAAAATTAAGAGACAATTCTGGTGGCCCACCTGGCGAAAGGATATTAAATCATTTGTGATGTCTTGTGGCATTTGCGCCCAAAACAAAAGTCAAAAGAAAAAAACAGCTGGACTCTTACAACCTTTAGACATTCCGCCTACATCATGGCACACCTTATTGTTAGACTTTATTACTGATCTACCCCCATGGAATGGATTTAACACCATTCTAGTTATTGTGGATCTTTTTTCCAAGATGGCCCACTTTATTCCTTTAAAGGGATTACCTTCAGCTTCAATCCTGGCCAAGGAGTTCCTCGAAAACATTGTTCGCATACATGGATTTCCGTCCGTATTGGTCTCTGACCGGGGCAGTCAATTCATTTCACATTTTTGGAAAAAAGGTTGTCAATTGGCGCAAATCGATGTGAGGTTATCGACCAGTCACCACCTCCAAACCGACGGTCAAACGGAGAGGACCAACCAGACTCTCGAACAATACCTGCGTTGTATGTTACATCAGACTGAGAGTAATTGGAAAGACATTCTTTGGATCGCCGAATATGCATACAATAATTCAGTACATTCTGGAACTGGACAAAGTCCCTTTTATACCTTACATGGGCACCATCCTCGAACCTCAGACCTTGACTCACTCCAACACTTAGAAATGCCCGCAGTGGACCATCTGCACGCTATGATTACACAAGCCTTTAAGGAAGCAACTGCACATTTAAAACAGGCGAAAGAAAAATACAAGAAAGATGCTGATCGACACAGAAGTGATGCTCCACAGTACCAGATAGGGGACCAAGTATGGTTAGCCTCAAAACATATACCTCTAAAGGGAACACAGACCTTGAACCCCAGATATTTGGGACCTTACTCTATTAAAGCCATTATCAACCCGGTGGCTGTCAAGTTGGACTTACCTGCTAATATGCAAATTCACCTCGTCTTTCATGTGTCACTTTTGAAGCCAGTGCAACCAGGGACAAGACTAACCAAGCCACCAGACCCCATCCTTGTAGACGGGGAACCCGAATTTGAAGTGAAGAACATCCTGGACTCCAAACTGATAAAGTCAAAACTTTTTTATTTAATCGACTGGAAAGGTTACGGACCACAGGAAAGGTCATGGGAACCTAGTGACCACGTTCATGCACCCCGAATGGTGAAAAACTTCCACTGAAATTTCCCAGACAAACCGAAACCACAGGGAAGAACGACTTTAGGAGGGGCCTTGGGGGGGGGAGTGCTGTCATGATGCCTACCCCCGGGGACCCAGACCAAGTCCAGCAACCCCGGAAGCAGGCATCAAGTTATTCTAAGCAAGCCCAACAACCCCTGCTAGGGGCTATTTGGGTGCAGTCCTGGTGCCTATAGCGCCAGGCTCATATGGAGAGTCAGTCCTGGCGCCTATGGCACCAGGCTCATAGATTAAAATGTACCCGATGCAGACCATGCTGCAAACTCACCTGATGCAGACCATGCTGCAAGAGCTCCAAGCCAAAAGAGGTTTGGAAGGGACTACTTTACCTAGGGACTATTTTTTTACTCGGGTGGGGCTGGGGAGGAATACTTACCTGGGACTACTTTGGAGGCTATTTAAACCACGCCTGAAGAGCAGCACACACTTCGCGTTATTCTGCATCCAGCAGCGTAACGCTCACCGTGCCTGCAAGTCTGCATCCAGTCTTCTGCCACGCCCGCCTCGAGTCTGGAGCTTCTAGAAAAAAGGAGAAAGAAGGAGAAAAGGTTAGAACAAGAGCAATACCTTTGATCCTTACCTGAATTCCAGATCCGTCGCGCCTTCGAGCTGGAAGAAAGAAGTTATTTTATGCGCGTCGCCTCGCCTGCTTCAGCGCCGCGCTGAACTCACCGGCCTTCGTAGCCTCTTCACATTCCACCGCATCCTTCTGCATGTTCCCGCTGCACTCCGGCACCTAAGGGGAAGACAAGAACAGCAAGGTGATCCAAGGGAATACACAGAGGCAATATTAGTTACCCCCATAGACTTAACTGATTTTACCACCGGGGGTACTATTCCTCTTCACGGGTCGGCGCAGCTTCCACTGCATCCTCGCCAAACCCCGGCCCCTAAGGGGAAACAAAAGGACAGCAAGGTGAAACAAAGGGACAAACAAGGGGAAAGCTCCTCACCACAATAGACTTACCTGATTTTACCACCGGAGGCATTATTCCCCGAGACTTCATACTTTCTCTCAGCGCCTGAATAAGGGAGAAAGCAGCAGGTTACACATGGACATTATTTTATCGAACTGTGTTGGATAATACAAATCCTTACCTGAATATTACCTATTGCCACGAGGAACTCTTCATTAGGGTCAAGCTGCAACCTGCAAGGAATCGGACAGAGTGAAAGTCAGACATTTGAACTCTTATGAACTACATACTTACGGCGTCTTGCCGGGACTCTCAGAGTCAATATTGTTCTGGAACTCACCAATTCCTTCGAGCCAGTGAAGCAACTGGTTATCTACACGCCCCTGCGCTCAATGCAGGATGGAGAGCTCATCTTTCCAAACCATCAGGTGAGACTCTAAGAGGGGACATCAAAGGT
This sequence comes from Ambystoma mexicanum, assembly GCF_040938575.1. NCBI lineage: Eukaryota > Metazoa > Chordata > Amphibia > Caudata > Ambystomatidae > Ambystoma > Ambystoma mexicanum. The sequence goes on along the minus strand of NC_090927.1, from coordinate 215,997,468 downwards.
GATCAGTGGGGAGATCAGCGTGAGTGGGCGGGGGGGGGGTAACGCTCAACTCCACGGGTGGTTAATTCCCTTTCTCCATTTGCAGAAGAATATTCCTACGGACCAAGCAAACGAAGCTAGGTGGGCCAGTCCAGACCGTCATCTCGGCACTACGCGTCACATTGGTGGAGACCGCAGCTGTCCAGTTCAGATCGATGCCCCTGTGGGAGCCAGTTGAGCGTAACATGAGCCCCTATGGAGGCAGGATGGTGTTGCAGGACATGAGACTGGTTAAGCCCACAAAGTTCTTCCCTGGTTTCTGCAGATGATGCAGAGGATCCCCGGTGGATGGCTTGCGCAAGGCTGGTTCCTTCAGCTGCAGTCATCTGGGTCTTCTTACCACTGTCTTCTCTCTTTGGATTCTTGGCTCCAGTGGGTCACCTCCAGAATGGCTCCTTTTATCCAAAACATGGGCTGGGGTCTGCCCCAACCCACAGATTGGATGGACCTTCACTATTCAAATCAGTAGTGACTGCCCAGTCATGTGGAGCCATCTACTTCTGCCAAGCTACAGACATTAACTGGGAGAATTCTGGATTCTGGCAAAACAGGTCCAATTCCAGTTTCATCATGTTCCAGTCACAGAAAGCAGTGACCGAGAATCCAAGGCTGGACCCCATGAAAATGCTTACCCTTATCAGCAGGTTTCAAGCCTGAGATGGAAGGAAGACGACCAAAAAACAAGATGACCAAAGGTCAGTCCTTGAAACACGAAGACCAGCTATTTTGAGTATATATGTTTCTCAAAATGGCAATATCGTGTAAGAAGGTGCAATGCACTTCAAAACGTTGTAAAACATGGTTCACTCACACCATCATGTCCTAGGCACATCACAAAGGCATTAGAAAGTGTTGCAAGGTCTTTGTGGAGGAACCTGCTCTGCCTTCCCTTTATAGGATGAGGGAAATTGGATAAGGCGTTTGACCGAATCTATGGATGAATTGTGCAGCCCCAACCAAGTAAGACCCAGAATGATCTCGAATTGCAGTGCCGCGATCATGTCGAAGACTATGTCTTCCGTGTGTCCGTCTGTAGTTGTCATGTTTAAGGGCATGGTCTGTTTGGTAACCATACCAGAAAGCAAGGCAGTACCATATGATGCCTTAACTGCCTCAGGCACGGCCTTGGACACAAAGGGGATGCCATTTTCATGGGCATATTGCAGGTCCATATAATTGTTGGTGGCACCTGAATCAACAAATACCTTGGCCCTGATGGTCTTACCGGATGGCCCAGTAAGGAAAACAAGTAACAACAAAGGTAAAGATGCGACAAGGGCACAGGAGTCCGATGGAACCAAACCCGGCAAAGGGATCCCTACTATTGCCGGGCTTTGGCATTTCCTGCCTTTCTTACTGGCTTCTTTGTGCAGCTCCTAAGGAAATGTTCTGCCAAACCACAGTACATGCACAGGTTGTTTTTCCTCCTGTGTTCTCTTTCAATGGTGGGTAAAGAACCCTGAACAGCTCCGACCTGCATGGGTTCAACATCGGTGTGTGACTGGACTGCTGTTTCGGTACGCAAGGGTATGGTAGGGTGTTGTTTCTTCTATCCCTTGCGCTCTGTGCATCGGACGCCGATTTGGAGAACTAGGTTCAATAACTCTGCAAATCCTGTGGTAACCATAAGGACCATAAGGTCTGTAGCAGTGCGGGCAATGTCAATGACAAAATCAAAGAGCACAGAATTACCAGGAGACAGTCCGAGGTCGGAACACGAAAGAGACAGTCAGAAACGTAAGTTAAGGCAAGTCCAATCAACGAAATGCAGGGTCGGCAATGGGAATCCAAGAATACGGAACAGCCTTGCAGCAAAACAGGAAAGTGGGTAAACTTCACTTATTCCATGAAGGAAGATTAGAAGTGACGCCACTGTGATTGCTTCCGGCTTTATAGGAATCAAGCATATGCCGTTCCCTGGACACAGCGTTGACGCCGAACTGCGCGTCTTGAAGCCACATGACCGCACATGGCCGTGGAGCATGTGGATTTGCTCCCGAGCTTACAGGAGGACAACTGCCACACTGCCATCCAGGAAACGAAAAACTGGAGATTCTGGAACCCAGGACTAGGTGTTCTACGCCCCAAGCGGTTTAGGTGAAGGCAAATGACCGCACAACGGTGTCAACGCCCTGGGAATCATGACATTAGAGAACCACTCCAAAAATAACCATTTTTGCCTGCACATCTAAACCTTTTCTGAAAAACATGTATTCAAGAAATGTGTAAACAGTTATGATAATAGCATCTCTTAAAAACAAACAAAAAATGTCATTACATGGGATTCATCCTGTCTCGCCTGGACTATTGCAATGCCCTCTATTAAGGATCGACTAAAGCTACTATCAGAATAATCCAAACATTACAAAACAATGCCCTTAGAGCGGCATTAGGCATTTCCAGAAGAGACCACATCTCCGAGAGCAGCCGACAGAACTGGCTCCTAACCAATGACAAAATCCTTCTAAAAACATTGTCGCTCACCCACAAATCTCTCAACAATGCTGCCTCCATCTACCTGGCTGAGAGATTCCATAAACAGACCTCCCTGAGACCACCTAGAGCAGCTAACAGAGATCGCCTCTCCATACCTAGTTTCAAACGCTCCACAATCAGAGGTAACAGCTTCCCCGTGAAAGCAGCCAAATTGTGGAACTCCATGCCTCACACACTGAGAATTAACCAATCTTACCAAAACTTCAGATCCAACATCATTTTGTGGCTGAAATCTAATGACCAGTAAATGATAACCCCTGCTCAGCAAGCAGCTAGGACTCACTGACAAAGTACCTTATGCCTTTATGGAGTGTATCCTTCCCTGCTTCTCTCGACCTGCTACCCTTGTGGTAACTACAACCACCCTACTCACTGCCTGTATACCTGTACTTATCTCCGCCCACCATATAGCTTTAACACCCTAAACCCTGTATATATTGCTTCTGTAAGATGTCTGTATCATTTGTCTATACCTCCTTGTATCCTACCCCTGAAAATAGGTACCATCTGTATATTTCCTCTTGTAATTAATGACTTGTATGTAAATTCTATACCTTTCTGTTGTAACTAAGCCTTGCATATACTTGTAACTGCTGCGCCCTGTCACCCCCGGGTATGATGTGCATTATAAATAATAAAACAAACAAACAAACAAACATAGAACAGCATCACATCCTTGTGTATTAATGAATGATTATAATGTTTCTCACATCCTAGCCACAAGCACAATGTGGTTAAATCCCTCGATCATACATTTTCTCAGTGTTCATATCACATAGTTTTATAGTATGTCGACACATTTTATTTCCATCCTTTCGGCTCCTATTTTTAGGGACCTTCATCAGGACCAGACAATTTTCAACCACAGTGAAAGTCTTCCCATGTGTATTTGATACATCTACATCTTTTATGCTGTGGATGAGAATGAATTATAGAAACCTATTAAGATATGTGCAGGCAACTCAATAAGAAATCAGACAAACATATTGCCCAATTTCTGCCATGATGGGCCTTCCTGGGAGATTTTCTATGTTCTTCTGGAAAGTGGGAAGAATATAAAATGCTGGTATCATATTCAAAATATTCTCTCTTCCTCACTAATTCAGCCTTGATCGCTTGCTAGTTGTGTTACATTTCTTATTTAATTTGTTAATCTGGCAGTGGGATCAATGGATAACTTCTCATATGCCTGTCCATCACTGACTACTAAACCCTCCTTAACCCTAACACTTACCCTATCAACACTGCATTTTTGGATACTTTTCAGCTGCATTTTTTGACTACTTTTTGCTTGGGGACTTTTTCACCACTATTTTTTCACTGACAACATTTTAGTTGCCAATATTTTCACAGGATACCAAAATATTGACATTCTTCAGTGGGTCAATGTATCATAATGATTCAGGCTCTGTGCAATCCTGGAGTGTTCTGCAGGATGGTTCATTGAAGTGCCAATCGTCAGGGCAATTTAAGATCTTTTTGCTCTGCTGATTGCACTCAACAACTGATCTTCACAGCACTCTTTTCGGCTTTCTTTCTTTCTATCACAAGTCCCATTGACACAGCGCCATATCAAGGGTTGGGCGGTAGTGGGTATTCTCTATTACCAATTGGATCCACCAATGGGGCATTTTTAGCGCAATTAGCGCACGCTAATAGCGACGCACTAATTACATCTGAAAATGGGCGTTAAATTGGCGCATTTACCCACAGCTTAGAGTTGGGGATATATGCTGCCAGACTCGTGATTGGGCAAACCCTTAAATGCGGCTGTAATAGCGTTACCACTGCTTTTAAGGGCTAACGCCCAACTCGTGATGAGGCCCACAGTGTGTAAATACCGCATTCAAATATCTGGATTTGTGGTAAACATCATGTTTCTTTCTGCTGCTTGCCCCAAAAGGGAATTGAGTTTGCAGTGTGCGCTTTATAGAGCACATTTAGAGCAACTTGGATCAACCAGAGACTTTATTTGGAAGCACTGAGCACAAGCCCTGCCCCTTACTCACAATCCCATATAATCAGCGGCCGCACGCATTGAGGAAGTGCTGAAAAGTGCTGCTTGGCTGCTCCTCCTGTCCGTGCTGACTTTGTTTTCACAAACTACAATCTTCAATTTGACTTCATTTGGAAGCATTGAGCACAAGCTGCACCCCTTACCCACAATCCCATATAATCAGTGGCCGTGCGCATTAGCCTGCGCGCATTGAGGAAGTGCTGAAAAGTGCTGCTTAGAGGCGCAGAGGTCAGCGGGGAGCAATAATATCTCTTAGCTGCTGCAGGCAAGTTTTACTAATAACTTATTTATTTGATTTACTCTTGTCATGTTTTCTGGCCCATACACACTAAAATCTATGATGCTGGCGTCAATTGCACCACAACATATAACACACGGCTTGAAGCGAACCCTACCTCCGAGTACGTCGAATTCTGGCAAACACTTGAACACTAAATCGGACTAGAGCAAAATCACTGTCCGCCGACATTCGGGACTTCTATTTGCCAGAATCAACTGCAACGAAACTGCGGCTTTTGCGTGTTCTATTGCAGCCCGCCCCCGTGATTGCCGTCACCTCTTCCAGTTTGGGAGAAGTACTCCCAACTCAAAGTAATTGTCTCACACCTCCCGACTCTTTAGTAGTGGCAGGCTTTGCTTCGACACTTGATGCCCAAAACTTTCACACCTCCCCCTCAGCCATATCCATGTCTAGGAGCGGGAAGATACCCGAACGGAATGAAACCCCCAAACTGGGGGGCGCCCCCCCGGGTGGCGGGAGAGATAGTCCACTGGATTGTGTGTACCGGGACGATACAGCAACTTTATTCTGTATTCCATGAGCGAGAGCATCCACCTCTCGATGCGCGGCGGGGGCTTGGACGATGCCCCGGACATGATCGGAATTAGGGGCTTGTGGTCTGGTCACAACAACTACAGGCTTGCCTAGAATGTAGATCCGAAAATGCTTACAGCCCCATAAGATGGCCAGGGCCTCGCGCTCAATTTGCGAATATCACCTCTCAGTCTCGGTGAGCGCCTTGCTGGCATAGGCAATGGGTCGCATGGTCCCTTGCGGGTCCGCCTGCATGAGGAGCACCCCCAGTCCCACCGGGCTGGCATCTACCATGATCTCTGACTCCCGGTCTGAATTGAAATACGCCATTGTCTCTTGCCCCGACAGGGCATTCTTGATGTCAGCGAACACTCTTTGATCTTTCTCTGTCCAGGTCCAGGCCACATCATTCCTGGTCAGAGCCCGCAAGAGTTCCGATAGCGAGGCCAAGTCGCGAATAAATCGTCCACAGTAATTGACCATGCCCAAGAAGCTCCTAATTTCCGCGGGTGACTCCGGCGGGGCCGCCTCTTGAATGTCCCCTACCTTCTCCGGGCCAGGTGAGATGCCCCCGGCGTGGAACACGAACCCGAAAAATTCTATCCGGTCTTTCAAGAATTCACACTTTTGCCGATGCAGGGTTAGTCCCAGGCTTCGAAGTCTCTCAAGAGTGCCCTCCAGACGCTTCAGGTGCTCAGCTTCCGAACTGGCGAACACCAGGATGTCGTCCGGCATGTTGATCACTCCTTTCAGCCCCGACAGAGCTCCCCTGATGGCGTTCTGGAAAACTTCCGTTGCCGACGAGACCCCGAAGCTGAGTCTCTTGAACTGGTACAGCCCCTCGTGAGTCGTAAAGGTGGTAATGTATCTTGACTCGGGGTGAAGCTCCAGTTGATGGTAGCTGGACATCAGATCCAGTTTCAAAAAGACTCTAGCCCCCTGTAGCTCACCGACAATGTCATCCAGGGTGGGCGTGAGATGCTGTTCCCTCTTGATTGCCATGTTCGGCAACCTCATGTCCACGCAGATGCGGACTGCTCCTGGCTGTTTGGGCTTCGGGGCGACCACAATCGGAGAAACCCAGGGGGTCGGGCCTTCCACTCTCTCAATGATGTCTAGGTCAACGAGTGTCTGTAGCTCCTTCTCCACCTGTGCCCTCAGGTGGAACGGGATCCGGCGATGTTTTAGTGCTGTTGGCCTCACCGATCTGTCAATGTGAAGACTGATGGGATCCCCTTTGAGCTTCCCGATCCCTTGGAAGATGGTGTCGAAGCGCTGCAATAGGGGCTCTAGGTCAGTATGATAAACGGCGAGCATGAAGTGCACTATATTTAGGGCTTTGGAGGCGGCACAGCTTAGGAGAGAGTGCGGGCTCACACTTGTCACGAAGAACCTCGCCTTAATCCTGCTCTGCCCATGGGACACTGGCGCCACAAACACTCCCTGGATTGGGAGCGGCGTGTTTCCTCCAAAAGCATATATCAGCACCTTGGATTCTGCCAACTCGGGAGGGCCTGGGAGAGCTTCATAATGTTCAGTCGCTAGCACACACACTGACGCCCCCGTGTCTATGAGAACTGGGGTGGGAACCTCCCCGATGTTTACCGTGCATGTCGGTTGTCGGCTTCCTCTGGGATCAGTGGCGATACTTGAGATGAAGAAGATCTCCTCTTCCTCTACTTCCTCCTCCGCAATATTTAGGTCCTGCAGGCCTTGCTCGACTGACGACACACCACTCACTCTCCGGGTGTTGCTCCCCCGAACTCTTGCTGGTCCCCTCGATGCCGCTACCGGGGTGGATGCCCTGCACATCCTTGCGTAGTGTCCCGGCGTGCCACACTGGCCACAGACACGAGTCTTTGATGGGCACTCCCCCACATGTGGCAGGTCATAACCACAATAGGGGCACGACTGTGCATTGCCAGGCACGTGTGGACCATCCCCCCACCTTGGTGTCCATTGCGCTCTCCCTGGGGCAGAGCGCCCAATAGCAAATGCTTCTTCGCCCTTTCCAGGGTGTGTGGCCGCATCCATCTTCACCCCCCTGGCCTCCGCCAGTTCGTAAGCTCTCCCTGTGTCAAGGATTTGCTGTAGGGTCAGACCAGGCTCTCTCAGTACTTGCCTCCTTAGCTTCCCCGAACTATACCCTTGCAGTAGCTGGTTCCGGACCATCTCCTCCTCATTCACCCACCTGCAGCAGCTTACTAGGTGTCTCAGCCTCGCACAGAACTGGTCCAGCGACTCCTCTTCTTGCTGCTTTTCCGCACACATGACAAATCTGTCAAAGTCTACATTTGCCATGGGCAGAAAATGATCTCGGAGGGCCTGCTTCACGGCATCATACGTGACCACCGGGATTTTGAGAGAGTCATACATTCTGTGGACCTTCGTGCCGGCAGAGTACACCATGATGGCTATTTTCGCGTTGTCATCCTCCTCCCCAGAGGCCCTGAAAAACATTTCAAGTTTGTTGACCCATAGGAGCCATTTCAGCCCCAATTTGGATGGTGGGCCAGTAGTGTCAAACTCAGGCATGGGGGCCAATGTGCTGTGCATCCTGCGTGGGATAGGCGCAGGGGCGCCCTCTCCGTCATCTTCCTCCCTCATGACGAAGGCCAGGCAGAGTACTCACAAATTGTTTCTTCTTGAAAGTGGGGAGATGACCCAGGCACCAGATGATATAGTGGGAGTCCAACACCAATTGATATACCATGGAAAGTTCTAGGCACCCCTTATTGTTCTTCTTGTCTTCAGGGGTTTTTTTTTTTTTTGATGCCACAGCCCTGCAGTGAGCTAGGGCTGTGGAAAGTTCCAAAAATGTGCATATCAGGCAATGGGGATTGCAGCCGGCGCACGAGCACCCTCCTCGATGGAATCAAAATGGCCGCCGGCCGTACGCGCAAGTCCGTGCCGACACGGAGCAACGCTTCCACCTCTGATGTCTTCGGAGCGTTGATGTAATGCTCCGGAGTCGTCCTCGTCGCCAGTGTTATATGGTGGGGGCTGCCCAGGGCCCACCAACGGCACTCACATGCAGGCACGCATACACACGCTAGGGACCACACAGGACGTGTGTGTTCTGCTCGAGTCCCTGGCTTGAAGTGCCGGAGGACCGCCTTTATGGCAAACGCGCATGCGCGAGCCTCCTTCCCGCTCGCGCATGCGTATAACTGCGTAAACACTACGCAACAAAACAGACGCTTTCTATAGCAGTGGCACAATGCACAACCAAGCAGAAGCTTCTGATCTCTCTGCCTGTATCGTCACCTAAACCATGCGGAACTCACATGAGAAAGTTATGACAAGCCCCTGTAATCAAAAGGTGAAAGGTCATAGTCTAACAAGTCCTAGCTTCCATCCAGCTAACTCGGACTTATCTGTTGAACACATACCCGCGGAGCTCCCGATTCTTGTAGTCACCTCTTCCCCCTTTTACTTCAATCTATCACAGTCCCCTATTATGTTTGCACATTCACCTCACGATGCATTGCCCTATCGATATCATTTACCAAATCTACTCTGAGGAAACCACCCAAAACCCTCAATTTGCAGTCTACCACTGCTCCTGCTCTAACATCATCCTCCTTTCTAGACATCACACGTATGTGCACGAACATTGCTCTTATGTCAATAGCTACATTGTATGAGAATATGGACAGTAAAACAAATCACCAAACGTCTCGAATCTTGCAACTTCTTAACAAGGAAGCTGTTAGCTTCACTAATAAAAAACTCTTAACGACATCTCATGTTGGGATTAATGCTGCAGATGCCGTAGCTTCGCCAGCGCCCAGCATTGCACCAGTCAAAATAGTTCACGCAGGACTGGACACTGCTGCTTCTCTGCCTGATCAGCCTGAGTCAACACAAGTAATACGAGCAGTGACAGACATCCCAGAAATGGATAAACCGACCTTTATCATATTCACTGACAAGATGCAAAACAAAAAAAGTGCTAAAAAACAAATGTCACTTAGAGCAAGTTGCAAATTCAATGAAAAGTAAGAATATAAAATCCAGCACCACACAGGTGGTCTGTAGCTCAAAGAGCTTCATAAAACCATTAACTATGCTGAGCAAACAAATGAATCCAGCCAAGACGGCTGTGAAAAAAGAAATACGACGTGATAGCCAAAAACAAGAAAAGGAATATAGCAATTCAAGGGAATTTAGTGAACTCACCTTATCAGCCGCTTGATGATCTCGTTTCAGCTGTCATCAATGATCAAAACTCTGAATCAGACCCTTTAATTCCTTCAAAAGCAGCTTTGACACCCAGTGTTATGAATCCTGTGAATGTGCCTCTCCCTCTAATATCCTATGAATCTCTCACACTAGATCAAAGAAGACAGGAAATTCAAAGGTCACTGGCCGCCTCTGTTGGCTCCTGGCAGATCTTTAGATCACATGCCAATTCAAAGAGAGCCAATGTATTTAACACGAGTCTGCATGGCTGCGGGCACAACAATGATAATACGACTAAAATGCAGAGTGGTTCGCTGTCTGGGTCGGAATGCATTGTGCGGGAAGAGCCCTTGAAAACAAGAAGTCAATCACCCAGGATGTTGGTGAAAGACCCTATTTTGAATCGACAACTAGCCCAGAAGACTTTAGACCTATCTTGCCATCATCTAATAATGCAGTGTAGACCTCATCCATATCCCATGCATGATTTGAATAGAATGAGTATTCTTAACATCTTCAGTGATGTACCTAGTCTGGAGGATATAGCATCGTCTGATATAAATCGAGTGGAGTTTATGGAAGATTCGAAGCTCTCTGTGGTAACACTGTGGATGCAGTCTGGAGTGGTCCTAAATGCAACATGGCAAGCAAGAGCCTGCCTTTTTGACCTGGGCTTTTCGATATTGCAAGATGCCTTTTCCCAGACCTTGCGCATAAAACCTGCTCCTGACTGCATCAAGAAGATCGCTTTGCCTCAATCTTCAAACTTGAAAGTCACTTGAATGCAAGCTGTTCCAAGATCAATGCATTATATAGATTTTATTTCATCTGATCGGAAACATTTACACTAATCATCCCAAGCATAACTACCCAAGTGCGATAATAAGAGGCAGTACAGTCTCGCAAGTTGGAATACTCATGGATTCATGCATTTAATGAACACGTCTTCCAACCATTTGAACAAGTATGACATTGTGACACTTCAAGAGACATGGCTGTCGAAGCCTCATGTTTATGATATTTTATTTATATTGTGCTCATACACAGGTGTTTCAGAGCGCGACCAGGCAAAGGGAAGGGGAAACAGGAGTGGCATTGATATTTTCATCTCTCCAACCATACTTCCCTCGAAAGGGAGACCTTTAGCAGGACTACTAGTCGCTACCAAAGCAGCTGTTGGTCTCCAACTTGAGGCTTGGTCTAATCCGAATCCATATAACTAGTGAAAATCAAAGCGTGCTCTCGAACAATAGCCCTCATTAATATCTACTGGAGCCATGGAGGTATGGACCCAGATAAATTCTTTCAGGACATTGAGATGCTCTTTGAACTCATGATGGCCAAACCCTCCATCTTCTATACTATTATAACAGCTGACTTAAACCAGCATTATTTTTCCACTGAGACTGCAGCAGAACGACCACGTAGTCGTTGATGGCTTAATCTTTTGAGCGACAGCCAGATGATCATGCTTAATGGTGCCTTGCCCGGTGATATACCATCCCAGCCCACCTGGAGATGATCTTCTCAAAAGGCAATTATATATTACTTCTATGTGGATAGGAATCTCTTTGCTGTTGCTGCTGAATTTATAGTGTACCCCCAGACCTATAGTGATCATGCGATCCTTGCCTTCACATGGAACTGGACCCATCAGTCCTCCATGACCAACCCAAATACAGCAAACTACAATGGAAATATCGTAGTTACGGGAGGGAGGAATCAACATCGGTGGACCAAAACTTCTTTAGCAAATATCAAAACCTGCTTAACATCTGCTACCAGTATTCTCAGTGAAGGACTGTATGTTGCAGCCATCCAAACATTTAGTCAACATCAATTTATGACTAACAGAGAAATTCACAAGCACAAACATAATTTTGATGCCGAATTGCAGCAAAAAAAGACAGCCTATCACCGAGAGAAAAGGAAAGGGCTGTTTCTCCCGTCTAAACGTAGAGACATTAAACTTAAACAATTAAGAACCTCACATAAAAACTGGATCAAAGCTAGGAAAGCCATCCTACTCCAGCATGACGGAGAGCATATGCTAGCTGCCATAGCAAGCAAAAACTCAGCTCACATATGGAGCCTCTTGAATAAAGCCAATCATATAATGCAGGTGCCATTACTAATTAATGCAGTCTCAAAAGAGTAGTGTACAATACATTATTCTACTCTATATGCTCACCCTCTTGAGAGTTCATGTACAGACTATGAGCCATTGTGTCAAAAAGTCAGCCTTGTATTTGAGGGAGAGGCCATCTTATTTTTCATAACCAAACTGAGCTCATCTAGAGCACAAGGCCTGGATGGTCTCAATAACTGCATGTTTAAGGAGCATCCAGTAGCCTGCTCCAAATTCCTGAACGTTATCTTTCAACATGTAATAACCTCCAATAAGATTCCTTTATCATGGCGAAAATCAATAATCGTACCTATCTTCAAGAAGGGCGATCACTCAATGCCTAACAATTACCGGCCCATCGCTCTCTTGGATGCTCCAGGCAAGATTTTTGATTGTCTCCTTCTCACAGATTTTAACCGTTGGATCACTGAATGTAATCTTCAAGATCCCTACCAGTCAGGCTTTGTTCCTGGTCTGGGCACGACAATTAATCTCTTGACCATCAGCGCCATAAAAGCTTATGGACTATTATTAAAGCAACCTATATAAATGGGATTTTTCATTTCGAAACATTATTTGATTCAGTTTCGAGAGAGCTGCTCATGGCCAAATTAGATAATGCTGGTTGTCCATCTTCAATCCGAACCCTAATACATCAATTGCCCACCAACACGGCAGTTCCATTTCGTTTGACATTGGATGGCAAACTTTCATCCCTGATTCCAACTTTCCTAGGCTTAGAGCAAGGGTGTATTCTCGCCTCAGCCCTCTTCACCTTCTCCATTTTGGATCTCAAGATGAAGCTTGCCAGCGTGATTGCGGACTTGCCCAGGTTAGGAATTCACGCTGTCCCATGGATGCTTTACGCTGATGATTTGATTTTCTTATCAGAAACTCCCAAGGGTCTCCAAAACCTTTCATCAGGGCTCGGTGAATAGGCAACAGCTAATTATCTGTCAGTCAACTTAGCAAAAACCAACATCTTGCAATGTGGCGTTAGACACAATGATAAAGGCCGCTATACCTGGGCTCTGCGTGAAACGAGACTAGAAATAGTCCATGAATACCGTTATTTAGGGCTCAACACAAATGATAGCAACTCTGATTCTCCTTATGTAAATGAGTTTAAGATTAAAATGACCACAGCAATTTCTCAAGCCCGTGCCATCCATAACAAATACGGAAAGTTCTCCTGTTCTCACCTTCTATAATCCGAAGGTGCTCCCAATAGTGTCCTATGGCGCAGAGACGAAGTTGTGGAGGCCTAGATGATTTGGGGAAAACATTGAGGGCTTGTTTTGGAAGCGTGTATTATCATTACCACGAAGTGAACCAATGCCTGTGCTTAGGCAGAACTGGGGCTTTTATCTTTGTTCAGTTTGGACAGTTGGAAGATGTGTTCATTATATGGAAAGTGCCTTTTATCAACCAAAACGGGGTCGTTGCTAAATGTCTTAGCCTTGCATTTACGATTGACTGATCATAAGTTCATTGTCACCTGGAAAAATGAAATCCTGAATACTTTATCCACGGCGGGCATTTCAACAGAACTTTTATTAGCAAATCCAACTCGTGCAAAGCAAGAATTATTGCAACAAGATTGGTTTCATACACAAGAACAATTTTGCAAATATATTGACTTTAAAGCCAATCCATTTACACAGGATAGATTTCGCACAGCAGAAGCATACTTGATGACATGTCCTTCCCTGGGCTATAGACACGCCTTCTTACGTTTTAGACTTAACCTATGGCGGACCAAAGAAGTCCTTGCAAAGTGGAAACGTATTCGGGAATGTGACAATGTGGGTAGGTTCTGCAAGGAAGAGAGCCAAACGGAATCCACAAAACCTCCAATTACCATTTGCCCCATGCTCATACCTAACCGAAAGCTCTAGCTGAAAAAAACACTTTGAAGACCTCAGAAGTTTGACACCGGAATTACTTGAACTATTCACTACTAACAGAACGTCTGTGCAAATTGCGACTGTAAAGTTTTTTTTTAAATCACTTGATTTAGATGAAGAGCGTGAATAATTAATTGATTTTTATTATTATTGAAAGTGCTTTTTGCTTATTTTATTAAGATTCACTATGTTTTTTCTACTTGCAATCTTTTATATTTTCTTTGTTAACTTTTACTGATAGCAAAGACAGCTTCATTATGTATAAATGCTGATTGTAGAATTTTATTTGTTGATAATTGTCATCATTTATATATTGAAAGGTTGTTTCATTTGTCTTTTCTGTATATATACAACCGTATCAGTTAAAAAAATAAATAAATACGAGCAAACATTGCCTTCTCCATAATTAATAAGTGTGGGCGAAATTCGTGAAATTCACCACCAATCCTGTTTCTCGGGCTGTGCGGTGATCCCTGTGCAACCACATGTTGTGGTGGTTTTCTTTTTGTGCGGAAATGAAGTTTTTTACTTGTAACTGTGGTTGGGGGGTTCTGGCCCACAAACACACAAAAACACAATTTCGTAAAACAAAAGGGGACGAAACCTCAGCAATGTCATTTTTCCCAAACGAAAATTGGGACAGACACAATTTTGTGCAGGAAAATGCCAAAAAATTGTTAATTCCACTCCGAAAGCGTAATGGGCACATTGCCCGGAATCTGCCAACGTTACAGCCGAACTAAATGGAGCCATTTCCTTCACCCCTTTCCATGGCAGGTCATTCGGATGACTTTACCGGGCTAGCTCTCCGGTGATGTGCCAGCCATCCACTGCCTCCCCCTGCTGCCACCATCACGTTCAGGAATGGAAAGTGCCACTTCAAGGCCGCTCGCAAGCAGTTGGCACGCTATCAGCAGTTCTGTGGGGAATTTCTATGCTTTTACTGGCGTCTGCTATTTCTTGGCACCTGTGAGGACGTCACCCCCTTTCTTTGTGCCCGGTATCTGGTATTCAAGCTTCTGTGTGGTCAATCAGTGTTGGCATTTCCCCGACAGTCCGGAAACTAGCGTTTACGTCACGATTTGATGTCCTGTAAGGTATTTGGAAATTCCTTTCTTTGCCCAATACACCACTACCCACTTCCCTTTATTGTAAATTCGCGCGCTTGCAACAGGATTTCTCTGAATACAGGCCAGTAAGAGTCTGCGCTTGAAATGTTTTTTTTTGTTGTTGTTGCCTGTTTCGTAATCTATATGTACTTATTAATTTATTTATTTTAGTTTTTGGTAGGGCGCTACATGCCCGCAGGCCTCAGCGCAGCAAGAAAGAGAAGCCGCAAAACAGAAGAAAAAAAAAGAGCATGGCCAGTAGAACAAAATTATTAGTCAGCTGTTTGTAGTTAAGCTTGTGTAATGGGCTGCCACTCCATCACCCATCCATCCTTAATCTTGGCATTTTATATAAACATGTGATTGGAGCCTGTGTCCAGCAGCAAGCCAACCCCATCTTATCTTAGTTGTGTGCATTTTATCGTGATCTGTTGTGAGCCCGCAGTAATGATGTGAGTCCGAATTCGTCTTACAGCCAAAAGCCATGTCAAGTGTGCAACGTTGCCACGTTATGCTCCCGTGCACCTTTCTTTACTGGTGCTTGATATCTCGTGATTTTCTTTGCTATATTTCAAAATATCCCGGGAGGATAGCTCAGCGGCAACGTGCTCGCCTTGGAAGCAAGACGACACAAAGCAACACAGGTTCGATCCCCACGTCCGCGCTTAGAAACCTTTGGGTATTTTAGCGCTTTATAAAGACAAGAAAAGAGCGCGTAAGACAAAAAAAAAAAACAATTACGCAACCAAAAATCAAACAATTCCTGTAACAGCGCGGGCTGTGCGAGCGCTTTAAAAATGCAAAATAAATAAAAGCAAGGACATGTTCAGGGTCAAAGGTCAGCATTTGCATGCACTTGCTGCCACAATAGCTGTTCCCGTTTTGGATCAGTCTCACATCTGGCGTGTAGTGATGACCTGGTCCACCCCCGTACTTTGTATGTGTCCCATACTTGCACCTTCATTATAGTGTTATACAAAATGCCAGAGCCTGTTTATTATTTGTGGCTTAAAGTCTGCAGATGTATTACATATACACAGCAATCGGACTAATTCAATTCTACTTCATGATTGTCAACACTGCAAAACACACTTTGGGTAAATTGTTATTCTTGAGCCGCGACCAGTTGACTAAATCACAAATTCCTTGCTTCCCCCTTATTTCCAATCAACTCCAACTTTATTTGCTAGGCCAGAGCTCCCCCAACCAAAAGTGTCCTCGATCAGCTTGCTGGAGGATTGCCGTTCTGGACAGCGAAAGCTGAGTTCTCTTCCGTTCCTCAAGCCCCTTGGCTGCTGGGCCTCAGTGGGCGGTTGGGCACGGGAGGAGCAAAAACCTCTCCTGATTCATACAAAGGTCACTATATAGTCTTTAAAGTCCAACTGGTCACTTGCATACTGTCACGCCCATATTCCCCCCCCCTGTTGTGACGTATCATAATTCCATCAACATTGTGCTTATGTTCCAGAAGAAAAGATCCATGCCACCCTTTGACAGGTGCACCCCATCCCCTTCATAATATTCCGATGACTTCAAATTGATCAGGCCGTGCAATTCCGCGTGAATCCCAGGCCCTTGCAAAACTTTGCCATCGCTCCGTTCAGTTTTCTTAGAGACTTTGCAATCGCCTGGTGCAACTCTGCCCCTCTCCATATTATCCGTGGTATAATTTCTGAGCACATAATTTCTGAGTCCACCAGACCGGCACCCAACTTTTGCAAGGTTCCCATTTTTATTCTGAGCAACATTCACCTCCCAAAGTTTGTTACCTTGTTGCCTCCCAGGTGTACAATCAAGACCTCAGCTTTAGTGTACCTCTGTAATAGCCCCTCCACATGATATGATAGGTTTTTTATAATGCGCTTAATACCAAGAGGTTTCTAAATGTGGACCCGGGGATCAAACCTGTGTTGCTGTTTCATCTTGCTTCCAAGGCAAGCACGTTGCCCCTGAGCTATCCTCCCGAGACAAGACATGTTCTTCTAGCTGTGCGCATCTCATACCTGGAATTCCCCACCACTGAACCTTGAAGTGTTGTGTGGTTATTTCCTCCCTTTGTGTTGTCCACCCTGCTTTGGCCCTTGTCACAAACGAGTGGCTAACTACCCACACTAGTCTTTTGTCTTTTCCTGGTCATGTATATTGGGGAAAGGGAGGCATAGGTCTAGGGGAGGCATGGTATCACAAGCAGAGACTGACACAATGGGTACAATTTGTAAAACCTTTATTTAAATCCTTGGGATTGGAAAATCTCCTATTCTGCCCTATAACTAAAATGGGAGCAGTCTCGACCATTAAATAATAAATAACTCAGTCCTAGTGGAGACTGTCAAATCAAAATGGCCTATGCTAACAAAAACCTAATGCCTGCCCTATCTCTTGTACCAAAAGCATGAAAAGGAAAAATGTCTTACAAAAGGAAAAATCTGGGTTCAGATGATAATATGGTTGAGCCAGCTCTCCTCCCCACGTTAGTCCTCACTGAGTAAGGCGATCCTTGTAGGCAGGATGACACACTTTGGCTCGGCATTCAACACAATATACACAGTTCAAAAAGCTGTGGATCAAGGCCTGCATGGCCTTCCACACTCGAGACTCTTTCTCTTTCTTCCAAAATAATGTCTTATCCAAAACGTTCCCAAAAGATATCTCTCTGCCGGGCTCAGACCGTTCACCGCGCAGTTCTTTTAGATCTCACTCAGTCGGGCTCAGATCTCCTACGATAAAGTTCAACACAAGTTGCAAGGGGGCTCCCTTCCCCAAACTTATTTAACTTCGGGTCTCCCTTTGTTGGGCTCGGACCATTGACAATAACTTTAAATGCAAAGTTCACTGTATTACTTTTACTCTTTCATTCTCTTGGAATTAATCTTCCTTTTTCTTTTACTGCTCATTCGCTTTCTCTCTTTACGCAAAGTACCTTTCGCAGAGACTTTCAAGTGGGTTACTTCCTTTCATCGGACCACTCCGTTACTTAGTATCGCTAATTTCCCAGCTGTTCTTTACATCAAAGTCCATTCACAGGTCTGCCTTTCTTCGCGTCTCATCCACATGTGTGCAGCCTTCCCTTGTGATATGATGTTGCTACTTCCTTCACTTTAACACACACCTGTCTCTCGGATTGCTTGCCAACTCACTGGCTGTGTGCGCTTCTTTCTTGTTTGACCTTTTATGATTTTCGAGTTAAGGTTAGTACCACAGGTTCGACCTCGCCTCCCCAACCCTGCGATTCACCCGGGAGGGTTGCTGGCATCCTTGAAACACAATGCAATCTTCACTTGTGGGATCTGGCCTTGTCCATGCGTCTTTCGGGTCCTGTCGGAGGCACAACCTTCAATAGGGATGCCTTGGGGATTTCGGCCTGCTGCTCTTGTCCCTTGATCTGTTGCTGTGCTCCAGTAGGTGTGCCTTTGTCCCGGAAGTTCTGCTTGTTCTCGTGTTCTGCCTTGCTTAGAGTGCGTCTTTGGTTTCTGCCTTTATTCGTGGGAGGAGAGCTAATTGTTATCAGGCATATGCATTTAGGATGAAGTGCCTGACTTTGCCTGACCCGATTACCGGGATATGGCCAGTACGATGTATGCAAGTCAGTGTTGTTATTCTCAGTCATCTTCTTCCTCTGCACAGTGTTTGTGTAAAAAGGAGGGGGCTTGGGATCTCGGAGTATCCTAAAACATAGGATGGGTTTGATATACAAAATATGGGTGAATACCACGTCTCACCATCGGCTATCTCACCCCCACTCCCTGAAGGCCCCTCATCCGGGTGATTCTCCTGAACTGGTCCACCACCAGGGTCTGGATCCAAAGGTGATGGCCGTACCCTGGCCACCTGAGAGAGAGATCCCAGGGGACTAGCGGGTGAGACACCCTCTGGTTTCTCATAGAGGGCATAGCAATAAACTCTGTCCAATCACATATTGTCCAGCCTCACGTACCTCTTAAAACAGTTTGACTTCCAGCCTCCAATTCTCTTAATGGCTTCCGAGGGCATGCAAGCCCCCACTGCTGACATGGCGGCTCAGATCTTAAAGGAATGGGTGCCTAAGACCCCCTCTGTTACTCTTTTGTATTTCGGTGCCAAATCCATTACCCCTTAAACTGACATCTGCTCAATGCTGATTGGTCCACATGTAATAATAGCGGGCCTATTGCTGCTGCAGGGTCTCCTTGCTAAATATGCCATGAGGCGGCACACCAGGCAGCACAGGCTGTCCTTGATGAAGTGCAGCACTATTGCCCTCCCTTTTCACATCTGGTCAGTTTTTGATCTTCAAAGGTGTAGTTGTGCTGTGTCCACTGAAACTGTTACATCATCCATCTTCAGGAAACCTATTGCTCCCCCTTCCTTGTTGCATGGTACCAGCTCACTGATCCTGAGGGCCCAGAAGAATGCCAAGGATAGGGCTGCTCCAAACATTGCTGCTTTGAAGCTGTCTCTGCAAATTCCCCTCAGCCCTTTGAGCATGCGCTGCAGTTTTATTATGTCTATGGGGCTATTTGCCTGGCCAATCCCTTCATTGCCATCCTTACATAATGCTCTTTCATTGGATCGGTCTCTCTCCCCAATTTATAATGGAAGATAGCTACCAAATGGTATGCAGCCCAGGCTCTGCACGTGTGATTGCAACAAGCCCAACCAACGAATGATCGCACTGGCACCCTTCCCTGCTCCCCCAGTCCTTCCCTGGAATTAACAAACGTGTCCCAACAGTCTTTGCACCTCTTCACCGTGTTTGGAGCGAGGGCTTTCTCGAGGAGGGTGGTCAAATCTTGCCAATTGCCTCCCAGAGCTGATCTCTGAGTGGGGTCATCCTTTTGCTGGCATCTGGGCGCGTCTCTCTGAATTGTTTCAACTGTAAACGAGAGAGAGCGTCGGTCAATATGCTCTTAACCCCAGAGATGTGCCTGGGCCGCACCTCTGTGTTTAATCTGAGTAGGCTTTCTGTCAATTCCCTGAGTAAGTGCAGCACCCTAACACTGCTTGTGTGACCTTTGTTTATCATCTGAACGACCGCTAGGTTGTCCGACCACAACATCACCCTTTTGTTCCTGAGCTGGTCCTGCCATTAGTGAAAGGCTACTATAATGGTGAACAGTTCCAGCAGTGTGATGTCTACTGGGAAGCCCCCCATGCTAATTTTCCAGCGATGGCTGCGCTCACCACTCTATATCCAACATTGCCTCAAACCCGTGCTTTCCAGATGCATCAGTGAAGAGCTGGATGTTTTCGCTGTTTGACCACTGATCTCTCCGCAGAAGTACACTGTTAAATTTGTCCAGGAATATGTCCCACATTTTGAAATCCTCCTTCATGACTCTGCCCAGTCATACGTGTTGTTCTGCATGTTGCAGCTCTGCTGTTTTGATAGATATGCTTCTTGTGAACGCCCTCCTGGCTGGTATTTCCTTTCCTGCAAAATTCAGTTTTCCCGCTAAGGACTGTAGTTCCCTCAGCGCTGCTTTGTTCCTCCCTCGCAATATATCTATTGCTTTCTTTAGGTCTGCGACCTACTCCCCTGGTAGTCTTGTCTTGCCCTCGACCATATCTATTTCTATGCCCAGGAATATTAACCTGCTCAGGGTGCCTACCCTCTTCCCTTGTGCTAGCGGCACTCCCAGTTCCTTAGTCAATAGCACAAACTGTTCCATTAGCTCTCTGCACTCCTCTGTACCCTCTTGACCGATAAAGAGAAAGTCATCTAGATAGTGAACCACTCTTTTTCTTCTGCTTTAGTGCCCATTCCAAAAACGTTCTCCATTTCTTAAATAGTGCGCAATATAACAAATACCCCATTGGCAGGCATTTATCATAGTAGTACATCCCCTGAAATTTGAATCCCAGCAGATTGTAACTTTCCTGGCTGATGGGCAAGAGTCTGATGGCTAACTCGATATCAGCCTTTCCTAGAAGGGCCCCCTTCCCGGCGACCCTGACCATGTCCACTGCATCGATAAATGACGCGTAGTTCACCCTACATAACTCTTCATCAAGGCCATCATTTACTGACTCTCCAGCAGGGAATGACATTTGGTGGGTGAGGCCCTCGGAGGAGAAAACCCTGGAATGCCCCTCCCATAAGCTGTCCACTGCTTTCACCTCCCCGCTTCCCAATATTGGCTGCTGTCTGGCACTGGCTGCAGTCACTGCAGGTGTGGGACTTCCAACTGCGCTTATACACTCCTCTGTTGTCTAACTATAGAGTTGCTGCCCCCCAGGTTGTCGCTATACTTGTCCGCCCCCAAAGGCGTGTCCCCCTGTTGGCTAACTGGCACTGTGCTTTTCCGAAGTTTACCCCGTGATTAAAAGCATTGACATTGCCACGTATCAACTGACCATTAATACCCCTGCCCTAAGCCTGAAAGCATTGCATTACAATACCTTTCCTTTGCTCCAAGGGAGCAGGTCCCTCCGATACCTCTGCTGCCGTGATGGCGGCACGCGTGCTAGGACCACTGCTGCTCTCCCTTGGGCCTTCCCTGTCTGGTGCCGCTTGGTGGGTGCATATACTTTTTTCCTCCTTTTGGCCACTGGCTCTTCTTCCCACACCAAAATCAACTCATCCAACACCTGCTCCTCTGTTGACGCTGGAAAAAGGAGTGGGTATTGCGATCCACTCCTTGCTGACCCAACAGAGCCCCCATGAAGCTCTGCCACCATTCTCTGCAGCCAGTTGGGGCTGTGCTTCGGTGCAACTGACCTTGCCATCTGTATAAACTGATCAAGATCCATTTTGGCTTTTCCTGTGGGCAGGGCTGCCTCTGCCCTCCCTGCATTCATCTTTCTTTTCCTTCTGAATTCCCAACAGCCGCCGCTCACCAATCACACCAATTAGTGATGTGCCCTTGCCCCCATTGAGCTCCCAATGTGATCGATGCTCAGATTTAGCTCCCTGGGGGTTTGCAATTATTTTAGAAAGTGTTTGTCTCTTCACTTTCAAAAGCGCTGCTGTGCTTGACCCTCGTGGGTGCTGCCGTCTGCAAATGACGTGCGGCTTCGCTCCCCGCTGCCAGAATCTTTTCCTCACTGCATATCTGGGGAATGCTGGCGTGCTGCAGACTAAGCATCGGCATGCTTGTTTCTCCTTGTCGCCTCGTTCAGTGGCACTGCTTCCTCAGGCGTGCTGCTTACCTCTGTGCGGCCTCCTCAGAAGCGCTGATGTTGGGGGGTGCTCTACCCCAAACACTAGTTTGGCTGGAGATTCTTCGCATGCGGGTCCATAAATGCCTGGCACCGCTTCCGTTCAGCTTGCTGCTTCACAAGTGTTGCTGCGCTTGTACCAGCTGGGTGCTGGCGTCTCCACACAGCGAGCGACTCGGCTCCCCACCATCCAGACTTTTTCTCATTGCAACGCTGGTGACCCTTGCAATACTCTGCGTCCTGTTTCCCAGTGTAACCGGCAGATGAGTTGTGCTCTGCTTCACCCCCGGCCTCGCCTGCACAAAAGCTGGATAACGAATGCAGGATGAAGGGCGACGTGACAAATAACGCTGCCCTGCTGGATACTCCTGGGCAGTCACGAGCGAAACAACATTGAGAGAGTCCTCCTGAGGCAGAATGCCTTTTGAATGCCCCTGGGAGCGCCGGCCCCCTATTGCCTGCCCCCCCTACCTTCCAGCTATCCCCTCTTTCCTTTTCCCAGGCCTGCAGCCCTTTTTTCGGCTTCCGCCCCTTCTTTTTGTAAGACACAAAATTATAAACCTATGAATATAGAATAAGATCATCAGAGACACAGAGATAGACAGTAAACGAAAAACAGGTTTATTGTGCATGTGTTGGCTCATGTTCAACACATTCCAAGGGAATTAGTGAAGTGAGCTCAATTACAACAGAGGAGTCTTCCTTTCATACACAGTGGCGCACTGACGCTGCCAGCCGCCTATACATTTTACATCTGGTTACAGAAGTCGTCATTGCATTTCAGAGAAACATAATGACTTCTGGTTACGTACATACATTTCTCATGGGCATATACTGTCATGTACAGATATTCTGGGAAAACATATTTGTCAGTAGTTTGTGTCCAAGCACAGCATTATAAGTTCATAAAATCACATGCAGTTCCTGAACCAAAAAGACATTCTCAGTTATACTATCTTTGATTTAGTAACCAAAGGTCTGTGCTGAGAATAGCTGGGAGTCTGCCAAAAGACACGCTCTTCTAATAACATCTCTTTGCTTGTGTTCAGCTGCGTTCAGCAGTTATCATGAATACATTTCCCTGCGCACTCAGCAAAGCCTGATTCATAATGGACAAAGCCGCATTATAAAATGGAGTTTATCTGAATGAAATATGTAGTAGTTTAGGCTAACCAGAATATATGCAGTTTCCCATTTTGTGTCCCCCATGGGCAGCGGCAGGTTGAAATTGTTCTTCCTTGGAGGATAGCTCCACCTCCCTCTTCATCTCCACCATGACTTCAGCATACTTACACCATCGTTCCTGTACTATCTGATGTCACTTGTCCATCTGAATGTATTCAGCCATTTTTATTCTTATTACTGCATAGTTAGTTTTGCTGTTGATTAAAGGTTTAATTAATTCTACATGCACATTTTAGTTTTAATTTATGGAAATCCATGGCACGTAATGGCATCCACTTAAACAAACTTAAACATACCCTTAACAAACACTACCGTCAGGGGCGTTGCCGAGCAGGGGAGGCATGAGGTCACTCTCCCTGTGAGTTACGGACATGGATGGGGACTAATGGCTCTTTATCCCCTTGAAGCCTAAGCGAGACAATAACATCTGGATGCGGGGGCTTGTAGGATCACCAAGGACTGATGTAGAGGGTGTTCCCCCTCATAATTAAACAGACTAAGCTGTGGGGAAGTGCTGTGCAAGATGATTCCTGGATTGGGGTGAAAATCGTGTTGCAGCAGTCGCGGTGTTGGATGTCCCTCTAACACCCATGCAGCGCTTTGAGGCAGTGAGCGAACAAAGTAAGGTGGGGGATGGAGGAGTGAGGGCCCAACCATGCATCTGATGGCAGTTCCGGCCCTGCACCCGAGTGGGCGGTGAGGTAGTTTGACGTGGAAGGGCAGCACGTAGCAGCCTGCATCGTTGCTGCATTGGAGGTGGCAGGGAACACCACAAAGTACCTTACGGTGCCAACACCACTTGCGGGAACCATCAGTGTGCTTACAGTGAGTTCTGGGGTGGGGGACTGGAAACGTGGTGGTGATCTGGTAGGGGGGCTTGCGAAACAGGGCAAGTCACCCCCCTACCCCCAAGCTGGAACTGCTGAAGCACAGGCCCCTGTTATGAGGCTATAAACAAGTGGTGCTCCTGTTGCCATCCTGCCCCCGATCTCCATCTTAGCCACTGACCCTATTTGGAGTCCCTAGTACTATAGAAGAGGACTGTGAGCCATCCACCTACGCTTAATCCCGGTTACAAGGCTAACACTAAACTCAT
Source organism: Ambystoma mexicanum (assembly GCF_040938575.1). Lineage (NCBI taxonomy): Eukaryota > Metazoa > Chordata > Amphibia > Caudata > Ambystomatidae > Ambystoma > Ambystoma mexicanum. The sequence goes on along the minus strand of NC_090927.1, from coordinate 215,973,355 downwards.
GCTAAAACTAGACACCCAGCATTGTTAAAATTGAACGTATAAGTTAACAGCTCCTCAAAAGCCATGGCATCAACTTAACACAAGTAACTTCAAACCTTAGATATTAAAGAATGACTCACTGCAACAACTCAGAATGAGACCACCGCCTCAGCAACTACCTCTGCTTCCCATAACAGTGCCAGAGCCACTAAAGCTGACATCTCCTCACATTTGAAAACCTTAAAAAGGACATACAACTCGAGCTCAGGCAAGATATATCCGATTGAAAAGCAGAATGTCAACGGGTAGTAGGCAATCTCAATAAGCAAGTCGTGGCACTTCTAAGATGCATTGGGGTGATGGAATCAAACATTAATGGAGGTCTTCAGCAATCCAGTTTGTATCGAGAGACAGCTCCTAGAGGTGGAGGAACAGCAGGTCCTGATACTCACCAACATTGAGGATTTAGAGAACAGATTGAGGTGGAATAATATCAGACTCAGAGTGGTCCTGACTGCGATCACCAACATGAGCTGGGGAGTTATGCTCAAGAACTGTTCAGTGATATCCTTGGTCTTCCAGCAGAGGCAGACGTGATCTTAGATTGCATGCACTGTGTCTTCTCAACTTATCAAAGGAAGAACGGCTTTCACGCAGATATGCCAACAAGGGTGCATTTCTTTCACATAAAGGAAAATGATATGAGGATAGCTAAGGACACTGAATCATATACCGTCTGATGAGCAAAGATAAGTCTATTTCAAGATCTGGTTGAGATGGCCATCAGTAAAGGAGAGCTATTATTCAAACATGAAGGTGAGATGCACCAGCTTAATTCGCTGGAGGAAGCATCCTCACTTCTGGGAGTGACCTTCCCAACCATGGTGAATCAGGCCCCTCTGCTGAGTACGAGCACAGGCCAACAGGAACAGAGAAGAAGTGACAACGTCAACGGAATGCAATGATAGATCGCCAAGAAGAGGACCTGGACTAAGGGTCACATAACCTTAGCTGCTTGATAAACCTGGTTCTGACAGAGTATGGGACACACAATTTTCGAGAGGTTAATGTTAGCATTAATGTGTTATAATATCTATCAATCTATGACCAGTGGAATATGCTTCCTGGCGGGGGTGATTGTAAGATATGTTGAAAGTAAGTTAACTTTGTTGTTTGTTGAGGGCGGAGAGACATTCAACACAAGACCCATAACGTAGGTTTTCATGGTGATGGGATATGCAGCCCTGAATAGACCCTATGTTCATTGGCGGGTACACGACTTTTACAGCCAATTAATAATTTATGACTGTGCCACTTAAAATAGTTTCACTTAATGTGTAGGAGCTTAATTCCCCTTTGAAAACAAAGGATGCAGATATTATTCTACTCCAAGAAATACACTTGAAGAATGAAGGCTAGTTGAGATTGCATTCTTGGAAATTTCCAAAACAATTCTTCTTATCAAAAGTAAAAAAAAAAGAGGAGTAGCTATTTTAATTAGCATTAAGCTGCGGTTTAAGATGAGACAGCTCCTTAGGGACACAGAAGGGTGACATGTGGGTCTTAATGATGAGGTTGTATTCAGAAGAATTTCTATTTTCTCAATGTATGCCCGTTATGAGCACCAGTCCAATTTTTGAAATCAACTCTTCCCAACATTAGCACAATTCTCAGATGAGGAGCTGCTTGCGGGGGGCGACTTTAACACAGTGATGGATCCATCTAAGAATTGCTCCACTATTTCATCCCTCACCAGTGCCTCCTCCTCAACCTCCCTCACTCAAGGAGTCTTTGACTTGGTGCTGTAGTTGTTTGGCAGATCGCAATTATGCATTTTATTCCCATGTCCCCCATAGTCACTCAAGCATTGACATGTTCTCCTTCCCCCATGCCACACTTAATTCAGTCCAAGGGGTGACAATATGGAACAATATTAATTCGAACCATACCTTGACTAATCTGATGATCTCATTGGCTCATGACCCGGTCCCAACCCCATTTAGATGGTGCCTCAATGACATGTTCCTGTAGGACCATTTCCTAGTCTACAGATTAAAGAGCACATCTCTCAATCCTTTCAAATAAATGATAATGGGAAGCAGGGGAGTTGCTAGGTCTGGAAAAGACCCGGGGCTACGCTGATGTCGGAACTGTTGGGGATGGGGGCTAGCTAGTCTTTTGGCTGTAGCTCCTGAGATTCTATCCAGGGCTACAACTAAAAGATCAGGGGCTATAGCCCCCCTAGCCCCTCCTAGCAACGCCCCTGATGGGAAGATCCCACAGGAGACAGTATGGGAAGCCTGCAAGTCAGTGGTTAGGGGCGAATTAATCAAACTATTTGCGTTGCAGCTCAAATTTAAACAATCTCAACTGGAAAGCCTAGAATCCCAGATTACAGTAATGGAAAGGGAACACAAGCAAAGGGGATTCCATATGGTCTATCGTTGATTGAGAGAGGCTTGAGAAGCCATGAAACATGACTCTCAGAGGTTGCTACCAAGTCACTGCTGTGCATTGACCAGTTTCATTATACCAACAGCAACAACACAAATAGGATCTTAGCATATAACCTCTGCCAGCCTGGCACACAAAATTATATTTACAGGCTTAAAGATCCAGGCAGGGCCCTAAGGTCAGATGAGCCTGTGAAATTAAAACGCCTTTCTGAATATTTATGCCACATAGTTCACAGTCGAAAATTTAGACTTGGTGTGACAGCAGGAATACCTCAGACACGCCCAACTGCGTACCTTAGCAGAAGCGGATAGATAGGCTCTTGATTTCCCGGGTTGAGGAGGAAGAGGTTTTGCAAGCTATTAAGACACTTCCAACAGGCAAATGTCCTCTAAACTTGTCGACCCTCTCACAAAACATTTTTACCATTGTCTGAAGACAGGCTCGGTCACAGCCTCGATGTCGGACTCAACACTCTTTTGCTTAAATCGGACAAGGATCCAAAAGACTGTTCAACATTCAGGCCAATAGAGGTTCTTAATTCTGATGCCAGAATGCATTCTAAGATATTGGCGAACCACCTATCCCCACTCTTACCCAAATTAATAGGCACAGGCCAGTTATAAGCTTCATCTTAAATAGGCAGACCCACGATAATATCTGTAGGATTCTTACTAGAGTCCATTACTGTGACATAACAAAAACTCCCTTGGCCCTGCTTGTTCTAGACGCAATGAACGCTTTTCATAGCATTGACTAGGGGTACTTGACAACAAATCTTGTGCACATTCAAGTTTGGGCCTAATTTAATCAATTATGTCCTTACAAATTTTGCTCACCCCCCCCCACTCATTACAGCCAAATGAATAGAAGATATTCAGATTCCCTCCCACTCTATTGTTGCACACACATCAAGGTTGCCCTTGTTGTCATTATTCTTTGCCCTGGCCTAACCACCCATAAAACTGACATGTCATTCCTTACACAGCAATTCCATTTCGCACAGCGAGTAGAGAGCTCGCTTTGACATCTTTGCAGAGCCTGCTGATGCAGGTTCGAATCCCGGCAGGGCCAAACTCAGCCTTTCGTCCTTCAGAGGTCGATAAATGAGCACCACACACCGTGGGTAATAATAAGCAGCGCTCAGATGCCTGAGGGTTCGTAGTGCTCTATAAATGCTAAATTACTATTATTATTATTATTATTATTATTATTATTATTATTATTATTATTATTATTGTTATTATTATTATTATCATTATTATTTAAGCAATAGAACCCGAGCGTCGGGGGCATTTCCGTCTCAGGTAATGCCCCGGGGCCCATAGGTAAGGACCCGAGCGAAGAGCTCCCTTTGACATCTGTGCAGAGTCTGCCGATGCAGGTTCGAAACCCGGCAGGGCCAAACTCAGCCTTTCGTCCTTCAGAGGTCGATAAATGAGCACCACACACCGTGGGTAATAATAAGCAGCGCTCAGATGCCTGAGGGTTCGTAGTGCTCTATAAATGCTAAATTACTATTATTATTATTAAATGGCAACTGGACAAACGTAAATATCTGGGCATATTTATCACGCCATCTCAGGATGCATTACATCAATATAAATTGGCCGAACTCTGGACATTTCTTTGCTGACCTGGAGAGATGGAAGAGAACTGAACTCTGGTGGAAGATGCAGAGCTATGAAGGTGGACTTGCTGACATGCCTGCTTTACGCTTCTCAAGCATTGCCTAGCAAAATAACACTGGGAGCAATTACCAAAATTGCAAGTGAAAACGCCTGGTGGCACTTTATCTAGCTCAGCAGTCCTCCCATAAGAACCACAGTGTTGCTAACATGATCTACATGGCAGGGGGGCATTGCCAGGCCGAATATTCCGTAGTACTTGATAGCAATGGAGAAATCAACAATATTGGACTGGGTCGACACCCAGCTCAATACAAAATGGAAGGAAATAGAGCAGCTTGATCTTGCCGTTCATCTACACCATTGACTATGGCTCTCCCCCAAAGATTGCCCCACAAAATGATCTATGTGCATCTCCCCCTAGGCCAACTTTTTTTTATTTGGATACGGTTGACAAAACAATCACTCTATCCTCCTCTCCTTCCTCTTTAGCTCTAGTTTCTGTGAATCCCGGCTTCACCCAAGGGCTGGAGGGAATTGCCTTCAGCAAGTGGCGAGGGAGGGTCTCAGTACATTGGGTCAGATGTATGAAGAGGGAACCCCACTGACTTTTGAACATTGCAAGACAGTTTTTCTCTAGAGGAAACGAAAGGTTCTGTTGTACGCATTTACTGAATTGGGTATCTCAGCCACAGATTAGTAAACATGGGGAACGGAAAATAACGACTTTGGAAAAGTTGATATCCTTCAATATCAGTGAATAGCATTTCTAATATATATAAGGTCCTGAATGAGGGAATTATTAAAGAAATGCTTGTCTATATGAAACGATGGAAGGAGGAGCTGCGTTGCATGATCTCCCAAACCTCCTGTGAGCACATATGGCAGAGGGCATCCAAATTCTCGATTTGTATTACGATAATGGAGTACACGTTTAAAATAATATATCCATGGTATTTGTCTCCGGATAAAATCCATTAGATATCCCCAGAGGCTTCTCAGAATTACTGGAGGGGGTGTGTGGCGATCTGATCCATGGCGCATATATGGTAGCGTTGCCCCACTATCAAACCATTTTGGGCAGAGGTCATCAATACGATACAAAAAATAGCAGGCCTCCAACTACCACTATATCCCTTAGTAATTCTTCTGGGGAATGTAAACAAGCAATAAAATTCACTTTGGGGGCAACGCACAATAAATTAGCATAAACCAGCAGCTCACAGCTGCGCAATTGGAAATCAACAGTAGCCCCCCCACCACTACATTTGTGGTGGTCCATGCTTTGGCATGTATGTGCTATGGAGAAGATCATATCCACTCTTTATGACACACTAGCAAACCCGCCCCAAATGTCCCAGCAGGATTAGAGGGCTGGAATAAAAGCAAATGCTAAAGATGCTGGTGCAGTCTTAACTATGGTGCCCTGTGTCTCCCATTTAAATTGAGTAGCAAGTAAGCAGTAATTTCCTTTAGAAAAACTGAGTGCAAATTTGTTGCACTTAAATGCAAAATAGTTTTTTTGTAAAATTATGCACCACTTAATAGAATCCTTGGTTCATGCTGACATAGATTCACACAGGTCATAGTGTATTCCCGACACACTTTCGCGTAATGTGATGATAGGCAATATTTTGCGTGTTGGAGTGAGTCTAATCATAATTGATATGTTTGTGAAAAAACAAAAGTAGCACAGAGAATTCATCATATTCTTAGAAAATAATGCAAAGTGTTCAACCCTTGCAGTCCCTTCTGTTGGAATGCATAAACAGACCCAGACTTAATGTAACATGAGAAGGATGTTTTAACAATGTGCATTTTACTGGGGAAGATGTAATCTTCAGCACAAACCTTGTTGAGCTGACTAGAAATTGAACAGGAATAGATGGAAAGCAATTCACATACACACGTGTATTTAAAGCTGCAAACACAGGTGAAGTGGATGAGGTGGGAGAGCCCCAATCATAAAAGCAAGAGGTCTGGTTCAGGGGAAATCCCCACACCCAAGAAACAGAGAAGTGCATAACAGTGACAAAACCACTGCTTTATTAATGAGATCGCTGACAACAGGAATAGTACTGTTCATCTAAGGACTTCCAATGCTCTTAAATGGTAGTTCCTTATTTTCAGGCTTCTCCACAGGTTTTAAGGAACTGTCATGTCACAAATAAGAAGTGCATTTCTAAAATCTCAGATGAGATGGGTTTGGGTGAATAGTATGGCTAGATGTGTATTCTATATGGATGGATGATCTTATTTGTCAGGCCATATCGGGTACCTCCGCCTGGGACCACCTACAGAATGTTGGAAGTGAAATTATGTCATGCCAGTGTGTTGTGAGTGGCTGCTGCAACAGAGTGTGAGAGAGCATTAAAGGTCGGTCCGGATTGAACAATGTCGGCTTTCTCAGCCTTGGAAGGTTACCAGCACATAAGCACAATAGGAGGTGGTGCGAAGGGTCCCACGGTACCGCCTTGATCCAATAAGGTTACCACTCTCTGATGTCCCCGGCCTCAAGCAAGCACATTATAGCTTTCACTTTCATACTGTATTGTATCTTTTGTCCCAATGAAATGGATGGGAACGAAAGTCTCTGACTAGGCATTCTATGCCACTACAAGTCATGTGTGCAGGGACTGCTGTCAAGCTCTGCGGTCCACATAGATTAGTATACCTCCATCCCCAAGCACCAGTCAGGGAGGAGCACAAACTACTTGCTGACCGTTTATTGGGGCCACAGGTGGGAGAAACAGGAAACACCGGGTCCCAGGTGGCTGCAAAGAAAACACCAGATTAGCTGATTGGCTACAAGGTATTCACAACAAGCATCAACAGATAGACAGTAAATGCACCTACCCTTGGTATGACCGATGAATGCTGTATACCTAACTGTTTCCTCCTGAGGGTCTGGTGGGTGGTACAGAGGAAAGGACGGGACCAATGGTGTCTGGGTGTAAGGGGTTGAGTCTTGACAGAAGGTAACAATGGTTCCAAAAGGAGAAAGAAGACGCAGTCCTTGAAAACAGTTCCAAAGTTCTGAGCAGTTCAGGTAAGAAGTTTACCATACGCCAAGTCCAAGGGGTAATCCAAAAAGCAGTCCAAAGATTCAGTCCAAAAATCCAGGCAAAAGGGTAAGCAGTCCTATTTTAATCCAAGCGTCAAAAACCAAGAACAATCCACAAGAGTAATGAGGTCCAAATTCCAAAGGGGTCGAAAACCATGAAATACGGAGCGCAGGAATAGCTAGATGCCGTTTAAACAGCTGAGCAGCAATGAATGAAAGGGCTAAACCCCTTTTCAGCCTGACACATGGAGACTGTGATTCCCGGAGATGTAGTATGGTTTGGCCGTGGATGCCCCTGAGGTTTTGTACACATTAGAAGACAGAAGGAGACAGTTTGGGTGTTAATACCGGGATGGGAAATATACTAGGGTGTTGACCATACAATGAATAGAAAGGTGAATAGCCGGTGGATGAGTGGGATGCATTATTGTAAGCGAATTCGGCTAAACGCAAGAGCTTATACCAGGATTGATGATTTTGTAAAGAAAGACATCAGAGGTACTGTTCCATGGTCTGGTTGACCCGTTCGGTCTGCCCGTCAGTCTCGAATTGGTAGGAGGATGAGAAGCGGGTGTTTATACCTAATAGTTTTGTAAGTGATTGCCAAAATCGGGAGGTGAACTGGGAACCCTGATCGGATATTAAGATGGTAGGTAATCCGAACAGACAAAAGGCGTGATAAAAGAACAGGTCAGGCAGGGCAGGAGCTGTAGGTATGCCAGTGCAGGGAACAAAATGGGCCATTTTTGTGAAGGAATCGACCACTACCCAAATAGTGTCAAACCCATTTGTTTTGGGTGAATCAGTGACGAAATGCATAGTGACAGTATGCCACAGCTTTAATGGGAGTGGTAATGGTTGTAATAGCCCCAGAGGACGACCCTTTCTGTTCTTGCTCTGGGCACACACAGAACAAGAAGCCACATACACCACTGTATCCCTGTTCATGGAGGGCCACCAACACCAACGTTGGAGCAAGGCCAGTGTGCATTTCTGCCCGGTATGACCGTTTATGAGTGCATCATGGGACCATTCTAATGCTATTGAACGTGTGTATGGTGTGGATAAGTATAATTTCCCCCGTATGTATGGTAGGCCTTCATGCATTTCTATCTCCCACTCTCGCATTTGTTCTGGATGTAAGACAGCCCATTGTCGTATTAGGGTCAATAAATCTGCTGAAGGTGTGCACAGACATATGACATGTTTTCTCTCTAACAGTGTCAACGGAAAAAAAACTGGTAGGGAAGTACCCCAAGGGATACGGGAAAGAGCGTCGGCTTTTCCATGTGCTACGCCAGGTTGGTGTTTGATTACAAAATCATAAACTGAGAAAAACAAATGCCAGCGGACTTTCTGGCTTTTAGTACACTTAAATGTGGCCAAATCCTGGAGGTTGCGGTGATCAGTGTAGACCGTGACCTGATGTTTTGCCCCAAGTAGATGGTGACGCCAAACCTGGAAGGCATCTTTGATTGAGAGGAGTTCTTTCTCCGTGACCATGTAATGAGTTTCAGCTGGTGTAAACTTTCGGGAATGAAAGGCGACTAGATGTAAGATGCCCGTGGATGGACATGATTGAGACAGAACAGCTCCTAAAGCATATGAGGAGGCATCGGCTTCAAGAATATATGGATGGTCCGGATTAGGATGCTGTAAAATAGGGACAGTGGTGAATGCTGTCTTAAGGGCTAAGAACGTGTTTTGTTGTGAGGGGGTCCAAACAAATGGGGTACGAGGACTTGTGATTAATGGGGCAGCCAGGGCCGAAAATGCCTGTAGAAATTAGCGAAGCCAAGGAAGGACTGCACTTCCTTGACGGTTTGTGGAAAAGGCCAGTTAGTGACTGCACGGACCTTGGTCGAGTTCATAGCCAGACCACCGGGGGTAATGTGGAAACCCAGGAAGTCTACTTCCTTGGCATGAAACATGCATTTTTCGGGTTTGGCGCAAAGAGAGTGAGTGCGCAGACGGCTCAAGACCTCTCATACATGAGTGACGTGTTCTTTTTGCGATTGAGAAAACATCAAAATATCATCCAAGTATACCACCATGTAAATATCAATGATATCATGAAAGATTTCATTCATAAACCTTTGAAAGGTTGCGGGTGCATTACAGAGCCCGAAGGGCATAACAGTATACTCGAAGAGACCGTATTTTGCACAAAAAGCCATATTAAAGCAACCTATATAAATGGGATTTTTCATTTCGAAACATTATTTGATTCAGTTTCGAGAGAGCTGCTCATGGCCAAATTAGATAATGCTGGTTGTCCCTCTTCAATCCGAACCCTAATACATCAATTGCCCACCAACACGACAGTTCCAATTCGTTTGACATTGGATGGCAAACTTTCATCCCTGATTCCAACTTTCCTAGGCTTAGAGCAAGGGTGTATTCTCGCCTCAGCCCTCTTCACCTTCTCCATTTTGGATCTCAAGATGAAGCTTGCCAGCGTGATTGCGGACTTGCCCAGGTTAGGAATTCACGCTGTCCCATGGATGCTTTACGCTGATGATTTGATTTTCTTATCAGAAACTCCCAAGGGTCTCCAAAACCTTTCATCTCTGGGCTCGGTGAATAGGCAACAGCTAATTATCTGTCAGTCAACTTAGCAAAAACCAACATCTTGCAATGTGGCGTTAGACACAATGATAAAGGCCGCTATACCTGCGCTCTGCGTGAAACGAGACTAGAAATAGTCCATGAATACCGTTATTTAGGGCTCAACACAAATGATAGCAACTCTGATTCTCATTATGTAAATGAGTTTAAGATTAAAATGACCACAGCAATTGCTCAAGCCCGTGCCATCCATAACAAATACGGAAAGTTCTCCTGTTCTCACCTTCTATAATCCGAAGGTGCTCCCAATAGTGTCCTATGGCGCAGAGACGAAGTTGTGGAGGCCTAGATGATTTGGGGAAAACATTGAGGGCTTGTTTTGGAAGCGTGTATTATCATTACCACGAAGTGAACCAATGCCTGTGCTTAGGCAGAACTGGGGCTTTTATCTTTGTTCAGTTTGGACAGTTGGAAGATGTGTTCATTATATGGAAAGTGCCTTTTATCAACCAAAACGGGGTCGTTGCTAAATGTCTTAGCCTTGCATTTACGATTGACTGATCATAAGTTCATTGTCACCTGGAAAAATGAAATCCTGAATACTTTATCCACGGCGGGCATTTCAACAGAACTTTTATTAGCAAATCCAACTCGTGCAAAGCAAGAATTATTGCAACAAGATTGGATTCATACACACGAACAATTTTGCAAATATATTGACTTTAAAGCAAATCCATTTTCACAGGATAGATTTCGCACAGCAGAAGCATACTTGATGAAATGTCCTTCCCTGGGCTACAGACACGCCTTCTTACGTTTTAGACTTAACCTATAGCGGACCAAAGAAGTCCTTGCAAAGTGGAAACGTATTCGGGAATGTGACAATGTGTGTAGGTTCTGCAAGGAAGAGAGCCAAACGGAATCCACAAAACCTCCAATTACCATTTGCCCCATGCTCATACCTAACCGAAAGCTCTAGCTGAAAAAAACACTTTGAAGACCTCAGAAGTTTGACACCGGAATTACTTGAACTATTCACTACTAACAGAACGTCTGTGCAAATTGCGACTGTAAAGTTTTTTTTAAATCACTTGATTTAGATGAAGAGCGTGAATAATTAATTGATTTTTATTATTATTGAAAGTGCTTTTTGCTTATTTTATTAAGGTTCACTATGTTTTTTCTACTTGCAATCTTTTATATTTTCTTTGTTAACTTTTACTGATAGCAAAGACAGCTTCATTATGTATAAATGCTGATTGTAGAATTTTATTTGTTGATAATTGTCATCATTTATATATTGAAAGGTTGTTTCATTTGTCTTTTCTGTATATATACAACCGTATCAGTTAAAAAAATAAATAAATACGAGCAAACATTGCCTTCTCCATAATTAATAAGTGTGGGCGAAATTACCACTGGTGAAACGAAATTAGTGAAATTCACCACCAATCCTGTTTCTCGGGCTGTGCGGTGATCCCTGTGCAACCACATGTTCTGGTGGTTTTCTTTTTGTGCGGAAATGAAGTTTTTTACTTGTAACTGTGGGTGGGGGGTTCTGGCTCACAAACACACAAAAACACAATTTCGTAAAACAAAAGGGGACGAAACCTCAGCAATGTCATTTTTCCCAAACGAAAATTGGGACAGACACAATTTTGTGCAGGAAAATGCCAAAAAATTGGCAATTCCACTCCGAAAGCGTAATGGGCACATTGCCCGGAATCTGCCAACGTTACAGCCGAACTAAATGGAGCCATTTCCTTCACCCCTTTCCATGGCAGGTCATTCGGATGACTTTACCGGGCTAGCTCTCCGGTGATGTGCCAGCCATCCACTGCCTCCCCCTGCTGCCACCATCGCGTTCAGGAATGGAAAGTGCCACTTCAAGGCCGTTCGCAAGCAGTTGGCACGCTATCAGCAGTTCTGTGGGGAATTTCTATGCTTTTACTGGCGTCTGCTATTTCTTGGCACCTGTCAGGACGTCACCCCCTTTCTTTGTGCCCGGTGTCTGGTATTCAAGCTTCTGTGTGGTCAATCAGTGTTGGCATTTCCCCGACAGTCCGGAAACTAGCGTTTACGTCACGATTTTATGTCCTGGAAGATATTTGGAAATTCCTTTCTTTGCCCAATACACCACTACCCACTTCCCTTTATTGTAAATTCGCGCGCTTGCAACAGGATTTCTCTGAATACAGGCCAGTAAGTGAAATGTTTTTTTTTGTTGTTGTTGCCTGTTTCGTAATCTATATGTACTTATTAATTTATTTATTTTAGTTTTTGGTAGGGCGCTACATGCCCGCAGGCCTCAGCGCAGCAAGAAAGAGAAGCCGCAAAACAGAAGAAAAAAAAAAGAGCATGGCCAGTAGAACAAAATTATTAGTCAGCTGTTTATAGTTAAGCTTGTGTAATGGGCTGCCACTCCATCACCCATCCATCCTTAATCTTGGCATTTTATATAAACATGTGATTGGAGCCTGTGTACAGCAGCAAGCCAACCCCATCTTATCTTAGTTGTGTGCATTTTATCGTGATCTGTTGTGAGCCCGCAGTAATGATGTGAGTCCGAATTCGTCTTACAGCCAACAGCCATGTCAAGTGTGCAACGTTGCCACGTCATGCTCCCGTGCACCTTTCTTTACTGGTGCTTGATATCTCCTGATTTTCTTTGCTATATTTCAAACTATCCCGGGAGGATAGCTCAGCGGCAACGTGCTCGCCTTGGAAGCAAGACGACACAAAGCAACACAGGTTCGATCGCCACGTCCGCGCTTAGAAACCTTTGGGTATTTTAGCGCTTTATAAAGACAAGAAAAGAGCGCGTAAGACAAAAAAAAAAAACAATTACGCAACCAAAAATCAAGCAATTTCTGTAACAGCGCGGGCTGTGCGAGCGCTTTAAAAATGCAAAATAAATAAAAGCAAGGACATGTTCAGGGTCAAAGGTCATCATTTGCATGCACTTTCTGCCACAATAGCTGTTCCCGTTTTGGATCAGTCTCACATCTGGCGTGTAGTGATGACCAGGTCCACCCCTGTACTTTGTATGTGTCCCATACTTGCACCTTCATTATAGTGTTATACAAAATGCCAGAGCCTGTTTATTATTTGTGGCTTAAAAGTCTGCAGATGTATTACATATACACAGCAATCAGACTAATTCCATTCTACTTCATGATTGTCAACACTGCAAAACACACTTTGGGTAAATTGTTATTCTTGAGCCGCGACCAGTTGACTAAATCGCAAATTCCTTGCTTCCCCCTTATTTCCAACCAACTCCAACTTTATTTGCTAGGCCAGAGCTCCCCCAACCAAAAGTGGCCTCGATCAGCTTGCTGGAGGATTGCCGTTCTGGACAGCGAAAGCTGAGTTCTCTTCCGTTCCTCAAGCCCCTTGGCTGCTGGGCCTCAGTGGGCGGTTGGGCACGGGAGGAGCAAAAACCTCTCCTGATTCATACCAAGGTCACTATATAGTCTTTAAAGTCCAACTGGTCACTTGCATACTGTCACGCCCATATTTCTCCCCCCCTGTTGTGACATATCATAATTCCATCAACATTGTGCTTATGTTCCAGAAGAAAAGATCCATGCCACCCTTTGACAGGTGCCCCCATCCCCTTCATAATATTCCGATGACTTCAAATTGATCAGGCCGTGCAATTCCGCGTGAATCCCATGCCCTTGCAAAAATTTGCCATCGCTCCGTTCAGTTTTCTTAGAGACTTTGCGATCGCCTGGTGCAACTCTGCCCCTCTCCATATTATCCGTGGTATAATTTCTGAGTACATAATTTCTGTGTCCACCAGACCGGCACCCAACTTTTGCAAGGTTCCCATTTTTATTCTGAGCAACATTCCCCTCCCAAAGTTTGTTACCTTGTTGCCTCCCAGGTGTACAATCAAGACCTCAGCTTTAGTGTACCTCTGTAATAGCCCCTCCACATGATATGATAGGTTTTTTATAATGCGCTTAATACCAAGAGGTTTCTAAATGTGGACCCGGGGATCAAACCTGTGTTGCTTTGTTTCATCTTGCTTCCAAGGCAAGCACGTTGCCCCTGAGCTATCCTCCCGAGACAAGACATGTTCTTCTAGCTGTGCGCATCTCATACCTGCAATTCCCCACCACTGAACCTTGAAGTGTTGTGTGGTTATTTCCTCCCTTTGTGTTGTCCACCTTGCTTTGGCCCTTGTCACAAACGAGTGGCTAACTACCCACACTAGTCTTTTGTCTTTTCCTGGTCCTGTATATTGGGGAAAGGGAGGCATAGGTGTAGGGGAGGCATGGTATCACAAGCAATGGGTACAATTTGTAAAACCTTTATTTAAATCCTTGGGATTGGAAAATCTCCTATTCTGCCCTATAACTAAAATGGGAGCAGTCTCGACCATTAAATAATAAATAACTCAGTCCTAGTGGAGACTGTCAAATCAAAATGGCCTATGCTAACAAAAACCTAATGCCTGCCCTATCTCTTGTACCAAAAGCATGAAAAGGAAAAATGTCTTACAAAAGGAAAAATCAGGGTTCAGATGATAATATGGTTGAGCCAGCTCTCCTCCCCACGTTAGTCCTCACTGAGTAAGGCGATCCTTGTAGGCAGGATGACACACTTTGGCTCGGCATTCAACACAATATACACAGTTCAAAAAGCTGTGGATCAAGGCCTGCATGGCCTTCCACACTCGAGACTCTTTCTCTTTCTTCCAAAATAATGTCTTATCCAAAACGTTCCCAAAAGATACCTCTCTGCCGGGCTCAGACCGTTCACCGCGCAGTTCTTTTAGATCTCACTCGGTCAGGCTCAGATCTCCTACGATAAAGTTCAACACAAGTTGCAAGGGGGCTCTCTTCCCCAAACTTATTTCACTTCAGGTCTCCCTCTGTTGGGCTCGGACCATTGACAATAACTTTCAACGCAAAGTTCACCGTATTACTTTTACTCTTTCATTCTCTTGGAATTAATCTTCTTCCTTTTTCTTTTACTGCTCATTTGCTTTCTCTCTTTACACAAAGTACCTTTCGCAGAGACTTTCAAGTGGGTTACTTCCTTTCATCGGACCACTCCGTTACTTAGTATCGCTAATTTCCCAGCTGTTCTTTACATCAAAGTCCATTCACAGGTCTGCCTTTCTTCGCGTCTCATCCACATGTGTGCAGCCTTCCCTTGTGATATGATGTTGCTACTTCATTCACTTTAACACACACCGGTCTCTCGGGTTGCTTGCCAACTCACTGGCTGTGTGCGCTTCTTTCTTGTTTGACCTTTTATGATTTTTCGAGTTAAGGTTAGTACCACAGGTTCGACCTCGCCTCCCCAACCCTGCCATTCACCCAGGAGGGTTGCTGGCATCCTTGAAACACAATGCAATCTTCACTTGTGGGATCTGGCCTTGTCCAAGCGTCTTTCGGGTCCTGTCAGAGGCACAACCTTCAATAGGGATGCCTTGGGGATTTCGGCCGGCTGCTCTTGTCCCTTGGTCTGTTGCTGTGCTCCAGAAGGTGTGCCTTTGTCCCGGAAGTTCTGCTTGTTCTCGTGTTCTGCCTTGCTTAGAGTGCGTCTTTGGTTTCTGCCTTTATTCGTGGGAGGAGAGCTAATTGTTATCAGGTGTATGCATTTAGGATGAAGTGCCTGACTTTGCCTGACCCGATTACCGGGATAAGGCCAGTACGATGTATGCAAGTCAGTATTGTTATTCTCAGTCATCTTCTTCCTCTGCACAGTGTTTGTGTAAAAAGGAGGGGGCTTGGGATCTCGGAGTATCCTAAAACATAGGATGGGTTTGATATACAAAATATGGGTGAATACCATGTCTCACCATTGGCTATCTCACCCCCACTCCCTGAAGGCCCCTCATCCGGGTGATTCTCCTGTACTGGTCCACCACCAGGGTCTGGATCCAAAGGCGATGGCCGTGCCCTGGCCACCTGAGAGAGAGATCCCAGGGGACTAGCGGGTGAGACACCCTCTGGTTTCTCATAGAGGGCAGGGCAATAAACTCTGTCCAATCACATATTGTCCAGCCTCACGTACCTCTTAAAACAGTTTGACTTCCAGCCTCCAATTCTCTTAATGGCTTCCGAGGGCATGCAAGCCCCCACTGCTGACATGGCGGCTCAGATCTTAAAGGAATGGGTGCCTAAGACCCCCTCTGTTACTCTTTTGTATTTCGGTGCCAAATCCATTACCCCCTTAAACTGACACCTGCTCAATGCTTATTGGTCCACATGTAATAATAGCGGACCTATTGCTGCTGCAGGGTCTCCTTGTTAAATATGCCATGAGGCGGCACACCAGGCAGCACAGGCTGTCCTTGATGAAGTGCAGCACTATTGCCCTCCCTTTTCACATCTGGTCAGTTTTTGATCTTCAAAGGTGTAGTTGTGCTGTGTCCACTGAAACTGTTACATCATCCATCTTCAGGGAACCTATTGCTCCACCTTCCTTGTTGCATGGTACCAGCTCACTGATCCTGAGGGCCCAGAAGAATGCCAAGGATAGGGCTGCTCCAAACATTGCTGCTTTGAAGCTGTCTCTGCAAATTCCCCTCAGCCCTTTGAGCATGCGCTGCAGTTTTATTATGTCTATGGGGCTATTTGCCTGACCAATCCCTTCATTGCCATCCTTACATAATGCTCTTTCATTGGATCGGTCCCTCTCCCCAATTTATAATGGAAGATATTACCAAATGGTATGCAGCCCAGGCTCTGGACGTGTGATTGCAACAAGCCCAACCAACAAATGATCGCACTGGCACCCTTCCCTGCTCCCCCAGTCCTTCCCTGGAATTAACAAACGTGTCCCAACAGTCTTTGCACTCTTCACCGTGTTTGGAGCGAGAGCTTTCTCGAGGAGGGTGGTCAAATCTTGCCAATTGCCTCCCAGAGCTGATCTCTGAATGGGGTCATCCTTTTGCTGGCATCTGGGCGCGTCTCTCTGAATTGTTTCAACTGTAAACGAGAGAGAGCGTCGGTCAATATGCTCTTAACCCCAGAGATGTGCCTGAGCCGCACCTCTGTGTTTAATCTGAGTAGGCTTTCTGTCAATTCCCTGAGTAAGTGCAGCACCCTAACACTGCTTGTGTGACCTTTGTTTATCATCTGAACGACCGCTAGGTTGTCCGACCACAACATCACCCTTTTGTTCCTGAGCTGGTCCTGCCATTAGTGAAAGGCTACTATATTGGTGAACAGTTCCAGCAGTGTGATGTCTACTGGGAAGCCCCCCATGCTAATTTTCCAGCCATGGCTGCGCTCACCACTCTATATCCAACATTGCCTCAAACCCGTGCTTTCCAGATGCATCAGTGAAGAGCTGGATGTTTTCGCTGTTTGACCACTGATCTCTCCACAGAAGTACACTGGTAAATTTGTCCAGGAATATGTCCCACATTTTGAAATCCTCCTTCATGACTCTGCCCAGTCATACGTGTTGTTCTGCATGTTGCAGCTCTGCTGTTTGATAGATATGCTTCTTGTGAATGCCCTCCTGGCTGGTATTTCCTTTCCTGCAAAATTCAGTTTTCCCGCTAAGGACTGTAGTTCCCTCAGCGCTGCTTTGTTCCTCCCTCGCAATATATCTATTGCTTTCTTTAGGTCTGCGACCTACTCCCCTGGTAGTCTTGTCTTGCCCTCGACCATATCTATTTCTATGCCCAGGAATATTAACCTTCTCAGGGTGCCTACCCTCTTCCCTTGTGCTAGCGGCACTCCCAGTTCCTTAGTCAATAGCACAAACTGTTCCATTAGCTCTCTGCACTCCTCTGTACCCTCTTGACCGATAAAGAGAAAGTAATCTAGATAGTGAACCACTCTTTTTCTTCTGCTTTAGTGCCCATTCCAAAAACGTTCTCCATTTCTTAAATAGTGCGCAATATAACAAATACCCCATTGGCAGGCATTTATCATAGTAGTACATCCCCTGAAATTTGAATCCCAGCAGATTGTAACTTTCCTGGCTTATGGGCAAGAGTCTGATGGCTAACTCGATATCAGCCTTTCCTAGAAGGGCCCCCTTCCCGGTGTCCCTGACCATGTCCACTGCATCGATAAATGACGTGTAGTTCATCCTACATAACTCTTCATCAAGGCCATCATTTACTGCCTCTCCAGCGGCGAATGACATTTGGTGGGTGAGGCCCTCGGAGGAGAAAACCCTGGAATGCCCCTCCCATAAGCTGTCCACTGCTTTCACCTCCCCGCTTCCCAATATTGGCTGCTGTCTGGCACTGGCTGTAGTCACTGCAGGTGTGGGACTTCCAACTGCGCTTATACACTCCTCTGTTGTCTAACTATAGAGTTGCTGCCCCCCAGGTTGTCCCTATTCTTGTCCGCCCCCAAAGACGTGTCCCCCTGTTGGCTAACTGGCACTGTGCTTTTCCGAAGTTTACCCCGTGATTAAAAGCATTGACATTGCCACGTATCAACTGACCATTAATACCCCTGCCCTAAGCCTGAAAGCATTGCATTACAATACCTTTCCTTTGCTCCAAGGGAGCAGGTCCCTCCGATACCTCTGCTGCCGTGATGGCGGCACGCGTGCTAGGACCACTGCTGCTCTCCCTTGGGCCTTCCCTGTCTGGTGCCGCTTGGTGGCTGCATATACTTTTTTCCTCCTTTTGGCCACTGGCTCTTCTTCCCACACCAAAATCAACTCATCCAACACCTGCTCCTCTGTTGACGCTGGAAAAAGGAGTGGGTATTGAGATCCACTCCTTGCTGACCCAACAGAGCCCCCATGAAGCTCTGCCACCATTCTCTGCAGCCAGTTGGGGCTGTGCTTCGGTGCAACTGACCTTGCCATCTGTATAAACTGATCAAGATCCATTTTGGCTTTTCCTGTGGGCAGGGCTGCCTCTGCCCTCCCTGCATTCATCTTTTTTTTCCTTCTGAATTCCCAACAGCCGCCGCTCACCGGTCACACCAATTAGTGATGTGCCCTTGCCCCCATTGAGCTCCCAATGTGATCGATGCTCAGATTTAGCTCCCTGGGGGTTTGCAATTATTTTAGAAAGTGTTTGTCTCTTCACTTTCAAAAGCGCTGCTGTGCTTGACCCTCGTGGGTGCTGCCGTCTGCAAATGACGTGCGGCTTCGCTCCCCCCTGCCAGAATCTTTTCCTCACTGCATATCTGGGGAACGCTGGCGTGCTGCAGATTAAGCATCGGCATGCTTGTTTCTCCTTGTCGCCTCGTTCAGTGGCACTGCTTCCTCAGGCGTGCTGCTTACCTCTGTGCGGCCTCCTCAGAAGCGCTGATGTTGGGGGGTGCTCTACCCCAAACACTATTTTAGCTGGCGATTCTTCGCATGCGGGTCCATAAATGCCTGGCACCGCTTCCGTTCAGCTTGCTGCTTCACAAGTGTTGCTGCGCTTGTACCAGCTGGGTGCTGGCGTCTCCACACAGCGAGCGACTCGGCTCCCCACCATCCAGACTTTTTCTCATTGCAACGCTGGTGACCCTTGCAATACTCTGCGTCCTGTTTCCCAGTGTAACCGGCAGATGAGTTGTGCTCTGCTTCACCCCCGGCCTCGCCTGCACAAAAGCTGGATAACGAATGCAGGATGAAGGGCGACGTGACAAATAACGCTGCCCTGCTGGATACTCCTGGGCAGTCACGAGCGAAACAACATTGAGAGAGTCCTCCTGAGGCAGAATGCCTTTTGAATGCCCCTGGGAGCGCCGGCCCCCTATTGGCTGCCGCTGCCCCCCCCTACCTTCCAGCTATCCCCTCTTTCCTTTTCCCAGGCCTGCAGCCCTTTTTTCGGCTTCCGCCCCTTCTTTTTGTAAGACACACAATTATAAACCTATGAATATAGAATAAGATCATCAGAGACACAGAGATAGACAGTAAACGAAAAACAGGTTTATTGTGCATGTGTTGGCTCATGTTCAACACACCCCAAGGGAATTAGTGAAGTGAGCTCAATTACAACAGAGGAGTCTCCCTTTCATACACAGTGGCGCACTGACGCTGTCAGCCGCCTATACATTTTACATTTGGTTACAGAAGTCGTCATTGCATTTCAGAGAAACATAATGACTTCTGGTTACGTACATACATTTCTCATGGGCATATACTGTCATGTACAGATATTCTGGGAAAACATATATTTGTCAGCAGTTTGCTTGCAAGTACATCATGAACATTGTAAATTCATAAAATCACATGCAGTTCCTGAACCAAAAAGGCATTCTCAGTTATACTATCTTTGATTTAGTAACCAAAGGTCTGTGCTGAGAATAGCTGGGAGTCTGCCAAAAGACACGCTCTTCTAATAACATCTCTTTGCTTGTGTTCAGCTGCGTTCAGCAGTTATCATGAATACATTTCCCTGCGCACTCAGCAAAGCCTGATTCATAATGGACAAAGCCGCATTATAAAATGGAGTTTATCTGAATGAAGTATGTAGTAGTTTAGGCTAACCAGAATATATGCAGTTTCCCATTTTGTGTCCCCCAGGGGCAGCGGCAGGTTGAAATTGTTCTTCCTTGGAGGATAGCTCCACCTCCCTCTTCATCTCCACCATGACGTCAGCATACTTACACCATCTTTCCTGTACTATCTGATGTCACTTGTCCATCTGAATGTATTCAGCCATTTTTATTCTTATTACTGCATAGTTAGTTTTGCTGTTGATTAAAGGTTTAATTAATTCTACATGCACATTTTAGTTTTAACTTATGGAAATCCATGGCACGTAATGGCATCCACTTAAACAAACTTAAACGAACATACCCTTAACAAACACTACCTTCAGGGGCGTTGCCGAGCAGGGGAGGCATGAGGTCACTCTCCCTGTGAGTTACGGACATGGATGGGGACTAATGGCTCTTTATCCCCTTGAAGCCTAAGCGAGACAATAACATCTGGATGCGGGGGCTTGTAGGATCACCAAGGACTGATGTAGAGGGTGTTCCCCCTCATAATTAAACAGACTAAGCTGTGGGGAAGTGCTCTGCAAGATGAT
The DNA here is from genome assembly GCF_040938575.1 of Ambystoma mexicanum. Classification (NCBI taxonomy): domain Eukaryota; kingdom Metazoa; phylum Chordata; class Amphibia; order Caudata; family Ambystomatidae; genus Ambystoma; species Ambystoma mexicanum. The sequence goes on along the minus strand of NC_090927.1, from coordinate 215,952,693 downwards.
TCCTGGATTGGGGTGAAAATCGTGTTGCAGCAGTCGCGGTGGTGGATGTCCCTCTAACACCCATGCAGCGCTTTGAGGCAGTGAGCGAACAAAGTAAGGTGGGGGATGGAGGAGTGAGGGCCCGACCATGCATCTGATGGCAGTTCCGGCCCTGCATCTGAGTGGGCGGTGAGGTAGTTTGACGTGGAAGGGCAGCACGTAGCAGCCTGCATCGTTGCTGCATTGGAGGTGGCAGGGAACACCACAAAGTACCTTACGGTGCCAACACCACTTGCGGGAACCATCAGTGTGCTTACAGTGAGTTCTGGGGTAGGGGACTGGAAACGTGGTGGTGATCTGGTAGGGGGGCTTGCGAAACAGGGCAAGTCACCCCCCTACCCCCAAGCTGGAACTGCTGAAGCACAGGCCCCTGTTATGAGGCTATAAACAAGTGGTGCTCCTGTTGCCATCCTGCCCCCGATCTCCAGCTTAGCCACTGACCCTATTTGGAGTCCCTAGTACTATAGAAGAGGACTGTGAGCCATCCACCTACGCTTGATCCCGGTTACAAGGCTAACACTAAACTCATGCTAAAACTAGACACCCAGCATTGTTAAAATCGAACTTATAAGTTAACAGCTCCTCAAAAGCCATGGCATCAACTTAACACAAGTAACTTCAAACCTTAGATATTAAAGAATGACTCACTGCAACAACTCAGAATGAGGCCACCGCCTCAGCAACTACCTCTGCTTCCCATAACAGTGCCAGAGCCACTAAAGCTGACATCTCCTCACATTTGAAAACCTTAAAAAGGACATACAACTCGAGCTCAGGCAAGATATATCAGATTGAAAAGCAGAATGTCAACGGGTAGTAGGCAATCTCAATAAGCAAGTCGTGGCACTTCTAAGATGCATTGGGGTGATGGAATCAAACATTAATGGAGGTCTTCAGCAATCCAGTTGGCATAGAGAGACAGCTCCTAGAGGTGGAGGAACAGCAGGTCCTGATACTCACCAACATTGAGGATTTAGAGAACAGATTGAGGTGGAATAATATCAGACTCAGAGTGGTCCCGACTGCGATCACCAACATGAGCTGGGGAGTTATGCTCAAGAACTGTCCAGTGATATCCTTGGTCTTCCAGCAGAGGCAGACGTGATCTTAGATTGCATGCACTGTGTCTTCTCAACTTATCAAAGGAAGAACGGCTTTCACGCAGATATGCCAACAAGGGTGCATTTCTTTCACATAAAGGAAAATGATATGAGGATAGCTAAGGACACTGAATCATATACCGTCTGATGAGCAAAGATAAGTCTATTTCAAGATCTGGTCGAGATGGCCATCAGTAAAGGAGAGCTATTATTCAAACATGAAGGTGAGATGCACCAGCTTAATTCACTGGAGGAAGCATCCTCACTTCTGGGAGTGACCTTCCCAACCATGGTGAATCAGGCCCCTTTGCTGAATACGGGCACAGGCCAACAGGAACAGAGAAGAAGTGACAACGTCAACGGAATGCAATGATAGATCGCCAAGAAGAGGACCTGGACTAAGGGTCACATAACCTTAGCTGCTTGATAAACCTGGTTCTGACAGAGTATGGGACACACAATTTTCGAGAGGTTAATGTTAGCATTAATGTGTTATAATATCTATCAATCTATGACCAGTGGAATATGCTTCCTGGCGGGGGTGATTGCAAGATATGTTGAAAGTAAGTTAACTTTGTTGTTTGTTGAGGGCGGAGAGACATTCAACACAAGACCCATAACGTAGGTTTTCATGGTGATGGGATATGCAGCCCTGAATAGCCCCTATGTTCATTGGCGGGTACACGACTTTTACAGCCAATTAATAATTTATGACTGTGCCACTTAAAATAGTTTCACTTAATGTGTAGGAGCTTAATTCCCCTTTGAAAACAAAGGATGCAGATATTATTCTACTCCAAGAAATACACTTGAAGAAGGAAGGCTAGTTGAGATTGCACTCTTGGAAATTTCCGAAACAATTCTTCTTATCAAAAGTAAAAAAAAAGAGGAGTAGCTATTTTAATTAGCATTAAGCTGCGGTTTAAGATGAGACAGCTCCTTAGGGACACAGAAGGGTGACATGTGGGTCTTAATGATGAGGTTGTATTCAGAAGAATTTCTATTTTTTCAATGTATGCCCGTTATGAGCACCAGTCCAATTTTTGTAATCAACTCTTCCCAACATTAGCACAATTCTCAGATGAGGAGCTGCTTGCGGGGGGCGACTTTAACACAGTGATGGATCCATCTAAGAATTGCTCCACTATTTCATCCCTCACCAGTGCCTCCTCCTCAAGCTCCCTCACTCAAGGAGTCTTTGACTTGGTGCTGTAGTTGTTTGGCAGATCGCAATTATGCATTTTATTCCCATGTCCCCCATAGTCACTCAAGCATTGACATGTTCTCCTTCCCCCATGCCACACTCAATTCAGTCCAAGGGGTGACAATATGGAACAATATTAATTCGAACCATACCTTGACTAATCTGATGATCTCATTGGCTCATGACCCGGTCCCAACCCCATTTAGATGGTGCCTCAATGACATGTTCCTGTAGGACCATTTCCTAGTCTACAGATTAAAGAGCACATCTCTCAATCCTTTCAAATAAATGATAATGGGAAGCAGGGGAGTTGCTAGGTCTGGAAAAGACCCGGGACTACGCTGATGTCGGAACTGTTGGGAATGGGGGCTAGCTAGTCTTTTGGCTGTAGCTCCTGAGATTCTATCCGGGGCTACAACTAAAAGATCAGGGGCTATAGCCCCCTTAGCCCCCCCTAGCAACGCCCCTGATGGGAAGATCTCACAGGAGACAGTATGGGAAGCCTGCAAGTCAGTGGTTAGGGGCGAATTAACCAAACTATTTGCGTTGCAGCTCAAATTTAAACAATCTCAACTGGAAAGCCTAGAATCCCAGATTACAGTAATGGAAAGGGAACACAAGCAAAGGGGATTCCATATGGTCTATCGTTGATTGAGAGAGGCTTGAGAAGCCATGAAACATGACTCTCAGAGGTTGCTACCAAGTCACTGCTGTGCATTGAACAGTTTCATTATACCAACAGCAACAACACAAATAGGATCTTAGCATATAACCTCTGCCAGCCTGGCACACAAAATTATATTTACAGGCTTAAAGATCCAGGCAGGGCCCTAAGGTCAGATGAGCCTGTGAAATTAAAACGCCTTTCTGAATATTTATGCCACATAGTTCACAGCCGAAAATTTAGACTTGGTGTGACAGCAGGAATACCTCAGACACGCCCAACTGCGTACCCTAGCAGAAGTGGATAGATAGGCTCTTGATTTCCCGGGTTGAGGAGGAAGAGGTTTTGCAAGCTATTAAGACACTTCCAACAGGCAAATGTCCTCTAAACTTGTCGACCCTCTCACAAAACATTTTTACCATTGTCTGAAGACAGGCTCGGTCACAGCCTCGATGTCGGACTCAACACTCTTTTGCTTAAATCGGACAAGGATCCAAAAGACTGTTCAACATTCAGGCCAATAGAGGTTCTTAATTCTGATGCCAGAATGCATTCTAAGATATTGGCGAACCACCTATCCCCACTCTTACCCAAATTAATAGGCACAGGCCAGTTATAAGCTTCATCTTAAATAGGCAGACCCACGATAATATCTGTAGGATTCTTACTAGAGTCCATTACTGTGACATAACAAAAACACCCTTGGCCCTGCTTGTTCTAGACGCAATGAACGCTTTTCATAGCATTGACTAGGGGTACTTGACAACAAATTGTGTGCACATTCAAGTTTGGGCCTAATTTAATCAATTATGTCCTTACAAATTTTGCTCACCCCCCCCCCACTCATTACAGCCAAATGAATAGAAGATATTCAGATTCCCTCCCACTCTATTGTTGCACACACATCAAGGTTGCCCTTGTTGTCATTATTCTTTGCCCTGGCCTAACCACCCATAAAACTGACATGTCATTCCTTACACAGCAATTCCATTTCGCACAGCGAGTAGAGAGCTCGCTTTGACATCTGTGCAGAGCCTGCCGATGCAGGTTCGAAACCCGGCAGGGCCAAACTCAGCCTTTCGTCCTTCAGAGATCGATAAATGAGCACCACACACCGTGGGTAATAATAAGCAGCGCTCAGATGCCTGAGGGTTCGTAGTGCTCCATAAATGCTAAATTATTATTATTATTATTATTATTATTATTATTATCATTATTATTTAAGCAATAGAACCCGAGCGTCGGGGGCATTTCCGTCTCAGGTAATGCCCCGGGGCCCATAGCTAAGGACCCGAGCGAAGAGCTCGCTTTGACATCTGCGCAGAGCCTGCTGATGCAGGTTCGAATCCCGGCAGGGCCAAACTCAGCCTTTCGTCCTTCAGAGGTCGATAAATGATCACCACACACCGTGGGTAATAATAAGCAGCGCTCAGATGCCTGAGGGTTCGTAGTGCTCCATAAATGCTAAATTATTATTATTATTATTATTATTATTATTTAAGCAATAGAACCCGAGCGTCGGGGGCATTTCCGTCTCAGGTAATGCCCCGGGGCCCATAGGTAAGGACCCAAGCGAAGAGCTTGCTTTGACATCTGTGCAGAGTCTGCCGATGCAGGTTCGAAACCCGGCAGGGCCAAACTCAGCCTTTCGTCCTTCAGAGGTCGATAAATGAGCACCACACACCGTGGGTAATAATAAGCAGCGCTCAGATACCTGAGGGTTCGTAGTGCTCTATAAATGCTAAATTATTATTATTATTATTAAATGGCAACTGGACAAACGTAAATATCTGGGCATATTTATCACGCCATCTCAGGATGCATTACATCAATATAAATTGGCCGAACTCTGGACATTTCTTTGCTGACCTGGAGAGATGGAAGAGAACTGAACTCTGGTGGAAGATGCAGAGCTATGAAGATGGACTTGCTGACATGCCTGATTTACGCTTCTCAAGCATTGCCTAGCAAAATAACACTGGGAGCAATTACCAAAATTGCAAGTGAAAACGCCTGGTGGCACTTTATCTAGCTCAGCAGTCCTCCCATAAGAACCACAGCGTTGCTAACATGATCTACATGGCAGGGGGGCATTGCCAGGCCGAATATTCCGTAGTACTTGATAGCAATGGAGAAATCAACAATATTGGACTGGGTCGACACCCAGCTCAATACAAAATGGAAGGAAATAGAGCAGCTTGATCTTGCCGTTCATCTACACCATTGACTATGGCTCTCCCCCAAAGATTGCCCCCCAAAATGATCTATGTGCATCTCCCCCCAGGCCAACTTTTTTTTATTTGGATACGGTTGACAAAACAATCACTCTATCCTCCTCTCCTTCCTCTTTAGCTCTAGTTTCTGTGAATCCCGGCTTCACCCAAGGGCTGGAGGGAATTGCCTTCAGCAAGTGGCGAGGGAGGGTCTCAGTACATTGGTTCAGATGTATGAAGAGGGAACCCCACTGACTTTTGTACATTGCAAGACAGTTTTTCTCTAGAGGAAACGAAAGGTTCCGTTGTACGCAATTACTGAATTGGGTATCTCAGCCACAGATTAGTAAACATGGGGAACGGAAAATAACGACTTTGGAAAAGTTGATGTCCTTCAATATCAGTGAATAGCATTTCTAATATATATAAGGTCCTGAATGAGGGAATTATTAAAGAAATGCTTGTCTATATGAAACGATGGAAGGAGGAGCTGCGTTGCATGATCTCCCAAACCTCCTGTGAGCACATATGGCAGAGGGCATCCAAATTCTCAATTTGTATTACGATAATGGAGTACACGTTTAAGATAATATATCCATGGTATTTGTCTCCGGATAAAATCCATTAGATATCCCCAGAGGCTTCTCAGAATTACTGGAGGGGGGTGTGTGGCGATCTGATCCATGGCGCATATATGGTGGCGTTGCCCCACTATCAAACCATTTTGGGCAGAGGTCATCAATACGATACAAAAAATAGCAGGCCTCCAACTACCACTATATCCCTTAGTAATTCTTCTGGGGAATGTAAACAAGCAATAAAATTCACTTTGGGGGCAACGCACAATAAATTAGCATAAACCAGCAGCTCACAGCTGCACAATTGGAAATCAACAGTAGCCCCCCCACCCCTACATTTGTGGTGGTCCATGCTTTGGCATGTATGTGCTATGGAGAAGATCATATCCACTCTTTATGACACACTAGCAAACCCGCCCCAAATGTCCCAGCAGGATTAGAGGGCTGGAATAAAAGCAAATGCTAAAGATGCTGGTGCAGTCTTAACTATGGTGCCCTGTGTCTCCCATTTAAATTGAGTAGCAAGTAAGCAGTAATTTCCTTTAGAAAAACTGAGTGCAAATTTGGTGCACTTAAATGCAAAATAGTTTTTTTGTAAAATTATGCACCACTTAATAGAATCCTTGGTTCATGCTGACATAGATTCACACAGGTCATAGTGTATTCCCGACACACTTTCGCGTAATGTGATGATAGGCAATATTTTGCCTGTTAGAGTGAGTCTAATCATAATTGATATGTTTGTGAAAAAACAAAAGTAGCACAGAGAATTAATCATATTCTTAGAAAATAATGCAAAGTGTTCAACCCTTGCAGTCCCTTCTGTTGGAATGCATAAACAGACCCAGACTTAATGTAACATGAGAAGGATGTTTTAACATTGTGCATTTTACTGGGGAAGATGTAATCTTCAGCACAAACCTTGTTGAGCTGACTAGAAATTGAACAGGAATAGATGGAAAGCAGTTCACATACACACGTGTATTTAAAGCTGCAAACACAGGTGAAGTGGATGAGGTGGGAGAGCCCCAATCATAAAAGCAAGAGGTCTGGTTCAGGGGAAATCCCCACACCCAAGAAACAGAGAAGTGCATAACAGTGACAAAACCACTGCTTTATTAATGTAATCGCTGACAACAGGAATAGTACTGTTCATCTAAGGACTTCCAATGCTCTTAAATGGTAGTTCCTTATTTTCAGGCTTCTCCACAGGTTTTAAGGAACTGTCATGTCACAAATAAGAAGTGCATTTCTAAAATCTCAGATGAGATGGGTTTGGGTGAATAGTATGGCTAGATGTGTATTCTATATGGATGGATGATCTTATTTGTCAGGCCATATCGGGTACCTCCGCCTGGGACCACCTACATAATGTTGGAAGTGAAATTATGTCATGCCAGTGTGTTGTGAGTGGCTGCTGCAACAGAGTGTGAGAGAGCATTAAAGGTCGGTCGGGATTGAACAATGTCGGCTTTCTCAGCCTTGGAAGGTTACCAGCACATAAGCACAATAGGAGGTGGTGCGAAGGGTCCCACGGTACCGCCTTGATCCAATAAGGTTACCACTCTCTGATGCCCCCGGCCGCAAGCAAGCACATTATAGCTTTCACTTTCATACTGTATTGTATCTTTTGTCCCAATGAAATGGATGGGAACGAAAGTCTCTGACTAGGCATTCTATGCCACTACAAGTCATGTGTGCAGGGACTGCTGTCAAGCTCTGAGGTCCACGTGGATTAGTATACCTCCATCCTCAAGCACCAGTCAGGGAGGAGCACAAACTACTTGCTGACCGATTTTTGGGGCCACAGGTGGGAGAAACAGGAAACACCGGGTCCCAGGTGGCTGCAAAGAAAACACCAGATTAGCTGATTGGCTACAAGGTATTCACAACAAGCATCAACAGATAGACAGTAAATGCACCTACCCTTGGTATGACCGATGAATGCTGTATACCTAACTGTTTCCTCCTGAGGGTCTGGTGGGTGGTACAGAGGAAAGGACGGGACCAATGGTGTCTGGGTGTAAGGGGTTGAGTCTTGACAGAAGGTAACAATGGTTCCAAAAGGAGAAAGAAGATGCAGTCCTTGAAAACAGTTCCAAAGTTCTGAGCAGTTCAGGTAAGAAGTTTACCATACGCCAAGTCCAAGGGGTAATCCAAAAAGCAGTCCAAAGATTCAGTCCAAAAATCCAGGCAAAAGGGTAAGCAGTCCTATTTTAATCCAAGCGTCAAAAACCAAGAACAATCCACAAGAGTAATGAGGTCCAAAATCCAAAGGGGTCGAAAACCATGAAATACGGAGCGCAGGAATAGCTAGATGCCGTTTAAACAGCTGAGAAGCAATGAATGAAAGGGCTAAACCCCTTTTCAGCCTGACACATGGAGACTGTGATTCCCGGAGATGTAGTATGGTTTGGCCGTGGATGCCCCTGAGGTTTTGTACACATTAGGAGACAGAAGGAGACAGTTTGGGTGTTAATACCGGGATGGGAAATATACGAGGGTGTTGACCATACAATGAATAGAAAGGTGAATAGCCGGTGGATGAGTGGGATGCATTATTGTAAGCGAATTCGGCTAAACGCAAGAGCTTATACCAGGATTGATGATGTTGTAAAGAAAGACATCAGAGGTACTGTTCCATGGTCTGGTTGACACGTTCGGTCTGCCCGTCAGTCTCGGGATGGTAGGAGGATGAGAAGCGGGTGTTTATACCTAATAGTTTTGTAAGTGATTGCCAAAATCGGGAGGTGAACTGGGAACCCTGATCGGATATTAAGATGGTAGGTAATCCGAACAGACAAAAGGCGTGATAAAAGAACAGGTCAGGCAGGACAGGAGCTGTAGGTATGCCAGTGCAGGGAACAAAATGGGCCATTTTTGTGAAGGAATCGACCACTACCCAAATAGTGTCAAACCCATTTGTTTTGGGTGAATCAGTGACGAAATGCATAGTGACAGTATGCCACAGCTTTAATGGGAGTGGTAATGGTTGTAATAGCCCCAGAGGACGACCCTTTCTGTTCTTGCTCTGAGCACACACAGAACAAGAAGCCACATACACCACTGTATCCCTGTTCATGGAGGGCCACACCAATGTTGGAGCAAGGCCAGTGTGCATTTCTGCCCGGGGTGACCATTTATGAGTGCATCATGGGACCATTCTAATTGAACGTGTGTATGGTTTGGGTAAGTATAATTTCCCCTGTATGTATGGTAGGCCTTCATGCATTTCTATCTCCCACTCTCGCATTTGTTCTGGATGTAAGACAGCCCATTGTCGTATTAGGGTCAATAAATCTGCTGAAGGTGTGCACAGACATATGACATGTTTTCTCTCTAACAGTGTCAACGGAAAAGGGATACGGGAAAGAGCGTCTGCTTTGCCATGTGCTACGCCAGGTTGGTGTTTGATTACAAAATCATAAACTGAGAAAAACAAATGCCAGCAGACTTTCTGGCTTTTAGTACACTTAAATGTGGGCAAATCCTGGAGGTTGCGGTGATCAGTGTAGACCGTGACCTGATGTTTTGCCCCAAGTAGATGGTGACGCCAAACCTGGAAGGCATCTTTGATTGAGAGGAGTTCTTTCTCCGTGACCGTGTAATGAGTTTCAGCTGGTGTAAACTTTCGGGAATGAAAGGCGACTAGCTGTAAGATGCCCGTGGATGGACATGATTGAGACAGAACAGCTCCTAAAGCATATGAGGAGGCATCGTCTTCAAGAATATATGGATGGTCCGGATTAGGATGCTGTAAAATAGGGGCAGTGGTGAATGCTGTCTTAAGGGCTAAGAACGCGTTTTGTTGTGAGGGGGTCCAAACAAATGGGGTACGAGGACTTGTGATTAATGGGGCAGCCAGGGCCGAAAACGCCTGTAGAAATTAGCGAAGCCAAGGAAGGACTGCACTTCCTTGACGGTTTGTGGAAAAGGCCAGTTAGTGACTGCACGGACCTTGGTCGAGTTCATAGCCAGACCACCGGGGGTAATGTGGAAACCCAGGAAGTCTACTTCCTTGGCATGAAACACGCATTTTTCGGGTTTGGCGCAAAGAGAGTGAGTGCGCAGACGGCTCAAGACCTCTCATACATGAGTGACGTGTTCTTTTTGCGATTGAGAAAACATCAAAATATCATCCAAGTATACCACCATGTAAATATCAATGATATCATGAAAGATTTCATTCATAAACCTTTGAAAGGTTGCGGGTGCATTACAGAGCCCGAAGGGCATAACAGTATACTCGAAGAGACCGTATTTTGCACAAAAAGCCATCTTCCATTTGTCCCCTTTTCGGACGCGTATAAGATTATACGCCCATCGTAGCTCGAGCTTGGTGAAGACAGAAGCATGTGTGAGACGGTCCAGCAATGGTGTGATGAGTGGTATGGGGTACCGATTCTTGATCGTGATGTTGTTGAGACGACGGTAGTCAATACAGGGGCGAAGATTACCTTTCCTTTTGGGTACAAAGAAGATAGGACTGGCTGCGGGGGACTGGGAAGGTCTGAAGTGGCCTAAATGTAATGAATGTTGTATGTACTCCTTTAGGATCAGATCTTCAGATGGTGAGAGGGAATAGATGCGTCCGCAGGATACGAGAGCCCCTGGTCCCAGATCTATGGGACAATCATATGGACGGTGCGGGGGCAGGTGGTCAGAGGATTTTTTGTCGAACACTTCCAAAAAGTAATGATATTCCGAGGGTATTTCGGCCGAAACAAGGCTGACCACATGCCCAGGGGTGTCAACCTCCATTTGCTGAGGTTCATGTATGTACAACCGAGCTAATGCTCCAAGGGCTTGTGCCGGTGCCGTGCCTGTTCCGGGGATGCCAGGCAATGTTCCTGACAGAACAAGGATTCAAAGGTGATTGAACCCAAGGACCAGTTGATGACAGGATTATGTGTGCGTAGCCAGGGGATGCCAAGGATAATACCATATTGAGGAGTAGTAATCAGGTCAAAGGTAAGGATTTCCTGGTGTGTGTCCTGTACTACGAGAGTTACTGGGGCTGTCTGTTGTCTGATAGGACCCAAAATCAGTGGGGAACCGTCTACAGCTTGTATAGGTTCTGGGTGTTTCTTATTCTGCAATGGTAGGTTTAGGGAAGCAGCCAAAGTACTATCAACATAGTTGCCCGTCGCTCCAGAATCTATGACCAAATGTACCTGGTGTTTGAAGAGCCGGAAAGGAACAAGGGCTGGGTTGGGTCGGACAATGAAGGGGGTACATATGGGTGTACTGACAGGCTCGTCCGTGCCCCCTGATCTGGGGTTGAGCCTTCGGAAAACCTGTTGATCTTTGTTTGGGTCTCGGGGGGCATCCCTTAACAAAATGACCAGAGATTCTGCAGTAAAAACAAGCCTTGGCCTGTCTGCGTCGTTCCCTCTCAGTGGGTGAAATGGGACTGAGAATACCCCCAATTTGCATGGGTTTGCTAGTTTGTTCTTTGGACAAACCATCTTGGTTTACATGGCCACGCAGTTTAGTTGCATTCTGCATCAAGCAAGCAGTTATATGTAATCTTGTGCGATATTCATTTCAGCATAAAAGAGATAGAGTGTATGTGATCTCTATCTTAGTAATTGGAAGTGTGTTCATCATGTCTAAGAGCAGCTTGACCTAGTGTCTGTGTAGCTTTGTGCAGGGATGCATGTGTGCTTCATGTCCAATGCATCTATGTGTGTGTGTGTTCAGTCATAACGTCACTCGCTTCATCATTATAACTCATTTAGTTGCCCCATTGCGTGCAGGTTCATTGCTTCGGTGATGTCATCTGGTTATAGTCTGCTTCAGTGAGTGGTATCTGTCACCTTGGCGGTGTAATGGTGGGGGGGCAGGGTCGCATTGGCCCACCTGCCACTAGGCCCGTGGCCGGGCCGTTATCATGTGTAGTCCCTGGGGGCTGGTTTCTGCCCACGCCTGAGCCAGTTTGAAATAAATAAATAAAAACCAAAAAAAGTATTTTTTTAAACAAACAAAAAGCACCTGCAACAGCATAATTCATCAAAACAAGGTAACACAAGTTACCTTGCTTTGATGATTGATTTGCATGCATGATGAGTGCATTCATGCATCATTCACATGCTGCTGCAGCATGCAGCCAACTTTGTACCAAACCTGCAGATGAACTTTACTGGTCTGCTGTTAAATCTCAGTTACCAGTGTAATGGTATCCACTACAGAGAAATTGCTCATTTTACTATCGCCCAAATGATAGATCAGTGGGTTGAGCGCTCGCTGCTGTGATGTGTGTGTGATCTGCAGGTTGCAGGTTTGAATACCAGCAAGGCCATCTGAGCCTATCATTATTCTGTGGTTGATAAATGAGTACCAACACAGGTTGGGTGATATTGTGTGCATATTTGCTCTATAACAAATAGCCTAAATGTAAGTGCTATACAATAACATATTATCATTTGGCCTTGGACGTCTGCTTGCATTCACAGTAATTTGACAATATGAATCTATACACACAGATATTAATGATAAATATGGTGATCCATTCTTGTATGAAATGTATATCACATTAGTGAAATCATAACCATATTTTTCGTATTGTACTTAGGAACTTGTTGCCACTTCCTGGTTTGTCAAGGGGTGAAAGGTCATGTTTCATCGCTTCCTGGGATGTCACTTTCGGGTGGGATCAAATGACATCACTTTCGATGATGTCATCAGAGATCAAGGGTCGTGAGGCGAGGGGATGGCCATGGCCACTTTTTTGAGGTGAAGGGTGGGGGGTGTCCGGGCCTATTTCTTGTTCCAGTCGGACCCTGGGAGGGGAGGGTAGAAGCCCCACACTTATATGGAAGAGCAAAGTAATTGTAATTGGTTATTTATAATGCGCTTAATACCCAGAGGTTTCTAAACGCGGACCCGGGATCGAACCCATGTTATTCTGAGTAGTCTTGATTCCAAGGCAAGCACGTTGCCCCTGAGCTATCCTCCCGAGACTAGAAGTGAAAGAAATATACACTTGTCTTGATACTAGAGAAGACTAAGGGCCTCATTACACGGTAGGCGGAGGACCAAGGTGCTAATAGCACCTTGGTCCATGCCGGTAAAATACGCCTTGGTGGAACGGGGAATTACCGCCCTATTCCAAGGTTGGCGGGGCGGTAATTTCCCCTTCCCCATTCCCATTTTTGCCCCATAGGGCTCTATGGGAATGGGGAAGGCGCTAATTACGGTGCCGCAAATTGCGGTACCGTAATTAGCACCCTGGTCTCTTTGCGGGTTGGTTGTTAACGCCTGTTAAATAGCAGGAGTTAAAGTACCTACCCGCAAAGGGTCCTCGTATTAAGGCGGTAAGGGTTAACGGTCACCGGTACCATTACCGGTGACCGTTAACCCTTACCGCCTTCCGTGTAATGAGGCCCTAAGTATTCATGTAGAATGTTGAATTGGTTCCATTGAAAGATGCATACACTGGCAGAAAAGCGCAATGTTATCAGTGAAGCAAATTGCATTGCCTAGATATAAGCAATAGACATGTCTAGAATGCCTAGTATGTTTTAGAATTGATATATATTTATATGAAGTTGCTTTCAATGTTTGTGTGAGAGCCAATAGTGAGACTGATACAGGCAGGGAAAATTAATTTGATTGACCAATTGTATTTGATCGTATACCATCATAGTGATTTCCTTGGTAAAGCCGGAGACCGCTTTAGTTGACGTTTACTTTATTCTTTTAAATACATTTTGAATTTTGAGAAACTCACTGCCTGCTTATTGCCTAGAATTGTGGGGTGGGACCGTATATCAGGGAAAATTAGATTAGACATGTTGCCCTATCGGAACCTGTAAATTAATACTAAAAACAAAGAATTCTATACCCAAGAAGAAGTCTGCAGTCCAGTGGCTACTTTGCCTAGAGTACCCCAAACACCCACAGATGCAATGGCGGGTCACAACCTACCACTTGCCCCATTTATTCCTTCTTTCATCCTAACAATTGGCCAATTGTTGACAACTGCTGGCCATTAAAAGTCACTATTTGCTATGGATCTTCCTGAAAATGCCCCTCCTGGTACTACTCAAATAGGTTACAGCAAAGAGAAATGAAAGCGATTTGCGATCGTTGGCCTCTTTTTTTACTGGAGTCTGGGCCTAGTTTCAGTCCCAGTCCCCCCTGCTCGGAGCTTCCTGATTTGGAGGAAACGTGCATTTTGCGATCTCAGTGATGCACAATCATTGACTGGTACTTTACACTGCAGGTTCATGCAGCCCTACATGAGCTCCACAAAAGGGCACGACCTTCACAGCACATGCTTTCACACACCTATTGAGAATCACACGTGTTGCGTTATTTACAAAACTGTCCATTGCCAATTATCAGAAGTTAAAGGTTATGATTTGGGTCTTCATATGTTCAGCTCAGCTGTGGGCCGCTTATCTTAATGTCATCTCAGGGAAATTGTTGTGGACAGTCCTGAAAAATGGCAAATTACTGATCACACTCTATGTAGGATTGCAAAGATTGGCGCACATGCAGCAAAGCCACGTGTGCACTCTGCACCCTTGCTAACCTACTGCCTATGTTCTCAAATGTTGATCTGTTATTGTGTGCAATTGGATGCACCTGCCCCGTAAAAAGCATGCAATCCTTGCTGGATAAGGGGCAGCGTGCATGCACGTGTAATTAAGAGTTCTGTGCCACACTTAATTTCCACAATACTACTGTGCTGTTTGCCACTATTTCTGAATCCTACATCTAGTTTTGCGTTCTGTCTACTAACTCAACTATGTCTGAAAACCTAGAATCCCATAGACTTTGCTTTTTAAACCTTTGGCACTGAGTGTTGAGTTGGGAAATCTGATTTATTTAGTCAACACTTTGCAGAACAGTTTCCTGGACGTACTGGTTGAGAGGGTTCATGGACCATGACCATGGCGTTCTGGGATGACCCACTTTCACACCAAGCAAACCAACAATGCTTCTCTTTGTGAAGACGTGTGATAGGGATTTGGCAGTCCCTGCCATAATGGCAGCAGGTGGACAATGGGGTGATTACCTTGACATATGATGCCAATGTTAATCTAATTCCTAAACACAAGCCCAAACCGTTGGCATTGCCAATACCAGGTTTTAACAGGATAACAGGATCAGTTCAAAGTGCATATATGTGTGCTCTTACACACAATTTACAAATTAGGTTGCTGAAGGCAAACATGGTTAAGACATTTTTATTGCACCAGTAAACCAATTACAGCTGCCGCCAGAAGCAGAATTGGGCCAGAACAAGACAGAACTGCGGTCTGGCAAAGTTTATCTTGTAGGAGTGCTGTTCCAGCTTACACTCCCCGGGGCAAAGTCCCCAAAACCCATCTTTCATAAGCGGCCCAAGATACGTCTCCTGTCTATGTATTCTTACATGGGGGCATGGTAAGCGACTTTATGAAGTATTTAGGGAAATGGGACGTCCTCCACTCAAATGGAAAATCCCAACCCTCACATCCTTTCACAATATATGTCTTGTGTTTTGAGACATTTTATTGTTTGGGTCACTGGTGTAACAAATGGTATTTGATGCCTAAATATATTTCACCTATAACATTCTGTGGTCATTTTTATATTACCAAAATGCTGTTCGCTTTTCATGCAAATCGCCAAGACTCACTTCCTCCAGCAGAAGCCCTCCAGTTTGTTTTGGTTCCTTGAGGAGAGCGAGAGCCGCACGACTAGGCTGCCACTTCGCCCCTCACTCAACCCCATCCACTTCACTCTGATCCATACCCGTCCGCACAAAGGCACAGCTCATCCCAGAGTAAGGGCCTCATTGCGAGTACGGCGGTGGGGGTTAACGGCACCAGTAAAGATGCCAGTGCCGTTAACCCACTACCACCACACTCCGAGGTCCCTTAGCGGGTCCCGCTGAGGCCGGCTGGTTTTACCAGCCACCCTTAGCGGTACCCGCTGAAGGACCAGTGAGCTAATAACAGGCCCACTATTTGCGGGCCCGTTATTAGCTCCTTCCCCATTCCCATTGAGCCCTGTGGGGGCTTGAATGGGAATGGGGAATGGTTTTCAGAATGGGGACTTAGCGGGTCCACCAAGGTTGGAATGACCCGGTAAGTCCCCATTCCGACTACCCGGACACGGGTTCGGAGGCAGCCATGCTGCTAACAGCGCCATGGCTGCCTCCAAACTCGTAATGACCCCCTAAATCTCGTCTATTTCCAGCACTGGCTACAGTTAAAACCATTTAGAAATAATACACTGGCTGGCAGGCATTATGCAGCACAAAGTTTGAGGTTACTACTTGATAGAGTTAGCACAAAGAGATCCCACGTGGATGTGTTTTGGTCGGGCGGTGCAGGTAGTGGGTGGAAAGGACATAGGGATTAGCACGGCCATGGATCAATGAGTAAGTAACCAAACAACATCCGCAAGCTGTGTGTCCCTCCTCACAACACATTTCCTCATATCAGTTCTCCAATGCAATAATTTCAGGCACTTAACCCCACCTAATAGCCAAAACTAAAACTCGAGATCAGGCAGCAGCTTTACAATTCGAGACATGGCTGTGGAAATACCAAGGGATGACATTTTCTGGCATCTGGTTAATGTCGAATTTTGTTGATGGTTGACATGCTCCGCCGATATATGTGAGTATGGCTTGTTCTGTAATTTATAGAGGAGGCAGGGGATGGAATACTCTCAAGCCTTTATCCTGTCTCCTATGTGTCCCATGTCTACACTGTATCCTGCCGTGCACAACTCATGAATGTGTGCTCTAGCCAAGGAGAAACCTGTAGATATTTGCATGATGATTTGTGTCGGCTATGGTGGCCATGGTGTTCACATGGACCTGTTGAGTAAAATCTGAATTGCTTTTAGTTGTATAGGGATTTGGAAGTGAATAAATGTATTTTAGTGTTCTGACATCAATGGTAATGTTGAAACAGTAGTGACTCTGGCAAGGTGGGGGGTGTAATCTTGGCGGATTGTTGGTTTCCAAATACAGGTGCAGTTTCCACCACATTTGCCTTACATCAACTAAGATGGATTTTTACCATCCTTGCTTAATAATATTCTGCCATTTTGGAAAATTCCCACCAAACACTATATAAGAGTGGCTCCTTTTGTCAGTAAGAGGTGTGACAAATTAACTGTATTTGTCCCTTCTTCCCAGGGGGTAGCCTCCCCCTTGGAGGCTAGGGAGCTGAGCCCACTCCAAAAGACCCTCCCTAGGTGTCTGGACAAGTAGGTCCTCACTGAGAGAGACTCCCCCTTAGGGGACAAGGACTCCCGTTACCATGAGGAACTCTTTAAGCCGCACACCATAGCAGCATATATGGGACTATCTGCTACGACGAATAATGTAAGCTCTGTATATTTGGGTGAAGGCAATGTTGAAACAAATGTAGTATAATTTATTGTGTTTTGGAGTAGAGCGCCGCTGAATGTGATAACATTATTGCCAGCAATAATGTGGCACATATTGCCAGCCCTATGTTCCTAGCATAACATATGGGTATGCAAATGGAGTCAGGCTGCAGGTTTAAAAGTACACCAGAATGTGTATTTTCTTTTCTCTTTTTCTCTTACTTGAAATGCCTCATTCACAGGAAACTACATTAGCTGTCTAATTGACTCACTTAATTAACAAATACTAACACTAGTACTAACTCAATAACATTATAATGTAATCTCTATGTGGAAAAGAGGCAGAAAGACATGTTCTGAGATTCATTTTAAACGTGCATTTGGATTTTTTTTCTTCTCTCTTTTTTCACTGTGTTTGCAGAAAGCAGAATATGCATGCCAGGAAATGAGTTTAGCTACAGTTTCTTACTGTAAAAATTGAGCTATTGTGGAAGGAAGGGTAGGGTGATACGGTCTTTTGAATTTGATTGGTGCAGAGTATCTGCAGTGGTTCCACATAGGCAGAGGGGGACGAGACAGAGGTTTGCTGAAAGAGTCTGACAGAAAAAAGTTGAGATTGCTTTTTCCTGAGCTGCTGACACAGACCATCTGAGACTGGGCTGTGAGGAGGCATTCCCAGTCTCAATTAGCACTGGCTTGAGAACTGCAGATAATTGAACTGCATGTACTCGCTGTGCACTTCAAACTTCAAGATTACGAGGAAAACCCTAGGCCCATTCCTCGGAGGCGAGCGAAGGGAGGTCGCGTGTGGGAGAACTACAGATAGCTGGTAAATATCCAAAGTGAATTGAGGTTATCACGTGCTGTTTGAATGTCCTTCTATATATATCAGGCAGGGAGAGTAGCAGAAGGGAATCCCCTGTGTTTAATTCCCACGCTATAATGTTGCAAAGTGAATGTTGTTCTATCGCTGTGTTTTTTTTCCTCTTCTGTTTGTTACAGATGATGCAAAGTGAATTTCGTCCTATTGCTGTATTTTTTTTTTCTTTTCTGTTTGTTTCAGAGAATACTGTAATAAAAAAAAGGTAAGATGTTATTTTGAAATGCAACTGTTTTATAATACAAATGTAATGTACACAAACCGTGTAGAGTGTTTTTGCTTTTGTCTTTTTTTGGTGCATTTAGAATAATATTTCGGGAGAGGGGGAATATTTTTAGGTAATACATGTGTCATGTTTCCCATGGAGATGGAATAATAGCACTAAGAGGGATAAATAGCTGTGTGCGTGTTTCCACTCAGTGTGTGGTGTTTGAGTGGAATCTAATACAATAGACTTTGCTGGGCGTACATGAACCAGCAAAGAGGCCTATGGAAACATAGTTCACTAATGTATATAAAATAGTGATAGCACCACAGGTTATTGAGAATGCTATATGTGAAACTGTGGTGTTTCTGAATGTAGGTCCGAGGCCTCTATAGATCACACGAACAGTCTAAGAATAGGAAATATTTTGTGTATATTGGGGCCACAAATAAAACAGAAAAATTATGCTCATTACTAAACCACCAACAATAATGTATACCAGTAAATGATCCTATATAATGTAATAAGGAATGGTCACTGAAAGGAAGTAAGGCCAAACCCAATCTAAATGCAAGGAGTAGTCATCACCAAATTACCATTATTTTTGGCGGTAAGAAAATACTGCCAGACTCCAAATCTACACAAAATATCCAACACAAACCAGCCTGGAAAAAGAAAAGAAGATGTCTCTATAAGAAAAGACATGTACTTAACTAACACGAGTGGAGTAACATGGAGAAGTGAGGGAGTAGGTAGGGACATCCCTCTAGCAGTAGGGAAAAATTAGGCCTTCTAATAAAATGCCCTAATATGTCAGACTCCTTCTTGCGACCCACCACATATGGCGTTAGCAGTGGGATACAGAGTCAGACCCTGCTATCCTAAAGCTCAATGACAACGCCCATTGGCAAGCTCCTACCATAGGACTTTTGGATATAAAACTGTCATTAGGAAATAAATCCAACTCTGGCAGTTCTAAAAACCTAACTTCTACAGCAAATAATTCCCAACTCCCTGAAAACTCTGATGAGTGGGAAGAAGTAGGAAGTAGCTATTAAGAGGCTTAGTCCTCCTTGTCCAATCCATACATTAAGATGAGAATGCTCAGATCCATCCTTGAGGGGATTGTAAATCACCAGATCCAATTGGATCAGTGCCTATAAGAAGGCCTGCACCAAATACGAGCAGGTCCCTGTCACTGGATAGTACCCCATGGGATACTCCAGCCCTACCAGGAAGGAGAGGACTTTGGGGGAATTATTTTTAAACCGTGACCAAATAGCCACGCAATTTAATTGGGACAGCAGCTTGAAAGTGTGTTCACTGGCCCCTTTACTAAAGGGACACTTACAAGCAGTGTATCAAAACCTAAACCCTTTGGGGGCCTACACATTTTCTGTCATAAAGAGGGCCTTATTAAAACAGGTGGGGCAGACAGAGGATTTATACCGACTAACATTTCGGGACATTCATATACTACCAAATGAAAATCCCCTTGAATTAGCTGTCCGGGTCCAACATGTTCTTACCCAGTGGCTGGGAAAGAACAACCTACCAGAGGTTTTGGAAACCCTGGCATTAGAACAATGTATAAGTGCCCTACTTCCATATCTACAATGAGATATATTGCAACGGCCTCAACCCTGGTTAGAGACGGCCATCCAGGTCGCCCAAGCCCATTCGGAAGCAGCTAAATATTTAAAACCTGTAGGTAACATGGTGGATCAGAAATAGGACATGAGAGCATCTCCCCTTATCTCAAGAAAATGTCAATAGAGTTGAGAGAACACCTTCTAGAGAAATCCACGCTAAGGAGGAAATTCCTAGAAGAATGCCTTCTTTGTCATTAGCAAAAATCCAACCACCCCTAGAGAGGAAACGGAACAAATAAAAACATACTTTCTGACATCCCCCTTTCCTTTTCTTGCAGAGAAAAGGGACATCTTGCAAGGTTCCACTCTAAAAACACCACATAGGAACCTATGGAGTAGGCTAGTTAGCAGCAGAAGAGTGGCACAAGGAAGGAGATCAGCCAGAGGATGATCCCGAAGTGACATTCAGATCGCACAAGTGCAGTGGAAGGGGGAAGAGGAAAAGTACGGAGTGGGAGGGGCGTGGGGACAGTGCAGTACATGGGGTAATATAATAAATAAAAACAATGAGAGAAGTAGGGCCTGGTGGCAAGTGCAAGGGTAAGTGCAGACATCAGGTGTCAAGTGCTAGTGGGGGACTTTAGGGATACAGAAAACAGTCCCCAAGTGTGTGGGTTTCCAGGGAGGCAGTGCAGGTGTGTAACTGGTGGGGGAGGGGAACTGGGCCCGAGATCAGAGTGTGGCCAGGTAACCAGTACAGCTTCAGCCAGGAATTCAGCAGGGGAGAGGAGGAGAGAAAGCAGAAGCAAAGAGGAAGGTTTTAAGGTGCTTCCGTAACTGGAGATGGTTCTCCTCAAGTTTCAGGGAGGCAGGGAGGCAGGGAGGCTGTTCCAGAGGGAGGCACCAGCTGAAGAATGAGATCTACCACCAACTCGTTGTTTGGAGAAGCGACTGGCCCTGAGGAAGTTGGAGGCGGACGAGCTTGAGAAGGAAGATATTTAGGAAGAAAGAGTTGAAGGTATCCAGGCCCCAGGCCCCAGAAGGCCTTGTGGATGATGCAGAGGGTTTTGAACTTTATCCTCACAGCCACTGGGATCCAGTGCAGAGATACGATCCCTGGGCTTGAGGCCAAGGACAAGTCTCGCAGTCTTGTTCTGGATGAGTTGCAGAGGGCAGAGAGTAGAAGCAGGCAGATTTAGAAAGAGGCTGTTGCAATAGTCCAGCCTAGAGAGAACCAGAGTTCTGGAGACAGTGAGCTTCTGGGAGAAGAAGAGGAAAGGAAGAATACCTCTGATGAGGTGTAAAAGGTAGTGTGATGACTTCTTAGAGACGTCAGATATGTGAGGAGAGAAGGAGAGTGTGGAGTCAAAGTTGATCCTGAGGTTTTTAGCCTTGCAGGTGAGAGCAGGAAGAGGGCCAAGAGAGGCCGGCCCAAGAGTAACAGGAAAGGAGGGAGCGGGTGTGCCGATGAGGAGAATCTCAGTCTTACTGGCATTAAGGCAGAGATCATTGGTGGTACACCACTCCTGGGTAGCAGACAGACAGTCAGAGATGAGAGATGGAGACGAGGTGGCCGAAGGTAGTCTGAAAATGAGCTCACTGTCATCCACATAGCACTGATAGTTGGGGGAGAGAGCGGCAATGCGGTGGGCAAGAAGTGCCAGGTATTGGTTGAACAGCCAGGCAGAGCGGTTATACCCCTGGGGGACACCACAGGTAGAGATAGAGATAGAGGAGAGGAAGGACCCAAGTTGGACCTGGGAGTATCAATCAGAGAGGAAAGAAGTCAGCCACGCCAGGGCCTGATCAGTGATACCAGATTGTCACAGAGACGGTTGAGCAGGATGGCATGGTTGACCATGTCAAAGGCAGAAGAGAGATCAAGTAAGATGAGGACACAGGGGGGTGTTGGAATCAGGGTTTGAGAGCAGGTCTTCACTGATGTTCAGAAAAGCAGTTTTCATGCTTCTGGCAGCTCTGAAGCAAGACTGATGGTCATGAAGACAACTAACAGATTCAGTGTGAAGATTAGGTTGGGAGATGTCCAACTTTTCCAGGAGTTTGCCCAGGAAAGGAGAATGGAGATTGGGCGATAGTTAGCCGGGCAGGATGGGTGGGCAGAGGGTTTCTTAAGAAGAGGGTGCACAAGGCAGTGTTTCAGGGGGATGGAAAGACTCCAGTTGCGAAGGAGTTGTTGCAGAAGTGATGAATCGAAGTTATTCACCCCTTGTCCCCAGGAGTAGCATCCCCCTTTGAGGTTAGGGAGGTGAACCAACTCTGCAAGACTCTTTGTAGGTGTCTGGGGAAGTGGGACCTCAGTGGAAGCGACTTCTCCTTAAGGGACAAGGACTCCTGTTCCTATGAGGAACTCCCAAAGCCACACACCATAGTAACATATATGGAACTATTTGCTACGAATAACAATGTAAACTTTGCATCCTGAAGGCAATGCTGAAACAAAACAGCCTGGAAAAAGAAAAGAAGATGTCTTTTTGAGAAGAGCAGTGTACTTAACTGAGATGAGTGGAGTAGGAAAGGGTTTTGTATGCAGGGGAAGCCCCCTGATGTGATTATTCCTGCAAGAGGTGGACCTGACACGAGCTGCGGTGCCCGGGACTCAAGTGGAGGCAAAGAATGCCAGTCTGATATGCTGGAGGCCTGGAGCATTCAACAACAGAGAAACCATTGTGAGACAGGAGAGCGGAATCGTGGACCAGGTGGTGGCGAGACCACATCCATATTGTGGTGGGCAGAATGCCCAACAAACCAAGCCAAGACCATCAGAGGAGGCAGCAGGAGGAATACCCAAGAGAATGCCAGGCCCTGCAATGTTCCCCTGCATGCAGAGAGGTAACAGGAAGAAGTGGAAGGTCGCCGGGGACAACATTGCACAGAGAGAGAAACCCGTCCCAGTAATAACAAAGAGACACTAAATATAAAGCAGTTTAACTGAAGCTGTGCAAAGCATATAAAGAGAAGAACGAATAGCCCTGTGTGGGAAGTAGATACAGTCTGGGAACAAAGACTAGTGAAAGAAGGGAAATTACCATGTGAGTTCAAAGGGGAAGTGTGGAGAACGTATGACATAATGTCCTGTAAAAATGAGCAAGAGTTAGGACTAACAATTCAAAAGGACAGTTACAGAGAGACAATCCAAGAGGGGGGAAATACCGAATTGAATTAAACCATATCCAAGCTGAGAGTCTGGATTAACAAACTGTGAGAGGTCTACAAGCTCAACAAACCATAGACTATTATAGAAGATTGTGTTAGGAAACAAACACAATAAAAAGAGACATTGATATAAAGAGACTATCAGAAGATAACAGAACATCAGGGGAATTAAGCCATTCCCCTAACCCCGTTTTAGTTGGTCGTATTAGTGGTGACGGAGGACAGTCTTTTCTTTGGGACTTCCTGACGACATATAAGCACCTTTAGTTCATTTAGATAGGTAGGGAAATCCCTCTAGCAGTAGGGAAAGCTAGGCCTAGTTCTTATAAGTTTATTAAAAGCAAGTCATAATGTCCTTAATGTGTCTGACTCCTTCTTCCGACCTGCCACAGAGCCTGTCAAAAGAACACATACCCCTCCACCAAGGCACACCTCAAAGACTGCTACTTCAAATACAAGATGGCCATATGTATTACCAAAACTGCCCACTACCTACAAGAGCTCCAATCATCCTCAAACACACAAATAAATGTTCTAATATCATCTGGTCCCTCTCCAAACTGCCATTCACACCTAGCACACCCCCATCCACATCAGTATTCAACTCCCACATAGACCACCTTTAACTCCAAAATACACAACACCGGACAAGCCTTCCCACTCCTACATCCAATCCCAAACACCCCAACACATAGGGCAGGTTACACGTCATCAGCAAAGATACCTGCATCACCCTTACAGTGAAAACAAAACCAGCACATTTCCTGGATGACATATGCTCAGCTTAGGCCGCCTCTAACTGCATCACCACCCTTGCTTTACACAGGGTCAACATCATGTCTTTCACACAGCAAAATCCCCTCTTCACTCAAATCAGGACAACTCTCCCCCTTCCCAAGAAACAACCCGTTGATGCTACACTCCCTAGAAACTACCATCCCATTACAATCCAGCCAGACCTCACCAGAATTGTAGAACACTTTGTCACATGCCAACAACAACAGTACAACAGTACATCATAACAGAAAACCTACTCAACCCCTTTCCACTCCAACATCAGCATCAAGACTGCAACATTTCACATCCTGGATGACCTCCATAACATCACTAACAAAGGCAAGCACAGCTTTCAACACCATCCTCCTAAACTCCTCCTAAGCATGAAACTCTCAGGTACGTTTCTTGACTGATTTACCTCACTGACAAGACACACTTAATCTCCATGCCACCTATTGATTAAATCCCACCACATTCAAACATGGAGTACCACATAGATCTCCCCATCTCCCCTCCTGTTCAGTCTATATGTTGAATCCCTCTGGCAGACTAATAGCAAACACAACATACACTTTCACCAATAAACAGATGACACACAAATATACTTCCAAAGCTACTCCCCCACACCACTCCCTTAGAAGTCATCTCTCCTCCAAAACAACCTGGATGGCCACCTACTTCCTTAAACTCAACCCATCCAAAATGAAGTGCCTCCAAGAGCTCACAGCGGACAATGCATATTTATATTTTGAACCGGTTGATCTTGTGGCTAGGCTACATGAACACTCTTGCTGTATGGACTCTGCCACTCAATAGATATCAATGGATATTATCCTTTCTCGGACCTCGGACTGCCAGAGTGGCAGTAGATTGCATTAGTTCTCTACCTCGGCTATCACCTGTGGGGTTCTGTAGGGGTCTGCATTTCCCCCACATTGTTTTATATGTATGTCATGCCCCTTCTTCTCTTCCTCTAAAATGACCTGGGTGTCCAGTACACCAACTTTGCTGATGACACTCAAGTCATCCTGGTACTGTCAGGATGCGCTTATCATCAACTCAATCTATGAAATAACTAACTCACTTGCCTTTAATACAGCAAAAACTGAGCTCTTGACCCTGGCTTCTGCTCACCGACTTAACAAATTGCACACTGATTTCAAGACCTTTATCATCTCGGGCAGTAAAATTGCAGTTGCCAGTAGTGTTAAAACCCTAGGTGTCCTTGATGCAGAGCTTACTATGAAGCCACATGTTACCCACATTCATACAACCCGTGGCTACATTACGAAACTACTTAATTACATCCGTCCATACATCTCGTTCAGTAACAGTTCTCTATTGGCCATTGCCCTCGTGAACTCACGCTTGGATTATTGCAACAATCTACTGTTGGGTACATCTCAAGCTAACATCACAGCGCTTCAGACTACCCAAAATGGAGCTGTCCGGGCGATTCATGGTCTTTCCTAGAGAGACCATGTCTCAGAGCCAAAGAGAGGGCATCACTGGCTCCCCGGTAAACACTGGGGGACACATAAACTACTCACCCTGACTTACAAATGTCAGAACCATGAGGCTTTGCAATACCTCATGGATAGTCTTACGGTCACCATCCATGTCGCCCTCTTCGGTCTCAGAATCAAGCACAGTTGGTGCAACCCAGGTTCAAGCTCACTAAGTTTGGCGGAACCATCTTTGATTTCCAGGCACCCCCTGTCTGGATAAGATCCCTCTACCTCTCAGATCAGTAAACTCTCTCAAAGATTTTAAGAAATTGACCAAGACCCGTTTGCTCAATCTCAAACTAGGCTAAGCAACCCTCCAACGTGGTCTATCTTGCTCCCTATCAGCTGCCCTTCTTTATTTGTGCTGTCTGTCCTGGGTATGTTTTATGTGCGCCATGAGGCCTAAGGGTGAGCGTTGCTATACAAGAATTAAAATAAATAAATAAATACCTTTCCATGCATGTCAAATCCCTAGGCTTCACCATAAAACCCCAGTTTCTTAGGGGGGAAGAATCCTGATGGAGACAGCGGATGTAAAGAGAGGAAATTTTGTTAGGAAGAGATATGACAGTGCATAACTCTGTCAAGGAGTTTTGAGAGGAATGGAAGAAGAGAGATTGGTTGATATAAGGGACAAAATAGGGATAACAGTACCGTGTTTGAAGGGAGAGGGAAAGGGGGAAGAAGACAGGTAAAGTTTAAAAGGCAAAGTCAGGTAGGGGAGTAAGAAGGGGTTGATCAAAAGGATAAGGGTGTGGGATAGGGTCAAGAGGAGATGAGTGGGCTGGGCACAAGAAAGAAGTATCAGAGTTGGTAAATGGGGAGAACGAGGGCAAAGGTAGGGCGAGTCAGCAGTGCGGATGAAACATTGTGAGTGGGAATGGGTGGTAGGGTAAGAAAAGGACAGGTGCAAGGAAGAGACCTTGGAAGAAACAAGTCTGCAAAGTCTGAAGAAGAAATATTAAAGGAGGTCGAATGATCAGGAGTGGCGGGAGAGAGCCTTAAATTTATCATTTGGAAGAGTTTATAGTGTTGTTGGGAGAAAGAGGAGGTGAGAGAAGACAAATTGAGTTTTGTTCGTACTGAGAAGTGTGGAGTCATAAGAGGAGTGGATGGTAGTGGGATAGATAAAATCTGTATGGTCCTTGGTCTTCTTCCAACATCATTCATCTTTACGCAGTGAGGATTGAAGAGAGCCGAGCGTGGGAGAAAGCCAAGGTTAGGGGGGGTGCTCACGAGAAGGGAGAAAGGAACTGAGAGGATATTGAGAGTCAAGAGCAGAGGTGAAAAGGTCATGAAAAGTGGATGCAGCTTGATCAATGGAAAGAGGCGGGAAGTGATCAATGGGGTAAGAGTAGATGAGAGAGAAGAGAGGATAGACGAAAAGGAAAAATAACATAGATCACGTCGGATGAAAGGGATAGAAGACGGAAGAAGGAAAGAACGTGTAGGTAGTTAGAGGGAGAAGGAGAGTAGGGAGTGGTCAGAAGAGCAGTTTGAGTCAAAGGAAACAGGGGAGGTAAGTGGGATTGAGGAAAGAAGTAAGTCTAGAAAAGCAGAAATGTGGGATGAAGGGGCTGGAAGATGAGAAATAGCAAAGGTGTTAAGCAAAGGTACAGTAGGCGAAGACAAGTTGTTGGAAAAGAGGTGAAGATTAACCCAGGATGAAAAAGGAAGAAGGAAGGCAAGAAGGCAATCAAGGTCGTCAGAGAAGCTAGGGGTAGGGCCTGAGAAGCGGCAGATATTAGGAAAAGCAAGAGAGTAGGGTTTAGAGAAAGAAGAGCAGTGATATTCAAAGGATGGAAACGGGAATGAGGGAGAGGAGGGTAGCAAAGACAGGAGGAATGGTAAAAAATACCAATGCCACCGCCCCTGTCAGTGTGCCGTTGGATGTCGAAAATTCAATAATGGAAGAGGAAAGTACTGCAGGGGAGGATGTACTTATGAACGGGGAGCCAGGTTTCAGCAAGACATAAAAACTGTAGGTTAAGGGAGCAGAACAAATCAAGAGGGGAGTGAGGATTGTTACAGATGAAGCATGCACCCCACAAACCAACAAAAATAACAGGAGAGGTAGAAGAGAAATGGTTAGTTAAATAAGATTAGATGGAACTTGAGTGTGGAATAAGGGTGAGAGCAGAGGGCGAATTAAGTGATGAAGGCAGGTTAAATGAAGTGAAGAAGGAGGTGGGATGAAATGCAGATGGCAAATGCAAAGTTATATGGTATTAGGTAAGCGGCACAGAGAAAATGATAGTAGAATAAGGAACATAGATGTAGAAGAGTCATGGTGCACTCGGCCCAAACAGGAGCAAACAGGAAGTGAACAAAACCCTTGGCTGTGCCGCCCTCAAATGAGGACGCCCAGAAGAAGGGCAATATTACGGGAGATGGTGGGTCACCTGGAATGTGACAAGCCACCATGGAGAATTGTCTCCTCCAAGTCAGCCGGGGGGAAGGCGCAGAGGAAGTCTGAATGCGCCAAACAAAGACAGCAGAGCAGCAGCCTCAAAGCAAAGCAGCCGCTTGATAAAAAGACTATAAATAATAAAATACATGAGCTACACTGTTCCATTGTAAAATAAGAAAAGGCTCAATTACCTTGGTTACAAATTTGCTAATGTAGGCCAGAACGGTGAAAAAATACAATGGGCCTCATCATGAGTAGGGCGCCGGGGCTATTAGCCCTACCACCAAACCCCTCAGCGCTAATAGCGCCGGATCACGGATTTGGCGGAACAGTAAATCCCCATTCCCCATTGGGCCCATTCAGGAATTTCCCATTCCCCATTGGCCCAATGGGGAATGTTCGCCGCTATTACCGCTGGCGCTATTACCGCTGGCGGTAATAGTGCTGAAAATCTGCAAAATCGCGCCGATTTGCAAATCCGCCAACCCTGTGATTTGGCGGACCCTTAAATGTGGTGGTAATAGGGTTGCCACCAAACTTGTGATATGGCCGTCTGTCTAATAAAAGTACATTGCGTTGGGCCAAAACACTTCTTTTATGTTGGTCAGTTTTCAGAAGCCACATCAGTGAACCTGGCGCTATCAAGCATGTGCAGTTTAACCCAGTACAGACCATTAGTTCCACAATATATCTGACATAATTCTTGGTAACAAGGGATCTCGCAATTTACTTTCTTCGCAAAACAAATGGGATTAACTTTGATTATCTAATCTTCTCTGTCATTCCAATCTGTTCCAGGAGCTGCTCTATTCAAGCTATTGCAGGAGCTCTATGGTGACATTCTGCATTCCTTGATAATTCTGAAGAAGAACTAAGACACAATAATGAATTCTCTAGCCAGAATTGGCTGAGGAAGAATGCCCACTCCCAGAAGGGATAATGGTAGAATCTTGGAAATGCATTTTTCTTTGTTTGTTTTATTCACTTATAATGTGCTTTCCGACTTCAGACAATGTGCACCCCTGATCCAAAGGCTCTAGTGTCTAGTTTAGGGAGTTTCCTGATGATAAATAGAAAAAGATGGCGGATGAAAGGAGGAATCTGTAGGGAACAGAAGATGGACAACAGCAGAGAGAGGCCAAAGAAAGAGGCACCCGCGCTGTCCAAAGTTTACTTGGAGGATGCCTTGCTTTGCACTGACAGGAAGCACCAACATTATGAACTGACCAGTATAAACACCTTGGAATCGGAGAGACAGTGCAAAGACCACCTACCCCTTTTTTACTGTCACCAGATGATGGGCTCACATGTATGGGTGAATACCCTTGAAACAGCTATCAGAAGCAGGCTGCACCAGACTTTGGTTGTTCACTGGGAACTGTTCTAAGAGGCTGGTGCTTCACGCAGCTCTTCTTGAAAAATGGCGTGCAAACAACCAGACCCCACACTGCTGGTGTACTCAGAATAGGTACCCGAGGAATCTGTGAAGAAAAGTAACAAGGCCCTTAACACCACCGTAGAGGTATGTGAGGCATCAGGAATGAAACTCAGGCATAAGTTAGACATGGATTTGGCTAAAGACGTTTCTTAATAAATAAAAAGGGGTGGGAAAAAACCTTGCTGTCCCTGCACTAGAGGTGTTTCCCTACCTAAACGCAAAACTAAGGATCTGTCAGTGTCAAAATGTCCACAACAAAACCGTCCTGTGTCCAAAATAATATTCTGACCCTCACATTCAATGGAACTTAATTCTAAGTGAAAAGGATAATGTTTTTGGGCCTTCAGTATTTTAGAAATGTTCAAATGAGTAAATCAGTAAGTAACTCCAACAAAAAAGTCTCTCAAGGATATTCGTCTTTACTCCAGAGGGGTGGCCCCTTTCCCCTGGATCCTTCCTTATGCTTTGTCAATGACAGTTTTTGTCTTTTCTCTTTATCGATACCAAATCTCTTATGTAATGTCTTTTGAGTTGTCAGGATACCTCGTGTACTCCCCAGCCAGGGCTTCTCTGCTCTGTTGGATTCATACACTTGTAGTTGCCTGGTATACTCTCCTGCCAGGAATTCTGCTGTTCACACACGTGTAATTGCCTGGTATACTCTGATTCAAGGGCTTCCTGTATTCACAAACTTTAAATTGCTTGGTATACTCTCCTGCCAAGGCTTGATGTATTCACACACTTGTAGTTGCCTGGTATACTCTCCTGCCAGGTCTTCTGCTGTTCACACACTTGTCTGTACTTCCACTGTTGACAATTCACTACATTAGCCCTTCTGGCTAATTCAGTATGCCCATGGCATTTTGCCTCATTAGTGTTTTGCCCACACTTCCGCTCTTAGTAAATTACCACTTTTAGCCTTATTGGCTAGTTTACTTTGTCCATTATATGTTGACTTGTTACTGCTTCTTATATGTATATTTTGTACACATGGGCAAACTTCAAAGGTTTGCTTCTTTAGCTGATCCACTTTCACTTTCTCTCTTTTGGACTTAATATATGGCTTTCTTTCTTTCTCCAATCTATTTTGTTCAATTGCTCACATGTGGCTTGCTTGCCAATACACCCTCACACATTCCCACAGCATATCTAACAGATTACCCACTTCTGAACCACAACCCCAGCACACATTATCTGCTATCAGCCCTAGCTTGTGCATGCGTACGGGTGTCCAGTATAAACACCCTACTACCTTCTGATGAATCAACTTCAAGTTCAAGTCTAGTTGCGCTTTATACCCAGCCCTCAATATAAACTCCCAATGATCAGATGTAACCTCACATTGCAACTCCATCTCCCAATCTCTGCATAGCTTATCCCAATGCTCAACATATGTTGGTGACATAGGCATCAGTTTTAAGAAAGTCGAAACCATACATGGCGGATCGTAAAAAATAGTACATAACCCGGGCCTCTTCTCAAGTGGAGATTGTATCAAACTTAATCTGTGTACCAGTACACCCCGGAGTACCCTATATCTATCAAGTTCCCGTAACTCTAAATTAAACTTGCGTCTCAAAGCCGTAAAAGTCATCAATTTTTCATTCCAAAAAACATCACCAATTTTCAGAATCCCTTTCAGAATCCGACTCAGCCAATGTAATGTTTGACTATTAACCAACAATGCTAGATTAATTCATAAAGAGGCCTCATAGATTACTCATCAATCCTGTCAATTTAGACTCTATCCAAATAGTTCCAAATGACTGAAATAAAGAGAGGAGAATGGCCTACCACCAAAGTGGGCCCGTTCAAAACTGGGGATGATCAGCAAGTGCTATAATGTTCAACGTCATGACCATTTAGGAAAATCTCTTTTGCATTTGTCCATCAGGAAGTTAGGATTAGCTCCATGAAAAGCTTGGTGCACCAGGCAGAAATTCTTAAAACATAACAGTTCAGGCAAAACATTATCCTTGCAGCAAATTCACCACTCCCTTCACCCTTTTCATCGCTCTTGTAGGAAGGTTTCATTAGAGAAGTAAAACTGGGCAATGAACTGGAAAATCACCAGCGCTGGGCCCGTTATTACTGTTGTTTAGAAATGTTCTTCCTGCTGCATGTGTCTGGGTGGTGAGGGCCAGCGCCCAACTGACCCAAGCAATATTACTAAAATAGCCAATGATCCAGGACAACAATGCGCAAGGAAGACTATTATTGGATTAGTTTAATTTAATGTGTCATCCAATCTGGGTAGATGTTGAAGATTGGAGGTAACGGTTAAGCCTGCAAAAGTACAGCGATGTATAACAAAAACAGTCAAATAGATTGATGTATAACCAACAAAGCCAACACATGTTTTGACCCAATTGCAGGACTTTTTCAAGGCTGTCTAAAAAACGTTGAATCAAGCACAAATGTCAAACGATGAAAATCACCCCAGTTGTGAGTCCAAGAGAAGGCATAGAAATCCCTGTGGTATTGAACAGTCAAAATAAGCATTGTAATAACAACAATCCACAGCGATAAGCATGTTGAATCATACAATCCAGATATACACAGTGACAGGTTCAATTCTCCAATTTATTAATAAATGGCGATTTTAACATCAAGCCGAATGACTCTTTAGAGTCCCACGCTAGCGGTCTCATTGGCCATGAGTAATCTAAATATCCTGCAATTGGTGAATAAGACACCTCACCAACCCAGGAATGTGCTTGATTTAGATTTCTCAGATACTGCATCATCAAATCCTACTCAGCTCTACGAGTGCAGTGCACTGATCCTTTGTTTATTCCACTTTCTATCGAATTCAAGGCTACTATCAAGCCTCTGAATACCAGAGGCTCTATCCAAAGCAATTGGCGCTCGGTTGAAGTTTCCATGATCTCGGCCCATACTATTGTGCAGCTACTTGCCCTGGCAATTTGGCCACTCTCTCACAAGCTTTTTTGCTTCCAGCCATTTCTCTCACTGCGTTGTCTGTTCTGAAGACTCCTATTCGTCCTTCTGAACCAGGGTTCAAATAGAAAATGTGTTTTCTCGCAGGAATCTCGGATTGTTTTTGAGAAAGCACAGTTTTGATAAGCATTCTCAGCAGACGCAATGCCAAGGCGTCCAAATAGAATCCAATCCATGGCACAAAATCCTTGTCCCAGTCTTTGCAGTTCAGCAATGACAAAAAATCCACAATGCTGTGCTGTTTCTGTATTTCTGTTTCTCTAGCCCCCAATATGTGAAGGCTGAGGCGGACAAAGTGTTTAGCAAAAAGATTCTGGTGTAACTACACCGGATCTGGAGACGCTTCCTGTGTAGTAAAAACTACTCGTATATGTCAATCAATGACAGTAATCACAAACACATAAAGACAAATATATTCTGATGTTTGCAGCATCGTTTATTTAACTTCTTTAGTAGCAGAGAAGAATTGACTGCTGCAAATGCATTACAGCCACTAATTGTCCATCATCGGGGCAAATCTAT
Source organism: Ambystoma mexicanum (assembly GCF_040938575.1). Taxonomy (NCBI): domain Eukaryota; kingdom Metazoa; phylum Chordata; class Amphibia; order Caudata; family Ambystomatidae; genus Ambystoma; species Ambystoma mexicanum. The sequence goes on along the minus strand of NC_090927.1, from coordinate 215,920,088 downwards.
ACAAACACATATACGGTCTGTGTTTGTGTCAAAGGTTGAGGATATACACTGTTATGACAAAGCTACTGCTACGTATTGTATGCAGAATGGGGTGTGCTGTTGGTCTGCCTGCCTTCTCTTGACCTCTATATCAGGTGCCGTCCTGTCAGTACCTGTGGAAAATTACATTAATTAAATTGATCTGTTTATTTTTTGCTGAGCTCTCCTTTCTGCTTTTCTACAGGGGCGTGTTGAGATGAAGAAACAATGGTAACTTGGGTAGCTGAAGTATTCTATCGTCTCTTGTCACAGAATGTTTTTACTTTTTTAAGAATGAGTCTTGGGGTAAGTAGCTGGTAAAAATACTGTAATCTTTTGGGGCTTGGATTAATTCCTATGTTAGAGATACCTCTCTTTCTAATAACTTGCTCGTCTTCCCTTTCTTTTGCAGGTTCTCTGGATTTAGGAGAAAGAATTATGGCTGCGGAGGGGCTTCAGAGTTACTCAGGATGAGAAAAAGTTTTAAAATGTAAGTTTGCCTATACAGGGTAACTGCAGCCTTCAGGGAAGCGCGCGGAAACAACTGTGAGGTGAAAACTTGAAGAACCTTCAGGTACGAAAAATGCTTAGTACACGTCTTCTTTCTTTCACTATTAAATTCTTTATTTGTTAATTTAAATACCTTTTGTCTTGTCTGCAGGTTTTCGGAAAGCTGAGGAAAAATACCTTCGGAAGATGAGGTGGCTGTGGAAGAAACTTCTGACTGAAGCTGCTGCGACTACGAACGAAAACTGTTGACTGAAGAAGCTGCGGTGGTGAGTGAACCTTCTGACCGAAGATGCAGCAACTACGAGCGAAGACTGCTGACTGAAGATGCTGCGGCGGTGGGTGAAACTTCTGACGGAAGATGCACAGGTGGACTGGAAAGCAAAAGAGGCCCTGGAAATAATTTTCAAAGTGGCCCATGTTACACATTTTCAGCAAGCCTAATCCTTTTCCTATTGGAAATTTGAAAATACCACACAAAAGTGGCACACGGTGCAGAGGCCCACCGGGTAATCTCCAGAGTTCCCTATGCAGTCCACTCCTGGTGAGTGAACCTTCTGACCGAAGATGCTGTGGCTACGAGCGAAGACTGCTGACTGAAGATGCTGCGGCTGTGAGTGAAACCTCTGATGGAAGATATTTGCTTCAGAGATAACCTTAGATAGGTAAGTCTTTTCTATTAACTATTGAACACTGTAGTTTGCTGTGAAACTAATGTCTCTATTATCTCCTTTTACAGGTTCTATGTGGAGAAACGCTGGTAGCGTTACCCGCTGTCAGCGGAGCAGACGCGAAGCACGCGTTCCAGCAGAGGCGGGCTTAAATAGCTCCCTCTGCAATATGAATAGAACGTGCTGCAACTTATGAATGGACCTTGCGGCGGCCATGTTAAGTGCATGGAATTGCTATAAAACATCGCAAAAGTCTATGGAAGTGTATGCTGAGAATGAAGTAAATGCCATGTGTGCCAGTCTAACACCCACCTTTGACCTGCAGTTGTATCTAATGTTCTCTGCCTAGCCTCAAAGCCTTTATGAGAGCTATGCCCACTGACTGGGATCATGACAATACTGCTATTAGCTATATCTAAATAAGGTTTATACCATTATTATTGTGTTGGTTTTTATAGTTGTTTCTATGAATGATAATAATACTTACCTTTCTAAAAAAATCTCTTTGCCTGTGTGTATATATATAAAATAAACAATTATTTTGACAATACATCAGTGTGCTAGTGTTTGTTTGGCCTACACGTTCTTTGTACCTATCTACAGCCCTCTTTCCACTTCTAAAATAAACTCGACTGCTCTGTCATTTCTACCATAATATCAGGTGGTGCAGGTCTATACTAAGAGTTGGAGTTTTCTGTATTGCCCAAGGTATCATTTTAAAAAGCCCCTGATTGGACTGTCCTAACAATGAGTACCACACAGCATTTTGTTGCGTAGAAAAACAATGTTTCTGTGCGTTGCAGGAAGCACTGGGAATTTTACATGGGGATTATACTTATTTTCCTTCACTACAATTCATGCCCAGAATGTATTTTCTCACTCTATGTAATTTAATGTTTTGTGGCTTTAATGCAGCCAAAGTCATCATTTGTATGTATGCAACACTTAAGCTGTTTGATGTAACTGCAGGGCATATTTTCTATGAATAAATGACTGTATCCAACTCAGTTTCTTCATGCAAAATAACCTGAAGATGTACAGAATGTTCTTGAATTATTTTTTGATTGGATGTGATTCCGAACGCTCACTATTTTCAAGATGTACAATTTCATACTTACCTGCTCCACTTGGTTTATGGGGCACACATGTGCCTGTGTTTAATTATTAGCTTTGTATTTATTATAGATTGGTGAGGCATATTTTAAAATGGATTTTTCTAATGATCAGAATGGATGCATTTGCAAAGAATCTGTGGGTTATATATTTTTAACCTATTATCAGAAAATAACTCATTATTTTTTAGCGAATAATTTAATAAATCTGTCATTAGCGCCTTTTGTCTCATTGTGCTCAATGATAACGTGTCTTGCGTTCTGGTTACCAGGGGCAGTATTGCATTTCCTATTTGGTTGGTTAGAGGTTCTTTGTGTATAATCCAATGCTACTGGGCCAGATTTGTTTTTTTTTGATGATCAGGATTTTACTATATGTCCTACTCACTTCAGTGCGGAAATGAACAGCTTTATAAGGTTGATCATTTATTGCACAGGTGTCAAGGCTGTATAATCAGCAGAGCAGTGTCTAGTTCTGTTTGTGTGTGGGGGTAGTGTTCTGTAGAGCATAGGCATTCTGTCTCAATGCTAGTTTATTCATTTTAGGGGTCGGTACCTGTTTCATGACTCTCTGTAGAGTGTTCTAAATCCTCTAAATTCCTACTGAAGCCCCTCTTGGTTATTCTTCCACACTGGCTATAGCTGATAACCCCCTGGTTTCTCCAACTGCATTTGATGTGAGTTTCCATCCTGCCCCTATCAGTGTGGGGTCACATTGCCAGGTTGCAGCACTGTGACATTCACTTCCAGGGCCTTCAATCTGATTGTCTCAAAATGATATAATAAAACCTCACAATGTAGATATGAAAAAGGATCTGACAGCTCTCTGCTAGTTCTACATTTGATGAGTTCAGCGAGCGTAAAGCGTTGTCTAGCAAATGGGCCATAAGCAGCTGGTGTATCTGGAGACCACAGATTTCCAGAGAAGCAGTTTATACCCTCTGAGTAATTTAGTGTCAATATTGGAACGTCGTCTGAATTCAACATACTTTGGTTTATATCTCCTCCCAGGAGAATCTTTTCAGAACTATGGTCATGTTTCTCATGCAGTGTTTTCAAATATGTAAATAATTGCTCACTAGACAAAGCACATGTGTTCAAGAACATCATTGCCAAAGAAAAATGATGGTTCGGCTGCACCAGTCCTTTTGAAAGGAGCCATTTATTGACATTCAGAATGCACTGTGCAGGTAAGTTTGCGTCTAGTGTTTGTATTCTAGATATGTGCACCTGCATATATGGCATAATGGTGTAGTCACCCTTACCTTCAAGGGTGCAGTGTTTTCAATGAGTTGAGAAGCTAGTTTAATCTAGTAATTGTATTCCAGATATTATGTGCAAACTAGTGGAGCCTAATTCAACCTGTCTGGCTCATCTGAGAGCTTTGCTCAGAGAAGGGACTACCACAGATTGAATATTAAAGTTAGCATATCCAACTGTCAAAAAATAGAAAGTAATTGCATAAATCAGTGATACAATTGTGTATTTGTCTTCCTTGCTTTTATGCCATGCTTCCTCGGTTTTTCCGGTTATGGATAGGAGGAGGTTTTCTAAAGCAGCCTGTTCATGGATATTTCACATTCGCACATTTTATTCATTACAAAACTTACCAATTTTACCTCAGACACTTTTGTCTTTCTGAATGATTTGCAAGCATATCGAGTCTAGTTATTTATTAAAAACAGTTTCCATGTTCTCCAACCAACGAAAATAAAGCAAACACATCCAGTCTGATGCGGCTTCTTCAACAAAAAGATGTAAACCATATAAGAATTCTTTCTTCACAATAAACCTCCAGGCATTGGCATTTTGCAATTGTATTTTCAATTACTTAAATCCATTTTAAAACATTTCTGTTGTAAATCATTTGATTACAGGTGTTTGTAATGCTAAATGCAGCCTACCATATGCTGTGTTCAAACTGAACAAATCACTTTACTTCAATTGGCACCTGACACATACTGCTAACTTCAACGCTATTTTCTGCACTAAATATAGTGTATAGTCTAATCAAATAAATGTAGCTCACTTCCTGTTTGTGTCAGTTCTGGTTTAATTTAAAGAACCATCAAAAGAATGGAGTACTTTTTCAGTTTCTCTGCATTAATCTTCATTTACCTGCCATCCAAGCAGTAATGCTAAAAGCGTGTTTTTTCTGTGTACTCTGTATTAATATAGTGCACTGGGGAATCTAACAGGAATATTCAAACGCTTTGTTGTGTTGGCTAACTTAGTGTCCCAGATAATCGAATACAGATTCCCAAATGCTTCCTTGTGTTTCTGTGCCGGATATTCGAATAGGAATTCTTAAATGCTTACTTGTGCCTCTTTGAAAAATGTACAATATTGATTTAAATAGCATGTGGTTGCTCTTAAGCAACAGTTCTAGAGAATTGCTTTTCAATGGCTTGACAATGGCTATTCATATCCGTATCATTGTGGCCGGCATTCCTCTCAGATTGATGGAGGTTTAACTGCTTAGCTGTCTCATTATCTGCTTGCCTCTGCTCACACCTTCTGCTTGCCTCTTCTTTCATCTTCTGCTTGCCTCTTCTTTCATCTTCTGCTTGCCTCTGCTCACATCTTCTGCTTGCCTCTTCTTTCATCTTCTGCTTGCCTCTGCTCACATCTTCTGCTTGCCTCTTCTTTCATCTTCTGCTTGCCTCTGCTCACATCTTCTGCTTGCCTCTTCTTTCATCTTCTGCTTGCCTCTGCTCACATCTTCTGCTTGCCTCTTCTTTCATCTTCTGCTTGCCTCTGCTCACATCTTCTGCTTGCCTCTTCTTTCATCTTCTGCTTGCTTCTGCTTTCATCTTCTGCTTGCCTCTGCTCACATCTTCTGCTTGCCTCTTCTTTCATCTTCTGCTTGCCTCTGCTCACATCTTCTGCTTGCCTCTTCTTTCATCTTCTGCTTGCTTCTGCTTTCATCTTCGGCTTGCCTCTGCCAACACACTACTTGATCACTTTCTTCAAAGGCTCTCTCCTCAAGCCAGATGTTTATGCCAGTTATATACCTTTTAGATGGATAATTAAATGTAATCTTAACTGCGAGTTGCTGTATTGTTTTGTGTGGAATACATTAGCTTACTGGACACCACATTGATTGCTGTGCGTGATCCAGGCCTTTTTCTTCTTCAAGTCCTGTGTTGATTAGCTCAGTTATAATTTGCTTTGTGTGAAAACCTTTCCCTGTGTCTAATTGGGTTTGTATATAAGTCCAAATTCCGCCATGGCTGCCTCCAAACTCGTTCTGACTCTGCCCTGGTGAATGGAGCAATTACCGGTCCATTCCAAGGTTGGCGGGACCGGTAATTCCCCATTCACCAGGGCCCTTCCCATTCCCATTTGAGCCCCCATAGGGCACAATGGGAATGGGGAAGGCGCTAATAACTGTACCGCAAATTGCGGTACCGTTATTAGCTCCAGAGTCCCTTTGCGGGTCCCGTCCTTAACGCCTGGAAAAACCAGGCGTTAAGGGAGGATCCGCAAAGGGAACTCGTAGTAGGGCGGTAAGGGATTACCGGCACCAATGCCCTTACCAGTGCTGGTAATCCCTTACCGCCCACCTCGTAATGAGGCCCAATGACTTCAAAAAGGAATTGAATATCTTCTTTAATGCCACGTCAGCAGAGTTGTGATACTTCATCTATCAATGGCGTAGAGTGAGAGATTCAGCAAGAGACCTCTGAGGCTATGTTGTACACAGATTTTGTGAAAGAGGGCGAGAACAATTGTGGCTTCAATGAGGATTTGCAGGAGAGAGTGAAGAAATCTTCATGCAGCAATGCAGTGGACGAAAACCCGGGCAATTAAATCAATGGTGTTGGAAATGTACATATGGCTTGATTGGTCATGCTTTTACCGTAGAACCCTTTGAATTGTAAAATTTAGCATTGTGTTATTTTTCTTTTTTATCAGCAAAATGTTGAAAAGTGGTGAAAACAGAGCATGATGCCGTATCTCTGATAGCTGTGAGCTTCTGTTGTCTCTGATGCTCAAAACACAGAACACACAAGGCAGGCTGTGTGTTAGGATAGCTAACTTGCAGAGAGAATGTTAAAAGTTGAAACAGGGCCTGGAGAAAATGTGATTGTCGGAGGAGGTGTCTGTTCAAGGTGTAAGGACTACTGTGGTAAAGAAGTGCTTGAAACATGATTATTACAAAGATTGTTATAGCCACCATTTCCAGGACCAGCAACAAGGTGTGCAGTAATGTCTTGATGTTTCATATATGCCAAGCACTATGCACTATTATAAAAATACAAATAAGACCCCAGTAGAGTCTATAAGACTCAAACTTTAACTTTGTTTATAGTATACTCTGGTTGACGGAACACTGATAAAAGTATAAACAAGACCTTGAGAGAATGTATCAGTGAGTGCACGTATAAAATTGAAAACCTATACGTGAGATCTTGCCATGAATTCTTGGAGATAGTGTGTACAGTCTTATGTTAATGTTAAAGTATGATGTTTCAGATATATAAATATTTACTTTTGAAAAACGGCAGATCACAGGGACAAAGAGCACTCCTAAAAGTGAAAAACCAAAGTGAAAGGATTATGGTTTCTTCTTATTAGATCAAAAATACCTATTCTTAAAATTGACTTTTCTCATTGTGAGCTGTCAAAAACGTGACTGTATTTCTAACCGTAGTGTATACCTGGTCATAGACAGTTACTGGGCTCTGTATAAAAAGGCATCCATTCTCTGGGCCACAATCATACAAAGGTCTAGACAGAGTGCTGGATCAACTACACCGGTTTTATCTCTGTTTTAAAGGAAATTCGTTGTACCTGCCATCAATTGAATGATCTGCTGAATGCGACTGGTGTATTATCAATTCAAGCCTACAAATGGTGTGAGTGGGAGATCTTTTATAAAACTGTCAACAATACAGTGCAATGTTTACGATCGCATAGGGACCTGCATAACCAACCCATCTTATATGGAGAGTGCCCATCTCAGTGGGGGGAAGTAGTGGACTTACTTTTATAAGGTGCTGTCTGATACAAATATACTATTCAATACCTGCGAACCGTGGGATCAGACTACAAATCAAGAGATCTCTGAACCAGTTGGGCTATTTATTAGCATATTGTGAATCGGAAGACCAAACTTGATACGTGGAGTTTGAAGATACGCATCGTGTACTTGGACACTACCACTAATTAAGTCCTATTTGGAGGGAACAGCTTAATTGAAATTGGAATCTTCTTTTGACCCTGGATTGCATGGTGTTGATAAAGACATTTTCTCGAAAGTAAAGACTCCCCTGAAGAAAGTTCATGCATCCAAAGCCAAGAAGAACTGAAACATGTTGGGGGGATATGTGTTTTGAAAAATAACACTTTTAGAGTGTATAGTGTGTCAAAGTCATTGATGTTTGTGAAATTGTTATATGTGTTTAATTGTATGTAATCTAGTTGAATAGGTTCATGATATACCCACCATGTGGGTGAAATCCTGGGTCCTGTTTTTTAGAATTTTTTAGGAGCATTTTTTTCATATTGGAGAATGAATTAAAATTGTTAAACTTGTGCAAATGAATTGCGTACCAAGTCCATTTTTTCAGGACTAATGGTGAGAGGATGTTATACGTCACCACATCAATATAGATGAGAAAGTTGTGGGACTAAATTATATGAAACTTCTCTTTTGTGTATAAATATTTATGGTCTGCCTCTGACCGTGGAGTGAGGTGTGATATAAGGGGTTGTCTAGCCTTTATTAAGACAAATACAACAAACTGTAACCTTGCTTCCTACAGAGTGCAAAATAGCCTCCTTCTGAGAAAATGTAAGTAAGAAAATGTAAGAAAATTGAAGCCCTTATGTGTGAAACATCTTCTAGTTGATTGTTATATGTACATACAAGGAGAAAATCTTTAGTTGCAGGGACGTTAAGGTGAGAACTTAACGCAACAAAGCCCCTGAAATTCAGGTAAAGCCACCTTAACTTCACACCCCCTGTTGCGCAGCCTAGGACCACAATAATGACATCACTGGTGACATTGCTAATGACATTGTCTATGACATACACAAAAGTCAATGGGCCTCATTACGAGGCTTGCGCTCCCGTAATGAAGGGTGCCGGTATGGGACCGGCACCCTTCATTACGGGATGCGCAATTACTAGGTTCCCTTTGCGGGACCCTGTAAGGACACCTGGTAAAACCAGGCGTCCTTTCCGGGTCCCGCGAGGGGAAGAGGGAGGTAATAACGGGCCAGTTGTAATGTGCCCGTTATTACCTCCCTCCCCATTCCATTGATCCCTATGAGGGCTCAAATGGGAATGGGGATGGGTTCCTGCAAGGAGGAATTACCGGGTCCTCCTATGTCGGAATGACCCGGTAAGTCCTCATTGCAGGAACCTTGTATTGGAGCCCGGTATGGAGACAGCCATGGCGCTAATAGCACCATGGCTACCTCCATACTCGTAATGAGGCCCAATGTATTAATACTATTAATACTATTTAATATTACTTTTACTTTGTACACTGAAGTGTTTTATTTCAATTTTAACATGTTAATCACTTACAAAAGACACACAGAAAGAAATATACAGAAATGTACACATGGGGCTGTGATGGAATGATCATCTGAGGCAGTGGGCAGAGCACGGCTGATGAATCTGGTCGAGCACAGTGATGCTGCAGAAGGTAAAGGCTCTAATTGTGAGTAAAATAATTAGGGAAGGGGAAGGCGAAAGGGACGGGAACAATATGGTTATGAAAACTGATAGTGGGACCTGATATTTCAGCATGAAATTTGATGAAGGATGTGGAACACACATTAATCTTGGGATCTGGATTAACCCCATGGGGAGTATACGTGAGTACAACCAACAGCTATTTAGTTTCTCTGGTTAACACACTTTAAAAAGTTCCCTTTTTCAAGGGCAAATTTATGTCTTAAACAGATGGCTATACATACATTTCAATTTGTTTATATGTACACACTAATAGGAGCCTCGCACTTCTGTTAAAGGTTAATGCTAATTTATTTATTATTTTGAGTTTAGTGAAATCGAGTGGAGGAGTAAACACGAGTAACCTTATACATGTTTTATAGGTTAAATTGAATAAGTAATGTCGGAAGAACGGCAAACAAGCTCTGAGGATGGATTTAGAATAATGCAAAATGTGTTGGCAACATTCTGGAGGGAGCTAATAATTAAACCTTAAGACTCACTCTCATGAATGAAATGTTTTCTGTTTGGCAACAGAATAAAAGTCTAACCATTGTTCTTGGGAAACAACTCAGGAAATTGAGTTTACTAAATTTTGTAATTGGTTTTGTGGTGTTTTGACAAAACATTTTGTATGCATTTATTTAAAAACCTTTTGTTTCAAGTGATTTGAAAGATGAAAACAATACATGCTGAGAGCAAGTTTCTTTTGATTTTCACTTGGTTAATTATATATATCCTTTTACTTGTTTGAAGCTGAATAAAAGACTTGCAAGAGTTTTCTCCATCAGAGGGCATTTGTGTTACCTACTGGCGACAGTAGGTTATTATTTTTTAGTTGCTATTTTTGCAATCTCCATGGTCTGTGAATGGCACCCAGCTGCACCTGAAATTCACACAAGTGTTTAGGGATTGACATTAATATTTTAATTTTTATTGTTCTTATATTGTAGTGCACCTCACACCTTGTCTTTATTAAAGTGAGCATGGCCATCAGGGACTAGCTATGTGGTGAGGTTTTCGAAATCGGTATAGGTATGAATAGGAAAGTAAATTCTTCTCTTGGCTATGGCCCAAAATGATGGACGGGATTGCAGCAAACTTGCACGAGGGAGCATCAGCAAGGATCTGAAAGCATGGTTTTACAAATCTGTCCTATGTTTTATTTTTTTGAAAGTGTCAACATGTAAGTACAATAAAATAGTGATCGAACTTTGGTGCCTGTGCAGTGCGCTGGCCCCGCTGAAGGACACATGTGTTCTCTATCTGCTTACTGGGGCATGCGGCATGTCCAAAGCCCTAGGTTTGAATGGGAAAATAAATTCTGCTTGCGGCTGCGGCCCGAAGTGCTGAACAGGATTGCCGCAAACTTGCGTGAGGAGCATCAGCAAGTCCCTGAAAGCTTGCTTTCACAAATCTGTCCTGAGTTTTACTTTTACCAAAATGTCAAAATGTAAGTACAAAAAATAGTGATATAATGTTGTTACCTGGCCAGTGGGCATAGCCCTCAGCAATGCCAAATGTTTACTCTGATTTACTTATTGGGCATACGGCAATTCAACCATGACTTGCATCCCCGGCATTCACTGCTGATAATGACACACAACAGTATACGTTGCAAAAAATATGTTAATTAAAGGAGGTTTATAGTTCTTTCATATACATTAAAAGAGGAATCATTAAAAATGTATATACAGTGATGTAACATCATGAAATATTTTCACTCATAAAAACCTATCAAATTCACTGAAAAAACGTTATTAAAGGGACCTTATGGTTAAGTTTCACTAATAAAAACCTATGAAATTCTGTGAAAAAACTTTCTTAAAGGGACGTTATGTTTATGTTGCACTACTAAAAACCTATACAATTCAGTGAAAAAAATGTTGTTAAAGAGACATTATGGTTACGAATAAAATCGAAAAAAAAGCCCAAATAATTTGTCAGTTATGGTAAACTATGCAGCCATAACTTGCGCCACTGCACTGCTAACACTAACACCTAGGACATGAAAGATGACATCACAAATGATAGCATCAATTTACATCACTAATGATATCCCATATGATATTACTATCATGGTAATTTTCGTTTTTGTTTAATAATTGCATTTACAACCCACTTGTGTTCCTGAAGCACTCCATTGCCTCCATTGTGTCTGTGTGTACCACGTGAAGATTTTGTGAAAAAAAGCCTAGTTGAGCTCTGATGCATTTTGGCATCGTTGTGGCCTTTTAAAAATGGCCAGTGCCATTTCTAGCATCTTGAATGCCCATTGAACCGCCTACCACCGCCTGATTGACTGAAGCAGACTTCTCCTGCCCTATCCTGGGAGCCAACGGCAAAGCTGGCCTCCTGCTCAAGGCCCTTTCACAAAGCCCCAGAGACTCCCTGTCTGGGCCTGGGAGAAATGGGAGGGCCCTTCCACCTTTCATCCCCACAGCACCTCATGCAGCCTACTCCCCCACAAACTTGTTCTCTAGTACTCTGCTCTGAAACCACCAACAAGTGAGTTCGTACTGGTCATTGTTATGCCTTCTAAATAACCGACACATCTGTCTGAACCGGGGTTTACCTTTTTCCATTCCGCCTCATTCTTAACCAAATTTTCTCTCCTTATTCAGTTTCTGTGTATGTTTATGCACCCATTTTGTATTGTTTTGCTGTTTTTTAGAAATTTTAATCTTCATGTGTTTTTAAGTTCACAGCACCCCTATTTTGCACTGTTTTGCTGTGCTTTAGGAAATTCGAATCTTGGTGTGGTTTTAACATCACTGCACCATTGCATCTGTTTTTTTACTTCCCTTGGCTACTAGACGCCTGGTGAGTTTGTGCTCCTACTGTGCTGTGCAACCCCTTCTCTATCTTCCTCCTATTCTCTCCCGCCCTATGGCACTCGCCATTTCTCCTATATTTTCTAGCTGCTATACTATTACCTACCCTTTCCCTCACAAATTCTGGAAGAAAAAAGCTTTAAAAAGACATTCTGACCACTAAACATGGCATACCTATCTCAGACACCCATGTCAGTGCAACTTAAATCCTCTTTTCTCTACCTTCTCCAGATCTATGGACTCCTCATTTCATCTCTACTCTCTACGCTCTCACATCTTCACCTGTTAATGGTGGTACTAGATGGAGAGTACTCCTGGCAGGCTTCACATCATCCAGGTGTATCATTAATGTCTATCACACTGGCACTATCTTGGTTCACGGTCCTCAACCCAACCTCCTCCTCTTTGACTGGCGCCTGCTGTCCCCCATCAACTTCCTTCCCACACCTGCTACTCCTTCCTCCATTGTCTCTGTCATCTCCCCTCCGGCTGGTGTACCACTCCCCTTTTCCCCTCCTCGGAAAACCTTCAAAGGCAGTGAGCTCTTGCACCTTTCCAAGCCGAATGCTCATTCTACCATCAAACACTCTGACAACCTCTGCCTCCTCCTTGAAGACCTCGACCTCGATATCCTTGCTCATAACGAGACTTGGTTCAATGCCAGCTCAGTCACTGCTTTTGACTCCCTTCTCCCTGACAGCTATAAGATCATCTTCAAGCCTCGTCCTAACTGTGGTGGTGGTGGGGATTCTCTTATCTTCCCTGAGTGAATCCCTTCTTCCCTCATAGCCACCCAGCCTTACTCTTCCTTCGAGAGCCAGGTGTACAAGTTCGTCATCTCTCCCACCTCCCCTCTGAACATTGGTACTATCTACAGGCCACCTGGCTCTACCACCCTGTTCCTCTCTGAATTGGCTGATTACTCCTTCTCTCTCGTCACAACCACCCCTAAACTCCTTCTCATGGGTCACTTCAACATCCACCTTGACTCCTCAATCATGGCATCAACTCTCTTCTGTGATCGCTGCACCTTGCTAACCCTCTCCATTCTCCCTTCTGGTCCTACCCACTCGGCTGGACACACTCTTGATGCTTTCATCCCCACTGATCACACCACTCTCCTGGTCAGACCATTCTCTCCTCTCCTCTCACCTGGGTCCCTCCGCCGTCTGACCGCACCTCCCCCAGCCCTGCCAACATCGTTCACGAACATCAGTCCGATGAAACGAGTGTCAGCTGATGCCTTTGCATCTACCTTCATCCCCACTCCCTCCCCACTACAGATTCTACCTCTGACTCTGCTCTCAGAAACTTCCATCTTGTCATCACTAATACTCTTGACATTATTGCCCCAGTCATGATAATCCACCTCAAACATGCCTCTGAGCATAACACCTGGTATGACTCTGAACTTGCAGTCCTGAAACGAAAGTGCAGAGTTGTGGAATGGAAGTGGCAGACCTCAGGCTCACCCTATGCACCCTAGCCAACCCTTCTGCAGTTTCCACCTCACCTCCTCATTCCCAGGCTCTCTGCAACGCACTGGCAACACACTTTACTGCAAAAACCCAGGACATCCTGAGCACCCTTGCTTCCCTCTCCCCCTCCCCTTTACCCTTCCCGTGCCTCCTTTGGCCTCCTACCCCTCCCCCTGCCTTTCTCTCCTCCGTCTCTCCTATCACACACCTGATGAGGTTAACAGAGTTGTCCGCTCTGTGAAGGTCTTCTCCAAACAATTCTCCCTCTGTTCCTCCAGAACCATTAAGGACAATATTGGCTCTCTTGCCCCTGAACTAGCTGATTTCTGCAACCGCCCTTCTGATACTGGATCTTTCCCTTCCTTCCTCAAACACTTCCTTGTGCGCCCCCTCCTGAAAAAACATTCTGCTGACCCATCTTTTCCAGCCAACTACCACCCCATCTCAATCACCCACTTCCTTGGGAAACTGTTGGAGAGCTGGATTCCAACTCTGTTCTCATTCTACTTGATCTCTCCTCTGCATTTCATATGGTCAGCCACTCCATCATCATAAAACGGCTCAACAATACCCTAGGGATCTTGGAGCTGGCACTGGACTGGCTGACCTCCTTAATCAATGACCATCCATCACAGGTTATTATGGGGTCTTTCTCCTCCCCCACCTCTATCTCCAGCTGTGGCATCCACCAGGGTTCCAACCTTTCTGCCTGGCTCTTTAACACCTATCTTGCTCTGCTTGCACACCTCATTTCCACCTTCTCCCCCAACTTCCAGTGTTATGCCGATGACTCACAACTCTTCTTCAAACTTCCCTCTGATCCTCTCTGTATTTCCTCCATCATTCCCGACTGCCTATCTGCCTTCCACCTGGTGTACCTCCAATGACCTCTGCCTCAATGCCAGCAAGACTGAGATCCTTCCTATTGGGGGGCTTGCTCCCTCTTTTATCCCCTCACTCTGGCCATCTTTCATGGGATTTCCCCCTTCTCCTTCATCTATAGCCAGAAACCTTGGAGTCATCTTCGACTCCTCTCTTTCCTTCCTCCCTCACAATCAAAACCTTGCCAAGAATGCCCATTTTCAACTCCACCTCCTCAAAGGAATCCTTCCTTTCTTCACTTTCACCTAGAAGATCAACGTCTTCCCTGCTACACCCCACAGTTGCTGAGATTGGTGACCAGGGCCCTTATGTGTCCTCCTTGGTCCTGGCCTCCCAATCGCCTTCGGCCCCCGACTGCTACCAGCACTTGCCTTGGCCCCCACTTGCCTATGCCACCATAGGCATGTGCTTACTTTTATTTATTGGCAGCTGACCACTTTCACTGAGTCACTTCACAGCTGTCTACTTCCAGGCATTTCCCTCTTTGGTACACTTAGCACTTAACCGCCACTCTCCCATCCCTGCTCTCTCTTTGCACTTGCACATTCTGAATTCTCACAAGGCCTAGTAGGTCCACCTCTATCTTTCAATGTTCAAGGACTCAGCAGGAAACGTGAAGGACCTCTCCAACTACAGGCCCATCTCAAACTTCCCGTACCCAGCAAAACTACTGAAAACATACGTCTATAGAAAAACACAAGAATTAATCGAAGTATACCTGCTGGATCAAGCACAAGTAGGCTTCAGATCAATGAGAGGAAATGAAATGGCATTGCTCTTAATCAGGGACAATCTAAAGGCTAATGCATTCTCAGACAAAAGCACAGCTCCTATACCTCTGGATCTCGCAGCATTTGACATAATCAACCATGACATCCTTATCGGGAGATTGGAAGAAATAGGAATCACTGATGAAGCCCGACTTCGGATTAAATCCTTCCTAACAAACAGAACAGAAACTGTATGGATCAAACCTTTCAAATGAACTCCAGGAGACTCCACCTGTGGAGTACCACAAGGATCCTCCCCATCCCCATTGTTCTTCAACATATACCTGGCACCATTAATCAAGCTCATTAAAAATCAGGCCTCACATGCTCCAACTACGCTGATGACACACAGATTGTCTACAAAATACAAGATACACAGGAAGGAAGGAAAGACAACGCTGGATGACTGCCTACAAGAATACTATAGCTGGATGAACACTTACACCATCAAACTCAACCCGGGCAAAACAGAAATAATGATCATATCCAAAAGCAGGGAAAACAATCAATACATCCCATGGTTGGCAGAACTAGGAACAGCACTGACTCCATCAATGATAGTAAAAAAACATGGGAGTCTTGATGGACAACAAACTAACACTCGAACCACAAGTAAACATCACAATCAAGAAATGTTTCTTCCTCCTACATGCAGTAAAAAAGATACTATCATTCTATCTTTCACCCACTTAACACTGACCATCATGGCACTCGTCATGTCCAGCGTAGACTATGCCAACAGCCTATGCCTAGGTATGCCAGAACAACTATTAAAGACACTACAGCGCATCCAAAACGCTGCGGCCAGACTCCGGCTCAAACTACCACGAAGAGAACACAATACCCCAGCACTGAAATTGGTACACTGGCTACCAATAAAACAGCAAATAAAGTTCAAAACAATGTGATTTTTGCACAGAACAATCCACGGCCAGGGAGCAGAGTTCCTAAAGGAGAAAATAACCTTTTACCATCCGACAAGGCCACTCATATCAAGCAACAGCATTCGCTTAGAACCAAAACCATACAATAAAAGAAAATTCCTAGGATTATCATTCTCTCACCTAGCAGCAATAACATGGAATGAACTACCAAAATCATACGCAACACTAGAGATCATTTGGAATTCAGGAAACTACTCAAAACCTGGCTCTTTGCTCCAGAACCAGAAGGCAACAACTAGGAAATACGTGCCCAACGGGAAACAAGAATCCTAAGGATAAGCCCATGACCCTGACTTAATCTCCCATAACCGGAGGGCAGGGGGAGGACACCCTAACAACCCATGTCCAGATACAGCTAGGCCACCGAGGAAGCTCAAGTAGGTAAGAACCCCCCAAGGGACAAACAGGGAGTGACCAGAAACCCTGAACTCAAACATCGCCAACCCAGGGCCGGGAACATGCCTGCATCAGCCAGGTAGACATACCACTAGAGTAACACAGAGGATAACTGCCACTCCTAAACATGCCTGACAACTAGGCGGACAAACTACAATACCAAACACACAGGCAATTGAGGCTGAGCACACAAATGCAAAGACAAAGAGGTAAGGAAAACCTGCTAAGCCACCTCAACCTTCTGCATACACTTCCCATACAGAAACTTACACAACCACATGTCTGCACAGCAATCAGCACACAATTCACCACACGCAACAACAGTATACCATAACACCCGGCAAAACAGCACATGGGAAGTCGCACCGACCCGGAAACCACACCTAACCTCAGCGAACGGTGCAAACTGAACTGAAGCTGCCAAAAGGACATCACATCTCTCACTTTCCTTTTCCCACTACCCCCCCCCCCCTTTTCACAGCCTCCTTTTCAGATCTGCTAGAGCGCCTGGTGACCACTCCGGTAGTGACTGTGCATGATACAAATACCTTTAACATTAACATTAACGTTGTTACATTTGCTTCATTGCCATGCTCCCTAGTGTTAGCAGTGCATGGTGGTGATGTGAGGTATGGTTGCATAGCATACCATAACTTGCACATTTCTTGGGTTTTTTCGATTTTACTTGTAACCATAATGTCCCTTTCCCAAAGTATTTTCCCTGAATATGATTGGCTTTTAATAGTGTAACTTAACCATAACATCACTTTAAAAATGTGTTTCACTGAATTTGATTTTTTTTGTTACAGCAACTTAAGCATAACATCCCTTTAACAAAGTTTTTTCACTGAATATATATATATATATATATATATATATATATATATATATATATATATATATATATATATATATATATGTTTATTTAATGAAAATAACAGAGAAAACAATGCATTTCTGGCACAAAAATGTTTATAAAATGTATTGCCATTGATTTACAGAGCAGGGGACCAGTGTCCTTAACAATGGGTGAGAGGATGTGGATAAAAGATCAAGATCAGAAGACGCAGGGGAGCTAGAAACATGAACCAGGGACAAGGACAATAGAATATGATATAGGAATGTGATAATGGAGGAAGTGCTACATTTTAGGATAAAAGGATAAGGTATACATTCTGTGGAGTTGTCCTAGAGAGTTAGGGGGAGAGGAGAAGAGGGTGATGTGTTGGCATATAATGCAATGCAAGTGGTTCTTCTGAAAGGGGGAGAGCTAGGAGATTGGTTTTAAATATAGATAGAGTCGGAGTAGTGTGGATAGGGAGCGGAAGAGCATTCCAGAGTAAGGGAGCGAAGAGAGGAAGAGAGCGGAAATGAGAGGGAGCGCAAGGGGCACGAGAGGTGGCAATGAGGTGCATGAACAAAGGGAGCAGGGGCAGGAGCAATATGAGCCAATATGTAGGGCGGGGCAAGTCCATGTATAGTTTTGAAGATGATGAGATTGCGTTTATACTTTGCACTCTGTCGCACAGACAAACTACCTAACTGGCAGCAGGCTTTGTTGGTGGAGGTAAAGCAGGGAAGGTTATAAAGGTTACGGAAAGCAAAGTTCAGGACTTTGTCAAGAGGTGAGAAAACATAATTGGCAATGCCATATAGTAGAATGGTACAGTAGACAGATCGAGAGAGTACTAGAGAGGAGATTAGGTGCTTAGCAGTGTTGAAGGGAATAAGATCTCTTATTTTTTTATGTTGAGGAGAATAAGTCTGACTGCAGTGGCAGGTTTTGAAATGAAGAGCAATGCATTTTTGGGATGGGCCCATGATGACACCACTGTTGCAAGCAGAAGCAGATTATGGACGTTAGTGAGTAGAGAAGAATAAAAGAGGGGGAGAGAATGTGATAGACTGGATGGGAAGTAGAAAAATTCATTCTTAGTGGAGTTGAGAATGAGTGAGTGAGATGCAAGTGAGATGCCATACAGTGTTTGATTTCAGAAGACAGTTAGACATTTTTGACTGTAGCTACTCAGGTAAGGAGGTTAAGGAGAAGAAGGTCCAAGTGTCACCAACAAGGAATTGCATACAAATCCTGTCAGGAGAGTATACCAGGCAAAGTGAAATGTGTGTAAAAGGTTACTGTAAGAGAAGAACCTCAAGGAAAATCCATGCTCGTAAGAGACATAACTGTTGTAAATCTTGGAAAGAGCCTGGCAGGGACATATACCAGGTAGCCTGCGAGTCTGGGACCCACACCAAAATCATAATACATTGAAAAGAGAATTACAAAGGGCCTCATTACGACCCAGGCGGTAAGGGGTTTACGGCAGCGTAAACAGCGCCGACCCTTACCGCCTGAGTACGAGGTCCCTTAGCGCCATGGCGGATTTAACACCTGCTTTTAGCAGGTGTTAAAATCCATGGCGCTAAGGGACCATGGAGTTAATTACGCCACCGTAATTTACGGTGGCGTAATTAACGCCTTCCCCACTCCCATTATGCCCTATGAGGCAAAAATGGGAATGGGGAAGGGTAAATGGGGATTGGGGACTTACCGCCCCGCCAAGGTCGGAATGGGGCGGTAAGTCCGCCAACCACCATGGCGTAAACATAGTTTACGCCATGGTGGTAAAGTCACGGCCCAGGCGGTAACTTACCGCCTGGGTCGTAACGAGGCCCAAACTGTCTTAAATGTGAAGAGAGAGCTGGGCAAGTGAACCATTTCCTCGGGAACAGTGAATCCACCAAGAGGAGGAACATATCCTCTTGGATTACAAGGAACTTGGTTATTCTTTGTTTGCACATTTGGGAGAAAATGAATCTGGGGAAGGGAGCCATTCTCTGGAACAGCACACAGTGTCCACTTGGATCTTTTCTGGTTGGATATCTATGATTATGTTGGAGTTGAACATTTGTACACTTCGAGAATCAGAGAACTCGTTTTTAGTGTGAGGGCCAGGATAGGATTTTGGACACATGACATACACATATTTGGTTTGGACATCTTGGCAAAGGACAGACCCATTAGTTTTTGGTTGAGGTAGGGAAACTCCTCCTAGAATAGCGATAGTGGGGTCGGGCTCAGTTGACACAAACTGGGGAACCCTCAGATTTGAAAAACTTAGAAGCCGAGCCTCAGATCAATCCGTAGCTACAGACAAATCTATTAGGTTTGATCTATGTAGTAGCAAGGAGGAGCTGTTGCAACCTGAAGACTGAGTGATAATACCCATTGACTTAGCCTTAGTACCCCCACCAGGCACTTACATCAGGTTAGTCTCTAAGTCTCACCTAGCTTGACAGTATGGCCTAGATGTTGTAGCAAGTTTATAGACCCTGACTATAGAGGTAAGGTGACGATCTTAATTCAGAACAGTGGGAAGAATTCATATCATATAAAGGCAGGAGAGAAAATAGCTCAGGGGATCATAGAAAGAGCTCTGTTTCTCAGAATGGGGAAAATTAAGGAAGTCAATAAAATTGAGAGAGGGGGAAAAGCCTTTGAGGAGGCAGATGAAGATCCCTCAATTCCATCTGAGTTGGTAAAACCAAAAGCCATTAGCGAAGAAGCTGATATTGTTCCTGATTTAGCATCTTCTCGGTGGAATGATCCCTTGCTAGCAGAGTCTTTCCCACATGTACTATGTGAAGAGTAGGGGAGATTTATAGGGGGACCACGCTTCATTTTAAAGCAAGGCTTGCTCTACAGAGGATATCGGGGGCCTGATGGTTATCTTAGATCACAGATTATGGTGCCTACAAGCCATAAAAAGATGCCACTAGAGATTGTCCATTCCCATTGACAGGGGGTCACTTGGGAACAGCTAATTTAATGTATTAATATATAAACCTCCAGAAAGAACCTGAAAGCAGGAGGGCGCTAACCCAATAAGGGTACAAACACAAAACATAAAAAAAGCAAGCCTATACACCAGATAAAGGGCAGAGAAGTTCAGTTATAGACCAGAGAATCCAACAAGTTTTTTCAGGTTGCGCGTAAAGAGGTCCAGTGATTTGATGTTTCTCAAATCTGAGGGAAAGCGTTCCATGCCCTAGGCACTGCAGCACAACATTCACTTCTCCCTGCTGTAGTTAGTTTTGTCCTGGGGATAGAGATCAGATTCATGTCATTCGATCTCAATGACCTCAGCATGGATTGTCTTGCCAGACTTTCTACAAGTACTCAGGATAATTGCCTGACAGACATTTGCGAGTAGACGATGTGAGATTCTGGCTCCCATGGGGAGCCAGTGAAGGTTTCACCTGGCTTGGGAGACATGTTCTCTCATTGCTATCCCTTATACCACTCTCACCACGCTGTTTCGGATCACCTGAGGTTCCGACAGGTGACCTTTATTAATGCCCGGCAAGAGA
Source organism: Ambystoma mexicanum (assembly GCF_040938575.1). Lineage (NCBI taxonomy): Eukaryota > Metazoa > Chordata > Amphibia > Caudata > Ambystomatidae > Ambystoma > Ambystoma mexicanum. The sequence continues at coordinate 215,899,414 of NC_090927.1, read as the reverse complement.
CTACTGCCATAATCCATTTATGAATCAATAAGGGCCCTGGCAACATTTCTGCAGTTTGTCTGAGACAGGAATGGTCGGATCTGTGTCAGTAGTTTAATATAATAGGCTGTCATGAAGACTATGCTGTTGTCCTGGGGTCGCATACTCATAGTTTGTTCCAGGTAGACACCTAGGGTCTGATTCACAGAAGTATTTCATAGTGGTGCAATCCCATTGAAAAATGATCTGTGAATCAGACCCTTAGTGGATTAACCTTATTTTATGTGTCAATCCTGCAACCTGCTATCATGAAATGCTGATATTCAGAACTCAGGCTACATTACCTGGCCCTGGTTCCCACAATCATGAGCTCTGTCTTGTCATTGAGGGTAAGCTTGTTCTTTTCCATCTAAGCTGGTATCAAAGAGTAGACTTTGTTGATATTCTGCAAGTTCTCTTAATATACTCCCGTCAAGGGAATGACGCACTGCGTATCATCTGCGTAGTTTGTAAACTTAATTCCCCTGGCCTCCAGTAGATGACATAGTGGAAGGGTAAAGATATTAGAGAGTTATGGAGAAAGACAGGCTCCTTGTGGTACCCCATACGGAACTTTAGCGGAGACTGCCTCTGCAGTGCCACAACACACTCTTGCTGACTAATTTTCCAAAGACAATTTTACCCATGCAGCCACTGAGTTGGAAAAAGCAGCAACTTTCTGAAGTCTATGTATCAGCAGGGCATGGTCAACCAGGTCAAACACTGCAAACAGATCTAGTAACATAAGTCATAACAGGTGCCCAATGCCGAACGATTGCAAGGCATTCAACTTCAGATCCAGCAGGGCTGTCTCAGTCCCATGGGCTGGCTGGAAGCTAAACTGCCACTTATGACTCACGAAGTGATTCACGACTTGCAAATATGCCACCCTGTCAAATATTTTTAACAAGAATGGCATATTCTTGATTGGCCAATAATTAACTGGTACTAGTGTATCAAGGCCTGTTTCTTTTAATAGTGGTGTGTTCCATGCGTTCTTTATACATGCTGGCATCACACACTCCTTGAATGACAGGTTGACAGATTTTGGTGTGGTGCTAATCAATGAAGGGAGACATGCCTTGACTGTAATGGCGGGACATACATCTCCTCCACAGCTAGTAGGATTTAGTTTCCCGATGATATTCACCATCTCCACTTATATTATTAAGCTAAAGCTGAGCTCTGTCTGGCCTAGCTCCCTAGGGACCTCTGCGTTTTTGTCTGTAGCGCCTTCTGTCCCATCCCCTGTGTTTAACAGACTGCTTTTGCTCTTCATACTTTCCTTAATCCTGTGTAGTTTACTAAGCATGCTTTCTTGAAACAAAGTGTTCCAGGTGCTGACCTTAACAACCTATGCTGTTCTTTTAGGACATGGATTTGCCAGTTCCTTCAATATTAATTCATGTTATTCATGTTCCGCATTAGTAATCCTGGTGGTAAACATGGATTTTTTGGCTTCAGTGATTGCCATTTTATATATCTTGTTTGCTTACTTATCTCCTAATGCTTTTTGTTTTTCACCAAGTATTAAAATGTTTCCTTTGATTTGCTTTCAACATCTGTAATTCAGGTGAATGCCAGAGGTTCACTAAGACACAGGTGGAAATAATAAGTCAATTCTATTGGCCTGGAATCTATGTGGATATTAAAAACATCCTTTTCTGCATCTTGTGTCAAAAGACTAGCTCCCATATATAATCCCCAGCTGCGCTCCAAACCTTACCATTGAGTTACCTTTTTCTTGCATAGGCATGGACAAAGTTCGGCTAGGTTGGCAAATCGTTAAATTTTGGTAATTGTAGACAATGCTACAAAATTCCCCGAGGCTTTCCCACTAGGTAATAATACGTCCCAACAAATTTTGAAACATCTTATTCAATTTTTTTCATGAGTTGGTTTCCCAAAGGAGATTCTAACAGATCAAGGGACAACCTTCATGAGTCAATCAATGGCAGAGGTGAAGGCGATCTTACATATTAAAACTCTTAGGACTTCCTTTTAACACCCACACACTGATGGGTTGGTGGAATGTTTCAATAAGACTCTTAAGAATGTCTGGCTGAAATTGGTTGAGGCTAAAAGAAAATACTGTGGGATGTTATGATACCGTGGGCCTTTTTTGCCATCTAGAAAACACCACAATCTTCCACAGGGTTGTTCCCATTTCAGTTACTGTATGGTATGGAGTCATGGGATGTTCTTGACATGCTAAAGGAGACATGGGAGGAAAGGGAGGAAGCCAGTTAAACCACTCTCGCAAACTGCCCATTGTCTGAGAGAACATATGGCTACTGTGAGAGTGATAGTTCAATCACAGCTGGCTAAAGCCAAAGAGACCTAAAAGACCTCTCATTATAAAAAAGGGTCTACTTAGGTCTTTTTCTATTGGACAAAAAGTTCTTGTTCTCTTACCAACAATTGAGAACAAGATGTTTTATAAATGGCATGTGTCTTATGAGGGGATTGAACAAAAAGGACCATATAACTACTGAGTCTCCCAACCTTATAGGCGAATTAAGACCCATATCTATCATATAAATCTCCTCAAGGAATGGAGAGAGGACCCAGTAGAGACCACCACAGTGGTACTGACCAGTCTCTCAACAGAAGAGTCAGATAAAAACACATTGATTCCTTCCCACTTATTACCGACGCAGAGACAAGATCTACAAGATTAATTCGACCAGTTACCAGATGTCTTTAGAAATGAACCAGAGAGGGCAAAATGGATCTTTCACTACATCTGTACACCCCCAGGGAAGGTTTTCCATTTATAACCTTATTGGATCCCTGAATTAAGAACAGAGGTAGTTATACAGGAAGTGGAGAAGATGTTGCACTCTGATATTATTGAACCCTCTCAGAGTTCTTGACCCTCCCCAATTGTACTCGTTGCCAAGCCAGATCAGACATTGAGGTTCTGTATTGATTTCAGAAAGGTGAATGCGGTATCCAAATTCGACAGTTATCCTATGCCAAGGATGGAAGACCTAATTGATCGGTTCAGAGTCAATGTTTTCATCTCCAAGATTGATCTGACAAAAGGTTACTAGCAAGTACCTGTCAATCCGGAGGACAAAGAGAAAACAACCGTCTCCACCCCTATTGGACTATTTCAATTTAAGGTGTTACTCTTTGCACTTCACATGGCACCATCTACATTTCAAAGGCTAATGGAACAAGTACTTCGGCCAAATTCCTCATTTTGTGGAGCGCATAATATGACAGAATTATTCAAAGTGGGTTATGGGAAGAACATATGCACCATCTCTATTAAGTCATCAGAGCCTTAAGGAAAGCCGGCCTTATGGGAAACTCAAAAAATGGCCATTGGCACAGTCAGCAGTCAAGTATCTCTGCCTCTTTGTGTGAAATGGACTTGCTCAACCCCAAAGTGAAAAGGTGAAGTCTGTTCAATAAACTCCAGTACCAAGACAAAGAAAGATGTAAGAGTCTACCTAGGGTTAGTGGGGTGCTACAGACAATTAATTCCCAGTTTTTACTCTATTACCTCCCGCCTCACAGATAAGCTCAGGAACGCAGAGCCTCAAAAGATAAAATGGAGTCCCGAAGACCAAACTTGTTTTGACAAACTCAAGAAAATCTTATACATTGAGCCTGTATTAAAAGTGTCCAATTTCAATAAAGAATTCATCTTATAGACAGACGCCTCACAGGTTGGGCTAGGGGCTGTTCTTTCCCAAGATCACAATGGCATTGAGCATCCGATTCTTCATATTAGTCAAAAGCTTTATCCTATAGAAAATAACTATGTCACAATTGAGCTTGAGGCCTTAGCCAAAAAGTGGGCAGTGTCATACTTAAAATACTGTTTTACTGGCATAATGTTTAGACTGGTTACAGATCATTCTCCACTCTCATGGATGAGCCTACGTCAAGACACCAATGGATGAGTCATGCGCTGGTTCCTAGATATGCAGCCCTATTGTTTCATGGTAGAACATCAAAAATGGAGAGATCAGGGGAATGTAGACTTCCATTCATTCCAGTTTCTGAATAGATGCTGAGAGAACCAGCAGCATTCAGGGAAGGGTATGTGATGGATCTGATGATGTCATCCCTCCTTTCCCTGAGGTAGTTTCTGCGCACATGGCCAGGGGACAGCAGACGCTACCTGATCTTGACCCTGGGGGTAGCCATATGAGAGAGGACCACGCGGGGGGAGGCAACCCTCAGGGAGATGACACCACATCTTCAGAGAAAGTTATATACACCCATTCCCTTTTAGGGATGTTCCCTCCCTTCCTCATGCCTTGATGGCATATTGTAAAATTCTCCCTCAACCACTTGCCAAGTCTACTTTAAATATTCCCCAATATGAAGAATAGGAAGAGTTTGACAACAACTGAGATGGGGACAAGGCAAGGAGCAATGCTGATTACTCCTACTGAGAACCATTGTCAGATGTCTAGTCGCAGAGGAAATTCGATTGGCCCAACATAGTTTAAAACCATGCTGGGAAGAGAAGCATGGAGTTCTCGCGAGGTACCGGTCATTTCGCAGAGGTGCAAGCAGATTGAGCGAGAGAGCAGTCTGGTAAGCGACGCGCTCAGGAGGGCTCTACAGGAACCGGAACGAAACTTGAGGGAGCAAGTTGTGCTTCCTGACTACTGCAAGGAATGGAAAGCCAACCGAAGCTCGAATGCTAACTGGAGGTGCTGGCAAGCACAGAGAGAGACACTTGAGTCGGATAAACATCTGACTTCGAGTCGGGAATGCCGGAAAAGTGCCATAAGAGAACGATGAGCCCAGGGAAAGGGTTGGGATGCCGAAGCACTGTCAGGTGAAATAACGAAAATCCTAGACAGTGGGACAGAGGTCTGAGACCCTCAGTATGAACTTGGGGGAGACCAAGGAGGAAAACCAGAGAGATATTACGTGTTGAAACTTGTAGAAAAATATACCATATGTTTCAAAGAAACAATATAAAAGTCTTGGCAGAAGAGTATACTTAGCAAAGTCAAGTGTTTGGATGAAACTGCATACAAGTCCTGGCAGGAGAGTATACCAGGCAAGGTCAAGTGTTTAGAAAGAAACAGCATACAAGTCCTTGCAGGAGAGCATGCCAGGCAAAGTCAAGTGTTTGGATGAAACTGCTTACAAGTACTGGCGGGAGAGTATACCAAGTAAAGTGAAGTGTTTGAAAAAAAACTGCATAAAAGTCCTTGCAGTAGAGTACACCAAGCAAAGCCAAGTGTTTGCAAGAAAGTGAAGGAGACTGCATCCAAGACCTTGTAGCAGAGTATACCAGGCAAAGACAAATGTGGGTGATAAACTATAGTAATAAGAGAATCTCAAGGAAGATCCATGCCCTTAAGATTTTGAATTGTGACAAATGTGGAAAAGAGCCTGGTAGGGAAGTATACCAGGTAGCCTGCAAGTCTTAGGCCTGCACCCAAATTAAAATATTACGAAAAGAGAATCTCAACGAAGATATATGCCCTTAGGATTGGAAACTGTCTTGAATGTGAAGAGAAACCGGGGCAAAGTAGTCATTTCCTAAGGAACAGTGAATCCACCAAAAGAAGGGAGTTAGCCTCTTGGATTACAAGGAACTTGGTTATTCTTTATTTGAACCTTTCATTATGGAGAAAAGGAATCTGGGTAAGGGAGCCCTTAACTGCAACAGTGATCATTGTCCACTTGGATAATTTTTGGTTGGATTTCTATTTTTGTGTTGGAATTGAAAATGTATACACTTCGAGCATCAGAGACAATAACCTTCACACCATAGAATTAGTTTTTAGTGTGAGGACCAGGATAGGATTTTGGACATAGGACATATATTTGCTTTGGTCATCTTGACAAAAGATAGACCTATTAGGTTTGGTTGAGGTAGGGAAACTTAGTTCTATTTTCACAGTTCAGGACCTCCTGTGTCCAAGTCTCTTTGCTTCTTGCAAATCTCTTGACTTAGAGGGCCTGGTGTACACAAAACAACACGTAAACAATATTTTCTCCCATGAATCCCTCTCAGACTCTCTGTGAAATTTGCATTTAGAAGTGTGCCCAATAGCCTCCCTGTGAAAGTTGCATTTAGAATTGTTCCCAATAGCCTCTCTGTGAAAGTTGCATTTAGAAGTGTTCCCAATAGCCTCTCTGTGAAATATCTAATACCTTGCCGGGTTGAATCGACTGATCTGCCTAATAACCTCTCTGGGCAAAGCTGAGTTATATTCATGCCAAAAACCTCCCTGTATAAATTTGCATTGAGAGAAGTGCGCCTACCTGTGCAAAGTTGAGTTATATTCATCCCCAATACCCTCCCTGTATAAAGTTGATTTGAGAGAAGTGCACCTATTAGCGTGCCCTAATTGAACTGACTAGTATCTAGAATAGTCTCTCTGCGCTTAGTTCAATCTAGAAGTGCGCACGATACCATTGAGGCTAAGAAGCGTGCCCAAATATCCTAATTAATCCTATTAGTATACCTAATAGTATATCTGTGTCATGTAGAATCTAGAACTGTGCCTAATAATCTAATATCACCTCTGTACAAAATCGAATCTAGAGTTAATCCTAATATCATCCCTGTATACAGTTGATCCTAGAAGTGTACCTAATAATACCTAATAGCCTAATATCATCTCTGTGCAATTTGAACTTGGAAGTGTGCCTGAACTTAGAACTACAATTAGAAAACCCTCCTAAATCCACCTAAAAGCCAGTACCAAGCATGAGTGCACCCACACACCAACAGTTTGTCGGAAACGACTGCCGTGGACTGCACGCACTCCCCGATCCGCCTTCCCTCCCGTCCCCCCTTCCCCAAATTACCCCTCCCTCCTTCGCACTCCCTGCCATCCCTCTCTCCAAACACCAAGCCAGAGGGGCACGATGGCGAGCCAACCACCCTAAGACCACCCCTCCCCTGAACCCCACCACCGACCAGCCAACGTCAACCATGCCTGCTCCCCTCATACCTAGCACACCCCGCCCTGCAAGCATCCACCCGCCGCCTTGCCCTCAAACCCCGCCACCTTCCCCTGCCGACCGCACCCTTTCCCCTCCCTAAAAACTGCACGCCTAGCCCTAGCAAGAACCGAAGCCACATCCCTCTCCCCCTCTGACCCCCCTACCCTCTCTCACACTCCAATTGCAACTAGGAAACTAAAGAGGAAACGTGCCTGGTCCCCCAAATCTCTCAGCACTCTTCGCCTCCCCTGTCTCATCCCACCACCTCATTCCCCCACTCACCTCCTTCCCATGTCGCTTCACCCTTCCTGAAACCCCTCTCCCTCGGCTTCTCATCAACTGCAACTGAAACTCCCAACCGCCCACACCCCACCTTCAAATCCCCCGATCCAAACCTGATCATCCTAACACACGCAGCACCCCAATCCCGCCCGAAGCCCGCCAATTTTTCTGCTCGCCCGCTATTCCCATCGATCATCACCGACTCCCCCCGCCTCTCCAGCCTCCACTTTCTCCGCCACCACCCCCTTCCACTCCGAGACCAACCTCGCCTGCCGATGTGAACTGTATCCTATTTAATGCCCAATCCGTAGCAAAAAACAGACACTGCATCCTTGACCGCCTCGCCTCTGACAAACCAGACCTGGTTTTCATCACCGAAACATGGTTCTCTGACGACTTCGCCCCAATAGCTAATGAAGCCTTCGCCCCCCCCCCCCGACTACTCCCTCATCCCACTGAACCGTCCCTCCAGAGGAGGAGGAGTAGCATTAATCTTCAAGTCTCTCTTCCACGCCTCAATCATCGACAACCAACCTTCCATTCCTTCCTCCGAATCTCTCCTCGTTAAACTATCCCTCTCCCCATCGCTCTCATACAGCTTCCTAATACTCAATAGGCCCCCTGGCTACGATAGTCAATTTTCAAACAACCTCTGCGACTCAATTGCCACCCTTCAACTAAACCATCCCAACCTCACCCTTCTTGGAGACTTCAACATATGGCTCGACATCCCGACCAACCCTATGACACACTCTCTGGTCGACAGTTTGGACGCAATTAACCTCCAACCCCACATAAACAGCCCGACTCACTACAAAGGACACACTCTTGATGCCATCTTTAGCTCCAACACCTTCATTCAAAGCCCCCCACCCATATCCTCTGGTCCGCTCACTTGAATTCTCTCGTTCGCCATTCACTGACCCGACCCCTTTCCCGTACTCGAATCTGAACCTCTGAATCTACGCAAATGCTGGAAAAAACTAATAATCGTCCCGGACCTAGCCGACGCACTCCTCCAGTCTCCACCTCCTACCTGCCAACTCAACAAACAACTAACCCCTGATGCCTTTGACTGATGCTCAACGCATCTCTGATGCGGCTCACACCCCCTTGCAAACCATCTACCTGCCGTGGCCTCTTCCCCAGATGGTTCACTCCTGAGATGAAGATCACTAAACAACTATATAAATTCCTAGAACACAAATGGAAGAAAGACAAAACCCAGGAGAGCAGGGCCACCTTGGCCCGACACCTCTATCAGTACAAAGCTGAAATCCGGAAAGCAAAAAAAGCCCACTACAACTCCCGAATCCTAAACTGCAAAAACCCAAGCAATGCACTCTACAAAATCATCTCCGAGTTCATCAATTCGGCTTGCAACACGACCGTCCCGACTCCCTCACAATCACTGTGCGACTCACTCTCCCTCCACTTTTACACCACGGCTCTCGAAAGAACAAATACTCTAACCACCAAACTGGCTCTCCTACATCCACCTAGCAATTCTCCCCCCATACCGGCCGGCTCTCCAGCTGCGACCACTACGCAACCAACGTTCGAATCCTTTAGTCCAATATCACCAGAGCAATTTCTCAAACTTCTATCTGCTCGCAAACCATCTGGCTCGCCACTGGGCCCTTGCCCAGCCACAACCCTCAAAGAAATGTTTGCTTCCGCCTGCGCAGGAGAACATCCAAGATCCATCATAAATGCCTCACTTTCCTCCGGTATCTTTCCCGACGCATTCAAAACGGTTCATGTCAAACCTCTAATTAAAAAACCTTCGCTCGACCCTCTCGTACCCAAAAACTACGCCCCATCTCAAACACCAGATTCCTTGCCAAACTCATTGACCGAAACCGCCTACTCCCAACTAAACGCCTTTGTCGAAGACAACAATCTCCTAGACCCCGCTCAATCAGGTTTCAGAGCCCGTCACAGAACTGAAACCACCCTAACCTCAATTTGGGAAGACCTTAAAATGACGGCAGACACCGCAGGATGCGCAGCACTAATTCTTCTTGACCTATCCGCCGCCTTTGACACAATCAATCACTCAATCCTCCTAGACCGCCTCCACTCCCTAGCAATTCGTGGAACCGCTCTTAAATGGATAGCTTCATTCCTCAAAGATCGGTACCAAATAACGATACTCTCCACCTATACCTCCCAAGCCCGACCAGTCGACACAGGAGTCCCACAAGGAGCATGCCTGTCTGCCCTCCTGTTCAATCTCTACTTGATTAACCTCCCACCAATAATTCGTTCGCAGAATATCCTGTGCTACAACTACCCCGACGACACTCAAATAATTCTAAAGCTCCTGAACTCAAAACCCAACTCCCGACGAGACCTGGCCTCCTGCCTCCTTGACATAGAACTCTGGATGACCCAAAGCCACCTCCTGTTAAACCCCTCCAAAACGGAAATCATGGTACGTGGCAACTCCGAACTTCTTCCGCACCCACTACCCTGGCCATCCGCCATGGGCAACTCACCTACCCCCTCCAACTCAGTGAAAAATCTTGGATGCACCCTTGACTCTGACCTAACACTCTTGCGTCAAGTCAACAACGTCTCAAAGTCCTGCCACTACCACCTTAAAACCCTCAGGTGCATCTTTCCATATCTCTCCTTTCCAAACAGACTCTCCGCGGTCCAATCAATTGTTATATCAAGATTGGACTACGCAAACCCCCTATACCTCGGAGTCCACGCGTACCAACTGAATAAACTCCAAAGGGCACAAAACGCCGCAGCCAAACTGCTACTTGCGCTTGGCCCAAGAGACCACATCTCCCCAGCCCTTAAGACGCTGCACTGGCTTCCAGTAGCCCGAAGGGTGACTTTCAAAACCTTGTGCATCTCCCGTCGAGCTCTGCACAAAACCGGACCGCAATATCTTCAAGACAAGCTAAAACCCTACCACCCCCCACGCACCTTAAGATCAAGCTCAGCCGGCCTCCTAGTCATACCGAAGACAAACTCAAGCAGGTTAGGCGGACCATCATTCTCAGCCTTGGCCCCCATGCTATGGAACTCACTCCCACCCCACATCCGCCAAACTGAGGATTTAACGTCTTTCCGCAAACTGCTGAAAACCTGGCTCTTTCCCTAAAACCAACCCGTACCAAACTAGCCCAAACAGACCAACAGCAACTCAATGACTCCAATAAATCAAACCACCTGACGCGTGAAACTGACAGCTAATAACCCCTAAAATAAACAAGAAGGACAAACAGAACTAAACAAATAAAGAAGATCGAAGCAGTGAAATGGCTAATAAGAGTAAATCATACGGAAACAGTAAAGAGATTTAAACTCCTGAAATGGACAGAATGCATGCAGAGTGAACGAAGTGAATGGCGTGGATGAATTAGTTAGAATGGATAAAACAGGTGGAACAAATGAAGGCGTCGAGTGGAAGAATGCATGAGTGGAAGAACAGATACCTATAGAGTTCAAATGAGTATGGAAATCGAGTGAATATGTAAATCAGATCAGTATTTGGAATGAACAAACATGTTGAGTAGATGAATGTGTAGAGAGGCTGGAAGCATAGAACGGACAAGCATGTAGCGCGGATGAGTGCGCAAATACAGAGAAGCATGCAGAACGCAAGAGTACCTAAAACAGATGAATGTCGAGAACCGATGAGCATAAACCAGATAAATGTGCTGAACAGATGAGTATGCCGAGCGGATGAGTATGACATGACTGTGGATAACAGGTGAATATGGAAGTGTTGAGAGTGTGTAGATCGCTGGAACAGATGAATGTACAGACCTGTCGAATGTACAGAGCGGAGGATTGTATAGAACGGATGAATGGTTAGAGCGGATGAGTGGATAGAGCGGATGAGTAGATAGAGCAGATGAGTGGATAGAGCGGATGAGTAGATAGAGCCGATGAGTGTTTAGAGCGGATGAGTGGATAGAGCGGACGAGTGGATAGAGCGGACAAGTGGCTAGAACGGAAGAGCCGCTAGAGCGGACGAGCGGCTAGAGCGGACGAGCGGCTAGAGCGGACGAGCGGCTAGAGCGGATGAGTGGCTAGAGCGGATGAGAGGATAGAGCGGACGAGTGGACAGAGCGGACGAGTGGACAGAGCGGACGAGTGGATAGAGCAGGCGAGTGGATAGAGCAGGCGAGTGGATAGAGCAGGTGAGTGGATAGAGCGCATGACTGGATAGGGCGCATGACTGGATAGAGCACGAGTGGATAGAGCGCATGAGTGAATAGAGCGGATGAGTGTATAGAGCGGATGAGTGTATAAAGTGGATAGAACGGAGGAGTGGATAGAACGGATGAGTGGATATAACGGATGAGTGATAGAACGGATGAGTGGATGGAACGGATGAGTGGATGGAACGGATGAGTGGATAGAACGGATGAGTGTATAGAACGGATGAGTGTATAGAGCGGATTAGTGTATAGAACGGATGAGTGTATAGAATGGATGAGTGGATAGAATGGATGAGTGGATAGAATGGATGAGTGTATAGAACGGTTGAATGGACAGAACGGATGAGTGGATAGAACGGATGAATGGATAGAACGGATGAATGGATAGAACGGATGAGTGGATAGAGCGGATAAGTGTATAGAGCGGATAAGACGGATGAGTGGATAGAACGGATGAGTGGATAGAACGGATGAGTGGATAGAACGGATAACTGGATAGAGTGGATGACTGGATAGAACAGATGAGTGGATAGAACAGATGAGTGGATAGAACAGATGAGTGGATAGAACGGATGAGTGGATAGAAAGGACGAGTGGATGAGTGGATAGAACAGATGAGTGGATAGAACAAATGAGTGGACAGAGCGGATGAGTGGATAGAGCGGATGAGTAGATAAAGCAGATAGAACGGATGAGTGGGTGAGTAGGTGAGTGGGTGAGTGGATGAGCGTGTGTATGGATAGAACCGATGAATGGATGAGTGGATAGAACCGATGAGTGATGACTGGGTGGGTGGATGAGTGGGTGGGTGGATGAGCGGGTGAGTGGATGAGTGGAGGAGTGGATAGAGCGGATGAGTGGACAGAACGAATGAGTGGCTAAAGTGTACAGAGAGGATGAGTAGATTGAGCGGATGAGTGGATAAAGTGTACAGAGAGGATGAGTAGACAGAGCGGATGAGTACATAGAGCAGATGAGTAGATAGAGTGGATGAGTAGATAGAGCGGATGAGTGGATAGACTGGATAGAACGGATGTGTGGATAGAATGGATGTGTGGATAGAATGGATGTGTGGATTGAGCAGATGAGTGGATGAGTGGATAGAGCGGATGAGTGGAAATAGCGGATGAGTGAATAGAGCGGATGAGTTGATGTGTGGATAGTGCGGACGGCTGGATAGAGCGGATGAGTGGATAGGTGTATGGATGAGCGGATGAGTGGACAGAGAGGATGAGTAGATAGAGCGGATGAGTAGATAGAACGGATGAGTGGATAGAGTGGATAGAACGGATATGTGGATAGAGCGGATGAGTTGATGAGTGGATAGAGTGGATGAGTAGATAGAGCGGAGGAGTGGATGAGTGGATAGAATGGATGAAGGTACAGAACAGATAAGTGAAGAGATGAATATATAGAACATGATATTGCTGCTGAATGCGTGAAAAGCGTGAGTGCGGGGAGCACATGAGTGCGTAGAGGGGATGAGTCCGTAGAGGGGGTGACTGCGTAGAGGGGGTGAGTGCGTAGAGGGGGTGAGTGCGGGGAGGGGGTGAGTGCATAGAGGGGGTGAGTGCATAGAGGGGGTGAGTGCGTAGAGGGAGTGAGTGTGTAAAATAGGTAAATGCATAGTACATGTGAGGGCATAACGCGGATGAATGCCTGGAGCGAATGAGTGCCTGGAGCGCATAGAATTACGTCCTGCCTGAACGAACACATACTCCTGATCTCACGAACACCACACCTACCGCTAAGATGCAGCTATCACACGGATGCCGCACGAGCTGCACACATACCCTGTGTTCACACGCACCTTTTTGACTCTCTCTACCCTCTCTACTGATCTGAACTTCGGTTCCCAAGGGCGTTCAACCTACCAGCGCCTTCAGACCATACCAATGGTATGTAAGGCGCTATATAAATGCAAAATGACAATAACAACAATAACAAATATCCCTTTTCAAAACAATAGTTCAAATATTCTTTCTTGTGTGACTCACGGTTCACCCCAGATCCCCCTCAGCCAGGTTCAGATCCTTTTTAACTCAAAAAGTTCCACATTGGATCCCTCTCTTCCAGGCTCAGATTCCTTTCAACACAAAGTTCAGTTAGTCTCCCTCAGCCGGGCTCAGCCCAATTTGGATTTACTTTAAACTATCGAAGACTTTCAAATGTGCACAGGATTTAACAAGACCCATTGCATGACCACTTCGATCTCAATATTCCTTTTCTTACACTCAGCATCAGTTGGATACCTAACAGAGACCTCTGAATGGGCACCGATGTGGTGCCGGACCACTCTGTGCACAGTATAATTTCTCCCAAATTTCATTTACTTCTTTGGATACCGTGTCTTGCCCTCCGGTGTCCCCTTATCCAGGTGATCCTCCCACACTGGTCCACCCCCAGGAACAGGATCCAAAAGTGATGGCCGTGTCCTGGCCACCTGGATGACTGATCCCCGGAGACCAGCGGGTGAGATGGTTTCTCACAGAGGGAAGCGAGAGGAGAAGAGAGCATTATGAGCAGTGTTAAACAAAGTTATTGAAGGCTTTGACAGGGAATAGAACAGGGAATTTTGCATTGGAGGTGAGAGAGTGGTATAGGTCAGAGAGGTATATGGGAATCTTGGAGGAGGCACACCTGTTCTTGGTAATGGAAGTGGTAGATGGAGAGAGATGGGGCGGAAATACTAGTGGAGATTTAGGGATAGATAATGGAATAATCAGAAGGAGAAGGAGCAGTGGAAATATCAGAGGTGGAGAATACAGAGGAGATAAGAATAAGGTATTGGGAGTTAACATTTGAATCAGTGAGCAGAGTGTAGACAAGAAGAGAGTGAGTGGTTAAGGAGAAAAGAGCTAATGTCAGTTTATAGAGGAGTAGGGAGAGAGGGGTGGTTAAAGTCACTAGTGACAATGAGGTGATAATGGGAAATGAGTAAGTGAGTCAATAAATTGGGAGAGGTGGCCAGTAAATTGACCAGCGGGACCAGGTGGCCGATAGAGAAATATGATATGAGTGCCATACTGAGCAGTGATTGTGTATTCAAAAGAGGGAGAACTAGTGGGAGAGAACATATCATAAGAGATGTTCCCTTCATAAGAAGGTAACTAGGGCATGTTGCAGGGCTCTCCCGTAATGCTGTCGAAAATTCGTTCATACACGGCCGGCACAACTAGAACCTGAACACATTGTCCAATTGATTGATCTGACTGACACACATGCTATTGATGAGTTAATGTCAGAATATCAAGATTACCCATTAAATTATATTTCTTACACCAAAATCAACACTAACACATCGGAGACCAACGGTGTTCATTACCACTGTTACTATTGCCACCAACCCAGTTACAACACCATGGTGCTTCCCATAGCCGTTCAGACCCCATAGTCACAGTTGTTGAGGTCATCCCCATAACTATCACTGAGGGTTCCTCCATTATTTAGGATCCCTCAAACAGCATTGTTTGCACTGCCCACAAGGCTACGGCCGAAGCGGCCGACTGGGATAAGTCAGAACATGCATCTCCCCTAGAGACATAGGGTGTGATGTTGGTAGATGAAACAGAGAAAGGCTCTTCTCAGGCTGAATCACTATTAGGGGTCCAAACAAGTGCATAATACTCACACCCGATGGCTTATGGTGAACCGCAATACACGGCAGAGAATATACCCCTCCGCTCAGAGTAGATCACAGACACAACAATATCTCGCTTCTAATGCCTTTGCAGAAATAAATTATCCTGAGACAACTGTATGATTAATAAGATAATAGGAAACACATGCAAATATGTAGGAAAACTGATTGTCTACATAGGATACTCATTGTTTCCTGGACATCAAACAATACACAGATAATAGATGTAGACACAGCCATTTACAAGACCTGTTGAACTATTTCAAACATTTTTACAACTAAAACCAAAGTGGGCTAGCCTAGACATGATGATTCTTTAGATGGCTGCAGTCGACCATGACATTTTTATATAATTGAGAATGCTGCATATTTAAACAAGATAAAGGCCAAAGTAAGGACAGTGGCCAGTTCACGCAAGGCCGTTGAAAAAGTATGAGGACCAGAGTGAAACAAATAATTTGAACCAAAACATGGAGAGGCTGTGATGAATCCTGTGGAGTCATCACCAAACCCCCAAACTAATGTCTCCTCCCATATGGCAAGGGGAAGGCACCCACTACCTCATCTAAGCCTGGGGGTGGTATCAGCGAGGGGCATCACATGGGAGGAGATGGCTTTCAAGGCGAAACTGTGACTCTGCTAGGAGCGACGCAGTATTCATCTTCTTCTGAGGATGAAAGTCAAATCATTCCCAGATACCTAATGGCATGTTATCAATGTACAAGTCCCTCCCATATAACTACTCAAAGAACCGGTCATGGAAAATCATCGAGACAGAATAAGGTTGGTACCCCAGGGGTTCCAGAACTAAAAGTGAAATCCTTGATATACTCTAATTTCACTTTAAGTAGAATTCCCCACTTCAATGTAAAAACACAAACCCTTTTTCACAACCTCCTCTTTCTCTAATAAATCTCAGTATCTAAAACAGTCAAAACTAACTAAAGGTAAAATAGAACAAACTAATGAAACACAATCCCACATGGACTTCAGTAACCATAATGCTTATGGTACTAAGATGATGAGGAGGCAGTGAGGATTCAGAGTGCTGTTTGTAAAAAGGTGTGGTCTAGCTGTTACAGACCAAGGCACCGGAGCACGACATTTAAATCCTTAATGCACAGCTGGGGGGCATGGCTTTGAGTCATGGCGGTCAGTTTGGCTCTGTGAGAGCTCCCGGCTGGCGCCACGCTACCAGCCACAATGCCCGGTGAAATCTGAGTTTTAAACCTGCTGAGAAGCAACGCTGTGCGGAGCAAAGGCTGGTGCACGTCCTGGAAGTCTCCCGACGCGAAACCGTGGGGGCTAACGGCTGTTCCTCCGGGCTCTGAAGCACGCAGATCCCTCATACAGATCGAGAGGAAGATGGCGGACTCCATCTAATCCCGGCGCGGCCGTTGGAGGTGCAGCCCGATCTGAGCCCGTGACACGGGTTGGGTGCTGCGGGGCTCCGGGACCTGCCCTCGGTGTGTCGGGCCACCAGCGGCCTCCAGCGGAGCAGTGAGCCGAGCGGGGCTCCCCTGGCAAGCGGCGCCTTCCTCTTTCGCTGTGCCTGGCGGCCTCCCCTCCCTCCCCCCCGCTGCACGAACCACCAGAGCTCTGATCCCCGGCACGCTCCTGCGGGGGTGAGGCCTTGGTCTGGGGACCTCCTCCAGCAGGCCTGCCTCCCGACTCCTGGAATCTTCATCCCCCCGCCGGAGAGCGGATCTCGGCCTCAGCTAGGGGCGACTCACTGGGTACCTGCTCTCGAGCCCACACCGGGGCTCCTGGACGCTTCTGGGCGGGAGCTGCTGGGGTCGCGGTGGGCCATCGGGCTCAATTGCGGAGAGGAGCCCGGCACCTACCTGGGGTGCGTGCCCCCCCATCGGGAGCGCGGAGGGGGACCTGAACCAACCAGACCTGAGCAGCCCAGTTGCGTCCCGGCCCTGGTCGCAGAGGCCCTGCTGGGGACACTTTGCACCCTCGGGCGGAGCGCAGAGCTCTGCCTCAACCTCAACCTCGGAGGTGGGGCCTCTTCGGGAGCGACACTCCAGGATCCTGCGCCCGACCCTCTCCCGGAGCTCCTGGACATTCCTCAGCGGGATCCGTGTGGGCCGCTGCAGGCCCTCCGGCCCCCCGCGACACCTGCCCGAGGCACAAACTTCCCCCCCTCCGGTACACAGCCACGGAGGGGGTCCTGATCCACCCAGACTGGAGCGTCCCATCGGCACCGTGGCCCTGGTCACAGGGGCCCTACTGCTGTGGGGGCCTGGGTGCCCTCTCCAGCTAGCTAGATACTCTCTGTGTGCCCGCCGGGCCCTCCCCCCGACATCACTAGCTGACCTCCGTGATCCTGGGGGTCCCCCTTCACGAACAGCTCCTGTGGCAGCCTGACACCATCTCCATTCCCGAACATTTCTGCCTGGTAATCTGACAAGCCTCCACTCCCTCTCCGACGCCCTGGACTGAAGCCCGACAGGCGAATTGGACCGTGCCCAGTACAAACTTGGCGGATGGCGCCCCTGCGGCCCTACTCTACATCCGGACCATCCTCTGTGTCACCGGGGGATCCCTGCCACGGCCCCCCCGCCTCCCAGGGGGTGAACGGGGCCGAGCACAGCACTGAGGAAGAGCCTGCCTGGGGGCTCCCCACCCAAGGCCAACTCCGCCTTGGGGCGGCACCAGCCCACATAACACCTCCCTGGGGAGCGCCTTGGTCCCACATCCATCGTAGATCAAGGTAAGGCGGCACCTGCCGTACCACGCCTGGTGGGACTCCACCCAAGTGCTCCAAGAACTGGGGAGTCACCCACGGGGAACCCTCCAGAGGCTGGTCCGGCTCCTGCACTTCACTATCTGGGCCCAGGGCTGTGAGCTCCTGCCAAGTTTTGACCTGCCCTTAAGCGGGATCCGAATCCCCTGGACGCTTTGCAGCTTTATGTGACTAGTTGGGGGACAGGGGCCGAGGCTGCCTCTGAGAAATTCTCCCTACAGCAAGATTCTAGGGTGCGATCCATACCTCCCAAGCTAACTGGCCCTCCCCCTCGAGGTACAAAGCAGAGTGAAAGATTTGGTGAGAATCCGCAGGAACTGGTCAGGATTAGGACCCTCTCTCCTTCCCTCTGAGTACGGGGTCTCCCTGCATAGTTATGCCCAAAGCTAACAAAACAACGAAGCAAACGGACATCTCCACGCTGCTGAACATGCCTGCAGGGGGGGAGAAAAACAAGAAGAGTGAGCGCAGCGAGGGGGGAATGGGAAATGCCCCGCCCGAGTGCCAAGCAACCATGGCCTCCCAGTCTGTCACAAAAGCTGATTTGCACGATCTCTTATCAGCCCTCACCAGGGTATTCCAAAAGGGGACGGAAGAAGTAAAAACCCAAATTGCTCGTCTGGACAAGAGAGTGGGGGAGATCGAGTCAAGAACTGAGGAAATTGAAACAACGCTCTGCGAACAGAACTTTGAGATCGGAGAGGGAGCTGATAGAATTAGGCCCCTGGAGTGCAGATGTGAGGCAATCGAAGCCAAGCAAGAAGATGCTGAAAACTGCTCTAGGCGGAACAATATCAGGATTTGAGGCATTCCACTAGTGATCCCGGAGAAAGACCTCTCATCTTACGTAGCCGATCTCCTCCGCCACGTCATCACCCTTCCAGATGACGCCCCCCTAGAGCTTGACAGGGTGCATAGAACCAAACCTAGACAAAATCCTAATGGCTCAGCTGATGTGCTGGTCAGAGTCCACTTCTACAAGCTCAAGGAGGAGATAATGCAAGAAGCCAGGGCCATGGAACACATCCACTTCCAGGACTCTGAGATATCCCTTTTCCAAGACTTGGCAGCAGCGACATTAGCAAAACGAAGAGCTCTCAAACCCATGGCTGACTTGCTACGCGAACGCAAGATAACCTACCGCTGGAGCTTCCCCTCTGGCCTTGCCTTCATGTGGGAGGGGAAAACTCGACAAATCCCTTCCCCGCAAGAAGCGGAACTATTCATGAACCCGGAGGTGGGAGGGGAGGCCCCTGGGAGCTCGAGCCACTCAGCCGAGGGAACTAACAGAGAGTCTCTCCGCTCATGGTCCCGAGTGGAGGGTCGTAGCAGGATGCGCGGCCCACCCTCCAAGGGGAAGAACATCAACAATCACTGAAGCCGCCCCCTCTTTAACCACCAAAAACTCTGCTTCGGCGGATGGTACTCATCGAATGATGGGGTCCAAGCCTGCCTGGGCCCTTGGCGGAAACGACTATCTATACTCCATCCCGCACTGTTATATTTTCACCGACAATGCACGAGCCCCTAGGGTCTCCCATCTAGCTGGTAGCTACGGCCCAGCCGACAGCCCTGTTGGTAAAAGGCTGGTCTGGATACCGATACCTGTTCTCTGTTTTAGGTTTTGTTCTAGTTTCTTTTGTTTTTTCACCATGGTCAGAGGGAAGGGGGGGCTAGATCTAAGAAGATAACTGAAGGAAAGGGTGAACCAAGGGTCAGGGCGCAAGCTGCAGGGGGGTTTCTCCCCCTACACGAGACCTCCGCAACATGCACAGCCCTGCCCACAGGGGAAGGGGAGACTTTGGGCCTCATTACACGGACGGCGGTAAGGGTTAACGGTCACCGTTAATGGCAACGGTGACCGTTAACCCTTACCGCCGTACTACGAGGTCCCTTTGCGGGTTGGAGGAACTAACGCCTGCTTCTTGCAGGCGTTAAGTACCAACCCGCTAAGGGACCTCGGAGCTAATTACGGCACCGCAAAATTGCGGTGCCGTAATCAGCGCCTTCCCCATTCCCATAGAGCCCTATGGGGCTGAAATGGGAATGGGGAAGGGCAATGGCGGAAAGGGGATTTACCGCCCCTCCAACCTTGGAATGGGGCGGTAAATCCCCTTTCCGCCAAGGCGGTGCCGGTAATTTACCGGCATGGTCCAGGGTGCTAATAGCACCCTGGATTACCGCCTTCCGTGTAATGAGGCCCTTTAACTCCGCACTCGGACAGAAGCATGGGAAATCCACTAACTGACTCACCGATGAATGGCCCTGTCGGATAGAGAGCTATCGGTGTTAACCTGGAACGTCCAGGGGCTGAATGCCCCTCGGAAGAGGAAGTCCGTAGAGCACAGGTTTTCCCAGCTGGCACCTGATATTATATGCCTTCAGGAGACACACCTCCTCAGGACAGACGAGCGCCGCATCGCCTTCCAACACTACACAAAACGCTTCTTCGCCTCTGCGGGCCTCAAGAAAAGAGGAGTGGCCATCTTGATAAGCCGAGACATCCCTTTAACGAATATCACGATCAAAAGAGATCCAGAGGGGCGGTATATTCTCCGGAAAGGCCGGCTAGTAGAGCTTCACAACACCATAGCAGCTAAATACTGCCCAAACACAGCGCAAAGCCTATTCCTGCGTAACCTCCTTCCCGTACTTACAACCTTCACCGAAGGTCAGCTGCTCATAGGGGGCGATTTCAACCTGACTCCAGACCCTAAACTGGATAAAACACTCCCATCCAAGGAGGACTTCAGCAAAGCTCTCGCCATAGCAGAATTCCTGAGGGAAACCGACTCCTTAGATGTTTGGAGATGGGTCAACATGGGGGCTAGGGATTACACTTTCTTCTCCCACGCCCATCTGGGGCATTCAAGGATCGATCTGCTGCTTCTCTCCAGTTCTCTCATCCCCTGTGTTGAAACCATCCAAATAGGACACAGAGCCCTTTCAGACCACGCTCCGGTCATAATGAAACTGAGGGTACAGAGCTTTCCCGAGCCGACCCAGCGACAATGGAAACTTCAAGACCAGATCTTGGCAGACATAGCGATCAGAACGGAAATGGCTGAAGCCCTCAAGAACTACTTCAAGGAACACACCACCAAAGACACATCGATTTCCACGATCTGGGATGCCATGAAACCGGTGATCAAGGGCACGGCTAACGATTGCACCGCCAGGCTACGACGTCTATGCAAACTACAGCAGGACAAACTCGAATCGGAGGTGTCCGAGGCAGAACGTATCCTGAAGCAGGGTCAGAACAGGAAAGCGAGCCGTGCGCTCCAGAAAGCAAAACGATCTCTAGAAATGCACCTAGCAGACAAGGCGGCCAGAGCACTAACATACACCAAACAATTCTACTATGTGCACAGCAACAAAGCAAACCGCCTCCTGGTCCACAAATTGAAAAAGCTGCACTCGCGGAACACCATCCAATGTCTCCAGGACGCTCAGGGAACGCCGTGCTACGCTGACCCAGAGAAAATAGACATTATGACTGCACACCATAGAGTAATCATGTCGGGTTCCCCCACGGCAGCAGACGCACATTCGAAATACCTAGCTAGGATACAGCCGTGCGACCCACACCCTCAACTGGCAGCTCTAGAAGCCCCTATCTCGATAGAAGAAGTGAGTGAGGTCATAGCAAAATTGAAAAACTCAATGCCTGGTCCGGATGGGCTCACAGCTCCATTTTATAAAAAGTTCTCATCCATACTCGACCCCCAGCTGGCGGCCCTCTTTAACTCCTTCCTTTCGTCAGGGACGACCACCCCCTCAATGGAAGAGTCGCTAACAGTGCTGCTTTTAAACCTGGCAGGGACCAGAGCCTCTGTGCTTCTTGCAGACCCATCACGCTCCTGAATTATGACGCCAAAATATTTGCCAAAATCCTACCGAACAGGCTCGCCCCCTTACTCCCGGACATCATACACCCGGACCAAACCGGATTCATCCCCGGCCGTCGCACTCACGACAATATAAGAACCATAAACGTTATCGAATCAGCCAGCAGGAAGGGTCAGGAGTTGATGGTGCTCTCGCTCGATGCTCATAAAGCTTTTGACATGCTAGACTGGGGCTATATACAGAAAACATTAAGGCACTATGGCTTCGGTCCCAAGTTCATAAAATGGACACTAGCTAACTACCAGCACCCATCCACCAGGCTGAGAATTAACGGAACCAGATCCGACACAATTCACATTTCAAGAGGCACAAGGCAAGGATGTCCCCTCTCCCCACTGATCTTTGCCCTCTCCATGGAGCCGTTCACAAGCAGAGTACGGCAAAACGCAGCAATCAAGGCCTGGCAATCAAAGCCCAAGTATACAAAGCCGCCTTATATGCCGACGATGTACTCTTAACATTAACCAAGCCCAGGGAATCCATGAAAGCTCTGTGGATGGAACTGAAAGAATTTGGGGAAGCATCGGGGTTCAAGGTCAACATTTCTAAGTCATTGGCGCTGGGCATCAACCTACCTCGATTTCTGACCACGGACACGGCAAACGAATATCTCATACCCTGGGCGAAAAAGCACCTATCATACCTAGGGGTCCAGCTGCCAGGCACACCCAACAGACTATATAAAGCTAACTTTCCCCCGCTGTTCAAAGAATTCAAGAGCGATCTACTATGCTGGCAGAAACAGGAGATTTCCTGGTTCGGAAGAATAACGGCTCTGAAAATGAACCTCATTCCAAGATTGCTTTACCACTGCTCAGCCCTACCAACGGCTATTCCGAAGCAAGCTGCACAGAAACTACAAAGGGGCATCATGAGATACATCTGGGAAGGAAAACAGCCACGGATCCCAAGGATACTCATGCTGCGGGGTCGGGCGGTGGGAGGATTGGGAGCACCCGACGTTGCCAGATATATCATGGCCGCCAAGCTCTCGCATGCATTCGCCTGGCCACCTGCCATACCGAAACCCCGCTGGCTGGAGCTGGAGGAGGCATGGAGTCCAGTCCCGATAAACTCACTAACACATATGAAACGCTCCATCGACCGTGCGGACAGGGGGCCTCTCTCAGCAACCGAAAACACAGTGGAGAACTGGAAGAAGGCGGCGCGGCTATGGAAAGTCTGCAGCACAACAGGCCCACTCACCCTGATCTGGATGAATCCGGAATTTTCGCCGGGCATCAACCACAAGGACTTCTTGAGGTGGAGGGAGGGAGGCCTGGAGAGAGTGCAAGACTTTTTCGAGGAGGGAAATCCTCTGGACTTCGAGGCCTGCAATGCAAAATTCAAGGTTCCTCGAAAGCGAGAAGTTCAGATACACCCAACTTCGACATTGGCTCTCAAACAGGAGCATGAGAAACCTGGGAAGCAGAGACCTTACAGCCCTGGAGCAGACCCTCACATCGCCTCCCCCTAAGGGCAAGATCTCCACCCTCTACAAGATCCTAGACAGAACTGACCCGACCCACAAGGACCCATACATGCTCAAATGGGAGAGAGACATTGGGAGACCCATCGAGCCGGAGGAATGGGACCAGATCTGGACTAGAGCAAATAGAAGCTCGAAATGTGTATCCAATAAGGAGGGGGCATTCAAGGTATGCTACAGGTGGTACCGAACCCCAGAATCTCTCAATAAATGCAACCCTGCGATCCCACTGATGTGCTGGAGAGGCTGCCCGGACAAAGGCACACTATACCATCTGCTCTGGACATGCCCCAAGTCGACGCAATTTTGGAAAGCAGTGTTAGATCAAATCAATACGATCACGGGTTTATCAATCCCATGGAACCCAGGTATCGTACTGCTCGGAGCAAGTGGCGAGGGCCAATTCCCTCGATCAGGCCACAGAGCAGAACTTTGCTCCCACCTGCTGACGGCTGCCAAGATTTCAGTGGCAAGGCTTTGGAAAAACCCAGAGGGCCCGTCGGTCCAAATGTGGTGGACTAAATGTTGGGACATAATAGCGGCGGAAAAAATCACCGCCCTCAGGTTTGGGAACAGAGACAAATTCCTCCATACTTGGTCTCCCTTTCTGGACTACGCACAGACATTCCCAGGCCTGGCCCGACAACCTCCCTCTCTACGTTGGATGGACAATTATGACTGAATTAAAAGACGGAAGAGTTGCCGGGGATACCCATCTGGGGAGGTCAGCCCCTGCTAGCAAAATCAGAGTCGAAACATCGAAGGCCTTGAACGAAGTGATGCCTAATCCCCTCCCCCAGCAGGATCCTGAAGCATGATCTACCTCCAGGAGCTCTGAATCCGACGAGAGGCCTCGAGAGGCTCACCCCCACCGAACTCTGGCCTCCCCATGCAGTTACACCTTCTTCGCTGACCTACTGTTATTGTTTATGTTTTCTGTTGTTTCTTTGATTTGTATTCTCAAGCGAGACTTTACCGATTGAAACACCCTCATTTCACATGCCATAATGTATAACTTGCTTGTTTAAAACCAATAAAAACATGTTTGGAAAAAAAATAAAAATAAATAAATAATGCACAGCTGCAGGAAGAGGAAAAATAGGAGAACGCAGGAGAAGGAGATGTCAAGTGCCGTGCAGAGGGCATAGATGATGAAGCAGACATTATGAGTGGTGCAGAAGCAGCCATGGTAAGAAGAATGTCAGTGAAAGCTGCGATGAAGTGTGAAGCTGAGCAGAAGTGCAGAGTACGCGCTGCGGGAAGCGACATGTCAAGAAGACGCCCAGCTGATGAGGATACATGCTCCCAACTCAGCACAGCGTGTATCATGAGAGAACAGACGCAAAAGATCAACTGAGCTGTCAGAGCTCCCAGAGACTGTGAGAAACCAGAAGGTGCCTCACCCACTACTCCCCATGGATATGTCATCCAGGTGTCCAGGACACGGCCATCGCCTTTGGATCCAGTTCCTGGGGGTGGACCAGTGCAGGTGGATCACATGGGTGAGGGGTGTTCGGGGAGTGGGAGTGGGCTGCCGGATGGTTAGACGCAGTATTCCCATCCCTGTAACACCTTTACCCCATCCTATCAGATAGGATACATAGGAACTCTACCCCCACCCCCTTTTCCTACACAAACACTTTCACACAGACAGCCCGCTCTGGGAGAAAACAGGCTAACACCCGAGCAGTATACCTGACGTGTCCCAATACAAAGGTCAGGGGAGGCACAGCGTGGGTGCTCAATCGAAGGTCTCTGTAAGGTATCCAACAGAGAAGTGGCAGAAGAGAAAATTAAAGGGTTATATTAAGAAGAGAACAAATCGTTGTGAATCGAAGTGATCCTATGACGGGTCAAGCAAAATCCTGTGTACAGTTGAAAGTCTTTGATTTTGATATAGTAAAGAACGTTTGGAAGATAAGATAAATTTGATCCGAGCCCGGCAGAGGGAGACCAATTGAAGGTTTTGTGTTAAAGTGAGTCTGAGCCTGGCTGAGTGGGAACCGTGGTGAACTGTGAATCACCAGAGAAGTTGTGCATATGACAATCCTGAAGAGAAAGGAACTTTGAATGTTTGTTTGTCGCATCAAGCCCTCTGAAATGAGAGACTTTGATGGAAAAAGAGACTTTGGAACAGAAGGTCCTGATAATGAGATTTTGAACTGCATCCTTGTGCTAGAATAGCAAGAGTATGTGCTAAGCTTGAGTGTGCTGCCTTGTCCCATGCTGAAAACGTGGGGAAGGGAAGCTAACGGCCCAACTATCCTGACATATCATTTCCTGACCACTTTCCCTTTTATATAACATTATTTCCCACACCATTTGTATTTAGAATTAAGGATTGGCAATAGGTTTATTAGTATAGGCCCTTTTATTTTGACCAGACTCTACTAGGACTGCGTCGTTTTTATTAGATGGTCGTAGCTTGCTCCCATCTTTAGATTTAGGATTAGACAGGCGTTTTTCAAACCCAATTGAAGTTCAATAAACACCCTTGAACTGTGATCACTTGTGTTGATCTTCGCATTTTTGAGACCATGCCTTCCTTACAGAGACCTATGCGCAGCTCACAGAAGGTACGTGGAAGCAGGAGAGAGAGCACGCAGGAGACCAGCGGTTCACCGCAACACCTGACCACAAGAAGGAACTGCCAAAGAGAGCTAGTGAGTTGACTGGATGTGAACACTGACCACGGGATGTTCTGTATATGAAAGTTGTTTAAGTTAAATAATTTTGAATACTGAACAGTTAATGAAAGAAAGCAGAAACCATATTATTTTGAATACATAACAATTAATTAAAGAAAGCAGAAACTTTATAATTGTGAATACCAAACATACAAAAAAACAGAGCAGAAGTGGCAAAATTATAAGTGCACTCAAAGGGGACTGCAATTGGGGAAAGCTTACAACCAGCATTGCCAACAGACAACAGGCTGTGAGAACACCACAATAAACCAACAAAGGCACAAATCCCATTTTAGGAAATATACATTTCTGGAAAGCTTTTACCCAACATTGCCAACAGCCAAGAGACTGTGAAACCATACAGAGGCGACAAGGGTGTAACTCTCCCTTTTTGGGATATCAACTGGAAGAAACTTGTAACCCAAACTGCCAACAGTCATGAGGTTGCCAAAAAGCAGTTGGAAGACACTTTAAAAATCATTCTTCTATATCAAGTTATCAGTTTAGGAAAAACTGGAACACACATCACAAAGAGTCAACAGACTCTAGGAAAAGGCAGTTACTGTTCAACCCTCCTTTCAGGAGAGATTGGTGTTGAGTAGCTTGCAGTCAATATTGCCATTAAAGGTGTATGTAGTTGTAGGAGTTTTTCTTCTTGGCTGGTGATCCACCAGGAAAGGGGTAATTGTAGTTAGTCCTAGCAGACGAGTATACAAGTAAAGAAGAAGAGGCTTTGATGAAGTATAATTGTGATAAAAGGTGTGGTGGAAAGAACTTTGTTAAATCAAAACTTTATCATTTGTTTGACAAGCTGTCACAAAAGTAGTTTATCTGAAAGAAAGTGCACAAAGTGTAGTTGCCGGGCTATCCTGACAAAAGTTTGAAGAAGGTGTGACAATAGCTTCGGTTTTGATCTTGTGTTATGAAAGAAGGACATTTACCTTGCAAAGAAGGAAATTGTTGGAAACACCAATTATTTTGAATCGTGAACAAACATTTGTGGACAAGTGCAAGAATAACGGATCACCACCACAGGTTTTCTTCATGCAATGGTTTAATTTTGTATAGAGACATAGACAAAAAGTCCCTAATTTGTTGTTACTTCAACCTCATGTGCTTTCCATCTCTGAAGGGGTTGTGGTCATAGTTTGTGAGATTCTCCTACTCGTTAGAATCCAGATAGGCTCACCAGTCCTCGTCCTTCCCCTCTACTGTTCTGTCGATGTGTATGTGAAAGACACACAACCCCTATCAGCGTGTTCATACCCTTTTATCCTGCCGGGTCTGCCAATCAATACCCTCCGTGTACTGACGTTCCTCGCTTGGGTCTACTCGCCATGCCCCACCCTCTGTAATGGCCGCTGTTTGTTCACTCTCATTTGAGCACACCCCGGTCATGGAAGGCATGGACCGGGACTCGTCGGCCCCAGAGCAGCATCTGGCAGTCCACCAGTGGGGACATTTGACAATCCGGTAAGGGTGTTTTCTTGCCCGTTTCATCTCCTGGATCGTTGACACACTCCGCTGTTGCCAAATGGAATACACTGTATTACAAGTGTAGTGTTAGTGATCACATGTCACCTTCATGACTCAGCAGATGTGCTTAGTGCCCAGGTAGGTGGAAAGAGAGGGGAAGATGCGGGGTAGCTGACATTGACATCTGTTGTGGCCGTAACAGAGGGTCGCTTCTCACACACCCCTACCACAGCTCCAGGCTGATCGGGCATGGTGTCATTCTGAGACAGGTAATCGGCCACCACCTGGAACTTTGCAGGTTTGTGCAACGTAAGAAAGTCAAATGATTGCAGGCAAAGGAACCATCGTAATATATGATGGTTAGTGTCCTTGTGTCTGACGAGCCACTGCAACAGAGCATGGTCGGTGAGCAATTTAAAGTGTCTGCCCAGGAGGTAGTAACGTAGAGTCTCAATGGCCCATTTAATGGCGAGGCATTCTTTCTCGATCGTGGAATATGGGAGTTTGTGAGGAAGCAATTTATGGCTGACCAAACATATGGGATGTAGTCCAGTATTGTCTTCCTGGGACAGGAGCGAGCCCAATCCGACTCCAGAGGCATCCGTCCATAGTGTTTCTGGAAATCAGGACATTTCAGTATGGGATTGGTGGCTATACACTGTTTCCACTGGGTGATAACCTGTAGTGCTGCATCATTTCGTGACAGATCACCGGATTTATTTGACTTCAAGGCATCCAATAATGGGGCCACAATCAATTAAAATTTCGGTATGAAACGGCATTTCTTAGTAATGGGTATCAGGAGATTGTTGATGCCTTCAATGTTAGTTAGTTGTGGTCGGATAATGCCTCGCCCTACAGTACACACCAGGTATTTGGTTTCCAATGCACCTATCACTGTTTTCCTTGGATTGATATGGGGACCGGCCAATTCCAGTGCATTCACGACCTTCTCCAGGTGGTGTACATGAGAGGTCCATGAGTCACTATAGACGACTACTATATCATCAAGGCACACTGCGGCGTATGCTTCATGTGGCCTTAGGATGACGTTCATTAAATGTTGAGACGTTGCTGGGGTTCTGTGTAGCCCGAATGGGAGCTCCTTAAACTGGTACAGACCCTGAGGACTAGCAAATGCGGCCTTTTCTTGATCTGATGGCCATACGGGCCCTTTGTGAGGTCTATAGTGCTGATATATTGGGCAGAACCAAGTCTCTCCAGCACCTCATCCACTCTAGGCATTGGATAGGTGTCATAGCTTGAGATGGAATTTAGTTGTCTATAGTCCATACAAATCGAAACATTGGGTGAGCACCAGGGTCTATTAGAAGGTTTGATGATGTCCATATGCAACATCTATTCAATTTTGTCCCTTATCACCTGTCGCCTGGCCTCAGGGATCCGGTAACTGTTTGACCTGGTATTGTATCAATTCAGTATTCGGCTAGTCTTGTTCTACCCGGAAGATTTGAAAACATATCTGCATATCGTTCTAATATTTCTGTTAATTCCTTTGTTTTGTCATCAGATAGGGTTGTTCTCCACAGCACATCCACTAAAGTGGACAGAGGTCTGCTTGCATATTGTTCTTCTTTGTCCGATTGAGAAGTGGTCATCAACACCACCGCTTTCGGTCCAAACCACCTTTTCAGCAAGCTTACATTTTATATTTCATCAGATGGGGTTTGGTCTGGTTGATGCACTCTGTAGTCGACCGGACCCACAGCATCTTTTATTGCATAGGGGCCCCTTCATCACGCTACAAATTTGTTGCAGCTGGTGGATAACAGTACTAGTAGCTGGTTACCAGATCTGAAGGTTCTCATCCAGCTCTTTTTATTATACAAGGTTTCTTGACTGGATTGACTGGATTGCACACTTCCGAGATTTTCCTTGGCCATAGCTCGCAATGAGTCTAGGTGGGTTCTCTGTTCTTCTACGTATTCGGTAAGTGTTACCTCTTTGATACCTTCCCACTCTTCCTTCACAATGTCCAATATTGTTTGTGACTGTCTCCCAAATAACAACTCAAAAGGTGAAAATCCTGTAGAGGACTGGGGTGTATCACGTAGTATCATGAAGATAAAGGGAGTGCTCTGTGCCAATTCTTCTCCTAGGTCACACTACCCTCTGCAGCATATTCTTGATGGTCTTGTTGTACCGTTCTACCAGCCCGTCCATTTGGGGGTGGCATACTGATGTCTTGAGCTAGTTGATTTGTAGTCATTCACATATTTGTCTTAATACTGTAGACATAAAATTGGTATCCTGGTCCATGAGGACTTCATCCGGTAGCACTACTGGTGCAAAAAATGGGATCAGCTGGTCCCAGACTTGTCACGCTGAGATGCCCTGAGAGGGAATGCTTCTGGGTATCTAGTCGCATAGCCAACAATTACAAGCAGATATTTATGTCCCCTACAGGCCGGTTTGAGTGGGTCTATGATGTCCATACCAATTCTTTGGAAGGGAATGGTTATCAGAGGCATACGTTGTAGTGGTACTCTCGTTGGAATGGCTCTACTGGTTACCTGGCATGTAGCACATTCCTTGAAAATCTTGGGCACATCGCCATATATCCCTGGTCAGTAGAACCTCTTTAACAGATTTTGTTGGGTTTTAAGAGAAGCCATATGTCCTCGGCATGGGTGATTATGTGCTAACTGTATCACCACCACATGATGGGCCATTTGCAATACCAGCTGTTCCTTTTCACTTCCATCTTCAACTTTGTATGCTCGATACAGTAGTTCATGTCTGTAGGTGAACCCAAGCCCATTTTCCACTCTGGTTTATCTCCTCGCATAGCTTTTTCTCTGGCAACTCTAAGGGTGGAGTCCCCAAGAGTTTCTGCTCAGATAGAATCTCTGCTGTCCCCTAATTCCCACCCTGTGGGTCGGGTTGCATATATGGCTCGACTCCATGCTAGACGGTTTTCTTACCTCTAGTCAGGTCCTTTTGGGCTTCACCTCCTTCGCTTCTATCGTCTCATTTGAATAGGGGACTTGACTTAACCAATTGTTTTCAGTGGTTTCCATAACTCTTTCAAAATGAAGCAGGTTGGTTCCTATCACAACCGTGGTGGGCAGGGAGGGAAAAATGGCAGCCGGTTATCTGCTGATTCTTTTTGTATTTCTATGTGTCCTTTCTTCACCGGATAAGAATGAACATCCCTGTGTATGCAGCGTATGGGTATTATTTTTGTTATGAAGACAAGAAGAATCACTCACGGTTGGGGAGATGGCAGTCTGTCGACAACCGCTGTCCAACAAGGCTTGCGTAGGAAACCCATCAACTCATACATCAACAGTGTATGGATCGGGTAAGTGACGGCCTGCTTCTCCCCTCATATATCCGATTTCCATAGGCTCAACATCCTTTTTCTTTGTGCAAAACCACGAAATATGCCCCTATTCTTCATGTTCAAAGCATTGGGATTGACAGAACCCTGTTCCTGTCGTAGACAATCGAGTCTCATATCCAGTTTTCCTTTCTTCTGCTTTGACAGAGCATTCTTCGGTCTGTCTCCATCTTGGAAAGTTAGTTCTTGGCATCTCGGACTGTTGTATCTCTGTAGTTGAGGTGATTGATCTGGGCTGTACCCCTAGTACGGGTATTTTGTTGTAGCCAGCCTTCTGATATGCTGGGCTATATCCACAGCTTCCGCCAACGTCAGTCTATGATGTTGTCTGACCCATCTTTGCATCAATCCTGGGAGGGCCTCCAGGAACCACTCCAGTATCACTTTATCCAATACTTCTTGGTTAGCGGCAGACAGTGGTTGCAGCCATTTCACTACTAGGTCCTTGACCCAGTAGTACAGTTGTCGGGAACTCACCCCGGGTTTTAGTCTGGTGTCACATAGCTGTATACGGTAGGACTCCTCATCAAGTCTGAGTCGGTCCAACACAGCCTTTTTTTATCTCCCCGTAAGTTGTGTTTGTATTAGGGTTAACAGCCTGATATGTTCTTTGCATGACACCTGATAACAGAGGCGCCACGTATTGGCCCCACCGCTCCGATGACCATTGTGCACTTCAAGCGATTTTTTTGAAACTTGTAAAAAAGAATGCTGGGTATTCCCCGTCCTTATATTTCTGCAAGATAGATGAGGGAACAATGGTTTGACTACGAAACTCGCAACAGCATCTGCGAGGCGCAGGATGGTCTCATGTTGTTTGTCCTGAGCTGTTGTTTGTAAGGTTGCTTGCATTTGTGTGGCCTGCTGGAAGGCCTGTCTGTCAGCCACAGCCTGGTGAGGCTGTATCTGGATAAATTGTTGCAACTGCTGTTAGCCGTCAGTTAAGGATTCAATTAGGCCCTCCATGGCATTGTTGGAATCCCACCTTCATCGCCAAATGTAAGAATAACGGACCACCACCACGGCTCTTCTTTATGCAATGGTTTAATTTTGTATAGAGACATAGACAAAAAGTCCCCAATTCGTGGTAACTTCACCCTCATGGGCTTTCAGTCTCTGAAGGGCTTGTGGTCGTAGTTTGTGGTATTCTCCTACTTGTTACACTCTGGATAGGCCCACCAGTCCTCGTCCTTCCTCTGTCGCGTTCTGTCGATCTGTATGTGAAAAACACACAACACCTATCAGCGTCTTCATACCCTTTTATCCGGCTGGGGTTAAAGGTCCGCCAATCAATACCCTGCACCCTTTTCGCGCCTTGAAACACTTGTCTATAGGCGCGTTACAAATGCCATATCATATCATGTAGAGACGTTCCTCGCTTGGGTCTACTCACCATGCACCGCCCCCTGTTATGGCAGCCATTTGTTCCCTCTTGTTTGTGCACACCCTGGTCGTGGAAGGCATGTACCTGGATCCGTCACTACCACGGCGGCATACGGCAGTCCACCGGTGGGGATGTTTGACAATCCAGTAATGGTGTTTTCTTGCCTGTGTCATCTCCCGGATTGTTGACACGCTCCGCCATTGCCGAATGGAATAAACCGTATTGCATAGTGTAGTGTTAGTGATCACATGTCGCCTGCATGACTCGGCATATGTGCTTAGTCCCCAGGAAGGTGGGAAGAGAGGGGAAGATGCAGGGCAGCTGACATTGACATCTGTTGCGGCTGTCCAAGAGGGCCGCTCCTCACAAAAAGACATTTGCTGTGTCACAGGGAAAGACACAGTGGTTGAAAGACACTGGCCCTCATTACGACCCTGGCGGAAATCGAAAAACGATGGCGGAAATGCAATATCGCCATCGAATAGCGCTCGGTGCGATTATGACCCGTCACCGCAAAGTACGATGCCATTAGCGACACTGTAGTGAACGCCAACGCTAACTGCACCAAGTACGTGCGCGCGCGCCATGCCAAACCGTAAATACCACCATGGCGCAACGGTACGCGAATTCTGACCCTAGCGGACATGCACCTAACGCCATCAAGCACGGCGGAAAGTACCATTCCGCCATGGTGAGAAGTACGGCATCGCGAATCAACCGTAAACGGCCCCACTGAGTGCCTGTACACCACTCCCTGGCCACATTGTACAACTCCCCGTAGGTGCAATGAAGTCACAATGCAACCAGTGAAATGTACAAGTCACCCATGCATGCCAACGAACAAAAGAATCTCAAGAGGGGCCAATGGGAGCTGCAGGGCACAGATGGCACGAATACAGAAGCTATTCCAATGGACATGACCTCAGTCTCCCACCAAGAAACGCACGCAAACACAGGCACCTGTGACCAGCAATATTCAGAAAATCACATCATTCCACCAATCCACCTGGCTGACCGGCATCTGTTACACAAAACCTAATCCCCCGCCCCTGAGCATGACATCATTCAAACAGTCATATTGGCAGCCCTTATCCCTGACCTCACTGGGCTTCGTAGGCAAACGCGCCCAGCACAGTACCACGCAACTATACTCCGAAGCTGGAACCCAATGCAGTTCTCCTCATAATACATCGCTCCCCAAATAGGAATATGCCACATCACTTGCAAAGAAGAACGCTACACGGCCCATATCAGAATAGAAATTTAATGCACAACAAATTCACCAAGCCCATACAGCCATTAGGCCATGAACTCCAAAACACATTTCACCATTGTGGGCTGCATCCGCAATAAATGACCAGCTACTTCTTGTGTGACGCCCTGTTCCTTCATGGTACACAGGGCCACATTCTCGTACGAAAAGGCAACATGGAAGCGCCCAGAACCGCAGGGCCGACCCAATGGGGAGGCACTAGTCCAGCTGAAAGGCCGAAATGTTGCTCCGAGCCACTAGTACTGCGTAAGGGCATGTGGCCCATTGGCGATCGTCCCATAAGATCGTAATGCTGCTCCACTGATTAACACGAAGCAGCAGGTGTCGGGAGTAAAATCCATCTGCAGGAGTGGCATACAGATGGCAGTGGCAAAAGGGGAGGAGATACCTGTCAACCAAATGAAAAGAAAAAGAATAGAATGGCCATCAGAACTACATTTGAATTACTCACTTCAATGATCACACCAAATCCACAGCCATATGCATGCTAGCCCACTCCAAAGGATCATCACCACCCAAAAACCACTTGCGACTCATAACTATCTACATCGAGGTGAAAACACCATCACAAACGAGTGTACCTGTGCATGCGTCTGTTAAAACAGAATCCATCAGATGGGATTGGTAACGTGCATGGACACAAGTGTCTGAAGGCGCGTCGAGACAGGGAGGGCTCAACAAGGCCAGATAGATGATGGTCCCACTATGGCAGCCCTGCATCACATAGCGCAGGGGAGGCGGACAGATCCCAAGAAGCCCTGTACATGGCAAACTCTGTATCAAATCATCTGTCCATGCATCCATTCATCATTCCCTCATCCCGTAATGATAACGCCTGTTTCCATACTCACATGACATGTGAAAATTCCATTGAGTCTGTGCGTTATGCAGCCTGCATAATCCACTGTGCCCCAGCCCGTAATTCCAGTGTTGTGAAGTAACATGTATTTGGGAACGTCCGGCCTCATCGTCCACTTCGCTATTGCGCATCCCAAACTATTCATATCAATCATTGCATCCTCGCCATGGCCCCTGTCCCAAGGACATTGAACAATAGAACGTTATATTTGCAGTCAGACCTGTGGGCATCTCCTCGCCGCTAGCTGCAAACCGAAAGCGCCGCCCTTCGAATTCCTCATTTGCAACATCACGTCGAAAAGGCATCTGTGGCCGCTTGAAATCACAAATTAATCCATCTAGTGCGGCTGTGTGTGTAAATGGCAACTGCCTTCACTCACAAATGGGACGCCCCGCCCGTCGTTGAAACTCGGTACAGTGATGCATGAGGGTCCACCGTTACTCGAGTACTACGTTCCACTGACCCTTCACAAGTCTGTTCGCGACTGCTAAGATAGTATGTGAAACAATGGGACCATAGCCGAATGAACATATCAACCAATGTTACACTGCCATCGGGTACAAATACATGATTGTAATAGCAAGATGCCATTCCTCGAATTGCAGCGTTGTGTGCGGGACGTGCTCGCCCAAAGGGGAGAGCAGCTTGCACAGGTGGAATGAATCACCACAGGTGGAGGCCATACAGCCTGAAAACACATAAATAGCACACCCAGTCTCCTCCCACAACCACACCCACTCCGAAATGCTACCGGCAGGACTCGCGATGTTGGCCCTGGGGGACCTGATAGCACTGCAAGTACTCCAACTCCAAGAAGAAGACGAACACCAACTACAACCGGCCGCACGGAGGAGACGCAGGAGGAGGAGGAGGGCAAGGCAGGGCCAGCAAGGGCCGCCAGCACAGCCACTACCACCACGCAGGCAGCCCGCAATCCCACGCCTCCGAGCACATCCGTTCAACCTCACTGATGAGCAGATCCACACCCTCTACCGTTTGGACCGGGACACCATAGCCGCCATTGTGGACATGACACAGACTGACCTTGTCAGCATGATAGATAGCCCAACCGCCATCCCACCCCTACTGAAGGTGGTGTCTGTACTACACTTCCTGGCCACAGGCACCTACCAGCACACAGTCGGACAGTTGCATGGCATATCACAGCCACTGTTCTCACGGACACTATTGCAAGTGCTCGATGCCCTCCTGAAGCACGCAGACGACTACATCTCTCTTCCACGCTCGGAGCAGGTAATTACCAACACAAAAGTGGGATTCCATGCACTTGCCGGCATACCGGGTTGCATTGGTGCCATCGACTGCACCCATGTGGAATTGGTCGTCCCACATGCCATGGAGGCCCAGTACCGCAACCGAAAACAATTTCATTCACTGAATGTACAAATGGTGTGTGACTCCAACAGGATCATTACACATTGTTGTGCCCGATTCCCTGGATCAACCCATGATTCTATGGTCTTGAGGAACTTAACAATACCACGCTACATGGAGCGACACGCAGGGAACAGACCCTGGCTACTCGGTGAGTCTCATTTCATGCATGCTGATGTGGGGTATGTGATGCGGCAATGACCTGGCAGGAAGGGGGGGGGTGCGTACGTAGCAATGGCATTCCACATTATTCGTTTATCGTCCACATACAGGTGATGCTGGATATCCACTGAAGAGATGGCTCCTCACACCAGTCCGGAACCCACGGGACCAGCATGAGGAGGACTACAACCATGCCCACTCACGTACCCGTGTAGTCATTGAACAGGCATTCGGCCTACTGAAGACTCGTTTCCGGTGCCTCAGCAGGTCTGGCGGGGCCCTCCTGTACCGCCATGTGAAGGTTGCAAAGATGGTGATGGCATGTGTCATGCTACACAACATGTGCGTACGTAGAAATGTGCCCATGCCCCCTGACGCAGAACTGCAAGCACCTGAAGATGGTCATGATGAGGGTGGGGATGTGGCAGCACCTCAAGGAGTCTGCGAGGCACAGGAGGGCCGTGACATTCGTCAGCATCTCATAGATGCATGCTTCTAGCACTCACGCCTGGTGGCTGATACATGGACACGGGACTCGTGGCACTGTGTGTGTCTGGTACATGCACAATATGGACTGTACGCCTATGATGGCCTCGTACACAAAGATCAATGTCCACACATCTCATTGGTTGATCGTGCATTGTTTATGGCATATGTGATATCATGTTGAACACCCTATCGACCCGCCACCCAAGTGAGCCCAACACCCCCCCTCCACCCTCCTACCTCCCCCCCGAACACCAGTGTCCAAAGATGCTCATTGTCAGTGGGCAGTCGCTATTGCAAGCCCCCTCTGCGGGTATCAGGGGCACCCCTGCCTGTGGAGCGCAGGTTCCTCCCAGATCTACGTTGGGGGCTGCCCTGGACGGAACTTGCAACGGATGATGTCTCTGCCTGCTCACGTCCATGCATGTCCCTAAGGGTTTGTGAGAGCTCAGCGAGCACACGGCGCACTGCGGCAAGTTCGGCACATACGTCTTTGGACGTCACATGCAGTTCCCCCCTCAGGCTCTCGGTGCTTCTCTCCATTTGGACTCTCAGGCTCTCGGTGCTACTCTCCATTTGGACTCTCAGGCTCTCGGTGCTACTCTCCATTTGTGCCCTTAGTGTCTCTGTACTTCTCTCCATTTCTGCCCTAAGTGTCTCAGTTGATGTTTCTATGTCTGCCTTAGTGCCCCCACATTCATCGGCATGGTCCTTGAGGAGCGTGGCCAGTTGCTGCTGTTGCACGATTAACTGGTCGAGGGACTGTTGCCTCTGCTGGGCCATGGCCATTTGCGGTGGTGTCACACAGTGGCTGTTCGCCTCATGTTGCCCTGCCACAGGGCTTGTGGGGGATGGCCAGTCGTCGTCTTGTGGGTGCCCCTGCGTGGTATCCTCATGGTGTACGGGATGGAACAGACAGGGGGATTGGGACAGGTCATGGATGGATCTGACTTCGACATCCCCGTCTTCTGTGTCGGAGCATGCTGCCATTAATGGAGTGTCACCTATGGTGCTGCTGCCACCAGAGGCAGTGCCTTCTGTGGCAATCATTGGGGGGACCTGTGGTGGTGGTGTTGTGGGCATGCTGGCTGCTGGGGTGCCTGTTGGAGTTCCCTCCTCTGTGCTGCCACTTGATTTGTGCTGCTGCCGTGTCTTGATGCGTGCAGCTGAGGTGGAGGGTCTTTGGCCGTTGGTCTTGGCCCTCTTTGCAGGTGTGCTGGTAGGGGTGTCCTGAAGCTCGTCGTTTGGATCGGACCCTGTGGTGGAGTAAAGGAGGGCGAGCTTTATTTATGGGTCTGTGGGAATTGGAATGGCAATGTATCACATGCATTGGGGTGGTACCTGAGGGTGATTTGGGTCGGGGCCTTGGAGGTGCTTTCATTTGTGTGTGGAGTGAGGGTGCAGTTGTTTGGCAGCCTGCAGTTAGGGTGTGCCTGCTGCACGTGTAGAGGGTGTTTTTGGGGTTTTTAATTATTTATGTATTTATTGTGATTTTTAAAGTGCGCTGTCAGGCCAATGTGTGTGGACTTTCTCCTGGACATGTGTTACTGTTGCGCTATGTGGACACATGGTGATTCACATGATTGGACATTGTGGATTTGGCATGGTTTTATTTGGGCCACCTACCGGATTCTTCGGATGTCTGCACTCCTTTCTCCATCCCTCCGACTCCCTCTATACTCTCCATTCCAATGGTGGAGGCACAGATTTCTTCCCAGGGGGTCAACTTGATGGGTGATTCCGATCCTCCCCCGGTGGCTGTGGCAATGTTGCGGTTGGCAGAAAGTATGCTACGGACGCGTATCCGCAGGTCGTCCCATCGCTTTCTGCATTGCTGTGGGTTGCGGGGTGCGGTCCCCACCGCACTTACCCGCTGTGCCACCAGGGCCCATATGGCCTTCTTGTTCGCAAGTGCCGTCCTGGTCATTTGCGTGGAGAAGACGGCGGCAGCATTCTCCTGGAGGGTCTCTGTGAGCACGGTGAGTTCCTCACGGGAGAAGTGGACCTGCCGCTTGCGGTCGCACGCTTTCTTCGCTACTTTTCCCATTTTTCTTGGTTACACTAGGGTGGATGACGGGTTGGGATGTGTCTCAGGGTAGTGTTTTTAGTGGTTGTGTGGATTTTGTGGTTTTATAGGTGTACGGCGTGATGTTTCCCGTTCCGGGACCATGTTTTTACTTCCGTTTCCGTATATTTACGGTCACCGTACTTTCCGGTTGGCGCTCACTGCGGTGTCCGCTAAGATGGGTGGCGGTATTGCACCTAGGGCGCCGTACGGCGGCGGTGTGGGCCGTTTTGGGGTCATTTCCGCCATCGCGGACTTTGCACTTCCGCCATGGTGTGGTGCTCGTGCCCGATGGGTCGGAATGGGCCGCACTTTGCTCCATCGTGCAATGGCGGAAACGCTATTTACGCTGTGGCGGTCCGGTCAGTCACTTTCCGCCAGGGTCGTAATGAGGGCCACTGTTTGTGCTATCCTGAACAGAACTCTGCTAAGTCAGAAATGTGTTCAAAGTATTCCTGAATTGGTCGAGGCTTCCCTATCCAACCCTGGTCACAACGAGTGCTTTCAAAATCCTTTAAGTTTGAAATGATGAACTGTTCATACATTGCTTCTCTAATTTTGAGGTGTGCATTAGTGTGAGGGTCAGAGCCTTTTTGGGCATTAGGTCATTTTTCTTTAGTTTTAGTTTGGTCGGCAGGGATCTCCCTGTTAGGATTGTGAGAGATAGGTGTTTATCCCATTCTTTTTCATTTAATAAATGAACAACTTTGAGAACATTTTACCTTTGTGTCCTTCTCGCATTTCTGACCCCTCACAATGCAGAGTCAAACACTTTTTCACAACCGTGCTTAGAGTTAACATTGAATCATAGGCCACGAATGGAAACAGACAGGAAGGCTAAAAAAATATGTGGCTGTCTATAATGTATGCCAAAAATGAAAGTCAAAGAGATCTGAACCATCATTTACGAAAAACTAAAAATAAACTCTTTTGCTTACTAATGGTTTTGTATCATCTTTATCCCACGACAGAACAGTCGGATCACCAACGAGCAACAGTAGTTTGGGGCCAGGTGGGGTGAAGAAGAGGGTGATGAGCCTACATTTTTAGAATACCTCAACAACGGTTCTGTGTGTTTTGAACACGTTGTTGTGTGAAGTATGTAACACAACTCACCATTGTATGGCCTAAATCTTTTTGTGTATGTGTTATGTTCATACTATTGAATTTGAAGAATATTTTTTTCCTTCTTGATACTTATCATAAAATTATATTTTGTAACAAATCCATTGAGTCTGAAGATTTTAATCATTTTTGAAGTATCTAATTGTTGGGACAGGTAAAAGGTCCTATTTTAACCATGTATATATATAGGTATTTTCCATCTAGCTAAGGCTGGTCATTGAAAACTATTCAAATATTGATTTTACACAACACACTTGTGGGACCCAATGATTGGGGTCCAGTCGCTTGTGTGTTTGCTAAATAATTTTGGGATTGTTGAAGCCCTTCGGGAGTGCATATAGAGGTCACCTGCTGGCATACAACAGGTCTTGTTTCTGTTTACCCTCGCAGTCTCAGGTGGCCTTGAGACTCTCTGCCCCTTTGCACCAGAAATAACCATATACGCTTGATCAATTTAAGGAACCCTTATTGATATAACTCAAGTACTTCAACTTTGAATTTCACTCAAACCTAGTTGTGCCTCCCATCCTGCGCTCTTTTGTGGAGTGCTGGGGATGTCACAGCTCCCTTGTGGAATGTGGTGGCTCTGGGGTTCTGTCAATGACGGTTGGGACTTAGCGTGAGAGCGGCTGGCGGATGGGTGTGGAGAAGCCCAGTGTTCCTTGCCTGTATACGTGTGTCATTGTCTCCCTACCACCCCGTAGTGTTATAAAAGCGTGACACTCTATGGACATTAAAGGAACTTACCTATGGAGGAAGCATTCTTTCTTTCAAAAATGAGTCGTTCAAAACACGGTATCCAGTTTCCAACACATTAAGAAGACGTAAAGGACCACAGAAAGCTTTGAAGAGTTTTAATTCATTTAAAGAGGATAACATAGTTTGAAAGTGGCATAACAGCTATTAACTCCATAATACAGGGCCACTTAAACAGACTTCTTGAGGACATTGTTCCCAATTATTTTGTACGGCTGCGCTCGAGAGGAGAGAACCGGAGCATCCCTCTTTTCACTAAGGATCATTCTAAAATTCTTTTATACACTGAGAGCCTTCTAGGCAAAGTTCAGAGTGAGGTTCAGACGCCCCTCTACGGAAGTCTAAGATTCACCATCCTGATTGTGAAAACTAAAGAGGGAGGTGTCTACAGACAACTAAGCACTCTGATATTTAGCAAGATCATAGAAAATAAGCAAAAACCCCTGCCCAATTCCCCACCCGAGGGAGGTCATGTGTGTCTGGTTACTAGTGCTGTGGACCTTGTTGGAAACCCACAAATGCTCTGAGGTCCTTTTACTGCCCACCGCAAGAACAGGGTCTGCTCTGCTAAACATAAGGGAGGATCGTTTGGTGTCCTTTTTGGACTTCTTAGTAATTCAAAGGCAATTTGATGTCACTATTAAAGGGCTGTATTTAAATCAGAAGTGGAGGACCTTTGAGAGTTAGAGCCTCCAGAGAGCTAAAACAGTGCCAGTGCATCATCACAAGGAACATTTCTACGGCAGACTCAATCTAAAATCTTTTCGAAGCGCTAAGTATGTGTATCTTTTGTAATGATCTTTCCAAACTAAGATCACAAATCAATAGCTACATTTTTGCACTCGTTGCCAATCAAGCCATTTCTGGCAAAACCCTCCAGAATGCCTTTCGTTTAGGCATTGTGGTGGTTTCTACATATCCCTACGGTGCTAAGAAAGACACATTCAGAAGGCAGGCAAAAGGGATGTTTTCTTGAGTGAAATCCTGCATAGATGTTGGTGTGGACACTATGGGCCTCATTAAGATGTTGGTGGTATCCCGCTGGTAAGTCCAGCAGGATACCACCAAATGGCATTACCGTTACCGGCACTTGGTCTGCCAGTTTTAACAGTAAATCCCTATTCCACAGAGTCCCCGCGGATTCCGTGGAATGGGGATTAACAGAGTTACCGCCAACTTTACCACTTACCTTCAAACTCGTAATGAGGCCGGTTTGGACCTTAATGCTCCCTACATCATATTACTTAAGAAACCTCATACTAAAGCACACATTAATGAATTGGGTAGGCAGATATACCAAGTGCTTAATCTGTGGGGGTGTTTGCTGGGGCTGAGCACCAGGACTTGTTTCTGAGCACGTACACTTGTCCCAGACTCATTTTAATTAAAATGTGGTGTTTTGCCATTTTTCAATCGTTAAGTCTCAGTTTTAGTCACAAAAGCAACAACAGTGTGTACCATGCCTGCTCTGTTGCCCTCTGTATCCACTTTCAAAAATAATAATGAACCAGAATGTGATAGTGCCGGGTGCACAACTCTACTGAGCATGCATGACACTGGCGCAATTCTGCTACTGCAATAACTTGCGACACTGCAGCAGCATGGGATGTTGGCTCAGGCATGGGTTGCAGGAAGCAGCCAGTGTCCCAGATGCATCTAGCTACTTCAGTGGACAGGCAGGCATGTACATGCATGTATGCCAGTCTCAGTATGACACTGGCTTTGCTGAGCCTCTGCAGGCAGGGGCACTTAGCCGGCACATACAGATCGTTTGAAGCTGGGCACTTCCCATTTTCCTTCTGTATGCTGCCAGCATGGGGTGTGCCTATGTGCAGGTGTGTGCCAGGCCTCCACATCCCTAAGTCTTAAACACACACTTGCACATGAAAGTAAACGGTGCCGTACCATCGCCAGGGCCATTACTGGAGCACCCAGAACAGAGAGGCCAACAGGACAGTCATTATCCAACAGCCCTGGCATTGGGGCAAGGACAGGGAAAAGGACACTTCCGAGCAGGAGCGCCTGTGCTGAGGTTGCATGGCTTCTTCCTGCGCTGAGTGCTGGTCTATACAGGTTTTTTTTTCTGGTGTTAGTCAGTTCAGTGTTGATTTTATCTGAATGTGTCCAGCTGCTATACTATTTTCTGTGGCTAAATGGTCAACATGGTAATTCTGCCACCTATTGAATGAAGTAGTTAAAGTATTTATTGATGGGTCATTTATATTGCACCTATACAGCAATAAGTAGCAGTTGAGGTGTTTTATTCTAAAACACAACTACTATAATAGGTTATTTTAATTGGTATTTGTAAATCACACACCTGTCATGGTTAGTGCACACATCACCCCCAACGAGCCAGTGGGAGTTGCAGCAGCAACTCCCAATATATTGACACTAGGAGGAGTATCAGTGGATGAGGGCAGCAGTCGGTAGCTAATTGTCCCCCGAAATGGCACAGGGAAGCTTCAAATAACTTGAGAGCTGTGGCACTTATTTATTTACTAATTAAACACTGGATATACCCCTCCAAACAACCATTCTTTTTAGAACCATTTGAGGATGCCACCAAAATGGCATATGGTTATCTTTTAGTTGATTTGTTTGCCAACACTCTAGAGACTTATTCCAACGGGGTTATAAAAACTGAAGCATAGCATGCCCTAAACAAACGACTCCAACCGGATTAACGTTGTGCCCTTCCTAACATATTGGCATGACCACAGCGGAAGATTGGTGTTTTCCGCCTTCTTGCTACAGCTCCTCCCAGAGGCTCCAGCTTCCCAGTTCTTGCAGCTCAATGCTGGAATACACTCCTCTTGCAATCAGATCGGAAGTGTCCTTCTGGCCATTCAGAGCCATGGTGAAATCCTGGCTATCTGCCGAATCACTCTGCTACTCGTCTACACACTTTCTACTCACTCCACCAATTTCTACCGTATGCCTTAACTATTTCTTGCAACGGACCACCATGTAACCTGGTCCCTCACTATCTTTGATATTTATCTCATGACATGTACTGTGTATTTTGATGGACTGTATGAACCTTTGTGCTTCGCGTAACGATATGTAGCCATGTTGTCCACATGACTATGCGCCCAGCTACCTGAGGGTTCGGACGCGCTCTATAAATGAACAAACTAAACTAAACTAAACTCTGCAGTAGAGAAAAGCTCCCCTATGCTCAGCCTCCAATAACTTGATGAATGCCATTTCAGAGATTTCTCTAGGCAATGCCCCATTATCTCCCAAGCACCTGCAGACTTTTAAAAGGAAATAAACAAACGAACCATGCTTAAATCTAAAAAGAAATTGGTGAACAACGAATCACAGGTCTTTAAACAAGCTGGTGATCGAGTACACAGGAAATCACATGGATTTCAGCTGGAAGATTAAGTCATTCATCTGCTGAAGATGATCACAATATTTTTAAACAACGCCCCCATTAGATTCCGAGATGAATACGGTCCTCAGCTGCACTGATATGTCAGTTTGGGACAAGCTGACCCCTGTATACCACCTTTCTGCAACAATACATGGCCTGCATATGCCATGATGAGCAAAAGCAAAATACCTTGACTCTTATCAATTCTGAGCTTACAAGGGCTGATGCTCATGCTGAAGAGGATTTGGGTAACATTAACCCTTGCTGCAAAATGCATGCAAACCAGCTGATGTCCAGGTTGGGGGTGCTAAAGAGGTGGTTCCTTGGACAAAGGAGAGATGCTGTACTGTGGACAAACTGTTCAGGGTTCCATGCGGCTTCATTTAGTAAGGTCACGCTTTACCAAGAGAAAAGATGCAGTGCGGTGGGATTTGTTCATGTGACCGGCCGCAGAATTAATGTGCCCTCCACAGTAGTGGGCAATGCAGCCAACACTTGGAAGAACGAAAAATCGGCTCTTAAAATCCATGGACACTGGCAGCATTCTTAGATCAATCCCTGAGGTTCTACTAACCCACCACATGGGCTGGATCAACTTGCAAGGTCGACATTTGCAGGAGGAATGGTGAGGTGTAGAACCTTGGAGACTGATCTAACAATGCTGTCAGTGTCCATTGATTTAAAAAGGCCTTCATTTCCCTATCATTTCGGGTTGTCCCTACCTATGTTACTAGCTAAGGTGCTCCTTCGTCAGACGTGAATGTCCAAATAAACAAGTCCACTGTCCAAAATACCCTACGTGGACCTGCCACTCATGCAAACTAACTTAAATCAGGAGAATGACTCCCTTCTCAGAAGGTACTCCTGGTGCTAGTATATGTGTTCCTTGCTAGTAGTTGATTTGTAAATAGTCTCTTGTGACTTTGTGAATCAGTCTTTTTAGTTCCTCAACTGCATTATCACATCTTCCTCTCTCTTTGGGGAGGGAAGGCAGTGGCTGCATTGCTGACGGTGCCATTCCATGGTGCTGGGGTATACGTCATGAAGTGCTGGGGCACATGTGATGGTTGTGGCTGTCCACCCAGGGTCTGGACCATGACAATACATTGCAAACCTGTCATAGCGAGTGCCCACTGTTGCTGGTGGTGAGCGGCCAAGATCCTAGGTTTTTTTTTTGC
The DNA here is from genome assembly GCF_040938575.1 of Ambystoma mexicanum. Taxonomy (NCBI): domain Eukaryota; kingdom Metazoa; phylum Chordata; class Amphibia; order Caudata; family Ambystomatidae; genus Ambystoma; species Ambystoma mexicanum. Next base: position 215,854,603 of record NC_090927.1, on the reverse strand, counting down.
ACCATCATCCTTATCAGGCACACATTGGGCCACATCACAAGTGTAGCAGTCCGGAAATCAAGGTGCCGGTAGCAACGTACCTTGACTCTTTCCGGACTGCCACACTACAAGTCTGCCTGCAGGGGCTGTTGTGCCCAGCAGGATTGACCTGCAAGGTGCAATGGACCCGGTAGGCAGACTTGTCACAGAAGCATCGGCACCGTGAACAACAGTGCCGGTGCTTCCGTCTCCCCACTCCCGTGGAGCCTATGGGACTCCTGACTTCCCAATCTGCTGCGACATGTAATGTTCGCGTGGCACCGGGCTATCCGACGCCGAAAAAGTGTTAGTGCCGGACTCCTAATGAGGCCCATTGTCCCTTAAGAGGTGGACATGCCAACACCCACACAAATTGGAAGAACACAACAGTCATTACTGCACAACCATACAGCATAAAGGCCTCCCTATGCCATTAGAGAATACATGAGCCTCCCTTAATAGGCACGGCTTCAATGAGCATTGATAGGTAGAACTTAACAACCAGTGTTGTACCATCATACATTATAAAGAGATACACTGATCAGTAGAGTGGGGTGCAGACGTGTTCCTGGTGTGGTGAAAGCCTTGTTCTTCGCCAGAGGTACTCTAATTTTCTGGGACATTGGGTCACTTACTCTTTTATCTTCCATTTCCTGGCATTCTCCTGAGACACCAAAATAGCTCGATGGACAAAGGTGAGCTTTGTGTGTGGCGTGACACACGGCTCATTGTGAAACCGGTTGGCCTCCATTTAGAGAAGTGTGCTGTCGGATCAGATTAGGTCTTGGTAAATATTGTGTTCAGAGCTGAACCAGCAGTAAAGGTGAACTTGGAAATCTCTCCCATGCGCAGATAATTGCCAGATGCTTTATCATGCAATTGCCTTGCTTTTTAAGGTTTGAAGGGCCACTGTGTTGTGCTCAGCGGTCGTCTGGAGGGCGCTGATGGAAAGGAAGCCAATGCTCCTGTGCCAAGCACCCTTGCTAGCCCTGACCTTCGGTCCATGCTGTAAGAGGGGGTTGTCTCATGGGCGCTGATCACACTCCCCTAGAAAAGCAAGCCAATGCTCCTGTACCATGCCAAGCACCCTTGCTAGCCCTGACCTTCGGTCCATGCTGTAAGAGGGGGTCGTCTTGTGGGCGCTGATCACACTCCCCTAGGAAAGCAAGCCAATGCTCCTGTGCCAAGCCAAGCACCCTTGCTAGCCCTGACCTTCGGTCCATGCTGTAAGAGGGGGTTGTCTCATGGGCGCTGATCACACTCCCCTAGGAAAGCAAGCCAATGCTCCTATACCATGCCAAGCACCCTTGCTAGCCCTGACCTTCGGTCCATGCTGTAAGAGGGGGTCATCTTGTGGGCGCTGGTCACACTCCCCTAGGAAAGCAAGCCAATGCTCCTGTGCCAAGCCAAGCACCCTTGCTAGCCCTGACCTTCGGTCCATGCTGTAAGAGGGGGTTGTCTCATGGGCGCTGATCACACTCCCCTAGGAAAGCAAGCCAATGCTCCTATACCATGCCAAGCACCCTTGCTAGCCCTGACCTTCGGTCCATGCTGTAAGAGGGGGTTGTCTCATGGGCGCTGATCACACTCACCTAGGAAAGCAAGCCAATGCACCTGTGCCAAGCACCCGTGGTAGCCCTGGGATGCGGGCCTCGACACTTAGTGATATGTTTTAACAGCGGGAGAGGGAAGGGGGGCCAAGAGAGGATAGAGGCAGCTCAAAAGCCATTTTGAAGATGCTGGGGGTGTACAGGATGGGCTGATCAAGAAGTGAAGATTGTATTCCACTATCTTTACAAGCTATCAGTTGTACTGTAAAAGTTGCATTCTGAAATACCATTTTAAATGGCTAACAGAAAGGCCACATCACAAGTTGGGTGCTAACCCCGGCGGTATTACCGCCGAGGCTATTTGCCCTATCGCCAAACGGTAAGTTCCCATTCCCCATTGTGCCCATTCGGGAATTCCCCATTCCCCATTGTGCTCAATGGGGAATTTTTCATGCTATTACCGCTGGCGGTTTTCCCGCCAGCGGTAATAACTCCGAAAATTGGCAAAATTGCAGCAGATTTTCCCCCAGCTCAGAGCTGGGGGGAAATCCGCCAAGGCCGTGATTTGGCGGGCCCTTAAATGCAGCGGTAATAGCATTTAAGGATTACCGCCAAACTCGTGATGAGGCCCAAATCACACTGGAGTATGTAACATGCCCTGTAACGTATTACATTAGTGGCATGCCCCTTGCAATGCGGGGTCTTCACTACTGTTTCATAGAAACCTACAGTATGCATCTGTTGTGTTTAGCACGTGTGTGCCCCATTGTGAGATATGAAGTGTCAGAAATATAATGGCAGTAAAAAAATGCATCAATAAGAGTCTGCCCTAAAATACATGATGCCCACCCACTGAATATCCTGCAGCTCCCTCTGGCACCATATGCCACCCACTTAACTGAAATGAGTATGAAATACGCTAATATTTAATTGTAATGCGCTTAATACCCAGAGGTTTCCAAGCACGATCCCAAGGATCGAACCTGTGTTGGTCTGCACCATCGTACTTCCAAGACAAAGGCGTTGCCCCTGAGCTATCCTACCAGGGCATACCACTGTAGGATTCTTTGACTGTGCTGCACTGCCCTGACTTCGAGAGGTTTCTACAAAGATGTTACTCTGGATCCGGGTCTGCCAGAAACGAATGAGAGGTAACGCAGCTGCCATGGCAAATCGTTAGCTGTGCATAGACTCTTCAGCAAGGCCCTCCCTTCCATGGAGAGAAAGAGGCATGCGTTTCTCAAATGCTGACGTCAGGCTTTTCACCACCTGGATGCATAAACCAGTGACCTCCGCTGTAGGCACAGGAGACTCTCAAGAGCAGAGTAGTGCACCTTGCGGCAGGAAGGCGTTCAGCTACTTTTGCGCAGTCGTGCAGCTGTCCGAAAGGGGGGGTACTTGGGGCGTATAAGGGGTGTCAAGGGAAGAGAAAATGACCTCATTCGTTATGCTTTTAGATGTATGTGTTAAAAGCCTTACCATATCACTTATCTCTTTTCATTATAATAAATTAGTTTGAAAAGGGTATGTGCGAGGTTTCATCGGTGCTAAAGTCGCAATGCATGTTTACTATACAGGGCTTATCGACATTTGTAATGTCACCAATACATGATGCACCTTTTACTACTGTACAAGACCCGTTGTCTCACTGAGCGGTGAAAGGAAAATGTTCTTCAGCAAATAATCCAGTCAGAGTAGTTGGGAAACGTCTTTAATGGCTAACACAGCGAAGCAGACATCACAGGGCAGTAGTCCGGGGCAAATCCCAAACTCACAACCCCCTCCCCCCCACCTTCTTATAGCTTTGATTCCCATTAGCTTCTATTGAGAGGGTGGGTTTAGCTGATCACATTTGGGAGGCTATCACCATTTCCTGCCTGTTTGGTCATACTCCAAAGGTCCATTCATAAAACTGTCAACTCTCCAACTCCTGGGTGAGGAGGCTTCACCCAGCCTCATATTTGCAAGAAGCGATAATTGGATTAGGTCAGCCTTATCTAGTTACGACTTGATTTGCGAAACCTTCAAGTTGCAAAACCCCTGATATAGCATTAGCACCGGACGGGGAGATCCAGACAATTAGATGGCTAGGAATGCATGCTTGCTCCAAGCCCCCTGATGGCCGGCTTCCCCCGCCACCATCTTCCCCCTAACCTCTGTCTCTCTATTTTTTTTTCTTCTCCACCCTCTACTTACCTTTTATCCGCCTTGCATCCCCTCCTTCCCCTCGCCTCCTGCTGGCTCCCCCTTGAAAGGGAACAGGGGCTCCGTACAGAGCCCCCTTCCCTTTCCATGGTGGCCATCTTGGAAAAGGATTTTCCTTCCTACAACGGGATGCAGCGTGCATTCCATTGTAGGAAGGAAACCCCCTTTTTTTAGTGTGTCAGGTTACTGCTTTGGCAACAAGGGGTGCTAATGGCCTTCATCCTCCGTTCCAGGGGCTAGAACGGAGGATCCCTCGTTAACTTGGGCTGCTGGGCCATTATCCCCCATTCCACCCCTGAATTGGGGGATGAACGCCACATTATATGTTCAAATACAATGCCTTTTGTGTATAACGTGAAAAAAAAATCTTCAACGGAAATACGTATATATCGAAGATCGGTGCAGAATACATAGTAACACTTCCTCTAAGCGGCTCTGTTTGTTAATCCATCACCTAGGCCTATTATACTTATAGCAACAATATATTGGATTTCAGTCACACTTTCTCTACCTATATATCATATTAATTAATACTAATTCTAATGTGGATTATACATGGTCCTATTCATGTTAGTCTACATTATACTGGCAAATCATTTTTTATGACAGTGGCCACTCTGGAATGTACTGTACTGTATGTCTTTGTTTGTTACGAGACATTATCAGATAAAAGGTACCCATTGTTTGAATCCTGGGAGCTGTTCCCAAATGTAATTTCAATATTAACACTGTGAAATAGAGTACTTGATACAGTAAAGACGTTTGGGGCTGTTGACGTGGTCTCTGGGTTTTTCTTCTCTTGTCTGTTTAGCGTGTTTGTCATAGTGAGATATTGGGTGTTGAAGGCAAGCGTCCCCAGCCAGCACGATCCTCCCCGCAATGAGAGACAATGACGGACTCTCCCAAGTCGGGAATAAAGCCAAGACAGAGTGCGGGTGAGCTTAAATGGGAGTTTATCAATCAGAATAGGGCATGCAAAGAACTCTGCAAACTCCGAGAGCGCTCTGTCTGACAATAGCAAAGACAGGCGTATATATTTACAAAACACGTCATCAGTGCCTACATACTATAAGGGGCACAAGTTCAATGGGATTGGGTGGCGATGACTAACTATAGGTGCTGCTGCGATGTGGTTGGCCTTGGCTGGAGGACGTCACTGGTCAGCCTCGTGGTTTGGGCTGGGCCTGGCAGGTCAGCTGAGTTCATCCGGGCGGTGTTGTTGTGCCATTGCGGCCAGTGTCAGAGATGAATGTCTTTTCCTGACTTATTTGCCCTATGCCATGCACATCGCAGTCATTCAGTCATTGCAATGTTATCTTCTTTAGTAAATCTATCAATAGGTTATTCTACAGGTTAATGCAACACAGGAGGAATGCACCTTGTGAGGGGTTTGATGGTGATTTATCCGTGCATGGTTACCAGTGTCCTGTTTGACCGGTACCATAGGTCGTGGGGCTAAGTCTCCGGGCATGGGACGGGCGGTACATGTCTTTCTGTCTCGTTAGAAGTTATTATGAATGGGCTGTTGTGTGTTGCCACAGTATTGGGTGTCTTCGTCGCACCGGGTCATAAGTCTGAGGTGTTCCGGGGGGTTGTGGGGTTTACGAGGGGCGCCTTGGATTTGTGTATTCAAGCGGAGGTTTACTGCTGGGCTGTAAATAATGCAGGTGGCAGGCCGTGGCCTTGGGTGCTGTAGCGGGGACTACAAATCTTTGAAGCGGCTCCAGCCTAGTTGGGGGAGGTGGAGCAGCGTGGCGCAGGCCTTAGCTCTCTTATTTGGCAGACTTTGCAGGGTGGGGGGGGGGAAATGCCTTGCACATATTCACAAAGGTATTTTTCTCGTGTGTTGCCGACTTTTGGTGAGAACATCATAACCATTTGAACATTCTTATAATACTCATTTGGATCACTTGAAAACATACATTTCAACTCACTACATGTCTCTCGAATATAGCCAGTCTGAGCACCTTACTAGTACATTATGTTTTAACAACTACAGCATTTAGTAATATGCATATATATTTGCATTACGTGAGGTAGTAGTGTGGTTGGTGGAGCATAGAGAACGAGCCCGCCATTGCACGCGGCGGTAATGGCATATAAGGGCTGTAGATATGTACACATGACTGGCGCATTTGCCCGCGTCTTTTCACACGAGCCTTATGTATAGTTACATTCGTCCTCCCCTGCACTCTTGCAGCATTAGTTCAGTTATGGCGCGGGACCGCGGGGTGTACGGTTTTCAATGATACATATAGAGAATAATCCCCCGGAATGCTTTTTATCATTTGCACACCCCTGCAGGGGTGTGGGTCCTTCATTGCTGGTGTCATGTAAACATGCGTTTCTTACAATAATTACACAATTTTACAGGTTTCTTTAGTAGAAGCAGTTTTATGGAAAGGATACACGTATTACAAGTAGTTTTTGACATTCGTATTTGGGTATTTTTCTGCTTTCATCGGATGACCATTCTACAGTTCTTCCCATCACCCAGGCCTCGCTGACCGGGTCATGCTGGGAGCAGTGATACACTGTGGACGATGAAATGTTACAGTGTTAGTATCTTATGCTAGCTCATGTCCGTCTTGTTCGTGGGAACGGGCTCACAGCGGATCTACCAGAGTGCTGCGGCGACAGGGATAATTGAAACTCTCCGAGGGTGGGGGCCGCGCTATAGTGCGCTGAGCTCACACCATCTTTGATAGACAAAATGGTTTCTGGGCCTAGCTAAATTCAATCCGTGTGGGCAATGTCTTCAGCAGGTGAACCCTCCACCACCTGGGCCCGGGTGGTCTGAGGGGACGCCCAATGAGCCATGGCCCTCACCTGGGGAGGGGATGTAGGCAAGGGGGGGGGTCTTTTGGACCACTCCTCCCCTACATTTCCCCCCTTTCGTTACTTAAGTAACGAATTCTTTAACTCATTCAATCTCCTACACTCTTCTTCGTCCATAATTGCCTCATCCCATGCTTGTGTGCCTTTTATCGGCATCCAGGCTCTGCACACCCCCCTTAAGCTCTCACCCCTCCTAGCATATTCATCTGGGGTACAGGTTAGGTATATACATACGCTCTCTCCTTCCAAGTCTACCCACACCTCCTGATACCATTCTAGTATACGGGGCTCTCTGATGGTGGTGTGCCATAATTTGTCTATGATATCCTTGTCATGATACCTAGGCACTAGTTGATACCTTGGTGTATCATCAGTTCCGGTTTGTACCTGCACTTCCTGCATAGGTTGCATTGTCCCACGGGTGTTGCCCATTGTCACCATCATCATTGCACCATTAGGTACTGCGTTAGCACAACATCGAAGACCCACCTGGCACATGCAAAAAATTAAAAGGAGGAACACCACAGCTGGCATCAAAAATTTCACAGTCGTTCCAAGCCATGAGGGGACCCAGGAGAAGATGTTATCGAACCACGTACTGTCTTCTGCTCCACCTTCCATTTTCATTTTTTCTCCTAGGTTGTGTACTGCTTCGATCACATGGGACAGGGAGCCGTTTTCTGCGTCTTCGGAAGGTACGAAAGTGCAGCAGGCACTTCCAATTTTTCGGCAAACACCTCCATCCATCGCCGTCAACAGGTCCAAGACATACCTGTTTTGCATTGTCATCAGCCGTAAAGCCCTTAGTTCCACTTTTATTACGTTGAACCCTTCTTCAGTGTCATTTGCCAGCTGAATCAATTCCCAGCGTGTTATCTGGAGCCATTTTGCATTTGCCCTTGCTTGGACACTTGAGATGAGGGAGGCAAAGAATGTTTCTGCTGAGATGAATAATCGATATCTGTCTGGGATCTGAGCCAACAGTTCCGATGATGCCTTTGATATGTAGTTTGATGCTCGTCTGTTACGGGTCAGCACCTCTCCCTTGCTCCCAGAAGACAGGACATACATTTGTGACTCCGCAGTCGGCTGGGCTGCACTCTGTTGTATGCGTTGCTGTGTCTTTTTGCTCCCATCGATGTGGCTTTCTGGTATTACCATTAGGGCTGAGTGCAGAGTGGCCATTGAGCAGCTGCCACTCCATGACGGGGGAAGGTGCAGGTATGCCTGGTTGCCGCATACCCAGTACGTGTCCATCAGGGCCGCTGTCCCTTTTCTCAGATCTGGGATGGTGAGGGTCTTGTTACAGTTCTTGTTTGTCCCCATGGAGGTTTTCCCCTCTCCTTTAAAACATAATTCATAGTCTATTTCGTTCTGTAGTTTGAACGGTTTTTCAATGGCGGTTAACCAAGTTAATTTTGAAATGTGTTCCTTCCATACTGGTGTGCATGTTTCTTCTATCCATCGCAATTTCTCTGGTGCCACACCTCTCAGTGCTTCAGCTTTACACATTACTTCTTCATCCTTCCACTTGTTGTCCGAAATAAGTGTCCCTTGTATTACAAAAAATGGTTCCTCCAGACATACCACCCCTGCCGTCTTTGGATAGCAAGTTTTCTCGTTCTGCAGCATTCTAAAAGTAACTCCATGTGCCTGGAAGGTGTTCTTAATCCTGCATAACGTAAGATGAAGGAGACATTGGGCATCTATAATTGGCAACTCTTTGGGTAGCAATACTTTGGGTGTACCTGAAGCATGGGGAATGAGGGAGCAGACATAGCAGCTCTCGTTTGTTGTTTGTTTAGCTGTTGCACTCATATCCGCATACCATTTATTCGTCTGGTGGGGGTGTCGTGGGTCTTCCATTCTATCTAATCCTAACCGATAGTACTCATCATACTTCCTCCCTTCCGCTCCCCTTTTTCTTCTGTTATTTCTTTTCCTAATGTACTTCCCGGCTTCAAGGGTGATAGACACAGTAGACCCCCCTTTCTCCTTCCCGCCCCCCTTCACCCAATCATCATATAATATTTCATGTGTTGCTTTCATTCTTCCATTTTCTTCCATTCTATTATTTGACAATGTGTCTATAGCTATGGGGGCAGGTTGGCTGGTAGGGGTGTTATACAACCAGGATATGGCGGAGGGGTTTCGGTCGTTTAGACTGTGAGCATTATAATTAGATATCTTTGGCGGGGACACTGTGTTATTTTGCATTTCACTCTGTAGCTCTTCGTTTTTTATCATGACAGCATTGGATGGTGTTGTATAATAACCCCATACAAGTTTCGTCCCGTCCCATACCAAGAAGTCACCTTCCTTAGTATTTACACTCGTGGTTGCATTACTTACAGTAGTGCTGTTAGTCCCTCCCCCCTCGTTTATCTCGATAGAGATGAACGCTATTAACCAGTATGTGACCAGGCCAAACATTAGTGTAAAAAACAATGTAATACACACTGATAGTCCACATTCATACGAATATCTGCATTTCTCAGTTAACCACTCTCTAACTCTAGTAAATTTATCCGTTGCAGGCTGCCCGTTAGATGCCATGGTAGTTCCTGTTCGAGACATAAAAGTGCATTAAGTGCATGAATGTAAACATTTTGTGGGCACTACCAGTGCCAGTTATATATTGACGGGGAATGGAAGCGGGTAGGGTTTCAGGGAAGGGTATTCACAGACAAGGGTGTAAACAGGTCATAATTTGATCACTTCATTAATTACATATAAGTCCACAAGATAAAAAGAAAAAAACGTTTTTTTTTTTTCTTTTGAGCCTAAAAGGAATGCAAGTATACTTATCAGTCATTTTCCCATTCAGGTTCATTACTGTCACACATACACAAGTTCATACTCAGACATTCTGCTCAGCTGCATCGTTTGCTGTTGTCTGTGCCTCCTCATCTACCTCCTCCTGCACATTACTATATGCTTTTCGTACATCTGTCAAGTGTACCCAGTATTTTAGGCCCTTTACTTTTACTGCCGTGGGCGTGCAGAACACTACCTCGTATGGGCCATGGAACCGTGGTGCATTCCATCGACGCACAAAACTCCTGACATAAATGAATTCGCCCGGCATCAGCTGTAGCTGTTGCTCAGGCTCCGTGACAGACCCTGTTATGTTTCCCTCCTCTCTCGTGAAGGGTGGAGAGAGCTGTTTTGATATTGCGCGCGCTGCCCTTGTCAATTTCTTCAAATAGTCTGTGAACTCTTCTCCCAATATCGCGGCGCTCCTGTGTGCATCTGAGTGTTCGCGCAGTGGAGAGTGTGCTGTGTACATTCGTCTCCCAGTCACGATCTCGTGCGGGGACAAATGGTGGTCTTTGCTTGGCTGATTTCTGAGCTCAAATAGCGCAAGGGGCAGACAGTAAATCCAATTCTTTTTCAATGAAAAGCATAGTTTTGATAACCTGCCTTTTAACAGTCCGTTCATCTTTTCCACTACGCCATTACTTTGAGGATGATAAATCGAACACAATTTATGTTTTATTCCCAATAATGTAGTAACTTCCTTGAAAAGCTCATTTACAAAGTGAGTGCCATTATCTGAGCGAATAACGTCACAAATTCCCCAGCGCGGGAACACTTCCCTCACTAGGAACTTTGCAGCGCCTTTGGCATCAGGTCGTGCACATGGTCCTGCTTCTACCCACCTTGAGAATGGGCATACAACCACGATCATGTACCGTGCTCCATTACACCTTTCCCCCATGTCCGCGTAATCAATATGTAGCTCTCTGAATGGGCCAATGGGTTTTGGAATTGTTCCCCGGAGCGTGCGTAATGTCATTCCTGAATTGTATATTTGACATGTTGTGCATTCCATCGCTAATCGAGATACGTGCTCCTGGAGACAGGGCACGAACCATTCTTCCTGTATTTCTGCTGCGATGTGCTGTTTGGTATTGTGTGCAGGGAAGTGTAGTTGTTGAAACGCAATTTCCAATAACTTGATTGGCATTACCACTTTCCCTGAGTTGTTTTGCCGCCACAGTAAGTCTGTCGCCGACTTGCTGCACCCTCGTTTTGTCCACATTAATTTTTCGTCTGCACTAGCTCCTTCCTGTAATTCTAGTATTTGTGATACAGGCATCATGTTGTACCCTTCTGGGAGCTCTTCGTTTGTCTTGTGCTGCAGCATGTACTCACCTGCTTCATATTTCTGAAAATAGGAAGCCTCCTTGGCGGCAGCGTCCGCTGCCGCGTTTCTCAAGGACACAACGTCTGTGTTGGATGTATGGGCTTGGCACTTCACTATTGCTACCGCAGTAGGGTTTTGTAGGGCCTCAATTAACTCTTTCAACAATTCTGCATGCTGTACTGGTGTTCCGTCTGCCCGTCGGAATCCCCTCCGACCCCATCTCGCTAGACCTCCATGTACTGTCGTCGTCATGTAAGCTGAGTCTGTATATATTGTCACTGGGCAACCCTTTGCTGCATGTAGTGCTTCTATGAGCGCAATCAGTTCTGCTGCTTGTGCGGAGTAATGTGATGGGAGGCGGTACTGTACTAGTGTTTCATACTCACCGTCTTCTAACCTCACCACTGCCATACCAACATGTTTTTCTCCCGTGTCCACATCAATCGATGCAGACCCATCCACGAAGTACACTTCCCCCTCGCTCAGAGCGTTCTCACACACCACTGTGTCCTCCCCTCGTTCTCCTGTGTAAGTTGCACAATCGTGGTCCTGCATGTCCTCTAGTGTGCATGCTTCTGTAATGAATGTTGCGGGGTTCACTGTCTTGCATTTCACCACATGGATATTGGCGCTAGACAATATGATCTCATAGGCTGTTGCCCGCTGTGTCGTCAGTGTGCTTTTTGACCTCTCAAGTATTGCAAATAGTGAATGTTCCACAAACAATGTCACAGGGCATCCCATTACTATTGTGGCACTTTTCTCAATCGCGAACGCTGCTGCAGCGAGTGATTGCTCGCACGCGAAATGGCCTTGCATCACGGCATCTAAAGTACCACTATAGTAAGCCAAGGGCTTGTGACCTAGGGACGTCTTTTGTGTCAGAACAGCTGTCATGAGTGTTCCCTTGCAGTGTGAGAATAGGTAAAATTTGCGTCCATAATCAGGATTTGCTAGCACTGGAGCGCTTGAAATTAACTCTTTTAATGATTTGAATGACGCGCTCATTTCTTCTGACCATTCTATTTTTTTATTTTCCTGTTGTGCTTCTTTGAGTGCTTGTAGTAGGGGTCTCGTGTATGCTGCATAGTCTAATATCCATGCTCGGCAATAGTTGCACATTCCCAAGAACTTCTGCATGTTTTTCACTGTTGTGGGTTCTCCTACTGATCTTATCGCTTCTACCCTGTTGGGGATTATTCTTTTTCCATCTTTTGATATCAGCTGTCCCAAGTATAAGACCTCTGTCAGGCAGTACTGTAGCTTTTCCTTGTCTACCTTGTACCCCTTATTGGCCAATAGAGTCAGGAGCGTTGTTGAATCCTTTCTACATGTTTCTTTGTCTTGTGCACACACTAGTAAATCGTCTACGTACTGAATGATCGTACTCTCAACTGATAGGTTTCCCAAGTCTTCATGCAATATGCGGTTGAATATGCTTGGGCTCTCACAGTATCCCTGCGGTAATCTGCAGTGTTCATATCTCTTTCCCCCCAGTGTGCATGCTGTCAGGTATCTACTCTCTTCAGCCAGGGGGATTGAGAAAAATGCGTTTTTCAAGTCGACTACTGTGAAGTGTGATGCCGTTTTTGGGATGCTGCATAATATTGATGCAGGGTTCGGGACCAAAGGGAACTCTTTCTGAATTACATCATTTAGGGGGCGTAAATCCTGTATCATTCTCCAAGACCCTCCTTTGGCTTTTTTGATTGGATAAATACATGTGTTACATGGGGAGTTTGAAGGCACTATTATCCCTTGTACTAGTAGTGCATCTATTGTCTCTTTTATCCCTTGTTCAGCTTCACGGGACAATGGATACTGTTTCACTCGGGGTAGAATTACTCCTTGCTTTAGTTTTATTATCACAGGTTGTACTCCATGCAACAGCCCTACATCATGGGGGCCTGTTGTCCACAAATTATTTGGTACGAGTCTCATGTCATCATCAAAGAATGACGGCGGTGCTCCTACCACTGCCATCAGTTGAGCGGGGATTTCCCTAGCTTGAATCAAAATGTCACAGGGCATCGCTATTTCCATTACAATTTCACCATCCCCCTCTGCATCTGAAAAGAGATCCTCATCTGTTAAGTCTCTTAGGGCGATGTTGGCATTCGTGCACAGTACTGTACGCCACTCACATCCTTCCATATCTATTCCAATCACCGCAATCCTTTTCGCTGATACCTGTACAGCGTGCAAGTCTAATGATACCACTGACCCTGGTGCTGTGTCGGGGCACACTATGGGGCGGAAGAGGAACTCCGCTGGAATCCTCCAATCCATCTTCCTCAGCTCTGGAATTACGAGGGCCAATGTCTTTAGCCCTTCAATAAACCTTTCCTCGTTTTCCGGCAAACCTCGTACCTCTTGTGTGGTCGTGTGGGCTTGTACTACCAACATTGCACGCAATGGGCATATTCCGGGTGTTGAACACACTATACCTCTCTCAGTGAATGATATGGTCATGTTGACTTTACTCAGGAGATCCCTCCCTAATAAATTTATCGGTGAGTGTTCATAATACAGTAAGGGTGTCTTTACGGTCTTACCCCCCACTGTTACGTCCAATGCTTCTGTGTAAGGAACTTCAATTACAGCCCCAGAGAACCCCTGCGTCTCTAACTTCCGGTTAGATAACGGGAACCGGCCCTCCCTGATACATGATTTCTCCGCTCCCGAATCCACCATGAATATGAACTGCTTGTCTCCTATCTGCGCCCCTACCAATGGTTCCTCTGCTGCATCGTAGGTGGTGGATAGAACTGGACACGCAAGTGTTCTCTGTGGGCTGTCCTATGCGGGGTGTCTCATCGCCCCCCCTTCATTAAAGACACTTCCTGAAACTACTGACACGCCGTTGTAAGGTGCTGGTGCGGGGGCCCCGTTTGCTGTTGTCGCAAAAGGGTTGCCTGTCGTGTACTGCATGTTGTCATTGTTTTGTGGGTGGTTCTGTGTTCTATACTGGTGCCCCTGTTGTTGCTCATTATTACCTTGGCCTGGGTTTCTCGGTTGTTGTTGTCCCATTGGAAGACCATATGGGCTCCCCGGGTGGGGATGGCCATACTGTTCTACCTCTTGGAACCCGTTGTTGGGTCTGGCTCTGCACTCCCTAGAGTAATGCCCCCATCTTCCGCAGTTCCAGCAACTCCCTTGTGCACCTCTAGGGCCCTGCCATCCATTTCCTCCCATTCCCCCGTACCCCGGTCCACCTCCTCTTCGGCCCCTGTACCCACCTCGTCCCCCTCGAGGGGTCCACTCTTGCCACTGCGGACCTCCGCCTTGCTCCTGCTCGTTCCACTGCCGCTGTCCTGCTCCAGCCCAATTAGTTGCCATCCTACCTTGTATTGCTACCAGCCCCTCCTCCTCCTCATCTCCCTCCCTGCTGTGGGGGAGTGCGGCTACAGCCGCTGCGACCTTCACCAACTTTGTCTGCACTAGTTTTGCTTCGTCTGCCAATCTCTTCTGCGCCACCTCCTTCTCCCTTTCCTTTATTCGCTTACAATGGTGTACTATTATGCTCTGAATCTCAGGCCATCCCTTCGCTTCAATACCTGCTATCTTGTCGAGCGCCTTTTGCACTTCCTTTGGGAGCCCTCTTTTTATAATGAAGTAAAATAAAGATGTCGATTGATACCAGGGCGTGCCCGTTTCTGCTCTCCACATCTCTTGGACCCGAAAAATGTAATCCATAGCCTCCTCCCCGTCATTCATTGTACACTGCATTACTGACTGTAAGTCTGGCGTATCTGGAAACGTTTCTCGCAAGGCATCCCACACCCTTGCACGCACTGTGTTAAAGGAGACCCCGTCATGGCGGTCGCAGTCTAATGTTACTCCCGGGAAACCGGCCTTGACCCATACTCTATCAGCCTGATCCCCCACTGCTGATACAAGCAAGCTCTTCACATCTCCTATTGCTAGGGGTACCCCAGCAGTGTGTTTCTCAAAGGCGTATATCCACTTACTTGCCCCTCCCGATAACGGGGGCAATAGCTTTAATAAATTGGCTTTATCCATCTGAGCCCACGGGATATAATTCGGCCTCCCTCCTCCCCTATGTATCAATGGGAGCTGTAGCCTTCCTTTTGTCATTACATCTACACCCGTTTTGGCTGCTGAGGTTCCCAGTGATGCCATTTTCCCCACCCTGTTCCTTAATCGCCCCGTCCACTCATCATCCAGTGTTCTCATTGAACATGTACCATCCACCCCTTCACTTCCCCCTCCCATTGCCATGCTCAACCTGTCGCTTTCTTCTAAATCGTCCCTTATATCACATAGTAGTTCCTCTCTGTCCCCTATAGGCCTTTCTTCATTATCAATACCTCCCTCTCGTGTCCCTACTTCGATTATTCGTGTCGGTTCTTCCTCAATTCTGAACAGTATCTCACCTTTTTTCCACCCGTCTTCAAGGGTTCTATTCTCACTCGGCGCTCTAGACGTGCGCCCTGATCTTGCTGCATTAAGTGCTGTTTGTTCACATATGTCTTTTATCCTTGCGAGCTCATCTTTCGCTATTGAGAGTCTTGATTGTAAATCATCTGTTAGCTTTTCTATGTCCACCCTTGGTGTACATGCCTGGGCTCGCTCCCTTGTACTTTCATATGGCGGGGGTGCCGTTGGCCGGTGGGGTGTAGTAGTTGTCAGGGGAGGGACATAAGTGGGGTCACTGTACCCTTCTGCGGGCACAGGCTTGTTTAATATCGGGTACAAGCTTATTACCTCTATCTGTGGCTCTACATTTGACGATTCTTTAGCATCTTTCTGTATCATCAGTGGATTGTCAGTGGTGGATGGTAGGTCAGGATTTGATGCTGGTGCTTTAGGCGGTGGTATCTCTTCAAATAACCTCCAGAGATCTAATATTTCCCTCCTATTGTGCAACTGCTTCCCCTTGTATTTCAAACAAATGCATGTGGCCACCATATCCAGAACACTTTTATCAAATGACCCCCCCTCGGGCCATATCTGGGGTAACCCCTCTCCTTTCAGCTCTGTTATCCATTGGTCATGATATTTCTTAATTCGCTCCGCGTACCCTGGTAGGTTCTTACAGATATGTGATAAGGGTGTTTCGGCCCCCATCTTTGCGTTTTCCTAGTACTTGTGTGTCTCTGTGTGTCCACAATTACAATGTAAACCTATTACCAATATGGGTTTCGTCTTCTACTTCACATTCAATAATGGGCTCCTTTGTGCTCTTCCCCCTGCCTGCGCAATACAAAACTGGCTGTACACAGTCTCTATTCTATTCTCTTTGGGGGGGGGGGCACATACAAGAGCAAACCATCAGTGATTTTGACAATATTAACCCGGAAATCAAGAAGGTACACACTCACTTCACCTTGTCATTTTTGTCTTCAAGAAGCTTTATCCGGCCACACTTACCATGACCATTCAATTACTATACATTTATAACCATTTTACACACCCACAGCACCAAATTGTCTTCTGACGCATACGAGGTGCACACACCTCTCTGTAACACTCTATTCACAATTCAAGCTGCCCTCCCTTTCCTCCCTAGCCGGCTGTCCCTGTCCGTCTTATTCAGATATATGGATGCGCATATATATATATATTGGTCTGCTCTTCCCTCTTCTAGTAGGACTCTCTCTCTCTTAGTTTCTCCCTAACATTTTGTACTGATCTCACTTTTATTTTCCCCCCAACCCTAAAGAAAAGAATAGAAAGAAGAAATAGCAGTCACTAATATATTCTCCGTGTCCCCCTTTGCCAGACACTTTTATCTTATTATCCACTTCTTCATATATTCCCAGTACTAGTCAAGATAGCACTATGCGGCGCCGCCTTCCACCCCCTTTCGGAGCTAGGTTCCCGTCACTTTTAACTCTTATTGTAACGCTCACCTGGTTCCCTCGGAGGCGCAGGCCTTGATCTGGTGGGGATACCGTCTTCAGTGTTAGGCGCAGGGTTTGTTTTGCTCCCGGACAGGGCCACCTTCTCACCGAAAGTTTAAGCTGAAGAGTGAGGTGTCTGCAAGGGTAAACCAAGGTATTAGTGATTGGAAGGTTGGGAAAGTTCCTAGCCCCTCTCGCCCTTTCTTTCCCCGTGGAACTGGGTTGATAATTGCGCTTACCTTAGATAGGTAAATGCCGGGCTCTCCATCCTGCGTCTTTTGCAGGGGCGCTGGGTCCAGTTGCTTCACTGGATGCGAGCTCTGCCTCTTGATAACAGAGGGTTAGCTGAGAGCGAAGACGCCGTTAGTGCACAAGCGTGCCTTGTAGGTATTTAAGTTCCTTTTAGATTGTTCTCTTCTCTTTCAAAAGTCTTAAGTCTTTAAAGTCTATGTCTTTTCCTTTTCAGATGCTGTGGCGGTGAAGATTATCCTTCCAATGGCACGTAAGTAGAAAGACTGCACTAGCGCTGTAGAATGCACCGTAATGTCTCTTTTGTCTTTGCAGGTGCCGAGGTGCAGCGCGAACAGATTGGAAGCGAACGTAACACAGGTAAGCAGTCTTGTAACTAAGCGTTACTAACCGATGTATCTTGTCTTGCAGGTGCCGGAATGCAGTGCGAGCTGAGTTGGAACGGGCGTAACACAGGTAAGCAGACTTTGTAGTTAAATATTACTGACCGATGTTCTTTCTCTTTGCAGATGTCGGATGCCGGAAGAGAAAGGCTGAAAAAGGCGCCTTGGTTGCTGCCGTTGGATTAGGTAAGTAGATGCGCTGCCTTTGCTTTAGCCTAACCTGTGCCTTTGTTTTGCAGGAGCTGCTGAAGACTGAAGAAGACTGAAGGTTGGATCCCAGCAGGTGATTTCGTGTTCACAGGATCTGGAGCTGGAGGTTTCCTGGAGCTGACACGGTGAGCGTCCTGCTGCAGATGCAGAATAACGCGAAGCACGTGAAACCAATCGGGTGTGGTTTAAATAGCCTTCTGTAGTGCTTAGGCGTCTTCTTCCATGGCCTCACCCTGGTAAGAAAAAGAGTTCCAGATTTCTAGAAGAGTTCCTGTGTTCTGCTTCCAGGGAGTGGCTCCTGCTCCATCCAGACAGAAAAAGTAGTCCCAGGCAGAGAAGGATCAGGAGACCAGCTAGCTGGTAAGTAAGCAGCATGGTCTGCTACAGGTAGGTCCACCAAGCACTCTTATCTAATATGAGCCCGGCGCTTCCTGTGCCGGGACCAGTCACCTTCATGAGCCTGGCGCCACTGGCGCCAGGACAAGGTCCAAAAGGTCCCAATAGGGACTGGCTGGTTCCTGGGATCAGAGTTATGGGCCTGCTTCCAAGGTCGTGGGGCAAGTCCTGACCCCTTGGAAGCAGGGATCATGACAGCACCCCCCCTTAAGGCCCCTCCCAAGGTTGACTTCTCCGGAGGTCTTGGTTTGTTAGGAAATGTCCGATGAAATTTCTTGATTAGTCGAGGTGCGTGTACATGTTCTGCAGGTTCCCAAGATCTTTCTTGGGGGCCGTAGCCTTTCCAGTCAATCAGGTAGTGTAGTTTTGATTTGGAGATCTTGGAATCCAGGATATTTTTGATTTCAAACTCGAGTTCTCCGTCAACTAGGATAGGTTCAGGAGATTTAGTCAATCGGGTTTCTGGTTGAACAGGTTTTAGTAGTGAAACATGAAAGACTGGGTGCATTTTCATACGAGGGGGTAAATCCAACTTGACCGCTACTGGATTTATTATGGCAGTGATAGAGTAGGGTCCCAGGTATCTTGGGTTAAAGGTGCGTGATCCCTTTAAGGGTAAATGTTTGGTGGATAACCAGACTTGATCTCCTATTTGGTATTGAGGGGCTTCCTTCCGATGTTGATCTGCTCCTTTCTTGTATTGTTCCTTGGCCCTTTGAAGGTGGGTAGTAGCTTCCTTGAAGGCTTGGGTGATGGTTGAATGTAGGTGGTCAACTGCTGGTGTTCCAAGATCCTGAGGTGGATCCAGGTTAGAGGTTCGAGGATGGTTACCATATAAAAGAAAAAACGGGGTCTTTCCGGTTCCAGAGTGGACTGAGTTATTGTAAGCGTACTCGGCTATCCAAAGGATGTCCTTCCAAGTTCCTTCTGTCTGTTGCAGCATGCAGCGTAGGTACTGTTCCAAAGTCTGATTGGTCCTTTCGGTCTGACCGTCGGTTTGTGGGTGGTGACTGGTTGAAAGTCTCACATCAATTTGAGCCAACCGACAGCAACTCCGCCAGAAGTGGGAGATGAATTGACTTCCTCTGTCCGAGATTAAAATTGAAGGAAAGCCGTGCAACCGAACGATGTTTTCAAGAAATTCTCGAGCCAGGATTGCTGCTGACGGTAAACCCTTTAGTGGGATGAAATGTGCCATTTTTGAGAATAAGTCTACGATTACCAGGATTGTATTGTATCCGGAACAGGGAGGTAAGTCGGTGATAAAGTCCATGGAGAGGGTATGCCAGGGACGAGGTGGGATGTCAATTGGTTGTAAGAGGCCTGCTGGTTTCTCCTTAGGACTCTTGTTTTGGGCGCACACTCCACAGGACATGACAAAGTTTCTGATGTCCTTTCTCCAAGATGGCCACCAGAAGTGACGCTTGACCTTTTCCGAGGTCTTGGCCATACCCGGGTGTCCTTCCATTAAGGAGTCGTGATAACAAGAGATGACTTGATTTTGTAAGCTAGTACAGGGTAGATAAAGTCGTTCCTTGAAGTACAATAAGTCATTCTTTACTGTGAAGTCTTCCCCCTGAAGATGCCATTTTTGTATGTCTGCTGGAGTTACAAGTTGTTTAACCTGGGCTTCAATTTCTTCAATGGATTGCATGCCGATCAGACCCAGGATTCTTTGTTCAGGAATAATAGGTACGGGCTCAGGGTTAACCATGTGTTCATCTACTCCAATTCGAGAGAGGGCATCCGCTTTACCATTCTTATTGCCTGGTCGGTAGGTGATTATAAAATCAAATTCGGCAAAAAATAATGCCCAGTGAAGTTGTCTGGAGGATTGGGCTTTGGCTGATTTAAGATACTGTACGTTACGATGATCAGTAATGACGGTGACAGTGTGTCGGGCTCCTAGGAGATAATGCCGCCAAGCCTTAAAGGCGGATTTAATAGCCAAAAGTTCCTTATCAGTAATGGTGTAGTTGATTTCTGGGGCCGAGAATTTGCGAGACCAAAACGCCACGGGGTGTAACTGGTTGGTTTCTGGATCTCTTTGTGAAAGCACTGCTCCCATAGCGAGGCTGGAGGCATCGGTCTCGACGATGTAAGGTAGTTCCGGGCGGGGATGTTTTAAAATCGGGGCTGAGGTAAATTTAGTCTTTAGCTCCTGAAAGGCTTGTTCTGCCTCGGTAGACCATTCAAAACGTTTGTTTTTTCTGAGGAGAGCTGTAATGGGTTGGACTACCCGAGAGAAGTCTGGAATAAACCTACGATAGAAGTTGGCGAAGCCCAACATACTTTGAACCCCTTTTACAGACGTTGGTGAGGGCCACTTGATGATTGCGTCTACTTTCCTCGAGTCCATGTGAACTCCGTCAGGCGACAAAATAAATCCCAAAAATTCGACCTCAGTGACATGAAAGACGCACTTCTCTAATTTTGCAAAAAGTTTGTGTTTTCGGAGCCTCTCCAGTACCGCGGTGACGTGTTTTCGGTGTTCTGCCTCAGAGGACGAAAAAACCAGAATATCGTCAATATAAACAACTACACACACATCAATGAGTTCACGGAGCACGTCATTCATAAAGAACTGGAACGCGGCCGGTGCGTTACACAACCCGAAGGGCATCACTTGATACTCGAACAGTCCATACTTGGTACGAAAGGCCGTCTTCCATTCATCGCCCTCCTTTATTCGCACCAAATGGTAGGCTCCTCTGAGGTCCAACTTAGTGTATATACAGGCGTTTTTGACTTGGTCAAGTAGTTCTGGGATCAATGGCAATGGATACCTGTTCTTAATTGTAATCTGGTTCAGGGCACGGTAGTCTATACACGTTCTTAAGTCTCCCTCCTTTTTTGGCACGAAGAACAGAGCTGAGGAGGCCGGGGACTTCGAAGGACGGATGAATCCATTAGCCAGGTACAGGTCCAAATATTGCCTTAGGTGGAGATTTTCAGGTTCAGTGAGGGCATAAATCCGACTGCACGGAGGAGTGGATCCGGGAATCAGGTCTATCTGACAGTCGTATGATCTGTGGGGAGGCAAAGAATTAGCTTGGTCTTTCCGAAAGACATCTTGGAATTCCTGGTATTCAGGAGGCAGTTGTGGACTCTCAGAAACAGTTGCAGCTAGTTTGGTGGAGGGCTGAGGGTAACAGGTAGAAGCGCATTCTGGAAACCGGATTGTCTTTGCTCGCCAATCAATTTGAGGATTGTGTTTCTCCAACCAAGGAACTCCCAAGATGACTTGAAACTGCGGGGCCTTGATCACATCAAACACGATCTTCTCTTGATGCCCATCTTGGCTTACTAACGTTACTTCCATGGTGGTGTGAGTTACGGGTCCGGAAGCTATTTCCGTCCCATCCACGGTGGTGATGACGTCTTTCACCGTCTTTGGACAAAGAGATAGATTCATCCTGGCGGCCAGTTCACAGTCCAAGTAATTCCCGATTGCGCCACTATCAATGTATGCTTTAATGGCATGCATACGATTAGGTTGCTCTGGACTCACGAGGACCATGGGCATGATGAAATGCGAGGTCAAAGAACTGGTTTTAACGCTCGGCAAGCGGACCTCTACACTTGCCGGGCGAGGTCGTTTCCCGGCTCAGAATTCTCGGTACCTTTATCAGACGCCCCTACTATCTTCTTCTTGGGCTTCACTGGACAATCTCGAAGAAAGTGCCCTGAGTTTCCGCAATAGAGGCATAATTGCAGTTGTCTTCCAGTGAAGAAACTGGTTACAGCACCCTGCCCCGAGGCAGATGGAGAGCACGGCGTTCACTTACCTAAGGTGAGAGCGTTAACCTTTGGGGTTCTACAGGAGAAGAGAAAGGGAAGAAGAGAGAGACATTCAATAACCCAGTTCCTTAATCCCATATTTTCTATCTGCAGACATCTTACCCTTCAAGTCAGACATACAGTGCACAGAGGTCCAGCCCAAAGAGCCAGCCGTGTGTTGCACATCACCTTTGAAGATACGGTATACGCCCAGTCAAGACCGGCGCCTCTACGGGAATCAGGTGAGCGTTACAGTGTGCCAACAGTCACCGCCTCCTAGCCTGGGTGCATAGTAAGAGCGCCTGCATGGAGCGTTATAACACTCTGCTCTGACTTGCAGCCCTTCACCATTCACCACCTCTGGGGCCCAGGATCACTGTTGGGGCTACCTGCACTGAGTGGTTGCAGACATCTGGGCTGTCACAATCGTGATTTTCGTTGCTCCAACATGGAGCGTATTGCTATTCACTGCCACTGGCCCGGGAATTCACACGGCCACTTTAATTTTTTCTTGTTGCGGCAGACACCCCAGAGGTGTGCAGGCTGGTTCCCTCCCTGGCCGCACAAGCACCCTCATTGCAGAGGGCCCCGGCCAGGGAGGACTGCAGACAGGGCTCCTCTGCCCCCTGTCTTTGGCTGCGCAGGGGTATCTCCACCCTTCCTTCGGTTGCAGCAGCGGCTGTTTCACTTCTTTGCGGGGTAGGGGGCGGGGCCAGCAGGGCTTCTCTCAACGCGGCGGATGCCGCTCGTTCCTTCTTTATTTCACGGCGGGAGGTACCACCGGGGATAGCAGCATGACTAACCCAGGAGGGAGGGGCGCCACACTGCTGCAGTCGCAGCCGCACCTCTGCCGCCTCCTCTTCTTGTTTGCTCCCGATCGGAGCAGTCTCCACTGTTGCTGGAGCTGGGATGACCATGGGGGCCCTGGCATGTTCTCTCTCCGCAGCGGCAGATGTGCTGGGGCCACAGGCATGACACGGCGGCCCCGCACAGCGGATGCCACAGGGGGTCGCTGACCACCTCCCCCCATCACCGCAGATGCTGCAGGGGCAGGATGGCTCCCTCCCCGTCATCATGCCAGATGCCACAGGGGGCAGGATGGCTTCCTCCCTGGTCACACGAGCACCCTCCTCCCAGAGGGCTGCGGTCAGAGGGGGACCGCGCTTCAGGTCTCTCCACACAGGGCTGTTCCCGGCAGACTGGACCGCCACGCTGCACCTCCTCCAGACGGGAGACTTCACCTCCCGGCGCGGCAGATGCCGGGGAAAAACACCTCCCCTCCTCCTTTGCGCGGTATACGCTGCATGTGCCCAGCGTAGATCCTCACCCCAGCCGCACGAGCGCCCTCTTTTGTGAGGGCCGTGGCCAGGGGGGGGGGATCACCGGGATGGCCCGCACCCCTCTTCTTCTCTCTCACCTTGGGGCCAGGGCAGCACAACTCGCTGTCTTCCTCCTTCGGCGGATGCCACAGGGAAAGGGAAGTATCCCTCTCCCTTCGTCCTTTTCCTCGCGGCAGCGGTCGCTCACCTTGTCATCCTTTTGGCGGAACGCCACGAGGGTGCCGTTCCTCTGTCCCCAAATACTCACGGGCAGCAGGGGGGCCATGTGGACTCGTCGTCCTCGTCGCCAATGTTGGGGGTTGCCTGCCATGGCCATCCGGTAGGAACCCCTGGTGCTATTCTTTACAGCACATGACAGGCCCAGTGCCTGTGGGGGGTTGGGGCCTGCCCTGGACATCCAGCAGGCCCTCCCGGTGCTTTGGGGCATCAGCACCAATGGGGGTGGGGGCCCAGCCTGCCAGGCCCCTGACCATGCGGACCTCTGCCACCTTCCTGGCACAAGGATCCCACGGCATCAGGGCCTAGAGGCCTGGGCCTCCACGTGTAGGCCTGCAGCCTACATGAAATGAGACACGGACTCAGTAGCTCCTCTTCTGGAGTCTGCATTCGTTCTGTTTCACGTGGGAGGGACACATCCCCTTAAAGGGGCAATACACATGGGAGGGTCACACCTAACACTTTGTATCCCTCCTCATATGCGGATTCTCCCTAGCTGTACTCTAATGGAATAGCTTCGGCCTATAGGTGGGGCTAAAGCTCCACCTAATAGCCAAAACTAAAAATGCCCGGTCTGACAAGACTATCTTCTCCACTCACAAAGGGCGAGGGAGAGAGTAGCAGCATGGTGCCAGGCAACAGGGGGCTCAGCAACAGAGCAATGTAAATGCATGTACACATATTTTTGTTTTTAAAATGAAAGAAATGAGAGCGTTAACACTCAATATGCTGCATAAATTAAGCATGAGGAAATGATAACCTCTCTAGCAAGCAGCAAAGCAGAGATGTTGTCATGCCATTATATACCCGGCCATTATATACCACACATGTGATGTTGGTCATGAGCATGTACCTTCCTGTGTTACATGCATTGACCCGGACATGTATGTGTTCTTTTACTATTTGAAGTGTTCCCCGTTGCTACTTTTGAATTCAGTATAGGAGATTTTAGCATAAGATGACCCTTCCCTGTTGGTTATTGAATTGTGATGTTTAAGACTGGCAGGTCTGAGGACTATAGCCCTCAGAGCAATTTGTGTCCAGGATAAAAAGTTCGAATTCTCTGTTTAAGGCAAAGTTGCAGTCACTTCCCATATATTTTTATTCGCCCAACAGACAAAAAAAATCTCTAAATATGCAAGCATGACTCACAAATAGTGACGTGTGTGTGTGTGTGCATGTGTGTGAACAAGAAAGTGGTGTATATCTCAGCCCTACCTTTGTGTACACATCTCCAAAGGTGACTCTAAGAATACAACGAAGCGCTGGCTTGTTTTATTCAACCGAAGACTATAGCCCTCTTCTCAGGGAGGAGCAAGCAACCTTTCGTCCATCATCAACCTTGAAACAAGCCGGCTCTGCCATTAATCTTCTGCCTCTAACGTCTCCCATTGCAAAGCACTGATGCCTTAAATTAAACGTTCACCGCTTCACTGCCGTTCCTGGCGCAGGGGACAGCACACGCCAATGCCAAAAATAATGAGACTGCTGTGCGCGCTCCGCACTGAGTCACGTACAGTCAGGAGAAAGACGTCATCGGCATCGACCCTCCGGGCGGAGACATCTGGAGAGCTTGCTGCCACGAGGCGAAGGCGGGAAAGGGCTGCACTGGAGCCATTGGACTGAGCAGGAGAAGCTGTGCGTGCAGTGTGCCCTCAGTGATATAACCTACGACAGCAGAAGCAAGCAGCCCTTCTGTAGGACTCTTCCCCCATTAAATTAACTAGGCCAGAAAACTGCTTACATAGGATGTCGCGGGCTCCTGTTTTGACAGAATCAAAACTGCAGCCTTAGAAATCAAGTTTAACGAAGGTTTACAAAGTAGGTTGGAGTAGTGGTTAATTGCTGACCTGTGTGCTTTCAGAAGAAAGTATGCGATTGCGGGGAAGTCACTCCATCTCACTGACTGCTTATTCTTACCAACGGTTTAAAATGTTTATCAAATTGTACAATCATAGAGTCTTATTAGACGTTTACTCGTATAACACTTGCAAAAAAGGAGTTGGTACGCAACTTTACGCATGTGCGACATTGTCAAAGCAACATTATCTCATTTCAATGTGCCATGTCCTCTGCAGGGGTGGACTAGGAACCAAAAGAGGCACTGGAAATAATGTTCAATGTGGCCCAATATTACACATTTTCAGCAAGCCCAACTCCTTTCCTATGAGAACATTTGGAAATAAAATAGGTTATCACACAATAGAGGCCCAGGTTGCCGAGGCCTACCGGGAAGTCTCCAGAGTTCCCTATAGGGCAGTCACACCAGCCCAGGGTGCAGAGGCCTGCTGGGAAGCCTCCACGGTTCCATAGAGACCAGTCCACCCCTGCCCAGGGTGCAGAGGCCTACCTGGAAGTCTTCAGAGTTCCATATAGGCCAGTCCACACCTGCCCAGGGTGCAGAGGCCTACCGGGAAGTCTCCAGAGTTCCATATAGGCCAGTCCACCCCTGCCGAGGGTGCAGGGGCCTACCGGGAAGTCTCCAGAGTTCCATATAGGCCAGTCCACCCCTGCCCAGGGTGCAGAGGAGTGCCAGGAAGTCTCCCTAGTTCCCTATAGGGCAGTCCACCCCTGCCCAGGGGTAAGCGGCCGACGGGGAAATCTCCAGAGTTCCCTATCGGCCAGTCCACCCCTGCCCAGGCTGAAGAGGCCTATGGGGAAATCTTCAGAGTTCCCTATAGGCCAGTCCATGCCTGCCGAGGTTGCAGAGGCCTACGGAGAAATCTAAGAGTTCCCTATAGGCCAGTCCACCCATGCCCAGGTGCAGAGACCTACGGAGAAATCTCCAGAGTTCCCTATAGGCCAGTCCACCGCTAGTTCTCTGCACAGTAAATGCTCAAACTAGGCATTTTGTAGGCAGTTGGATTTCGTTGTCAATGCTTAACAGAGTAACCTGGTTTTAAGTGTGAGTCTCAAAAGTTGGTGATAGATGGTAAGTCGTAGGTCCTATGGCAGTAAGTTACAGAGAGAAACTGATTCGAGAAGGCTATGTCACCCCTACAGCAGAGTCGAAAAGGCAGCCCATAAGCTTAGGCTAGTGAAACAGCGAGACACTGTACATACAAATGGATGAGTTGTATTACAAGGAAAGGGGGAGGTCTATGGTGGGCCGATTGGGACATAATTTAAGATTAAAAAATGTGCACTGCATACTGAAATGTACATATTATATATTATATACCATATACTGCAAGGAATATATCATATATCACATATTCAGATACCCACATGATATACTGAAATATATGCACTGTACACTGATACGTGTACTGTATGTTGGGATGCACACATTATATATTGAAAGAGATACAATGCATAATGAGGTACATTTATTGTTTAAGGTAGTGTGCAATGTAATGCATACATTATATGTTAATGTGTTTATGCAGACATACAATAGACCAATAGAAAAGGTTTTGGTGGGGATGTGTGTTGGTACAACCTCTTCTGTTGGTGACCTTAAATTATTGACTAAGGTTTTTCAGCCGTGTCGCATCCCTGTGGCCTGAGTTGGAGGAACCAATCCCCTACCTCCTTGGTTATACAACAGATTTTGGAATCTGCCACTTAAGGATTGCGCTACACATTCAAAATCACAGAGCCCTTTATTCCTGGTTTGCACGTGTTTCGGCTGCTCAAGAGCCTTTCTCAAAACAAAAAGGGCAACAGCAAAAATGTCATAATCCGTCTTATTTGCAATAGTCCCGGGTAGATCCCTCAAATGTTCTAACTTCAAAGTTCCTCGCATCGGCTTGGCAACAATAGTGACAATATACCAAGGATGCACAACTTATTTCACTGGAGGGCCGAACGTACCACACAAATTCCATGCAGTGGACTGAAAATCCGTGGAAATGAGTGGCTGGTAGGGGCATCAAAGCGCATATTTGAGTTTTTTTTTAAGACATGGGTTTTATGATGTATTTAAAAAATTACTTTTTTACTGTAGCACGTGATACACAGGCTTTTAATGGCATTACCACTTAAGCAATAATACCCGAGCTGGGGGGGTATTACTGAATCAGGTAATGCCCCAGAGTCCATAGTTACGAAGGTCCTGGGGCATTACCTGATTCATTAATGCCCCCCCTCGGCTGGGGGAATTATTGCTATTAGTACCCCGCCCCATTAAACCTGGGTATTAAAAGCTTTCCTTTCCTTTCCTTAAACACTCACTGCTTGAGAATTATTTTTTTATATGGCAAAAAATAAATATGGATAAATACAGAAAAAAAGGCCCAAAAATAAATATGGATAAATACTGACAGAAAAGGTTTATAGTGAGTATTTTGAATGTCATTTTTTCGAATGCCATTTTGTCGAAGCCAAAATGCAGGGAAAAAAATGCAGGGAAAAAAATGTTGAATGTTTTTTTTTTATGGGGGGTTACCCCCAAACCCCTGTTTTTTTAATTTACACTTTTCTTATTAGCAAAACAAAAACAAAAAACATATAACATAAAAAATACAGTAGACATTTTTTTTTCGGCAACTTTTTTTAGACAAAATGGCATTTCGAAAAAAAGATTTCGACATATTAACTGGATACCGACGGAAAAGGCAGAAAAAAATTACCATAAAACTGGAAGCCTGAATTATAACGTATCTGGTACACATCAAATGGTAAACTGAAAATGCTTAGAAGCTCCATGGCAACACATGTATGTTCATTGAAATGCGTATGCTATTCAGTGAAATATATATATATACTGCATGTTGAAATATATAAATGATAAATTGAGTATCTTCATACTCTGTAGTGAGACGTGTGCCTATAACATGGTGAAACTGCTTAAACAGGAAAAATGGGCCTCATTACGAGTTTGGAGGTAGCCATGCCGTTTTTACCGGCACGGCAACCCCCAAACTCGGGTCCGGGTCCCGAAAAATGGGAATTACCGGGCCATTCCGTATATTTGCGGGCCTGGTAATTCCCATTCGCGGTACCCGGACCCGGTACATCCCGGTACATCCCCATTCCCATTGAGCCCCTATGGGGCTCAATGGGAATGGGGAGGATGCTAACAACGGTTCCGTTAATGATGGGACAGTTGTTAGCATCCTGTTCTGCTAGCAGGTGCCGCTCTGCACGTCTGGTCTGACCAGGCGTACAGTGCGGCCCCGCTTGCAGAAATCATAATGTGGTGGTAGAGTGATAACAGCGCCAGCAGCACTACCGGCGCCATTATCTCTCTACCGTCAGGGTCGTAATGAGGCCCAATGTTTCTTATAGGCGCATTACTGAAAATGGTACATGGTTTGCATTCCTACCCACTGGAGGGGGTAGCTTGTTCTTCTCTTGCTGGTTTCACTTTCCAAAGGTTATTCAGGAGAGCAGCTTGCCCCTCAGAGACAGGAATCTCTGGGAAATATATTCTCTACCTGCCAGTGTATGGAATCTTCCACTTGTGGCTAGCCTGTGCTGCTTTGTGGCGAATGCCTGGGTGCAATTTCTGTGGTTTTGGGAACACAAGACATGGATGTCAGCACAGCTGTGTGTGACTGTGAATGTTCAGCAGTGGAAACAAGGCGCTTTGAGGTCTATTGACACGGTTCTTGTTGGTGTGTCATTATGTCTGTCCTTTCTTAGTAGGTACAGTGTCTTACAGTACAAGTATTTGAACCCTAGATAACATATTTGTTTACAGTCCCTTAACTATACAATTTTTTATCAAAAAGAAAATGGAAGTGGGTGACAGTAAAGAAAAGGAGACAAGGTGGACCTTTGCTATAAATTATGTATTTTGGATGCAAAGATTTCTTTGTTTCATTCATACATATCATTATTACAAACAAAGATTCATACAACATTTTAATAAAAACAAAATATTGCCAAGTAAGAACAAATCTTACTCATTTAACACCAGGATCAGCTGGTTCAATGTTGTAACTTTTGTTATTCACACCAAATCTGCACAAGGCTGCAAAATATTGTATGATGTAGATGAAATGCACCATTTACTGTCACCACTGAGTGTTTTTATTAAAGGCTGCCCCTAAAATGCAGCATGTACTGAACTCATAAAGTATTTGCAAAGCACTGCCCTACATGCTTTAAATGAAGCATACCCTACATTCATGTGATGTTTATAAACCAACATCCTGCAAATTATGTTTACATCAAAATACAGTGGTCGCCGCATTATAATTAAGGTGAGTGACATGAGCCATAGAAAATACAAAAATACTATTGCTAATAACGTTTGACTTTCAGGACGGTTTGGCTGATATTTTCAAAACAAAAAGTTTGCCACAACCCACCCCCCAGAATTGAAATTATGGGAAAGTGTCATTAAGAAATGAAAAGGTTAAAGCAAAAAAACAAAAAACGCTGTTTTGGCCTACTCATATTCATTTTCCCATAGAGAAAAAGTCCATATTTTATCAAGTAGAAGCGCAAAAACTGCTGGAGGGAATTGAACCATATAAGAAACAATGGGCATGAAGCATTGACTTAATTTCTGGGGCAGGTTTTGGGTTATTCCGTTCAGTAGTTTTTAAAATATTTGATCGGGAAGATGGTGCTCCTTCTCCCATCTCCCATGGTGCTTTGCAGCAGTGTCTTTTCAGAAATGAATAGGCGCCATTTCTGTTAGGTCGATGCGCGTGATTACCGCTGTTATATCAGGCGGCTGCAAAAAAAGATATTTGAGGGGGAAAATGGTTGCAATAGAACCAGGCTAAATGCAGTTCTGACGTTTTCGTGTTATCGGGGGAATACTGGGGAGTCTCGCGAGATTACCGTGGTAAAAACACAAAACGCTCTTGGAAACAAAAATGTGTCACATAAAGGAAAGAGAGAAAGGGAGTAATAATTAGTGAGTGATTACTGCTGTAATTATCAGGGGACTGGAAACTAAGAAGACAAAAAAGGTGGGGAAATCTGTTGTGATCAAATCTACCAGGCAGGGGGAAATAGGTCTTTGCTCCAGTCGCCTCCCCAGTACAAATGATGCAAATGGGGAGGCGGGGAGCCACTTACTTTACAATGTAATCATAACGGCTCACCATTTTCTTTTAGAAAAAGAGCCCCTCTAATTCATAGTTTTAAATCTGCACACATGATCCAAAAACAGATATTTTATCATTCAGATGGAGCATATATTGTACACATGAATATCAGAAAGGTTACCTATTCTCCTGAGAACCCGAAGTGGGACTTCAATCTCTGAGTTTTAAGCACAAGCAAGCCCTTAGAGCCAGGCTGCTTGGGGGTCATGGTTTGTTGCAATAATTAGGCAAGAAAAGTGTATATTTCATTGCTTGCAAATCAATCAGTGGAGAGCACAAGATATTAAGATTAAAGTAAAGCACTGTGGGTATATCACCCTGGATGCTACTTTCAGAACACAAATTGAAGTTGCTTCTAGATGGATGAAGAAATTAGTTATCCCTGTCTGGATTGGATTGTAAAAATATGAGCTATCATATATATATATATATATTCCTCAATGCACTAATTAGCTCATGATATTTATTCCAATGATCCTTGACACTTTTTGTCAATATTACAGTAAGAATCCCTTCTAGAGAGTTTTCATGAAAAGTAAATGCACATGTGATGTCATCAGTGATGTCATCAATGACATTTGTGATGTCATCTTTGATGTCCTGGGTGTTAGTCTTAGCAGTGCACGGTGGCGGCGCGAGTTATGGTTGCTTATCTTACCATAACTGCCGAATTTCAGGGGTTTTTCGGTTTTACTTTGAACCATAACGTCCCTTTAACAAAGTTTTTTCACTGAATTTCATAGGTTTTTAGTAGTGCAACTTAACCATAACGTCCCTTTAACAAAGTTTTTTTACTGAATTTCATAGGTTTTTAGTAGCGCAACTTAACCATAACGTCCCTTTAACAAAGTTTTTTCACTGAATTTCATAGGTTTTTAGTAGCACAACTTAACCATAATATCCCTGACTTCATATACATGTAACATAGAACATACTAACCCCCTCGCAGTGAGTTTCATGTCCGCGGACTACCGCCATGTCCGCGGACACAATCAAAAATCTGAGCGTTGTGAATGTAAATTTAAATATTGTGCCCCATTTCCCCTTTGAAGTTGGCTCTGAAAAGAGCGGTTGTTTTTTTTTTTTTACAGATGCTTGACAGACACCTATTATTTTGTATTATTTTCTTGTTTTTTTTCTTACTTTACTCCTAAAATCTTTACATAACCTTCTCCAAAGCAACCCTTACATTCCAAAATAGAAAGACATTTCCCGTAAAAGATAAAGAAATGCCATCTTCTTTAAAATTAACAGCATTACTGGCATCAATATTCTCATTGTTACAGAAGAACATACCAGCTCTAAGCATGAAGGCACACATGCCTCGGTGTCATGATGCCTTCCTCCAAGGGGCCAGACAGAGCCCGGCACCCTCAGAGGCAGGCAACATGTATACTAGGGAAGTCCCAGCCACCCCAGATAGGGGCTCTTTGGACTCAGTCCTGGCGCCGTTGGCGTCAGGCTCATAAGGGATAACAGTCCTGGCACCATCGGCGCCAGGCTCATACAAGATATGGAAGGAATAGTATTTGGTGTAAACTTACCTGGCAGACCATGCTGCAATTTCCTTACGTGGCAGATCATTCTACAACTTCCAGATGAAAAAGGAACTACTTAACCACACGGGTGTGGTTGGTGGCAGGATACATACCTTCAGTGGAAGGATACATACCTGGGACTACTTGAAAGGCTATTTAAGCCACGCCCAGACAGCAAACCACGCTTCGCGTTGTTCTGCTCATAGCAGCTGGACGCTCACCGTGCCTGCTCCTGATCCAGTCCTCGACCACGCCAGCCAGCATCCTGGAAACACCTAAGGATAGAAAAGGGAAGAAGAAACAGGTGAAAACAAACCTCACCTGTTAAAGCTGCAGTCCGGATTCAGCGCGCCAACGTTCCTGCAAAAAGACATCATTTTAAATACTCACCGCGTCGCATACATCTCGGCGCACTTCTCTTACCTGCACGTGGCGCCTTCGGCTCTGCGACGCCCATCCGGATCTCCTGCAGCATTCCAGCACCTACGGGGAGACGAAGAGAAGAAAGCAAGGTGAGAAGGGGAAAATAACCAAGAAGCACTTACCCGCCAAGCTAATTCTTCTTACCTTCGGGTCGATGCCATTCCTTGGGTATTTCAGCACCCCGGCCCCCATGGGGAGAAAGCAAACATCACATTAGAGAATGCAAGAACCGTAGCAAACAAACTATTTTAAACTTACCAGCTTACAGGTCGGACTCAGCTTCTGCTTCGTACCGGCTCCATTTCTTCGGCATTCTCGAACTCCGGCCCCTAAGGAAAAAGAGACAGGAAAAGACAGTAGTGGGCCTACACCAAAACTCACCTGAAATCAGGTTTTCGACGGAAACCACCCTCAGCCCGGAGTCTTCCATTACCTGCAAAAGAGAAGAGGAACAGTTTAGACTCAAGCTTGCCATAAACATTTACGGTACTTACCGGAACAGACAAGCGAACTCGAACTTACTATCCAGTGACGTAACTGGATCCCAATGCGCCCCTGCATCAGAAGCAGGATGGAGAGCTCGCCTTTTTAATCCCTAAGGTGAGTCTCCACAGGGAATTACAGAAGGGTTGCAAGGAGGGTGAGAAGGGAAACGGGAGATCAACACAAAACCCGCAGAGTATTAACCCTTCCTTTTCGCTCACAGAAGGCTATTCATCCGAGCCAGACAAGCCGGATTTGGGAACCCAGCCCACTCCATCTTCAGGGTGCTGAACATCTCCTTCGAAGAGGCCACTGCCGTCCAGACCACTCCCGTGCCTCCGTGGGAACCAGGTGAGCGTTACACTTGGTTGATGACACACCTAGCAATGTTTTGCTGAGGACAAAAAACTGAACTATTGTCCCATATTGCCCTAGGTAGTAATCCAGAAAAAATTACTTTCACATTTGGAAGGATCTTTATTACGGCTTGAACAAAGCGTTCCAAATCAGCCAACAAAGTAGGGGCACTGACGTTGCCCAAATGGAAAGCACCATAGTGCAAAACTACCACATGCGGACTGTTCATCATGGCCATATCCTCACAAACTTGTACAATTCCCTGTACATTGCAATCAGGCACAGTGCTCCACACCATCTCCACTCCTTTCACATCATCAAAGTTCTTTGCAACATGCCTGCATTCAGCGTACTGCTGCAAACCATGCACAAACATATCTCCGAGCACCAACACCCTGACTTTCTCCACTTCTGCCATCTTCACCACACATAGTCTCTTTCAACACAAATCCACAACCTCGACATCTGATTGGCTGATCCGTACAGTCTTCTTTCCATGTTGGATTTCCTGGAAAAACCCGGATGTAGGACGCCCTGTCCACGAACAGCCGCGGTGTCCGCGGACACATCAAAAATCTGTGCGTGGTGAATGTAAATTTAAATATTGTGCCCCATATTCCCTTTGAAGTTGGCTCTGAAAAGAGCCGTTTTTTTTTTTTTTTTACAGATGCTTGACAGACACCTGTTATTTTGTATTTTTTTTCTTGTTTTTTTTCTTACTTTACTCCTAAAATCTTTACATAACCTTCTCCAAAGCAACCCTTACATTCCAAAATAGAAAGGCATTTCCCGTAAAAGATAAAGAAATGCCATCTTCTTTAAAATTAACAGCATTACTGGCATCAATATTCTCATTGTTACAGAAGAACATACCAGCTCTAAGCATGAAGGCACACATGCCTCGGTTGATGACACACCTATCAATGTTTTGCTGAGGACAAAAAACGGAACTATTGTCCCATATTGCCCTAGGTAGTAATCCAGAAAAAATTACTTTCGCATTTGGAAGGACCTTCATTACGGCTTGAACCAAGCTTTCCAAATCAGCCAACAAAGTAGGGGCACTGACGTTGCCCAAATGGAAAGCACCATAGTGCAAAACTACCACATGCGGACTGTTCATCGTGGCCATATCCTCACAAACTTGTACAATTCCCTGTACATTGCAATCAGGCACAGTGCTCCACACCACCTCCACTCCTTTCACATCAAAGTTCTTTGCAACATGCCTGCATTCAGCGTACTGCTGTAAACCATGCACAAACATATCTCCGAGCACCAACACCCTGACTTTCTCCACTTCTGCCATCTTCACCACACACAGTCTCTTTCAACACAAATCCACAACCTCGACATCTGATTGGCTGATCCGTACAGTCTTCTTTCCATGTTGGATTTCCTGGAAAAACCCGGATGTAGCACGCCTTGTCCACGAACAGCCGCGGTGTCCGCGGACGGCGTCCACTTTACTCTCTGTGCCATTCGCTCATTGCATACAGCTAAGCAATCACACAATACGAATAACGTCCTCAGAACACCCCCATTTTGTGAATTTTCGAACATTTCAGGACAATTATCATTTCTTTATTCAACATATTAAAATTACAAATATTATACTTTCATCTTGTACTCTGCACACAATGCTATGTTTCTCCATTAGTAGCTCAGTATACTAGATAGAAATCCATAATACAATGCTATTTATATCAATGGATCGTTCAAAGCACTAATAACGGTATGATATTTATTGCAATATCCTTGACACTTTTTTCGCAACATTATAATAAAAATCCCTAGTACACAAATTCCATGAAAAGTACATACACATGTGATGTCATCAGTGATTTCATCAATGACATTTGCGATGTCATCTTTCATGTCCTGGGTGTTAGTCTTAGCAGTGCACGGTGGTGGCGCAAGTTATTTTTCATAGTTTACCATAACTTGCGATTTTCAGTGGTCTTTCGGCTGTACTTAAAACCATAACGTCCTTCAAACAAACTTTTTTTAATATCACGCAAACAATATACAAACATGGCGTGCAAAAACCAACTTCTCACAGATGGCTTTACACAGAATGTTGCAAAGTAAGAATTTATGCTCGTTCACAGTGAAGGTCAGCTGCTTCAATTTTTTTCTCGGGCCCCGGAGAGGCTCACGAAGCGGACTATAAGATTGTATTGTGTTTTGACCTTGACAGACAGAGATTGTGATGAAAGACTTCTCTTGAAGGAGTGTTGCTAATACGTAAGAGAAGACAAGGATGAAATTTATGAAACGAAACCACTTTTATATATTATATCACTATGCAAAAGATCGTTGGCACACGCAGAGTCGTATTTTGGGACTGCACCACTCGTAGACAATGGAAATTGCAATTGTACTGTAAGTAACCTTTTAGATTATTTTATACCAA
This sequence comes from Ambystoma mexicanum, assembly GCF_040938575.1. NCBI lineage: Eukaryota > Metazoa > Chordata > Amphibia > Caudata > Ambystomatidae > Ambystoma > Ambystoma mexicanum. The sequence continues at coordinate 215,819,174 of NC_090927.1, read as the reverse complement.
ATATAATTACAATAGCGTAGCATTAAAGACCGCTCAATTTGAACTTGTTCGTTGAAAGTGGCATAATGTTTTCTACCACGCACTATCACCGCCGAATTGATCCCCTGTTATTTAGAGGGCTCTGAAAAAGGCAGAGGATACAGGGTGTGTTAATACAAATAATTTAACCGGTCTATAGGCGGTCAAGTGCTCTACTCGCTGTGCCACTTCACTGTAGCCTGTCAAATGGCACAGCGAGTACAACGCTCGCTTTGACATCCGTGCACAGCTTGCTAACGCAAGTTCGAATCCCAGCAAGGCCAAACTCAGCCTTTCATCCTTCCGTGGTCGATAAATGAGCACCACACACCGTGGTTAATAATAAGCACCGCTTAGATGCCTCACGGTTCTTAGCGCTATATGAATGGGAAAATATTATTATTTTATTATTAACATACTCCATTGCACTATCTTCGATAGCAAATAGTTTCACGCCCTAATAAATAAAATGATGATTTTTAATGAAGATCGGCTGGTGCGACTAATTTATGTTTTTTAAAACAGGTATGTGGCCCTATTTTGCCTATGTCACGATTTACAGACTCCAGCGGATGGGGTCTTCAACTGCCAGGTGCAGGTCCAAATATGCAACTTCATGACTCTCACCATTTTATGGGACAATCGCCAAGGACCAATATGCCCTTACGTAGTACTAGCGGCTACAAACAACATATCAACCAATAGGGTGGTCTAATGGCTCGTTTTTGCAGCAACCTTCCGATTATCAGAGCGACCATTTACTGCTTTTATCATAAACCAACAGCCTATCTACCGCAAAGGAACAACGCGTGGCTCCAAATAAACTTTTGCTGATCGACAGCAGAGACAATAGCAAATCGCTGAATATTCACTAAACATTTCATGTGAAATAAATGTACTTTACCAAACGTACAATCCTGCTGTTTACTTTTAAACCACAGTTTCATATTCCGAATTGTGGCGCACTGAGTTGTAACCTGATCTAACACCCTCTGTACTGCAAAGGAACATCGCGTGCCTCAACATGAATTTTTGCGGATCGACAACAAAGACAAATGCAAATTGCTGAATATTCTCTAAACATTTGCTGTCAAATAAATGTACTTTACAAAATTTACAATCTTGCTGTTTGCTTTTAAATCACTGTTTCATATTCCGAATTGTGGCGTGCTGTGTTGTGACATAATAAGTGTTGTCTTCCGGGTTCTGTGTAAAGTCACTTAGGACTGGAGAGGACTGGGCGTGTTTGATGACGCACCCTGTAACGTCACGGAGAGAGGCGGGGAATATGAATGCTTTGATAATATCAGGGTTAGGGGCGGGAGATTTGATTTAGTGTCGCAAAAGCAAGTCAGCCAGGTCAATAGCGCCAGTCATAGGATTTTCACATAATGTCGGCGCACACCAGCCGGATTTATCGTTTCTTTAGTGGACAAAAAGTCGGTTGACGCCCATAGGAAATTGTACTATTAGCGGACAAAAGGAGTGGTCTTAAAACACTTTCACCCTGACAACGAACAATACAAACAACGTTCTCAGAACACCCCCATTTTGTGTAATTGCAACCATTTTGAGACACCGCGAGTGTTCTTAGAACACATTCAACTAGACAGAATACAATACGGACAGCGTCCTGAGGACACCCCCAGTTTGTGTATTTACGAACAATTATGTACACCGCGAGTGTTCATAGCTCATTTTTACCTTCCTTGCGAACAAAAATGACACATACTCCGTCCTCTAAACACCCCACCATTTAGTTTATTTACAAAATGTCAGAACAGCCGTGTTCTCCGCGGACAAATCGAACGCAACAAAAACATCTAGCACATAAATAAAATACAACTTTGAACCTATCTCATACTCCCCCATCCTCCCCAAAGACTTCTACACATCAACACACTCTACTAAATTCACATTTTGAACAAACTTTCACCGCGCTGTCTGCGGACGTCCGCAAATGCAAGATGGCGGGCGCGACAGAAAATCTGACGCGCATCACGCACCACGCCGCCCAATCAGCGAACACGTCACATCTCCGCGGACATGACGCAAGCCGCTAGGCCAATCGGGGTGCTGTCCGCGGAGCGAACAGGGAAGTCCGTCCGCGAAGCAATCACAGATATCACTAATTTTTTTGCCTTACATTTTGGTCATTTTTTAAAAAACTATTGGACGGATTTACACCAAATTTGCAAAAGCACACGTTCGGGACCAGGCCGTCCAGCGGTTCGGGCTGTAGCCGTGCGCAAATCTTTTCCCATTCAGTCTATGGGAAAAAAAAAGTTTTGGGACCCCCCCTATAACTTTTCCCCCCCTGGACGAATCCTCACCAAACTTTGCAAAAGAATTCAGAGTGGGCCATATACTTCTTTTGCAAAGTTTGGTGAGGATTCCTCCAGGGGGAGCGAAGTTATAAGCCGCCCAAAAAGTGCTCTTCCTATGGAAACACCAACTTAACCATACCTACATGGCCGCTACCGCGGCTATGTAATATATATATAACACATCACAGGATTCAGCCAACAGAACAACTGGCTCTCCACCAGAGATAAAATTCTCTTAAAAACGGCATCACTCACCCACAAGTCTCTTAACAACGCAGCCCCAACCTACCTGATCAAGAGATTCCACAGACAGTCCTCCTTAAGACCCGTCAGAACTGCATACAAAGATTGTTTATCTGTTCCCCACTACAAACGGGCCACCATAGGAGGCAACAGCTTCCCGGTAAAAGCTGCCAAGCTTTGGAATTCCCTGCCTCCAAACCTTAGAGTAGACTTGCCCTATCAGAACTTCCGTTCCAAGGTAGTCTCCTGGCTGAAACTGGAGACCCACTAAGACAAGGTAGTGCCCAGCGCTACACGCACACATTGTAACCACGTGTGCCTTCTTGTTTACCTGTATGTAACGGCCTGCTGGCTTTACTGCTGATTTGTATATAACATTTGTGTACCTTATTTTTGTATTATGTATATTCTTCGTGTACTGTAACCAAGCTTCGAAAATTCTTGTAAAGGCTGCGCCCTGATGCCCCCGGGTACGCTTGCGCATTATAAATATTAAAAACAAACAAACAAACAAATATATATGTTTGTATTTATATTTCTTACACAAGAAGGCATTCTGTACATATGGACAGCTAGATGTCATCTTAATTTACTTTTGGGAAAGCTAATGCAGTCTCTTTTAGGACCTCTGCCTCAGGGTGAACAAAGGATTCTTGTATATGGATCAAACATTTGGTTTCTACTGCCTCTGAAAGAAGAGATAGACCCTGCAGCATACAGAGATCACTAAAAATAGCAGGAAATCCACACTTTCATGTGTTCGAGCATCAGTGTGGTCAGTGTTGTAGGAAGACTGGCTGTGGAGGGATTGTGCAATACAGTGGCCAAGTGAAAGAGTAATTGGAGGTGGGGGAGAGGAGCAGGTGTTGTTTGGTAGTTGGGGGGGATAGATGAGGTTGGACATCTTGGGAGAACGGGAGCATCCTATTTGAGGGGTGCAGATGCAGGAGGGAATGAGGGGGATAGGGAGGCCAGAGAGTGGTGCAGAAGTTATACTGAGTTGAAGTGGAAGGCTGTGAGAGAAGGTAAGGAGAAGAGTAAGTAGAAGGAGGTATAGAGTAAAGTCAATGGGCATGATGAATGGAAACATAAATAGGTAAGTGAAGACAATGAAGAAAGGGTGCAGCCCAAGAGAGAGAGAGGGTAGATGGGTGAGCATAAAGGAAGTGCTGGATGGTTGGCTGAGAAGACACAGGTTAAATTCTGCGTTGGGCCATAATGTGGCTATCGGTTGCGAAAGGACAGCTAAAAGGCCCAAAAGGGCCATTTTCATTGGTCTTGTGAGGTAACATAAGCTCTGTGGTGAATTGACAGTCAATGGGTGGAAGGCTCCCAATGTGTGGAAGAAAAGGCTGAGCTCTGCAAAGTCCGGCAAAGTCCTGGATTGAGCAGGGGTTCTGGCCATAAGCCCCTATCCAGTCCTACGATGCCCAACAATGGAGTTGACATTTGGTGATTTTGGCTGTGAATGGGTCACATGACCCTCTGGGACCCAATCACAGTGCCCCATAAGGTTTCCGATCTTGCAGGCAGGGTTCTGGGTGTTGTAGGCACAGGGTGAATCGTTTTACAAGCAGGGCCCTCAGATGATACACAGGGTCCTCTAGCAAAGCAGGATGTGGCCAAGAAATAAATGATATAAACCTCCATGCACATGATCCTCTGGGAGCAATCACAGTCCTCCAGGTGGCTTCCAGACTTGCAGATGGGGTCCTTGATGGTGTAAGTCCAGGGAGCTTTGTTGTTCAGGCAAGACCCTCAGATGGTGTACTGGGTCCTCTAGCAAGGTGAGGAAAATCTACGACCCAGAGAAGGAGAGATCCTGGCAAAGGTTTGATCCAAAAGAGAGAAAGGCTAAAGCAGGCTCTCCACTTGTTTTGGACCTCAACTCCCATGATCCCTCACCATTGACTATGCTGGATCAGGCTCATGAGAGTTGTATTCCAAAACATCTGGAGAGCCAAAGGTTGCAGACTGCTCGGCGAGAGCTCCATAAGGACTGTTGCTGAGAATTTGAGAGGAGATCAGGTGCCAATAGAGACTATTGGAGACCTTGGCCTGGAGGGTGGCCCGTAGCAGTTTGGCTGAAACAATACAGCCTGACAAAAACCCTTAACAAGGAGGAAGAAATAGTTGCTGATAATCATCTGTGTGTGAACAGTATTGTATACAAATTTTGTGGGGGCCAGAGACAAACATTTGTCTCCCACAATATGAGTAGGCCTTGAATCTCGTGGCCTGGCACAGTCAAGGGTTTTATCATGCAGCATTACAGAAGCATACAAAGTGCACATAAAAAAGGAACTGAAGTCATGGGGTGCGGCAGCTCCAGATATACTGGACCCCAATGTAATCTCCAGCACAGGGCGAGTAGAAGTACTGAGCAGAGCTGTACTGTGCCCCCTGCTGGCCAAAACATTTCCAAATAGTGTAACAAAGAGTCCAGTCTATGGACTCTCCCGTCCCCTGCACACTTGAATGCTGAAAATCAGCGAAACTTTTAATACATGATTTATATCACTAATACAAAACTCAGTCCAATAAAACAATACAGTTAATCAAGTGACTGAAGGCAATTTATTGATTTCTTTTTCCTGCGGAGGCCAAACAGTCTAGTTCCTGCTCAACGAGTTTTGGAGGAAAATACCCCTTCTTCAAGGGTACATCATAATGAAAAGAAAGATCCAACTTATATATAACAATGGAAAAATCTCCAATGTATGTATATACACAATCTCAAACGTGTTACTATTAAATACGTATTTAACCGTCACGCTCAATGCCATGCTCAGAAGTGTACAGAGATTTCTGTGATATACCAGTGAACCAACAACCTGTGACCATGTGGTTGTCCAAATAGACATTATAAGAAAACATAATTTCCTTGACCCCTCTCCTGTGCTAAATTCCAGACCCAGGCACTACGTGAGTGAGCCTTAGAGAAGCCTGCCACTCAGGGACTTACCTGGCCTCAGTCTCAATAGCTTAAAGTCCTGAACTGCGGTACTTTCTTAAATCCATAGAATCCCCAAAACAGTGAGGAAAAGTAGATATCAAGATTGTGTCCATTAGGATCCTTAACAAAGAAAATCGGGTTGTTAAAGCTAATCTACTTACCCTACCCGCTCATATTCAGGGAAATCCACAAATAATCAAGGATTGCGTGTTGGACGCTGTGTGCTCAATAACGTATCTGTCTCAACACCCTCTCAATCAACCCAGGTAGGTAAAAACGGCCCTGCTCCCAAAGCCTAATTGACTATTTACATATAATCCACCGACCATTCTTGGTTCACTGTATATCTTACAAAGTATGCATGTTCAATCTAATCATTCCGGTCCAACCAAGCTTCCAGTTATTTACAATCAAGAACCAGGATCTTCTATGAAACATTACAATCCATGTCTAGTCAGTTGCGTCGATTGTAAAACATTTTCTCAAATTCCCAATATGCCACGGCGCTCGTTAGTGGAAAATCCTCAATGACATTACAGACATTGTAGCAAGCATTAAAAAGTCCAAATGTTGTCAGTTATCAGGTTGCGGACTACTTACTTGCGATGCATTACCCAAAGTAGTTAGTATATACATCTCCAAAGTATCACGCAGACATGGGTATAGATCACAACTAGTATCAGTGGATATGCAATTAATGAACCTCTAAGAATATTATTGCAAGGTAAAACTTCTCAATCATACCAAAATAATAAAAGCTAACTAGTAAAAAATCCCAATTACTCTGGTTTTTGATGTGGGGCACCCAAACCACGCATCATTACAGTGGAGGATCGCACCTAAGTGCACAACATTTACGGTATCACCATTGTTACAGTTTCTATATAGTTTGTCAAAAATGCCTCGGATCATTACATTAGACAATCACAGCCAAAATATATAGATGAAACAATTTAGGCAACATTCCTCATTTAACCCTAGCACTTTAAGGAATACAACCATACAATTGCCCAGATGAAATCTCTGGTGCTAGAAGCGGTCAAACGCCCAGGGAAGGTGGGCGACTTCAACTCACTTTTGTTACAGAGTGAAATGACCCAGACAGGACATGACATGAGGGAGGGTTAAGGGTCCTGATTGGTTGGATTTTAAAGGAGGAAACTACTGAAGCAGGAAAAGACTCAGGAAAAGTGTTAAAAAGATTTTTAATTTTAATATTTAAAAGGATGCTGGAAAGTAGCATTAATACTAAAAAGGTAGCAGTCGGCCCTCTTTATAAAGAACATGGCATGATAACTTGTTCTGTGGTTTTTCCCACTTTGAGAGTCCACAGCCAAAGTCGCAAAGGAGGAATGTCTATTTGCATATCGGTCTTTGTCCCGCCCACAAGGGCAGTCCAGCACCGAAATGCCCAACAAGCCTCCTTTGAACAAGAGTACCAACAGCAACCCCAGACAAGTTTATCCGTCTTGTTGGGCTTCATAAGTGAGGTGGAGCTGTGCCTCTCTGAGCACAGTGAGCAAGGGGTCCACATCTGGGTTCCCCCAGGTAACCTAGGGTGATCAACCCAAAGCTCCTGGCAAAAATACGGTAGAAGGCACCCCGCTCTAGAAAGAACATGACATTATAACCTGTTCTGTGGTTTTTTTCCCACTTTGACAGTCCAAAGCCATCGATTTTTGCTCAGTGTACTTTTCACAACAGAAGAATATCCATTTGCATATCAGTCTTTGTCGCACCCACAAGGGCAGTCCAGCACCGAAATGTCAGGCAAACCTCCTTTGAACAAGAGTACTGAACAGCAACCCCAGACATGTGTTTCAGCCTTGTTGGGCCTCATCAGTGAGGTGGAGCACAGCCTCTCAGAACACAGTGAGCAAGGGGTCCACGTCTGTGTTCCCCCAGGTAACTTAGGGTGGCCAACACCAAGTTACTTGCAAAAATACAAAAAAGGTAGCAGGCACCCCTTTCTAGAGAGAACATTGCATGATAAACTGTTCAGTGTTTTCTTCTCCCAATTTGAGAGTCCGCGGCCATCTCTTTTTGCTCACTGTACTTTTCATAACAGAAGAATACCATTTGCATATCAGTCTTTGCCCCGCCCACAAGGGCAGTCCAGCACCAAAATGTCAGGCAAACCTCCTTTGAACAAAAGTACTGAACAGCAACCCCAGACATGTGTTTCAGCCTTGTAGGGCCTCATCAGTGAGGTGGAGCAGAGCCTCTCTGAACACAGTGAGCAAGGGGTCCACGGCTGGGTTCCCCGAGGTAACTTAGGGTGGCCAACCCCAAGTTCCTTGCAAAAATACAAAAAAGGTAGCAGGCACCCCCCTCTAGAAAGAACATGGCATGATAAACTGTTCAGTGATTTTGTTCTCCCAATGTGAGAGTCCGCAGCCATCTCTTTTTGCTCACTGTACTTTTCATAACAGAAGAATACCATTTGCATATCAGTCTTTGCCCCGCCCACAAGGGCAGTCCAGCACCAAAATGTCAGGCAAACCTCCTTTGAACAAGAGTACTGAACAGCAACCCCAGATACTTGTTTCAGCCTTGTTGGGCCTCATCAGTGAGGGGGAGCTGTGCATCTCTGAGCACAGTGAGCAAGGGGTCCACGTCTGGGTTCCCCCAGGGAACCTAGGGTGACCAACCCCAAGCTCCTGGCAAAAATACAAAAAAGGTAGAAGATGCCCATCTCTAGAAAAAACATGGCATGATAACCTGTTCTGTGTTTTTTCCCAGTATGAGAGTTCGCAGCCATCGCTTTTTGCCTACTTTACTTTTCATAAAGTAGGAATATCCATTTGCATATCAGTCTTTTGTCCCGCCCACAAGGGCAGTCCAGCACCGAAATGCCAGGCAAACCTCCTTTGAACAAGAGTACCAACAGCAGCCCCAGACACGTCTTTTAGCCTTGTTGGGCCTCGTCAGTGAAGTGGAGCAGTGAAAGTAGGATTAAAGAAGTTAAAGCATAATGCTTGCCTCTGGTCTTGACCGAGAATGCGAAAAACAGCAGTAAAGTGAGTCAATACAGAAAAAGCTCCAAGGTAAAAGAGAAACACAGAAAATCTACCTGGATTACAGGACACATTGCTAAGTAGACTCAGGTCACACGAGGCTGAATAAACATGTACTTGAAATAAGCGAACATGAAACTGGAGAATGTTCCCGCTTTGAATGAGCAGAAACCATGCAATGCTATTTCTTGGAAAATGAAGAATACGACATTGAGAGAATAGAGTTGATAGAAGAATTAAGGAGACAGAGGCTTCAAAAATAGCAGTTTAGACTGAGAGCAATACACTAGGAGTGGGCACACCTAATGGCTCGCAGTGGCAGGGGGAAGGAGGGTGTTTAGAAGGGATGATAGAGCTCACGGGAAATGTTGAGTTTGTAGATCTTAGGTTTTCTAAGTGGTGAAGGCACACTGAACCACAAGCATTTTGGAAGTTAGGCCCCACACGGCCAGGACCCAGTACTAGGGAATAATAACTGTTGGCCTAAGCAGTGCGCTCTGTGGCAGTAAGTTCTGAATGTCCCTGCTTACATGTATTTTTCTTTCTGGAAGTAAAACTTCGTTATCCTTGCAAAAGGCGTGCCAAGTTTTTTTCCGTAGAGGGTTGCATTCATTCCATGTCTGGTTGTCAGGAGGTCTACCACACATGGGTTAGACATTTTGAGGCTCCAGATGATTCTGGAGGCTCGCCTGTAGTCCGGGATCAATCATCCCCTTATCAGGAAGAGGGGGCTATTCTCTATGTCATCACGTTAGAGGAAATAGAAATGATTCTGAGGCGAGTTTATCAGGAATAGATTTGTGTCGCGTTTGATTTATTCTGATCCTAGATGGATTCATGGTGCCCGTTTTCAGCGCAGATGTTTAATGCCTTTGCTTCCACATTTCGTACACGACAAGTTGGAAAACTGGGATGGAGTCCGAAATTCTCTTCACAAATCCTATATGCTCCAATCCGTTTCGGTCCAAGATTTTCTTCATAATTCCAAACTGTACTTATGCACAAAAAAAGAGTAAATCTGTGATGTTCGCTGCTATTTTCTCAGAATTAGCAGGCAACCAGCCGCTATGCATCCAGTAGAATCCAAACTTGTGTTTATCTTTCAGAGTTAGGAAAAGCTGGGACTCCCGCGTAATCGAACAACAATCAAAATCCATCCTCATCTGAGATTTGCACGCCTGAACAGAAATAGTAACTACTATGATGCCATAGGAAGTGCCAGCATTCAATAAAAAGCTTGGAAAAGGTTTTTTTTGCACAGAAATGTCTCTGACATGAGCTAAGCCTGCACTTTGCAATTTCAAACGCACAGGATAGCAACATAGCCCTTGAGCCTCTGACTGAAAAAAGGACTCCTACTAATCCAGGGCTCAAGTCGACGCGGGTGGACAGAAGCCACCCACTTTTTCCCGACGGCGTACGCCTTCCCCCTGGGTATTTTAAAGGCTGTGTGTAAAATGAAAATCATTGGCGCTCATTACGAGGTTGGTGGAATTAGTTTACCGGCACCGGTAATGGTGCCGGTAAACCCATTCCGCCTTATTACGAGGTCTCCTCGCGGGATCCACAGTGGGTGCCTGGTAAAACCAGGCGTCCTTACCGGGGTACCGTGAGGAGACCAGGGAGCTAACGGGCCCATTGTTAGCTCCTTCCCCATTCCCATTGAGCCCTATGGGGACTCGAATGGGAATGGGGATGGACCGGGTCCGGGTTCCTCGGACGAGGAATTACCGGGTCCGCCAAGGTTGGCGTGGCCCGGTAAGTCCTCATTTGAGGAACCCGAGCCCGGTATGCGGTAAGGAGGCAACCATGCCGCTAAATGCAGCATGGTTACCTCCAACCTCCTAATGAGGGCCATTGACTGTCTTCTTTGAGTTTCAAATTAATGCTGCTCCCGGGTTCAAACTGTCGTCGACAAGTTTGCAGGTCAGCCACTTCACCACTGCACTATACAACCTGCTGAAATATAACAAACAACTAAAGGTAAAATGTCCCATTTCAGTACTGCAAGTTCCAGGGACAACATCAGTATTGGTTCTTGGGAGTTTAAAACATGCACACCTTTTGAGGTTTTCAAAACAGTATTAGAAGAAAATATCCTCTCTTGGCTTTGCGTACGTGTTGATTTTATGAAAGGCAATGCCATTAGTCCTGTGCAATTTGTGTGGTTATTCAATGCCAATTGAATGACATTTGCATATGCTAATTTCTGGCGACGTCACATCCCATTGCGTTTGTTGATGAGTCCACCCACTTTTTCATCCCCCAACAAATCTGTGTAATAACAGACGCTGTTACAGAGCTCAGCAGCGGGAGAAATCTGCCATGAAGCGCTATATAAAAACTGACATTATTATTATAATTATTTTTAATGATATTATTTCTTAAAGTTACGGGAAAGACAAATGATTGATAATATGTAGCACGAGATGATGTTTCTGGGAAAACAGGATTCTGAATACCCGTCTACAGTTGTATTCCTCCTATGTAAACATCAGGTACAATGTCAGAACGTGTATTAATGCAGTTAACATGAAGACATTGGCGGTAACCCAGGATTTTGGTTAAAAGACAGCGTCCAACTGGCGTGTTCGGTGTCTTGATCGCATGGAGCAACACTTTGCCCTGCAGAGGGAGTGAATGTGAGTTTAATGCTTACACACTGGGCATGGCAAACTTCACTTTGCAACTTTGCCCCACACTTGAAGCACAGTGCGAAGGTCCCATGAGGTGATTATACATATTACCATGCCCAGCATACTTTTGCGGAAGAGGCAAGTAGGAGGCACTTAAATATAGGAGTGCCCACAGCTCCTAGAATAGCATCACGGCATGCAATGGGGCCTGGAGTCTTGCCAGGTCCGCCATTCTGCGTGATATCCACACGTGATTTACAGTAAGCCATGAGCTGCTCTGAAGGGTAGCAATGACTTGCGCTGCCAAAGATTCTGAAAGGGGAACAAGCCCTCCTTTGCTGGACCCTCCTCATGACACCCGCAGGCCTGTGCACCCACCGACATTTTCCTGATCGGTGGAGGAGTACATAAAATGGCGGCAGCACTGCAGTAGCTGCTTTTGAAACCACGTGGCGTCTGCTTCAAGCCTCAAGCATGAAGAGCGAGTCAGCATTCTACACTATAAATCACCCTCGAGCCACAGAACCTCGCGACAGTGCGCAGCGTGTTGCCATCACTAAAGTACCACGCTCCTTTCCCAGAGCTGTTTATACCACCCCTAACTGCTTGCCGGGCATGGGGGGTTATTATTATGGTAGTTGAGTGGGTTAAAGCTGCTTCTGTATATATGTGTGAACAGCCCCAGAGCCCTGAAAGGTAGAATGACTTCTCAGCTGCTCATCTTATTGTGTTTAATTAACTAACTGAATACCTTTCGTCTGAACAACAATAAAACAAATGCTATTTTGATGATAAAGGCACATCTCTCTTCATCTCACTTTCTTACTCTCACATTCTCTTTCTATTTTTGCATAGTTTTGTTTAAGTAATTGAAATCTAACGTAGGAGCAAAGGGCAGTAAAAAAGGGAAGTGCTTCAAGGGGGTTTGTCTAAGTGGTAGGCGTGGCTTGTAGACTGTTAGGTGAGACCTAAAGGGGTGGGGTGGTAGGTGGCTAAGGTTCCAAAAATACATCACTAAAACCTGAAGACGTGTTTTGGGTCCCTCGATATGGGTCCTGGTCGCATCCAATCCGAATCTTGTAAATAAATCGCTCTCTGTCAGGATTTTTTAGATACATCGCTGTCTATAAATACATCCCTATCCCTCAGTATAGAAACAATTCAGTGAGTAAAAGGTCCAAATTCTGTAAATATATCTCTTGCGAGAGCAGAGGGGGAAAAATCACCAATGAGGCTGCCTCTTTCCTTTGTATAAAATCAAAGAGCATTCTAGGAGCATAAGAATGAGTCTTTATTTTTAGATTTGTGCGCAAGAGACCAGGCACGTGCCATGCAGTGTGCTTTATAAAACTCAATACCATAGATTAGCAACATGCAAGACAGTACTGCTGAACCTGCAAGAGCACAAGACTCTTGCATCTCCCCATCATGGAAGCTATCACATGAAACTCTGCCCTGGGGTCCTGATGGAGGTTATCAGCTCTGATCATTAAAGGGCACCCCCAAAAAAGCCCCACATAGCTCCGAATACAGAATACCAAAATCGCTACATATGCACACCCAGGTGCTGTGGAAGGTCTCAAAATCCAACCCCCCACTAGGCTCCCTCTGTAGTGTAACCCACGACCAGAATGAAGTCCCTCCGCTGATGGGTAGTGCGAGCAAGGTCCTACCACATACACGGGTGTTGGCAAAGTCACAAAAAACAAGCATTCCAATGGGTTCCTTCTGTAAGAAGCCCACAGCAAGTAGAGGACACTTAGCTAACCGTTACCCAGCGTATGACCCTAAACGCAGTGTAGAAGAAGCTCCCAAGACCTAAGCTGCCCTGCATTGGGCTCTTTCCACGTAACAGCGGGAGAGGCTGGTGCACCACTCATTTACCCCCAGGTGTTTGTGATACTAGGAGATACGTATGCACGCATGCAACAATATACTGATGATACACCGCTTTGCAGTAAAATCACTTGGCATGGTGATCTCAAGCAGCTTAGTGAATGCCTACAAGATATTGGAAAGTGGATAGCAGCCTTTTTGTAAAAAGTTGAATCCATCTAAAACAGAGTTTCTAATATTATCACACTACAAACATTTTAGCGGGGACCTTTAGATTTGGCTAAGTCTGCAAAATCGCTCTCCGCAAAATCGCTAGGTTTTCTGTAGATTCACACTGATTATTAGTCCCACATGTACATTTTTTGATAAAATCAGCAAGTGATCATTTGTTTTCTGTGAGGGCAGCTAAATATGATCTGTCTGAGTCATATTTTCAGTTACGTGTGCATTTCTTCGTTCTCTCACGTATTGACTCTGGGAATTCCCTTCTAATAGGCCTTCCTTAATCTTCATTGTCCCTTTAAAATTGTTTTTTTAACGCTGCTGCCTGGTTAGTGTTTGGTTCAAAGAAATGTATTCTCACCATTCTTGAAAAGAAAAGTTTGCATTGCCTTACGCTTGAACAGAGAATTTATTTAAACCTGTGTATTACATACAAAACACTTAATTTCAAGACACCTTCCTATTTGTTTGATAAACTGAACATTTCTGGAGGCATCCGAGTCCTTCGTAGCCAGGGCACTACGCCTCGAAGTTCCTAGTTTTGAATGTGCAGTGACATTAAAACCATTCTTTTTCTGGTGCTGCAGTAAATGTTGCAATGCGCTTCCCACAGAAATGTGTCTGATACTAGATTGCTTGAAACATAAATATTTAAAGTCTCAGTTATGGAATATTACATTTTAAAAATTGTTCAGTGTTTATCTGGTACTCTGCTGCATGGTATTTTTGTATTGTTACCTTTTGAATATTTTTCTCTATTATATTTGATTATTACCCGACAGGGCGGGTGGGCAGCCTCCCAGCCAATCAGGAGGCTCAGAATGGCGGCTTTACCAGCTAGTAAAGCCCCTGCTCTGAGCCACTTCTGAAGCAGGAGGCCACCATCGTTCCCGTCGGGACTCAGTTAAGTGCCCCCAGTGCCTACCAGCGTTCCCTTGCCCCCCCCTGCAACCATCCTTTTCACATATCTAGTCCCCCCCAACCCAACCCCACTTACCTGGCTCTTCCTTCCCTGTCCTTCACCGGAGCCGGGAACACTAGTGTAAAACATGCACTGGTTACACCACTTCTGAAGAAGCCTCACTTGGATTCAGCTTTAGCAGCAAATTACTGTCCCATCTCTCTTCTTCACGTTCTTATGAAGCTTATGCAAATCAGTCAGGTACTGCCACCAATGGTAGCAGCCGAGCCAGCACTACTAGGCCATATCCCCTCTACACAGAAACACAAGCAACCCCATACATGTTTTGGCCTTGTTGGGCCTCCTAAGTGATGTGCAGCTTGGTTCCCTATGGCGCAGCGAGCAAGGGACCCACGTCTGGGCATACCCTCTTTCATGTAGTGAGACAAACTATAACCACAAAAGTGATGCGTGGAAAGTTTTGAATGAATCTGAACCACTGGCATTGCCTGTATGCTTTTAAACCAGAATACATTTTCATTGTTTTTACCCAACACAACCACAGCTTATAAAAGTGTTCTAGTGTTAGGATTGATGGCTTGTTATGTTTTGATCATCACTCTTTTTGCTGCTTGCTTAATACATGTATATGCTATTAGGAGTTAATGGGTTACATTAAACTACGTTATATATATATATTCATAATCTAGTGTAATTTATTTGTACAACACTTGAGAGCTGTCATTTCAGATAAAAGGAGCACAAACTCTATAATTTCATTGCTGTTTGTGTTTGGTCATACTAAAGGAACAGTGGCCCAGGCCCAAAGATGCAACGCACTAGCATCATGCTTTGTTTGCTTTAGGTATGAATGACGACTGATTATCAGGAGCCATTAATCACAGCCCCAGGCGGCCTGACCTCGAGACCCATGGCTTCTGCTCGCTCCTATATAAATAGGTAATCGAAACAAGTGGCACCCCAGATGGGACCCCTTTGAGGGAGATGGCATTGTTGCTAATTTTTACACTCACAGCCCAGTCAGGGCAAACAGAGCGGGCACATTTGTTTCTAAAAAAGCTTTTTAGAAAGAGTGAGCACAGAAGATGGCTCATCAGGAGGCCCACATTGCATTGCATTACAGAACGGCCTTGTTTGATTGGCTTAGGTCATCAAATTGTGAAGCTCCAAATACAAACTTTACTGTTGTGTGAGGTAAAGTTTGGGAATTGAAAATTGTATGCACTCCCCTTGCACATTACTGCATTATAATATTGAGCCGATATTTAAAACTGCTATGTTTAAACCATTGTTTCTTGCTTGTGCAAGACACTTCGTTTACTGTGCAGCTATGCACGCCTTCACATCTCTTGCTTCCGATGCGTTACCTTTTTGGCATATGGAAGTGTGCTTTAGGCTCTCACTTTCTTAGGAAAGCAGCATTAGTACACAGAAGTCAGCATACTGCAAGTGTTCCCACCTGCCACTGAGTGTGTGTTAATCTTTGAGGAGCTGGTGCGCATTATAAATAATAAAACAAACAAAACTTCACTAAATGTATCACAATATGCTGTTCTCCCTGATAACACTAGCTAACATGAAAGAACGCAATTTGTATCAAAGGCTTGCATAGTGGTGCTTTGTTCCCGGCTTGCAACAGTGCTTCAGTATGATTCCGTGCCCTGTCTAGACCACTACGTACTAATAGAAAAGATTGGATACTGGTGGGTGGGGCCTGGCAGCAGTTGGAGGCGGGAGGCGGGAGATTTGAAAATCGGTTGATAAATGTTTTGCCGCATGGCGAGACAACAGTGCTTCCTCCTCCGCATACAATGTTCTGAACACACAATAGGCACGGCAGAGACCCCAGCCAAACAGCCCTTCACTTCAGGCTCACTTCTGGTGCAGGCCAGTTTCACCATAGCGCTGTGCTCTCACTTTACTCTGACAATGACCGCCTGTGTGGTGAAATCTAGCCCCTGAATGCCAGAAATGAAGAGGCCAGAGTGATTTGGGAAGTCCCATTAAATTATAAGGACAGCACAGAAACAGTGATGTCAGACAGGAGGCCTATCAAACCAAAAACAGGCCTAAATCTCAAAGGAGAGAAAGTGGGCTTGAATCTCAAAAGTGCGAAGATATGAGCTATGCATTTCATCAAGAAAACGAAAAACATGAGGCTGACAATGCTGTTTTAATGAATCCATGGAGAGCTGCACTTTTACTTAAAGAGACAGATAACAGTGTGTATATTATCTCCCATATAATACCCAATTGTGCTCCAGTAATCTCAAGTGAAACCGAGCTCATCGCAATTATAAGAAATAAAAGAACTTCATTTTTCCTAATCCAAATGACAGTATGCTAAGAGAAGTGCTCACTAGACTTTCAGAGTTTGAACATGGTTTTCTCATATAACTGCCCTATGCATATGAACAATCCAGAAGTGATACTCATGTATTTTGCAACTGTGAGATCAAAGAAGTATGTTATACATGGCTATAAGGCCCAGGTGCCTTATAAAATGTCATGCGAAATGTATTGTGTGTGAATTTAAAAGCCATTGCTTGCAGAATATTACATGCAGCAGGTCATTTCTCGTAAAGATGAAACTTAACCTCCAAGACCTTTCCTCTGTTCATCCCGGAGAGGGAGTTCAGATTGTCAACCATCAATCAGGGGCATTGCTCAAAAATATAGAAAGAAATGCACTGCCTAGATTTAAAACATGGTGGAAACAGATAAGGCCATTCCTGTTCTTTCAGCAGAAGTGACCTTGTGGTCCAAATTCCAATAAAATGGCCATTACAGTTGCAGCCAGGGCCATTACAGGCCATGAAGGGGAGAGGCGAAGATAAACACGAGCCAGCCTTTGGCTGATCACATGCTTAAGGGGAAATGCAAGTAACCCTCTTTGAACCATGCCAAAACAATTTCGGTGTGATAAACATAACTAAAGTTATTAATGGAAATTTGATCTGGGCCTTCCCTTGATTCTGAGAGATTTGAAAGTTGATTTAAGAGTGAAGGGTAAAATTAACATGGAACTATGTAGTGGCATATTTTTCACTACTACGGCTGCTGAGTAAATGAAGAAAAACTGTATCTCTGCATAGGAAGGGCACGCCGACTTCAAATTAGCATCATCTGATTTGCCTTAAAATATAGCTCTTAAAGGATAGTTCCGGGACTTTTTTTTTATTGTCCCTACGGGTCGGCCATGTGTTTGTAAGCATAAATCGGTAGATCGTAGGAAACTTTCCTATGGACCTTACCCGACTTTTCGCCCATTATCGCACTCGAAATCAGCCTCCATTTTGTGATAATCCTATCATTCCGCCGCATCGACCTGGCTCACCTGCCTTTGCGGCACTAAATCAAATCCCCCGCCCCTGAGCCTGACATCAGCAGACGCGTACTGCCCATTTCAAGCACGTCTCGTGTCAACAATCGCTGCGCCTCAGCTATTGACGTGTTGCCATGGAAATGGCAGGACGCCTCTTTCCCCAATAAGTATAAACAGACCGTTTCACAACACACAGCAGCAGATTTTCGATTCCATTCCTCTCTCTGTGTTACTTTGAGTATTCTGTGACTCGTTTCAGTGCTCTGGTCAGCTACCTTCGCCGCTTGTAGCCCGTGTGAACACCTGTACCATCTCTGTAAATTATTTTACTATCTTTACCGCACAATGGCCACAATAATGCCGTATATGTACGAGCCCGAGTACACCGAGGAAGAACTACTGGAAAGTCAAGCACGCGAAAACGATGGGGATTCGGACGGCAGTTGGGAGGACCAGTCAACGGATGAAGAGCCCGGACCATGTCGCATGGACGGCGTCTCCACCTGGTGCACGTGCAATCGGTGCGAGCTAATGCCAACTGAGGAGGAGAACTGCTGCTGCCGTGAAAATTCCGGGTGCTTGGCCTACATTTCGGAAAGCGAGCAAAGTCTGCAGGAAGGCGAGCAAAGTCCGCAATGCATCACCGAGCTGCCAGAGTTCAGGGAAGCCTGCCTCTCACGGACCGTGTTGAGGATGATGATGGTGCTTATGCACGAACTTCGCGGCACTGTTCGTCCGCGTAATCCGAGTAACGAGTAAGTATACTCTGTTTGTGATGTCAGTGATGCCACCACTATTTCATGGTCGTCTCCCACATATAAAATTACATTTACATATCATTCGAACGCATGTAAATTTGTTCCATATAGTGCATTTTCTAGATATAATTTTTTTCTAAGAAAAATGACATGTGTTACCTGAATCGACATTGATAAGAAAGTTTGGTCAGTTTAATACAGTTTGCATCTTTTTTTTTCACAGGTGGTACAGGCTGGTGGCCTATCGTTGCTTCACTTGGTGGCTTCACGGGAGGCTCGGACACCGCGTTCGGAGAGTAATACCTGCCTGTGCGGTACTTGCCATTAGACAACATTTCCCCAGTGACAGTGGACAATACCGCGGATTTTCCCTCGATGTGCTGCAACCTCAACTTTACAATGTGTAATGTTTATTATTTATGTTTAATTAAAATCTAAAATAAAGCCCAACATATATTTTAACAATGGTTGTTTTGATTTTTTAAATGAATCTAGTGTATATTCTCCTGGGAGGGTGAGGTATTTATAAACTCACCCCCCTGCATTCCATGTAGTAGATCCTGCAGCCATCCTCTTACATTCAGTTAGATGGCCTCTCCTTGGTGAGGCCCTGCGGCAAACGGGTCTTGTCTGCACGACCACCGCCCCGATCCACCCCCCGCCCTATCAAAGGCAGTTCGCACCGGGGTACTTGTGCTGGCAAGTGGAGCTGTCAGGGAGCGATAAAGGCCAAGAGGTGCCAAAGACCATGTACACTTCAAAGTGGTCTATAGAGCATGGGTTGTTGTTCCCATGTCTACCTCCAGACCCCGTGTCTCCTGCCAAGCATCCCCCCTCACGCTGGACGGCCCCCTGCAATCCACATAAGTGTGTCTCCATTCACGAGTCTTCCTGTGTCTTGTCTGCACGACCACCGCCCCGATCCATCCCCCGCCCTATCAAAGGCAGTTCGCACCGGGGTACTTGTGCTGGCAAGTGGAGCTGTCAGGGAGCGATAAAGGCCAAGAGGTGCCAAAGACCATGTACACTTCAAAGTGGTCTATAGAGCATGGGTTGTTGTTCCCATGTCTACCTCCAGACCCCGTGTCTCCTGCCAAGCATCCCCCCTCACGCTGGACGGCCCCCTGCAATCCACATAAGTGTGTCTCCATTCACGAGTCTTCCTGTGTCTTGTCTGCACGACCACCGCCCCGATCCACCCCCCGCCCTATCAAAGGCAGTTCGCACCGGGGTACTTGTGCTGGCAAGTGGAGCTGTCAGGGAGCGATAAAGGCCAAGAGGTGCCAAAGACCATGTACACTTCAAAGTGGTCTATAGAGCATGGGTTGTTGTTCCCATGTCTACCTCCAGACCCCGTGTCTCCTGCCAAGCATCCCCCCTCACGCTGGACGGCCCCCTGCAATCCACATAAGTGTGTCTCCATTCACGAGTCTTCCTGTGTCTTGTCTGCACGACCACCGCCCCGATCCACCCCCCGCCCTATCAAAGGCAGTTCGCACCGGGGTACTTGTGCTGGCAAGTGGAGCTGTCAGGGAGCGATAAAGGCCAAGAGGTGCCAAAGACCATGTACACTTCAAAGTGGTCTATAGAGCATGGGTTGTTGTTCCCATGTCTACCTCCAGACCCCGTGTCTCCTGCCAAGCATCCCCGCTCACGCTGGACGGCCCCCTGCAGACCGCATAATGCCACGACATATACACGTCATTCATTCACAAACACACCCCTGTTTCGAATTCTTTATAACCCACTTCATATTTCTAATGAGAACTTCTTTGCGCTTTGCTAGTCAACCCGTGAAGGTGCTGGTTATCTGCTCTTCGTCTCTGTGAACTTCCGTGACCACTTTGAGCAAACTCGTCAGTTTGCAACCTGTGAACTGCTCCCTGTTCTACGACAAGAAACTACTCTGATCCCTGCATCTAACTGTTTGTTCGTCAAGGTAAGTCCATGTACCATAATCATTTTGCGTCCAATTTTTTAATTTATATCTATTTGCTAGTAGTCATCAAATTGCATCCATGTTTTCTTTTCGTTCACGACAGTACATGCAAGGAACTAGTCACATGTTCTGAGTTTAGTCAAATTACTTTTTCTATTTTTTGAAAGTTATTGAAATACTTATCCGCATGTGAATAACATGTATAGTTCCAAGAACCAAAACGGACCTTGCATTGAACCTTTTATGTGTCATTTAATGTTTTAACACATTGGTATTCATAGAGAATTGTTGATCTTTACTTTTCAGAACTTTCCATAATGCCTGCCTGTTCCATTGGCGGTTGCCCTTCGAAGACCCATAACAAATCTGAAGGTACTATAATGCATGTTTTCCCTAAGACAATAGATCAGATAAGAGAATGGGTCCGATATTGCGGATATCCAGCCTCTGAGATAGAAAGTAGAGTCCTAGAAGTCTTTGCGGACAAGAGGGGTGATCGATACCGCATCTGCAGCAGGCACTTTAGCCCAGACATGTACTCCACATCATTGCTAATAAGGACGAAAACACCGCGAGCGAGGCGAAAATTGCTCTCAACCGCTATTCCCACTCTATTCGTCCACATCCCTCCACTGGTGAGTCAAGTTTACGTATTTATCTCTCGGCATTGCGGTAGTGTGTAGCATTAGCTAACAATAATTTCCCCATTTATGTATCCACTCAATATGAAGGCTGAAGATTCTCCATCCGTGTCGTTATTGCAGTCATCAGCCACTTCAAGCGCCTATCGGGTAATCTTACTTAGCTATTCTGACACTGACTTGTTTTAGGCATGTAAATCAATAGTTTTAATTGATCGTGTAATTATTTTACCTAATGGTACACCACAGTACTCGTCCTCTAGTCTTTGTTTTCAGTTATAATTATTGTTATCCAAAATAATGCAAGTACTGTCTTTCAGGGAGATGCTGAGGAGTCCAACGCATTGACGACAACCGTAGATGTCACTCAGATGCTCGAGGTACGTTTCCGGACAGTTCCATCGATGGAGATCATCAGATCTTGCATTCTTGTAGCGTGATTGTTACACACAATGTTTCTTTCGTTTTTAGCCATTGGTATGTCCTTCTGTCGTCGCCCTCCTATGTGTCTTCTTTTTTCAATATTGTGTTCATTACTAATGAAAGTCCTATATTTCAGGGAGTCGATGGAGCATTAGTCCAAGAGGAAGGGGGAGCATGCAGTTACGGGTCGGCGCAACAGCTTGCAGAAGTGTGCACCGCAGTTACAGCGTCCCTTGATGTTCTTATGCATTTCGAGGTATGGATACTGACAGATCAATCATGCGAGATCAAATGACGTGATTACATCCGCTATACTTCCTTCTTTATTAACGCAAGTACTATGTTTCAGGGAGCTGACGGAGCTTCTTCAACAAGAACATCACCCCTAGTAGTTGATGCAGATCTCTGGGTGGTGACACTTCCAACGATGGAGCAAATCGAATCATATTTGGATATCCATTATTTATTTTAGACAACTGATCATTTGTGCAGGTCTATTTAGATGAGCCGTTGACGCCTGCAGAAAGTTTATGTTCTTTTAAACAAAATAGAAAACCATACTAATGCAATTACTGTGTTTCAGGGAGTTGCTGAAGCGTCATCTTCAATAATATCATCAATGGAAGTCTATGCGGAGCCCGAGGTATGGATCTTGACAGTTCAATCTAACTAGATCAACAATGCGTGAACTATTGTCGTTTGAATGTTCTACACAATGCGTTCATTCGTGTTTTGCTATTGAGATGTACGTATGGGTATTGGTCCCCAAGTACATTTTGTGTTTTCAATATTATTATACATACTAATGAAAGTTCTATGTTTCAGCGAGTCGATGGAGCCTCAGTGAGTGATGGATGTGCTTATCATGAAAGTATAGTCGTTGCAGCGCGAGAGGAAGTGGAGACATGCACACACGAGTCGGAGCAACAGCGTCCAGATGTTGAAGTTCGAGGAAAGAAAGTTTCAAAGAAAAGAAAGCAAAAGAAGGTTAGTGTCCTGTTCACTATATTATGTTGTCTTTCACTGTCAATAGTTCAATACTGTAAATTGTGTTTAAACTGAACATCCCTTTTCTAATCTGTCCTCTAGTTGCGAGTGGGTGTAAGAACTAGATCTACACAGACAGTGAAGCGAACGAGAGATGTTGCTTGTCAAACCTTTTGGCAGGGACTTGAGACTGGAGATGCATCGTGCCAATGGGAAGAATATGAAGTGATTGACAACGGAGCTATACCACCACCAGCCATTGATAGTGAATGTCCTCCTGGTAGTTTGGATGCAGTCGTAGATCAATTCACAGAATCCACACCCGCAAAAAATAAGAGCACGCGAAAGTTGAAGACATTGTTTTTTTCTCCCATCTCCGGACAAGGAACAGATGTTGCAATGGAAGAGAATGAAGTGGACGACAATGAAACACCATCAATATCACTCAGCATAGCGGAAGACGATATCAGAGATTGTACCTTTCATGCGAGTGACATGTCCTCAACGTTACAGGCCGAACCAGCTGGGATGCAGAGTGACAGTATAAGGAAAGAGGCCAAATTCATTGTATTCGATAGCTGTTTGATGGATATTATTATGATGATGAAATGTGGGCATTGGGTTGGTGGGGAAGTATGTGGGGAGCCATTGATTAATGTGACTCGTGCAATTCGAGGCACTAACCTTAAAATACATGCCACCTGTACACAATATCATCCGTTCGCATGGTCTGCACAACCCATGCTGGGGCAACTGCCAGCAGGCAATCTACTTTGTGCAGCGGCCGCACTTTTTAGTGGTTCAAGTTTTAAAAAGTTACAGTATTTCTTTCAGTTTGTGGGAATCCATTTCATTGCGAAAAGTCAGTTCTACAAATACCAAACCGATTATCTATTTCCAGCCATCAGCGAAGCTTGGAGAATGGAAAAAATGTCAATGGAAAGTACATTCGCGGGCAAACGCTTCAGGCTAGCCGGTGATGGACAATGCGACAGTCCAGGATTTTCAGCCAAGTACTGCACCTACCACTTTCAGGACATGGAAAGTAAGAAAATTGTGAGTTCGGTGGTCGTGCAGGTGTCACAAAGTACATTCTCAGTGGCCATGGAGAAAGTTGGCTTTGTAGCATCATTGCAAGAACTACAATCGCGGGGAATGGTGATCGACCTGATAGCCACGGACAGACACGTTTCAATTGCCAAGACAATGAGAGAACAGTACAAAAATATAAATCACCAATTTGACGTTTGGCATCTTGCAAAATCAATCAATAAAAAATTGTCGGCTGCAGGAAAAAAAAAAGATATGCAAGGTATTTCACAGTGGTCCAAGTCAATCAGCAACCATCTTTGGTGGAGCTCAAAAACATGTGAAGGGTCGTTGGAAATTCTACTGGAAAAATGGCGGTCAGTAATGTTGCACTGTAGCAACGTACATCGATGGTCGACAAATGAGCATTTCCACAAATGTGAACATGGCCATTTGTCCACAGAGGAGGCACGGAAGAAGAAGTGGTTGATTCCTTCATCACCCACTCACAAGGCCATTGAAAAGATTGTATTTGATAAAACTATAACAAGAGATTTGAGGGGACTCACGGAATTCTGCCACACAGGAGATTTGGAGGTGTTCCACAATATGTGCCTAAAGTACAGGCCCAAAAGATTGCATTTTGGCATGGAAGGCATGATAAATCGGACTCTTCTAGCGGTCTTGGCACATAACCATAATGTTGGCCGTCAACAAAGTAGGACGACCGGAACTTTAGGGACGCTTCGCTACAATAAGGCCTTCACTAAAAGAAGTAAACAATGGGTGATCAAACCAGTGTTTGAGGATATGCAATATGAGTTTATTGAGAGACTTATCGTAGATGTCCTCGATAGGCACATACATGGAGTGGTGAACGAACCTATGCAGGGGACAACTGCATTGCCACCCAACATTGCCTCTGTTCCATGTCCACCTAAAGCAGAGCTCATTGAGAAATACACATCACGGTTTAAATGATTGTAATTCGATTGTCTGTTCTCTCGAGTCTCCTCATGTTGCAGGCCCATTGCAATTAAACCAAACAGTAATATAAATCATTTTTACAAAAATTATAGAATGTTTCCGTATTACAAACACATGGCCGACCCATAGGGACAATAAAAAAAAAGGCACGCAGACAAGATGCCCTTACACTAACTGGAGCTAACTAGAAATGTGTGCTCGCTCAAAGTGAAGGTCAGCTGCTTTGATGTTTTGCTCGGGTGGCGGAACGGCCCACGACCCAATATAAGGTTCTATTGTGATTTGACCTTGACAGGCCGGGACCATCCTGAAAGACTAAGAAAAGATAATGAATAAAATTTCAGAAACTAAACGATGAGCCACGTTCATTAGAAGAAGTAACGTCGGCAAAGAAGGAGTGGTGTTTCGGGTCTGCCCTACACAGAGACACAATGGAAAATGCAAATATAATGTAAGTAACTTTTGATGAGTTTATACCGCAATTTCATTACTATACAGTGGCTTTAAAGACGGGTTCAGTTGTACTTGTTCGTTCTATGTGGCATAGTGTTTTCTACCGCGCACTATCTGGAGGAGAAACATCTGCTTTTACTGAAGCACCTCAAAACCTTCCTCTTTGCTTCTGCTTTCTCTCTCCCTCTCCCCTGCTACAACTGGTCCACTGTCTGCGACCTCGGTCCTGGGCCCTTCCACTCTCCACCTGCACTGCCTCCCTGTCAACCCCTGCACTGGGGGACTGTCTCAGTATCCTACAGCCCCCCCTTCCCAGCACTTGTTCTGCACTTACCTTGCACTTGCCACCAGCTGGCCCTATTTATTTATTATTTTATGCTACTTACCTTGTACTCCACTCCCCCCCCCTCCATGCCTCGCCACGCCTTTAAACACTTGTGTACACCCAGTAGCGCTGTCCTCGCTATGAAATGAATAATTTTAATAAGGATCTGATGGTGAGACTAATTTCATTTTTTATGTTTTTAGGTACATCATTCACTACTGTCTGTGTCACGAGTACCAGACACCGGCGGACGGCTTCTACAGCCGCCAGTTGCTTCTCCGCGTGAACAACGTTACCACCCTGACCATTTTATGGGACGATCGCCAAGTACAAGTATGCCCTTACGCGGTACTAACGGTTAGATGCAACATACCTACCGTTGTGGTGGCCTAGTGCCTCGTTGTTGGAACAGCCATGCGATTATCAGTGCGACAGAAGAGCTTATTTTTATCGTAAACCAACACCCTGTGTACTGCACACGAACATCGCTTCCCTCAAGACGAACTAATTTGGATCGAGAGCAAAGAAAAATGCAAATCGCTGAATATTCTCTAAACATTTGATGTCCAATAAACGTACTTTGCCAAATGTACAATCTTGCCGTTTGCTTTTAAACCACGGTTTCACATTCCGAATTGTGGTGCTGTATTGTGAGATGCTCTAAGACCCTGTGTACAGCAAAGGACCATCGCGTTCCTCAATACGAACTTTTTGGAACATGAGCAAATAAAAATGCAAATCGCTGAATATTCTCTAAACATTTGATGTCAAATAAATGTACTTTACCACATTTACAATCTTGCGGTTTGATTTCAAAGTACAGTTTCATATTCCGAATTGTGGTGCGCTGTATTGTGAGCTGATCTGTGTTGATTTCCGGGGTCTGTGTGGAGTCGCGTAGAAGACGCCTGGGCGCGTTTGCCTACGCAGCTCAGTCACGTCACGGATAGAGGCGGGGAATATGAATGTTTTGATAAAGTCTGTTTCAGGGGCGGGGGATTTGATTTAGTGCCGCAAAGGCAGGTGAGCCAGGTCGATGCGGCGGAATGATAGGATTATCACAAAATGGAGGCTGATTTCGAGTGCGATAATGGGCGAAAAGTCGGGTAAGGTCCATAGGAAAGTTTCCTACGATCTACCGATTTATGCTTACAAACACATGGCCGACCCGTAGGGACAATAAAAAAAAAGTCCCGGAACTATCCTTTAAAAATAGATCCATACATGTAAACTTTCAAACAATTAGGGTACTTCCCATGTTGATAGAGTTTCAGACTTTTGAACATGACAAGCCCACGTGTCAGTTTGGGATGATGAATCCTTCTCCTCTCACAGCTTTCCTAACTCACACCCCTCCTCTCCTTGTCTTATTAGCACACAGGTTGGAGGTGGGTAGAGAAAACCAACCAATCCCTTCTGTGCGAATCATGACAAGTTGGTGATGTCATTTGCCCTATAAGTAAACCAGTTTGCATTAGATCTGAGCTTTTTCTACTTATTCCGGGAGGTAACCTGCTGCTGAACTCTCACGAGAAAAACTCAAGCAGAGAGGCCCCAAATCTGACATTTAAGACAGGGACCAGGAATCATAGAAGCTGACTGGGACCCCTTGGAGGAGCCATAGGGGACTATCCTAGACTGACACCATTGCTGTCCCAGTGGTGCCCTGCTGTTCCCTGCTGTCCATTACAAGGCCTCTCCTGTAAGTAAAATTTTCCCCAGGGCCATAGATTGTGCAGCCCTGCATTATTCAAGTATTGTTCTAGTTATTTCCCCATAGCAAAATATCCTGTTTGTCTATGTAGATACTTAGCATATTTAATTATAGTAAATCACTTAATTTGATGTGTTTTGTTGGCATTCGAAAATAACAAGTTCTTCTTACTGTGTTTTGAGCCAGTATACACATAAAGATGTGCCAAAAGAATTAATCCCGAAACCCTGTTTCCACTTGAGTGTGCAGGGTACAAAACGAAATTGCCCATTTGTTCCCATTACAATCTGGCCCAAACCACAAAGCTCTGCATGTTCTTTTTAGGTGTGGCAAAATGAATTTTCCTATTGCTTCTCTTTTCCTCATATTGCATCTGTGGCAACAAATTAAACAAATACGATATTGCCCCTTGTATCCCCTTTCCCTTAAAAGTATTCATTTATTTGATCAAAATCCCAAAAGGATTTTCCTATTGTGTTCCCACTCTCTGCCACTGGCCTTCAATTCAGAGGGGCCAAGTCTAATTGATGTTTGGAGGACGGTGGTTGCTGGGAGAAAAAATATTATAACCAAATCAGCATTCACTGTGTGTCTTGAATTGTTCTTTTTCTGTATTTGTGGGTGATTTGAAAGGAAAGCTGTAGGAAATTGTGACTGCATATCTCAGTATTATCTCTGTGTTGGTGCCATTATGGAAGTCATTTTTGTTCTTGTGTTGCCACAGCACTGGTGGCTGATGTAAGTCTATTTTTCAAATTTGGTTTAAAGAAATTAATAAATCTATATTCTTACTACACAGAAACCTGGTTCATAGTCTATTGTGGCACTGGGTACTTGTTGGGGTTGGGTGCGAGACGGGTTGGAGGGCTTACCAAAATGAACCTTAACAAAACTAATAGTGCTTTATTGGGCACCACATTCATTGGGGGGAAAGGAACTCTGAGTTGAGTGTGACGTGTAATAAACCATGACACGTCTTACTTTGCTCACTTATTTTGGGGAAACTGACACTTACTTCAGACTGTCAGTGCTGGGAAACTATCTTTCCCTTAGTCTTTGACTATGTTGCCATTCCTTGGGAACTTTTTAACAGTGCACAATGTACCTTCCAGTACCATGCACTGAAGTCCCTTGTTGTTTTGTGGCCCTATACACCTTTGAAGAATTTTGCATATAATGTTTCACTTCTTTTAACTGAATCACACAGCATGTGGTTGAAGACTATGGCCAGGTCCAAAAATGGCTAAGCCGCAAAGTCATTTGTTCTGTCCAATGGCCATATTGGGCCTCATTAGGACCCAGGCGGTAAGGGGTTTACGGCGGCGTAAACAGCGCCGACCCTTACCGCCTGATTCCGAGGTCCCTTAGCGCCATGGAGGATTTAACACCTGCTTTTAGCAGGTGTTAAAATCCATGGCGCTAAGGTACCTTGTTGTTAATTACGCCACCGTAATTTACGGTGGCGTAATTAACGCCTTCCCCACTCCCATTATGCCTTATGGGGCAAAAATGGGAATGGGGAAGGGTAAATGGGTTAATGGGGACTTACCGCCCCGCCAACCTCGGAATGGGGCGGTAAGTCCGCCAACCACCATGGCGTAAACATAGTTTACGCCATGGTGGTAAAGGTACGACCCAGGCGGTAACTTACCGCCTGGGTCGTAATGAGGCCCATTGTCCCTTAACTTCACCCAGGTCGAATAACCTGGGTTTTCCTTATTTGGCCGGCATGCAGCCTCCTGTGAAAACCGATCTCTTTTGCAGGCTTCTGCCTGTCACAAGTGTGTGCCCAGGAAGCGGGATGGGACTGTCTGGTCTCAATCCACACTACTGGTGCCAGGATGACTGAGACCACCATGGGTTGAGATTGGCCGATGACTGGGATGCCTGCACGAGAGCCGATCTTCGATTTTGGCACACAGCTAATCTTGGATAAGAGAAGGGGCTCTGCATCCATTCCAGGTCGATCACCTGAGTTCTCACTGAACTACCGAAGGAGCCAAGCCTTCTACATGAAGAAACAGACCAGTGAAACTGCCGGAGAAGCTTTGGAAGGTTTTGGCACCCTTTTCCCTCTGTTGCCCCACCAAACCCCTGCTTTCTTTTTCTATCAAGAAGGCCTGCCAAGGCGCTTCGCCCCTTTCGAGTAGTGGGAGCAACTACTCTTGACGCCCCTGCTTACCCCCGAACAAGACCCTTTGGAAGTGTTCCTGGGCCATCCAGTGAACTGTCCAGCTCTATCTCAGGGTATGCCACAGAACCAACGCTGTCTCGAGTGCAAACCAGAGACTTGGGACATCGCCAGGGATGTCATTTCACCAAAATGCCTGGGATAGCGGAAGTGACCTCACATGGCCTTTGACCTCTGATGACATCACAAGAAGTGATGTCATTTGACCCCACCCCAAAGTAATATCACAGGAAGCAATGGAACACGGCCTTTCAACCCTTGACAAAAAAGGAAGTGGCATCACATAGCATTGTTCCTAAGTACACTATGAAAAATACAGTTACAATATCACTGTAATGTGATATACATTTCATACAAGAATAGATTGCCATATGTATCCTTAAGATGAGTGTGTGTAGGCCCATATTACCAAATTACTGTGAATGCAAGCAGACGTCCATGCCCAAATGATAATGATGTGTTATTATATAGCACTTACGCTTTAGCGCTTTATATTCAACAAATATATATACAATATCACCCAACCTGTGTTGAGACTTATTTATCGACCGCAGAAGGATGAAAGGTTGAGTTGAGGTGTTTAAGAACAGACTAAATCAGTGACTCACTCCCTAAAGTGTGCCTGAAATAAACCTTTAATGAGTCCAGCAATTATTCCATAGAATTCCAGAAAGACAGATTATTTGGTATTCCTATTCTTTCTTATTTAGGGTCACTGCTGAAAGTGTTAGACTTGTGCAACCCGTGTTATTTTATATTTTTTGTAAGAGGCCTGAATAAGAAAGCCAGCCACTCCAGAAGCAAAGAGCTGCATGGCGCTGGCCATGGCGCTGGCCACCTTGCATTAAACAAATATATTTTTTCCTTTTTTTGCGGTAGCCAGAGAGACCACAGGGGTAGCAAGGGAGACCTGAGGGGTCACAGTTGTGACCCCTGGTGACCCCTAAATGACGTCCCTGGACATTGCTTACTTTTGATCTTGTGCATTCTCCCACAGGATTTTGCAGGCCTAGCTGCTCTGGGTCCTGAATGAGAAGAGTGTGGGCAGGTCCTGAATTAGGAGACTGCGTAACGCTGCCCGCATCTGTGATTCCAGCGTCACTACATGGTGGTGGCAGTCACTGTAGATCCCCTGCCATTCTGCTCTCCTGTGCCCTTAAGCCTGCTGCACTGGAATATTCTTCATAGCTCCTTCGGAAGCTGAGAAAAGGTAACTGTCCCAACACGGACGACTGTTCTCCACTGCAGCCGCTGAGAGCTGGAGATCACCGCAAAACTGCAGGACTCTAATCTACTAGTGACCTCAACTAAAGTGGCAAAGTTTGGACTGGACTGTGCCGAGTGTTGGTGAGTACTTGCATCACTTACCAGTGGCCCACTGGCACAACCGATCACTTTTACGCATGATTATCCCTTAAAAGATATTCAGACTTGGCTGAATTAGCCTGCGCTCCCTAACTATTCTCGCCATTTGAACACTGCTTTGCTGCTAAGGGCAGGGCCTACTCGAATAATGGGAACAAATTCTTCATTGCCTCAAGCCCCTTGCTGACTTGCTACAACCCTCCCAAGAACACCCACTTTTTTCTTCACGTGCGCGCTCGTGCATTTTTATACACAACCGTACTGTTGAGCACAAAGTGCCACTCTTCTTAAGGTTGAACTCGAAAGTTAGGCAATGAACTCCAAAGAATGCTATAACTTTGTGAGCTCAACCCTCTCTTAACAGGTTGTGGTTAGATTTGACAACTGTAGTGAATTAGGAAACGTAATGTATACATATTGTATAGTATAAGGATTTTGTGCGATGAACGTTTTCGCCTTGCTAAAGTCACTTGTGTCTATTGTTCCGGCCGACAATAAGTGTATAGATATTTTTCATATACTCTTGTCTAAGAGTAATTTTTGGTACGTTGCTGTGTGTGCTCATTGTGCCTTCCAATCACTATCAGCCCTCCTGAGACTTAGTCTTGACCGCCTGCCAAGCTACCTAGATTGGTCTGGCTTGTCGAGAAGGTTCCGCAGTTTCACTAAACCGAGGGTGGCCTCCTAAACAGCTGCTCAGCAGGCCAGAGTTTAGAAATCCATTTTAACAGGGATTTATCATTCCGCCACCACTTTTGATATCCCGGTGGCACAGGGATATTAGCCGGCTGGAACAGTGTTACATGGTTAGCATCAAACCGCCGGCAGCACTTCCGGGTTACCGCCAACCTTGTAATGGGACCCTTTTTTATTTTAACTTTGTCGCTAAACGTAGTGATGCATACTGCAAACCATAAAGGCTAACACTGAGTAACAGATGCAATTAACATCCAAATAGAATTAGGTTTTATCGCAATGGAAATGTATGTAGTTGCTGGTCTTCCTAATAATCAGACAATACCTGAGACCAGTTGCTTTTGCTGCCACATTTATCTTATACATTTTAAGGCTGTAATGTAATCCAATAATTTCACCAGAAATAGTATTACTGAAGCTGCACATCATGACCTGCAGTTTAAGAACATGCATTGAATGAGGATTACAGACTAGACCTGTTTGAGCTCTTCTAACTTAGCGTGTAAGCCACATGTGAATTATACCAGGCCCCTCCGCTGTAGACATTTGCTGCAGGGGCTCATGCAACTTTTTTCCCACTACCTTCCTCCTTTGTGCTGCACCCAGCATACCGCTAAATTCCACAACAAATGTCGGCCCAGCTGCCACATAGTCTCATACAACAGATAAGGGCATGAAGAACATTCTGAGTGCTAGGCTCTATGATTGCTGATGTCATGAACTAGGCAAACAGATGGGGCTTTAGCTTTCTTTTAGATATGTCCAAAGATTCAATGCAGCGTTTTTCTAGCGGGAGGTCATTCCAGGCCTTCGGGGCAACAGCATAGAAGGCAGCTTTGGCGACCTTCACCGTCCTACATCTTGGGATAGCAAGGAGATTCTGATGACTAGATCTTAGTGATCTGGGATAGGTTTTATTGATTAAAAGTTCTCGTAGGTAAAGAGGCATTTTTCCCTGAAGACATTTCTGAGTAATGGTAAGGATACAAAAGAGAATTCTCGATTCAACTGGTAACCAGTGCAGTGCGCACCTTGCAGCCGTGAAATGGTCTCTACGGCCAAGCCTCTTCACCACCCTTACTGCTCCATTTTGGGATACTTGTAATGTATTACATGTTGCTTTATCAATGCCCATTAAGAGGCTAGAGCAATAGTCAACTTTAGCCCCTATAATCGCTCTCGCAATTGTTTCTGCATTTTCTTGCGATATAAACGGTCTGAGATGGACAAGTAATTTTATATAATAGGAGCAGGAGGATACCAGGCTACTTACATGTGGTTTCATGGTGAGGTTCTGGTCAAACACTACCCCCAAGGTTTTAAGTTTTTTCAAAGGGGCAATGTTTACTGCACCTAATGAGAAATTCTTGTAGATAGAACCTAATTTCTGTATCATATGAGGAGAGCCGATCAACCGTAATTCAGTTTTTTCTCTATTAATCGCTAACTTATTAGAGAACAACCATGACTCAACTAGGGATTAGACATTATTAATCACTATGGTGTCTGCTTCATAGTTGCCCGATAGAGGAATGACACATTGCGTACCATCGGCGTAGTTCGTAAAATTTTCCACCCTCATGATCCATGTACATGGTATTTTCAGTATAACAAAGCCCTAGGGGTTCATACAATCTTTATTTACACTACTGTCCTCCCATAGCGCTGCGCACAGTAGCATACAGCTGAGTCCCACGAATAATGTGGTGCAGCTGTCACATAGTCTCAGTCATCTTCTATACACTGCTTGCCTCCTCCCTATCCACTCTTCAGCTTCTAATGTCTGTACACTAGACATTTATTTTCTGTGTTACTGTTTCTGCTGCATGTATAGCGATGCTCCGTTCTCTCTTCTTTTCAGACTACGGTCTGCTGAAGGGCCACACTTGCTACAGCACTTCTATGCCATAACATATGGCAGAAGGTGCAACACAAATATAAGATAACATAACATATCATGCTTTACTTAGCATGAGATGCCAGTACTCGGGCAAATGAGGCTTTACTTGACTTAAAATGACAGAACACGGGCCTGTGAGGCTATACCTTGCATTTAATTAACTTCCTTGGCATATGTGGTTTAACACTTTCTTTCGGCATGTGAGGCTGTATTTATCACATGATTACAACATCTAATATGTGAAACTTTAACTGGTACATGACAGTTATTACATATAAGCTGGATGGTCCCAGGGAGGCCTGGGTGCATTCATGACATATGTGCGCCCTGAGGCCTGCGGGCATGCAGCGATACAAAAATTAAAATAAATAAAATTTAAATAAATAGAGGCAGCCCTGTAGTTAATATTTTGTTGGCAACTAAAAAAGACTTTTGTCTGTTTTTATGCCATTTATTATTTTATTAAACATACAAGTTTGTTTTTCATTTAAGATATCCCTTCGTGGGATGCAATCAGGGAAAATGGTAATGTTATATCACTTCCAGTGATGTCATCGAGATCAAAGGTCATGTGATCCATAACATTTTGATAAATTGTCATCACTGCTGCATCCCCATATGAAACTCCTCCAAAGCCCATACAAATGTGCTAGATTTTAGTAGGGTAAGAGACAGGAAAAAAGAACACTTTACAACACTGTAGCTTGCCTTGTCATTGAATAGACATTTTCGTCACTGAAACCTTTATTGCTTTTGGGGGCACTCTCTGCATCTCCTTCCTTCTGAGGTCTTTTTTGTCATAGGTTACTCAAATCCCAACACCAGTCTAACAACTAACTTCAACTATTTTCTTGGAGTGGTCTGCCTAGTGTAGAACATCTTGTTTTTCATTCAGAGCTTTGTGGCATTAACAGACTGAGACTTGGTAAATACTGTGTTCAGACGTCTAGTTGACATGGCAGTATACACTCTATCATGCTTATCTTTCTATTTATGCAGTACCAACATGCTGTGCGAGGGGGGAGAGGGTTCACCAGGTGGGACAACTAAGACCTTAATTCAAAATGGCCACTATGAACATCACTAAATGTACAACGTCCCATTGGCTACACAACCATAGGACCCCCAACTACCTGGCCCTCTACAATTGGTTGGCTACTAACCACCGTCAATAACTTTTCACCTACGTGAGCAGCATGCAGACTGAACAACCAGGTGCGGGTGAGCTTTTCTCGATACCAGCTTCCCACCAATTAAGAGGGACACTCCATCATCACCTCAGCAGTTCAGTGTCAATTAGTGTCTGAAGTTGGCCTTGAGTTTGTAGTCTTCTCTGGGATTTTTTAAGGAGTATGGGTACTGTACGGCTTCCTTGCGTAGCTGAGATCTCCTCATGCGCCCAACTTTCTTCCATCACGTGACTGGTGTATGGGAGGATTTGTCCAAGAGACCCCCTTCCCCTGCAGCCTCTCCCCCCTGTGAAGTCCATGGCAGGTGGCGGGTGGACCACTGGCTGAAGACATTGACCAAACATGCTGTATTTAGCTAGGCCCTGGAAACCATTTTGTATAATCAAAATGGTTTG
Organism: Ambystoma mexicanum; assembly: GCF_040938575.1. Classification (NCBI taxonomy): domain Eukaryota; kingdom Metazoa; phylum Chordata; class Amphibia; order Caudata; family Ambystomatidae; genus Ambystoma; species Ambystoma mexicanum. The sequence continues at coordinate 215,784,679 of NC_090927.1, read as the reverse complement.
AGCCCTGTGCCCCACAGCGCGGCCCCCACCCCTGGAGAGTCTCACTTGTCCCCGTAGCCGCAGCTCCCTGGCAGATCCGCTGAGAGCCCGTTCCCATGAACAGACGGACATGAGCTAGTGCTAGATGCAAACACTGTAACATTTCGCCTTCCGCAGTGTATCACGGCTCCCAGTATGACCCGGCCAGCAGGGCCGGGATGGAAAAGAACAGTAAAATGGTCCCTTGACAAAAGCAGAGCCCCCAAATACTAATGAGCAAACAACCTGTGATGAAACTCTCCTCTCCATGACCTTTCTGATTAAAAACATGTAACCTCCATGAAGATGGCAGAATGCGTGTTTATATGGTATTCGGGTTAGAGGACCCACATCCCCGTAGCTATGCGCTAATTGTAAAAGTGTCCCTGGGTTTTCATGTTATACGTTTCGCCGAGAAGACTGCACCCCAAGGTCCCATGCCATAACTTAACTTATGCTGCTAGAGTGCAAAGGAAGACAAATACAACCCTATTGGGAGCTCATGTAAATGCTGCATGGAAATGCACAGTATGTATGTCCAAGCTCACCATGTGTCACTGCCATCAGTCTTATTAGCCGGTTGTTCCTGCGTGCTCCACCAACCTTGCTACTACCTCGCTTACTGCGCATGTATAGAAATGTAACAAAACGTTGTGGTTATTAAATACTTAACATATAGGTAACGCATTTGAAATGGCCATGTAAAAGGCACCAACAATGTTGAAAACATAAGCTTTGAAAAGACTCAATGAGTATTGTATATTATATGAATGTTTACGCCTCTTCCACTTAAATCTGCAACACACAAGGAAAATACCTTTGTGGGCATATCCAAGGCCATTCCCCCTGCCTCCCCATTGAAGCCTGCCAGAAGGAAGAGCAGAGGCCTGTGCTGCTCTGCTCCACCTCCCGCAATTTGGCTGGAGCCGCTTCAAACATTCACATTCCCCCGCAGCACCCAGGGCCGTGGCCTGCCACCTGAATTATTTACAACCCAGCAGCAAACCCCGGCCTTAAACACAGATCCGAAGGCGCCCTTTCTTAGACTCCACGACCCACCAGCTCACCGTAGGTTAATGGCCCCCGTAAAATCAGGACACCCAATATTATAGCAACATTACAGGAACACATTGATAACGCCTTCTAACGGGACATGATAACTCGGACAGCTCGTCCCTTGCCCTGATACCCAACCTCGCGACCTATGGTACCCGGTCAACAGGACGATGGTAACCATGTATTGATGTATCACCAAAAGACCCCACTCTAGGTGCATTCCTCCTGTGTTCCATTAACCTGTAGAATAACCTATTGAAAGATTTACCGGGGAAGATAATATTGTAATGTTGAATGAATGCGGTGTGCGTGGCCTTAGGGCAGAAAGCCAGGAAAGACGTTCATCACTGACACCGGTCACGGCTGGCACAACAACACCGTCCAGATGAACCCAGCTGACCTGCCCGGCCCGTCCCACAAGGGTAACCAGTGACGTCCACCAACCACGGCAAACCACATCACAGCAGCACCTATAGTTAGTCGTCACCACCCAATCCCCACAAACTTGTGCCCCCTATAGTATGTAGGTTCTTATGACGTATTTTGTAAATATATACGCCTGTCTTTGCTATTGTCAGACAGAGCGCTCTCGAAGTTTGCAGAGTCCTTTGCATGCCCTATTCTGATTGATAAACTCCCATTTAAGCTCACCCGCACTTTGTCTTAGTCTTATTCCCATCTTGGGAGAGTCCATTATTGTCTCTCATTGTGGGGAGGATCGTGCTATCTGGGGGACGCTTGCCTTCAGTGGTGACCCCGACAGCGTGATAATTATTTTTCGCTACATATATATATATATCCCTACCGTCCCCTTTGGCATGAAAATCTCTGGTCGAAAAGGGATACGCACGGTGTGCCGGCTCCGGAAGGCTGCCCGCCAACGGCGACCGGTACGCTCAGAAGTGCGCACTCAACAGAGAGAGGGTACGGGATCCCGGTTGAAAAATCCCCTTTGAGTACCGCTCGCCGGAGCCGGGGCTAACCGTTGAGTTTACGGCAACACTGCCTGGACGGACCCAGTTCGGAGACTCTCAGTTCAAGACGGGCACGTGAGTACTAAGTGCGAGCGACCATAAAGGGAGTAGGGGGGAAAACAGGACAGGGAACAAGGTTGTTTGAAAGGGGACACTTTGGGACTGCCAAGAACTACTTTAGACTTTCTTTACTTTTTCTTTGCATATGGCCATTAGGATCAAGAGGTGAAAAGAGATAAAGAGACGGGAACCTAGCTCCTCGAGGGGGTAGAAGGCGGCGCCGCATAGTGCTATCTTGACTAGTACTGGGAATATATGAGGAAGTGAAAATAAGATAAAGGTGTCTGGTAAAAGAGAGACACGGCGAATATATTAGGGACTGCTATTCTTTCTATTCTTCTCTCTGGGTTTACGGGGAAAAAACAGAGTTAGTACAAAAAAAAAATACAAAAAAAAATAAATAAATAATAATAATAATAATGTAAGTAGAAAGACGAGTGTATATCAAAACTACAAGACGAATTAATATCAGATTAAGAAAGAAAGGGACAACTAGCAAGGGAGGAAAGGGATTACAAATTGAGCGGTGAATAGAGTGTTGTCTATGAGTGTGTAAGCATCACATGTGCCAGAACAAATTTGTCACGTTGAATGTATAAGAGTGGTCATAAGTGTATAATTATGGTGTGGTCATGGTAAGTGAGACCAGAAGAAATCTTGCAAGGAAATGAACAATGCAGTAAGGTGACTGTTTTTTTCCTTCTTTGGATAAATGTGCTGAAGATATTGGCGGGGTACGAAGGGTGCTTTGCTCTTGCATGTGCCTCCTAAAAGCATACGGAAAAAAGGCTGTGCACAGCAATTCGTAGATTGTTCAGGTGGCAGAAGCACACGCAGGTCCCCACACGCAGTGATACACAAACACTCAGATATATCTGGTGACAGATCTATATAAGGAGATATATATATATATATACATATATATGTATAGATATACATCTGTATCGAGCAGCCACAAACTATGGGGACAGAAACACCATTAGCCCATATTTGTAAGAATCTACCTGGGTATGCTGAACGCATTAAGAAATATCACGATCAGTGGATTACAGAGCTGAAGGGGGAAGGGTTACCCCAAATATGGCCTGAAGGGTGATCGTTTGACAAGAGTGTCCTAGATATGGTAGCTACATGCATTTATTTGAAATACAAGGGGAAGCAGCTACATAATAGGAGAGAAATATTAGACCTATGGAGATTGTTTGAAGAGGTACCCCCACCTAAGAAAAGAGAATTAGGCACTGATCTGCCATCTACCACTGACAATCCATTACTGATACCAAAAGACGACAAGGTGTTGCCAGAAGGGGAGCCACCGGTAGAGGTAACTAGGTTGTACCCAATGCTAAATAAGCCAGTGCCCGCAGAAGGATACAGTGACCCAACATATGTACCCCCAACAACAGTCACTACGACTCAAGGGCCAACAGCACCCCCACCGTATGAGAGTCATAGAGAGCGCGACCAGGTAAGTACACCAATAGTAAACATAGAGAAACTAACAGAAGACCTAGAGTCCAGGCTCTTTGTAGCAAAAGACGAGCTCTCGAGGATAAAAAGTATATGTGAACGGACTGCGACTAATGCTGGTAGGTCAGAGCCCACATCAAGAGCACAGAGTCAGGATAAAACAATTGAGGAGGGATGGAAGAAGGGGGAGATATTGTTTAGGATACAAGAAGAACCGGCCCGCATAATTGAACTAGAGGAGAGGGAAGAGCACACTGACGATGAGATAAGGACCACAGGAGGTAGAGAGGAGTTATTGTGTGATATAGGAGAGGACTTAGAGGAAAGTGAAAGATTAAGCATGGCAATGGGAGGAGGAAGTGAGGGATTGGATGGCACATGTTCAGGGATTACCATGGAAGAGGAGTGGACAGGACGACTAAGGAATAGGTTGGGGAAAATGGCACCACTAGCAAAGAACGGAATGAAGGTGAGTGCAGATAAGACAACAAAGGGGGGGTTGCAACTCCCACTAATACACAGGGGGGGAGGGAGGCCGAATTACATACCCTGGGCTCAGATGGATAAGGCCAATCTGTTAAAGTTATTACCACCGCTATCAGGAGGGGCGAGCAAATGGATATATGCATTTGAGAAACACACAGCCGGGGTACCTCTAGCAATAGGTGATGTGAAATGTCTGCTAGTATCAGCAGTCGGGGATCAAGCTGACAGAGTATGGGTAAAGGCTGGCTTCCCGGGAGTAACGTTAGATTGCGATCGCCATGATGGGGCCTCTTTCAACACAGTACGTGCCAGGGTGTGGGATGCATTAAGAGAGACGTTCCCAGACACCCCAGATTTGCAGTTAGTCATGCAATGTACAATGAACGATGGGGAAGATGCTATGGATTACATTTTACGGGTCCAGGAGATGTGGAGAGCAGAAATGGGCATGCCCTGGTATCAATCAACATCATTATTCTACTTCATAATAAAGAGGGGTCTCCCTAAAGAGGTACAGAAGGCACTTGACAAAATCGCAGGTATTGAAGCAAAAGGATGGCCCGAAATACAGAGCATAATAGTTCACCACTGTAAACGAATAAAAGAGAGGGAAAAGGAGATAGCACAGAAAAGATTGGCAGATGAGGCAAAATTAGTACAGACAAAGCTGGTGAAGGTCGCTGCAGCAGTAGCCGCGCTCCCACACAGCAGGGAGGGAGAAGAGGAGGAGGAGGGGCTGGTAGCAATACAGGGGAGGATGGCAACGAATTGGGCAGGAGCAGGGCAACGACAGTGGAATGAGCAGGAGCAGAGTGGAGGTCCGCAGTGGCAAGAGTGGGCCCCTCGAGGGGGACGAGGTGGGTACAGGGGTCGTAGAGGGGGTGGACAAGGGTACGGGGGAATGGGAGGAAATGGATGGCAAGGTCCCAGAGGTGCGCAGGGAAGCTGTTGGAACTGCGGGAGGTGGGGGCACTTTTCCAGAGAGTGCAGGAGTAGAACAAACAACGGATTTCCAGAGATAGAAAACTATGGCAACCCTCACCCGGGAAGCCCATATGGTCTTCCAATGGGGCGACAACAAAGGGAACAAGAGCAGGGGTGCCCAGAGCAAAGGCCAGTGCATCACTACAGAACACAGAATCACCCACAAAACAACAACATTATGCACTACACTCCAGGCAACCCCTTCGCAACGAATGCCAATGGAGCACCAGCACCAGCCCCCTATAGTGGTGTGTCCGTAGTGTCAGGAAGTGTCTGCAGCCAAGGGGGGACAACGAGACAACCAGCATAGGACAGCCCACAGAGAACACTTGCATGTCCTGTTCTATCTACAACCTACGATGCAGCGGAGGAACCATTGGTAGGGGCGCAGATAGGAGACAAGCAGTTCATATTCATGGTGGATTTGGGAGCGAGAAATCATGTATTCGTGAGGGCCGGTTTCCGTTATCTAACCGGAAGTTAGAGATGCAGGGGTTCTCTGGGGCTGTAATTGAAGTTCCTTACACAGAAGATTTGGATGTGACAGTGGGGGGTAAGACGGTAAAGACACCCTTACTGTATTATGAACAATCGCCAATAAACTTGCTCAGAAGCGACCTTCTTAGCAAGCTTAACATGACAATATCATTTACAGAAAGAGGGATAGTGTGCTCGACACCAGGAATATGCCCATTGCGCGTAATGCTGGTAGTGCAGGCTCGGACAACGGCACAGAAAATACGTGGCATGCCAGTGGACGAAAGAATGTTCGTCGAAGGCTTAAAAAAGCTGGCACAAGTAATCCCCGAGCTAAAAAAGTTGGAGTGGAGAATACCCGCCGAATTTATCTTCCGCCCAATAGTGCGGCCAGATATAGCACCAGGGTCAGTGGTATCCTTAGACCTGCATGCTGTACAGATATCAGCGAAAAGGATTGCAGTGATTGGGATGGGCATAGATGGGTGTGAATGGCGCACTGTACTGTGCATCAATGCTAATATTGCCCTACGGGACTTATCTGATGAGGATCTCTTTTCTGATGCGGAAAATGATGGTGAGATAATAATGGAAATAGCAATGCCCTGTGACATTTTGATTCAGACAAGACAAGTTCCCGTCCAGTTGATGGAAGTGGTGGGAACGCCACCGTCCTTTTTTGATGATGACATGCGACTGGTGCCAAACAATTTGTGGACCACAGGCCCGCATGATGTAGGTTTGTTGCATGGAGTGACACCAGTGGTAATAAAGCTCAAACAAGGGGCAATCGTGCTCCGAGTGAAACAATATCCATTGTCCCGCGAAGCTGAGGAAGGGATAAAAGAAACAATAAATGCATTGTTAGCACAGGGAATAATAGTGCCTTCAAACTCCCCATGTAACACGTGTATCTACCCGATCAAAAAAGCAAAGGGAGGGGCTTGGAGGATGATCCAGGATTTGCGCCCCCTAAATGACGTCATACAGAAAGAGTTCCCTTTAGTCCCGAACCCTGCTTCAATATTATGCAGCATCCCAAAAACGGCATCACATTTCACAGTCGTTGATCTGAAAAATGCATTCTTCTCCATCCCCTTGGCAGAAGAAAGCAGATACCTGACAGCATTCACATTGGGGGGGAAAGAGATACAAGCATTGCAGGTTACCTCAGGGGTACTGTGAAAGTCCAAGCATATTCAACCGCATACTACACGAAGACCTGGGTAATTTATCAGTTAAAAGCACGATAATTCAGTACGTAGACGATTTGCTCGTCTGGGCACATAGTGAAGAGACGTGCAGAAAAGACTCAGTAACGCTATTGACGCTGCTGGCGAATAAAGGGTACAAGGTGGACAAGGGAAAGCTACAATACTGTCAGTCAGAGGTGCTGTACCTGGGACAGCTGATATCAAAAGACGGGAAAAGAATAATCCCTGACAGAGTGGAAGCAATAAGGTCAATGAGAGAGCCAACAACAGTGAAGGAGATGCAGAAGTTCTTGGGAATGTGTAATTATTATAGAGCATGGATATTAGATTATGCAGCCTACACCAGGCCATTACTGCAAGCACTCAAGGAGGCCCAGCAAGAGAACAGGAAAATAGAATGGTCAGAAGAAATGAGTGACTCATTTGGGTCGCTAAAAGAGCTGATTTCGAGTGCTCCAGTACTCGCCAATCCTGATTATGAGCGCGAATTTTACCTGTTCTCACACTGTAAGGGAACTCTTATGACAGCTGTACTGACACAAAAGACTTCCCTAGGACACAAACCATTGGCTTACTATAGTGGCACATTGGATGCGGTGATGCAAGGCCACTTCGCGTACGAGCAATCTCTTGCCGCCGTCGCGTTCGCCATTGAGAAAAGTGCCACAATAGTAATGGGGTGCCCTGTCACGTTGTTTGTGGAACACTCATTATTTGCAATACTTGAAAGATCGAAAAGTACACTGACCACACAGCGAGCAACTGCCTATGAGATAATATTGTCCAGCGCCAATATTCATGTGGTACGGTGCAGGACAGTAAACCCGGCAACATTCATCACAGAACCATGCACACTTGAGGACATGCAAGAACACAATTGTGCAACCTACACAGGAGAAACGGGGGAGGGCACGGTGGTGTGCGAAAATGCCCTGAGCGAGGGAGAGGTGTACTTTGTGGATGGGTCAGCCTCAATTGACATGGACACAGGAGAGAAACATGTGGGACTGGAAGTAGTGAGGCTAGAAGAGGTGAGTATGAAGTACTAGTACAGTACCGCCTTCCGTCCCATTTCTCAGCCCAAGCAGCGGAACTTATCACGCTAATAGAAGCGCTACATGCAGCTAAAGGATGTGCAGTAACAATCTATACAGATTCAGCCTACATGACGACGACAGTACACGGAGGTCTAGCCCGGTGGGGCGGAGGGGGTTTCGAAGGGCAGATGGGACCCCAGTGCAACATGCTGAACTACTGAAAGAATTGATTGAGGCCCTGAAAGATCTGACAGTGGTAGCAATAGTGAAGTGCCAAGCACATACGTACAACACATACGTTGTATCTTTGGGGAACGCAGCAGCAGACGCTGCTGCCAAGGAAGCTTCATATTTTGAAAGACATGGAGCAGGTGAGTACTTATTACAGCACAAGACGAACGAAGAGCTCCCAGAAGGATACAATGCCATGCCCATATCACAAATACTAGAACTGCAGGAAGGGGCCAGTTGTGATGAAAAGAGGGTGCAGCCAATCGGCAACAGACTTATTATGGCGCCAAAATAACTCAGGAAAAGTAGTAATGTCCATCAAACTGTTAGAGATAGCATTTCAGCAATTACACTTTCCCGCGCATAACACTAAACAACACATTGCAGCAGAGATACAAGAAGACTGGTTCGTGCCATGTCTCCAAGAACACATATCTAGATTGACAATGGAGTGCACAACGTGCCAAATATACAATTCTGGAATGACGCTACGAACACTCAGGGGGACAATTCCAAAACCCATAGGGCCCTTCAGAGAACTGCACATTGATTATGCAGACATGGGGGAGAGGTGTAAAGGGGCACGATACATGATAGTGGTTGTATGTCCATTTTCGAGGTGGGTGGAAGCAGGCCCATGTGCACGACCTGATGCTAAAAGCGCTGCAAAGTTCCTAGTAAGGGAAGTGTTCCCGTGTTGGGGAATTTGTGACGTAATTCGCTCAGACAACGGCACTCATTTTGTGAACGAGCTCTTCAAAGAGGTGGCCACGTTATTGGGAATAAAACATAAATTGTGCTCGATTTATCATCCTCAAAGTAATGGTGTTGTCGAAAAGATGAACGGACTGTTAAAAGGGAGACTGTCTAAATTGTGTTTTTCGTTAAAGAAAAACTGGATCTACTGTTTACCCCTTGCGCTGTTTGAGCTGAGGAATCAGCCGAGCAAGGACCACCATCTGTCCCCGCATGAAATTGTGACAGGGAGACGAATGCACACTGCACATTCCCAACTACGCCAACACTCAGATACACACAGAAGCGCCACGATATTGGGAGAGGAATTCACAGAATAACTGAAGAAGCTAACTAGGGCAGCGCGTGCAATCTCAAAGCAGCTCTCACCACCATTCACACGGGACGAAGGAAACACAACGGTGACACTTGCAGAACATGAAGCACAGGCACAATTAATGCCAGGAGAGTTCATTTATGTCAGGAGCTTTGTGCAATGGTGGAATGCCCCAAGGTTCCATGGGCCGTACGAAGTGGTATTTTTTACCTCACAGCACTAAAAGTAAAGGGGCTCAAATACTGGATACATTTGACAGATGTGCGAAAGGCATATAATAGTGTACAGGAAGAGGTGGATGGGGAGGCACAGACAACAGCAAACAAAAGTAATGAAAATGGTGAGTGAACGTGAACAAGTGAATGGAGGAGTGTAACTGACAGACAAAAATGTTCACGGAAGAAATTATATTACAAGTTATCGATCTAGATAAATGAAAAAAATACAAAAACTGTTCAAGTTTAAATAACGATGTGAAAAATATGTATATTGTCTGCTCCCTTCTCTGTACATCTCCCACCTTCCCCCTCGTCTCCTACCCAACCCATCCCCCTTCCATGACCTTCTGGCACAAACAGTGCCAAAAAAGAATGTTTACATGCACGCACTTAATGCACTTTTATATCTCAAACAGGAACTACCATGGCAACTAACGGGCAGCCTGCAACGGATAGATTTGTTAGATATAGAGAAGTTTTAGCTGAAAGATGTAGATATTCGTATGAGTGTGGATTGTCTGTATGCATTACATTATTTTTTACAATACTGTTTGGCTTGGTTACGTATTGGTTTATAGCGTTCATCTCTATCGAGATGAACGAGGGGGGAGGGAACAACGGGATTAATGTGACAAATGAAACAACAACTGCAAGTACTAAAGAAGGTTATTTTTTTGGTGTGGGACGGATCTAAACTTGTATGGGGATATTACACGACACCGCCCAATGTTGCTATCTCGCCAAATGCAAGACTGCAGGAAAAAATGCAAAACAGCACAACTTCCCCGCCAAAAGCATCTAATTACAATGCCCACAGTCTAAATGATCGCAACCCCTCTGTTATATCATGGTTATACAACACCCCCACCAGCGTGTCCACTCCTGCAATAGAAAACACACTGATAGATAGTATAAAGAAAGAGAATGAAAAGATGACTGTGAGATACGAAGCATTATACAATGAATGGGGAAATGGGGGCGACGGGGAGAAAGGGGGGCCTACACTGTTCCTCGCCCATGGAGCTGGGAGATATCTTAGAAATAACAGGAGGAAAAGGGAGGCGGGAAGAAGAAAATACGACGAGTATTACGGGTTGGGACTGGACAAAATGGAAGACCCACGACACCCCCACCAGACAAATAAATGGTATGCGGACATGAGTGCAATGGCTAAACAAACCACAAATGAGAGATGTTATGTCTGCTCCCTCATTCCCCATGCTTCAGGTACATTTAAAGTATTGCTGCCCAAAGAGTTGCCTATTGTCGATGCCCAATGTCTCCTTCATCTCACGTTGTGCAGAATTAAGAACACCATCCAGGCACATGAGGTAACTTTTAAAATGCTGCAGAACGAGAAGACATGTTATCCGAAGGAGGTAGGAGTGATATATTTGGAAGAGCCATTTTTTATAATACAAGGGACACTATTTTCAGAAAATAAGTGGAAAGATGAAGAGATAATGTGCAAAGCTGAAGCACTGCGAGGTGTGGCACCAGAGAAACTGCAATGGATAGAAAAAACTTGCACACCAGTATGGAAGGAGCACATCTCAAAATTGACTTGGGTGACGGCCATTGAAAAGCCCTGCAAGCTACAGAAAGAAATAAACTATGAACTGTGTTTTAAGGGAGACGGGAAAGTCATCATGGGGATAAACAAAAGTTGCAACAAGACCCTCACCATCCCAGATATGAGAAAGGGGACATCGGCCCTCATGGACACTTATTGGGTTTGTGGCAACCAGGCATACCTACACCTCCCACAATCCTGGAGTGGCAGCTGCTCATTGGCTACCCTACATTCCGCACTATTGGTGATACCGGAAAGCCACATTGATGGGAGCAAGAAAATGCGAGAGACCCCTCAGCAGAATGAGGCTCAGCCAACTGCAGAGTCACAAGTATATGTCCTGTCTTCCGGTAACAAGGAGGAGGTGCTGTCACGAAACAAACGATAATCGAACTACATATCAAAAGCATCATCAGAGCTGCTGGCACAGATCCCGGATAGATATCGATTATTCAGCTCTGCAGAAACTTTCTTTGCCTCACTCATCCCTAGCATCCAGGCACGAGCAAATGCAAAATGGCTCCAAATCAAACGCTGGGAGCTGATCCAGCTGGTGAATGACACTGAAGAAGGATTTAACGTAATAAAGGTGGAACTGCGAGCACTGCGGCTGATGACAATGCAAAATAGGTATGTCTTGGACCTGTTGACAGCAATGGACGAAGGTGTTTGCCGAAAAATTGGAAGTGCCTGCTGCACTTTCGTACCTTCCGAAGACGCAGATAATGGTTCCTTGTCCCATGTGATCGAAGCAGTACATAACCTAGGAGAAAGAATGAAAATGGAAGGTGGAGCAGAAGCAAGCACATGGTTCGAGAACATCTTCTCCTGGGTTCCATCATGGTTGGGAATGACTGTTAAATTTTTGATGCCGACAGTAGTGTTCCTCCTTTTTATCTTTTGTATGTGCCAGGTGGGCCTTCGATGTTGTGCAAACGCAGTACCAAACGGTGCAATGATGATTGTGACAATGGGCAAAGCTCGCGGCACGGTACAACATATGCAGGAAGTAGAGGTACAAACAGGAACAGAAAACACACCGAGATACCAGATGGTGCCTAGGTACAACAGCGGAGATGTAGAAGACAGGCTGTGGCACACTACAATTAAAGAGCCCCGTATACTTGAATGGTATGAGGAGGTGTGGGTGGATTTGAACGAGGATGAAGGGTGCATATATCTGACCTGCACCCCGGACGAGTATGCTAGAAGGGGAGAAAGCCTGCGAGGAGTGTATAGGGCATGGATGCCCATAAAAGGTACCCCTGCATGGGACGAGGCTGTAGCTGAAGAAGAAGAACGCAAGAGGTTGAGGGAGTTACAGTATTTGTTACTTAAGTAACGAAAGGGGGGAAATGTATGGGAGGATTGGTCCAATAGACCCCCCTCCCCTGCAGTCTCTCCCCCCTGTGAAGTCCATGGCTCGTCAGGGGTTCCCCCTGCCGCCAGGGCCCAGGTGGCGGGTGGACCACTGGCTGAAGACATTGACCAAACATGCTGTATTTAGCTAGGCCCTGGAAACCATTTTGTATAATCAAAATGGTTTGAGCCTGTGCCCCACAGCGCGGCCCCCACCCCTGGAGAGTCTCACTTGTCCCCGCAGCCGCAGCTCCCTGGCAGATCCGCTGAGAGCACGTTCCCACGAACAGACGGACATGAGCTAGTGCTAGATGCAAACACTGTAACATTTCGCTTTCCGCAGTGTATCACGGCTCCCAGTATGACCCGGCCAGCAGGGCCGGGATGGAAAAGAACAGTAAAATGGTCCCCTGACAAAAGCAGAGCCCCCAAATACTAATGAGCAAACAACCTGTGATGAAACTCTCCTCTCCATGACCTTTCTGATTAAAAACATGTAACCTCCATGAAGATGGCAGAATGTGTGTTTATATGGTATTCGGGTTAAAGTACCCATATCCCCGTAGCTATGCGCTAATTGTAAAAGTGTCCCGGGGTTTTCATGTTATACGTTTCGCCGAGAAGACTGCACCCCAAGGTCCCATGCCATAACTGAAGTTATGCTGCTAGAATGCAAAGGAAAACAAATACAACCCTATTGGGAGCTCATGTAAATGCTGCACGAAAATGCACAGTATGTATGTCCAAGCTCACCATGTGTCACTGCCATCAGTCTTATTAGCCAGTTGTTCCTGCGTGCTCCACCAACCTTACTACTACCTCGCTTACTGCGCATGTATAGAAATGTAACAAAATGTTGTGGTTATTAAATACTTAACATATAGTTAACGCATTTGAAATGGCCATGTAAAAGGCACCAACAATGTTGAAAACATAAGCTTTGAAAAGACTCAATGAGTATTGTATATTATATGAATGTTTACGCCTCTTCCACTTAAATCTGCAACACATGAGGAAAATACCTTTGTGGGCATATTCAAGGCCATTCCCCCTTCCTCCCCATTGAAGCCCGCCAGACGGAAGAGCAGAGGTCTGTGCTGCTCTGCTCCACCTCCCGCAATTTGGCTGGAGCCGCTTCAAACATTCACATTCCCCCGCAGCACCCAGGGCCGCAGCCTGCCACCTGAATTATTTACAACCCAGCAGCAAACCCCGGCCTTAAACACAGATCCGAAGGCGCCCTTTCTTAGACTCCATGACCCACCAGCTCACCCTAGGTTAATGGCCCCCGTAAAATCAGGACACCCAATATTATAGCAACATTACAGGAACACATTCATAACGACTTCTAACGGGACATGGTAACTCGGACAGCTCGTCCCTTGCCCTGATACCCAACTTCGTGACCTATGGTACCCGGTCAACAGGACAATGGTAACCATGTATTGATGTATCACCAAAAGACCCCACTCTAGGTGCATTCCTCCTGTGTTGCATTAACCTGTAGAATAACCTATTGAAAGATTTACCGGGGAAGATAATATTGTAATGTTGAGTGAATGCGGTGTGCGTGGCCTTAGGGCAGAAAGCCAGGAAAGACGTTCATCACTGACACCGGTCACGGCTGGCACAACAACACCGTCCAGATGAACCCAGCTGACCTGCCCGGCCCGGCCCACAAGGGTAACCAGTGACGTCCACCAACCACAGCAAAACACATCACAGCAGCACCTATAGTTAGTCGTCGCCACCCAATCCTCACGAACTTGTGCCCCCTATAGTATGTAGGTTCTTATGACGTATTTTGTAAATATATACGCCTGTCTTTGCTATTGTCAGACAGAGCGCTCTCGGGGTTTGCAGAGTCCTTTGCATGCCCTATTCTGATTGATAAACCCCCATTTAAGCTCACCCGCACTTTGTCTTAGTCTTATTCCCATCTTGGGAGAGTCCATTATTGTCTCTCATTGTGGGGAGGATCGTGCTATCTGGGGGACGCTCGCCTTCACCGGACACCATGAATTGAGCCTTTCTTGTGTATTTAACTGTATTTTCCAATAGTCCTCTGACGTCTTTGTTTATAATTGACCTTCTTGAACAGGAGCTTCTGTTCTTCCACGTTAATTGTATCTACTGTCAGCCAATTTTAGTTCTGATAAGACCTTGGCCCTTTGTTCAAGACGGCTATATACGTAGTGGAAACTTCATTCTTTATTCAAGCCATATAGATCTATGAGGTATATATGTATATGTTGGCGCTTGCCGTGGTCTATTTACTATAAGCATTTGGCTAGCTTCATGATTGCTTTGCTGTTTGCATTTCATTGTATCTGTACACGTTTAAACTAACTAAATTTCTTCATCATGTTTGTGGCATAAGCTTTTCATCTTGATCCCAGAATGTCTCTTATTCTTAGTACTACTTCATTCTTCATAATGGAATCGATTCAGTTTTGTATGATGTCACCATTCATTCTGGTCACACAGTTTCTTTGTTTCATTAGGAATCGGATTCAAATGGCCATCATATTGTTTTGGATGTAGGTATGGTTTCCTTAATGAATACTTTACTTCCCATATTCTCTTAGGTATAGGCTTTCTTATGGGTACTGCACAGAGTCGTTTCTCTTCTTCTTGCCTTCTGATTGGTGTAGTATACGTCACATACTTTGGTTCATACTTCTCAAGTAATGTAAGCGGGATAGGTGGAGTAGGGGTACTTGGCTCCTCCTCTACAGATGTGTGGGTTGGCCAGACACACTAACACTGCCCCTCACACAAACTGCCCAAACACAATGCCTGCCCTATCTCTTATACAAAAAGTGTGTTAAGGGGGGGATGTATGCAAAGGAAAATCAGTGTTATAATATAAAGGGTATAGATGGCTAAGTCAGCTCTCCTCCGCAAATTGGACAGCACTGAGTAAGACAGCCCCCGTAAACACACTCTGGCTCAGCTTCTCAAAACAAAGGTAGTTCAAAATGTGGATCAAGGCCTGTTTGGCCTTCCACATTAAAGTCAGTTATTCCAGCTATAAAAAGTTCTTTCACAGTTTAACAAATGTTCACGCAGGTCTATCTTGGTCAGGCTGGGACCTTTCAAACTAAAGGTACCTGATTCAACGTAAATCTCCCTCAGCCAGGCTCGGCCCTTGCAATCACAGCACTAGCAGGAGTCCCTTCCCCAACCTTCATTCACATTCTTAGGGTTTCCTTTCCCCTAACCTATCACACTTCCAGTCTCCTTGAGTTGGGCTCAGACCTTTTGTGGAATCAGAAAAAAATACAATATTACGGCTGTTACACCAAGCAAAGGAAAATACACTGACACGGGCTTGTAAAGATTCCCAGAATCTTTATTACAAAACTGAACAGTATTCAACAAAGTACACAAATAGCTATTTGGCCATCAATACATCACAGAGACCACCAGCAGGGTTTAATGTGAGCAGTGAGCAGGATTTGCTGGCTGGACACCGACGTATTTATACAATTTGTAAAAATGATGTCCAGCCTCTTACAAGTTAATAATACATTGGGCTAGGGTCGCGCAAGGTTCACTTTCCTAATTTACATATCTCGTGCATGCGGTTTACTTTTGAATACATTTACTAACACACTCCATTATTCTTTAATTTAACGTTACACTCTTTACATACTGTTTTAATACAGCTCAAACAAATGTTTCTCATATTGTATTTGGATAGCATTACTGTTCTTGTATACTTGCAGTTTAACATTGCTGATTCAAGTAATCCCCTGCCAAAGGACAAGGTCTACATGACCCTAACATGTAGCCTGAAGGCAGGTTGGACATTAACTCTCCTACAGAGGTTGAAGAGGTTCAGGCAAGAACAAGAACACACGAGAAAGCCATTTTAGATTACAGGGTGACTTTGTACAAAACCCCAAAATGGCTGTTCTAACCTAAAATGGAGGCTTGATTCAAGATGGCAGCTTACATCAATTTCTAAAGTTAAGACCTTGCCGTAGAGAGTTATTCGCTTACAATTTTAAGCAACTTGGCGTACGCCAATATACATACAATCGTTACAATAGGAGGCATAATTTAATATCCAGTTTGACAAACCCTCCTTTTGGCCTACGCCAAGTGCTAACACTACTTCTGATATCCTTGCAAGTAACTCCATACGTCATCGTCCATACACCCTAAATCATTGTCTGACATATCTATTGCCATTAGATCTGACACCAGAGTTTCTTTTAACACATACTCTTTGGAAACCTTCTCTGGGGCGTAAATTTTATGCCCTAATACACTTGTTGCTTGCGCGCAACATCCCCCTAATACTGAGAATATACCAGGGAGACACTGTATACAACAGCAAAGAAACAGAAAACTTTCCAAGATAATCAGCAGGGCCGAAAACAACTTCCATCCCCATGACCGTAGGAGGTCCCAAAACCATGTACTAAGTTCCCAGTTTCCCTCAGGAACATGTACTTCTGAACTAAGAACATGTAGATTTTGGATAGCCCTAAAGATCGTCGCAGAGGAGTCTGGTACGTAAACGCAGCAAGCGGACCACACTAATTTACATACTCTTCCTCGCTCTGCCAGGATGACATCTAATGCCATCCGGTTCTGAAGAGCCACTCACCTTATCGCTCTCTGCCCTAACGTCATATTATAGAGTATGCCAGTGGTCCGGTTGATGGTTCTCTCCAATACTCTCGCTAGTCCCCTGATATCTTCTGAATTCGTAATTTGCCCAAAAAATGGCACAAAGGATTTCATGATGTCTCCTAGAGTTTGCGCTGGAGTATCCCCTTTCACACCTCGTCGTGGACGAGTCTTTGAAATTTCTACAGTACTGGCAATAAATATCCCAGGTAATAGAATCCCTAAATAACAGGTTCCTTGCCAATCCCTGGGCAACCATGGAAATGCCACATTACCGCAAACAAAATAAACAGGTTCGCCTACGTACAGGGGTCTGTTTTCACTAGTCAAATTCGCAACGTTGGCGCACTTTCTAAAATTACCCATTGACCGTGTTCCATTCCTCTGTATGCAGAAGGATACAGAATCTGGGGCTATGATTAACAGAATAAGATGGAGGAGTGGCATCCTTCTTGCCTATAGGAGCCATTTTGAAAGAGATTAAAGACTGAAAGGGACGAGACAATCTATCAGAGGGCCTAACAGAAGCAACGTTTGGCTTACTTCTATTTGGAAAAAGCGAGCATCCCAGGGGCATCAAAACATTCTTTTCAAAACTATTTAAATTTGTACCATCAAAGTTCCCTGAGATGCTGTCATTCCATCGACCAAAAAATAGTGCTCTAAGAGAAGCGTAACAGGCAGGGATAAATATACCAACCTAGCCCCTTATCCCCATGTTGCGGTAGATGTGAGCAGATCCAGCAATTGGTCTTATTAAAAATTGCATGAGTGGCATTCATTATTAACAAAAGAGTGTTATTCTGATAGTTCCGTCTATGCAAAGAATCTCTAGGCGACTAAGTATGCAATTGCACGGACGGAGTGGGAATAGCAGATACATTTTCAATAGGTAAAAAGTCCAGATACCTCCAGATACCATAACCCAAACCCAACAATTACTAAAAATCCAGTAATTATCACAAAAAGGCAACAATACACTTTGGGGGTCCATTTACATGCTTGATCATTGTCTCTGCTAGTCAAATGTTTATCTAAACGTTCAGTACGAGTGGTAGCGGGTGCAGGCATTGTAGTCTTCAACTGAAAAAACACCAATTGTTCGTTTGCTGGCGACTCCAGTCGCGCGTCTTCTTAATGTCTTTCCCACAACCCTTAGCCAACAGAATCTTCCCGTACAGTCGGGCCAAAAGGTAAGCCCTCAAATGATTTTCTCAATCGCACAGTCAGACCATGCTCTACGTTTACTTCCTTGGGCGCAAATTATATTTTGCAGTTTCTGGTGAGGACAAAGTGTCGTCACTTCCTCCTGGAAGTGGTGAATGGACGGAAATGGGATCAGAAAAGGATTGATCTGGAAGTTCCACTGTTGGGGAGTGCAGAGACAAGATGGCCGTTTTGTCTGGCCTTGCAGATTCTGAAGCGGTTTCCGATTCTCCCTTATTGGTTGTTGCTTTTTCAGATACACTAGTTACAACAGTGGGAAGGGATTCTGTGTCTTCTGTATCGTATGGCACGGGCTGTGGAATCTGTTTGGTGTGCGTCGCATGAATCCAGTTTTTACGACCCGCTACCCGCACAGCAGTCTGGGTGACTAGCAGGACTTGGTGGGGACCCCTCCACCGAGGTGCAAGGCAAGACGACCTCTCAAAAACCTTCGTGAGGATCCAGTCCCCCGGTCGTAGACTGTGACCAGGACCCTCATAGCGCACAGGCAATGCCTCTCGCACATGGTGATAAATTGAAAACAGATTTTTAGTCAACTGGTTACAGTAATCTGAAAGAAGCACATTTTCTATGTCCCACAATGAGTGACTTTTTGGCAAACCCCAAATATTAGCAGGTCTCCCCATTACCACCTCAAAGGGAGAGAGCCCAGTCTTAGTTTGAGGGGTTGTTCTCATCGATAGCAACACGATCGGTAAGGCGTCCGGCCATTTTAGCTTGGTGCCAGCACACGTCTTAGCGAGTTTGTTCTTTATAATGCTGTTGTGCCTTTCCACTAATCCAGCACTTTGGGCAAGTCTGGCCGAATGGAACCGTTTGTCAATCTGTAATCCTTTACAAATTTGTAGGATTACAGTGGCGATTACAGTGGCGATAAAGTGTGGCCCATTATCTGACCAGATGACTCTCGGCAGCCCGAACCTTTTGCCGTGGTTATGGCCGTTGCATCTCTAACCGGGAAAGCCTCAACCCACTTACTAAAGCCACAAATAACAACCAATACATATTTAAGATTGTTACAACGTTCCATTTCAATGAAATCAAAGTGAATAACCTCAAACGGGACAGAATATGGAGCAAAACTTCCTCTAGGAGTCGAGGTACCTTTTCCTACATTGTGCTGCAAGCAGACCATGCAGCTTTGGACAAAACGCTCCGCAGTTTTGAAAATATTATCATTGGCCCATACACTGTGTAGCATTTTAGTCAATTTTCGCGCACAAACATGTGTCGGACCGTGAGCCATAATAACCATCATTGTAATGTAGGCGTCAAGGAGTAACCATTTCCCTTCAATATTGTCTACCCAACACCCATCGTCATCCAATCTCCCTGCACCCTCGATCCATCTCTTAGTTTCCTCTATGGTAGCATCTGCTTGAATATCTTTTACAGCATCGATACTTTCACCCAAAGTGCAAACATTTACAATTTCTTTTACAGCATACATTTCTGAACTGAAATCAGTGGCAGTTTGTTTAGCTATCTGATCAGCGAAAGCATTCCCTTTTCCTACATCATCTGTAACCTTTTGATGTGCTGAACATTTTATGATAGCTAACTGAACAGGGAGTGCGAGTGCTGAAAGTAATCGCACTATTAAAGAGCCGTGCTGGATTTTCGTTCCGTGCGAGGTCAAGAAACCTCGTTCTTTCCAAAGTTTACCGAAATTGTGGGCCACCCCAAAAGCATACTGACTATCGGTATATATATTTACTGTAAGCCCTTCAGAAAGTTCACAAGCTCGAGTTAACGCTATAATTTCTGCGGCCTGCGCAGAGTTATGCATAATTCTTTTAGTTTCCACAACCGTGCTTAAAGTAGTAACAGCATAAGCAGCCGTGGATGTACCGTCTGGAAGTTTAAAACAAGAGCCATCACAAAATAGCTCTCCTTGTGGGCTATTCAAAGGCGTGTCTTTCAGTTCGATTCTTCCTTTAGTCTCCTGTTCTGTCATATAAAGGCAATCGTGTGACGTATCGTCACCATCAACAGTATTTTGTGAGACAGGTAAAAGTTCAGCCGGATTTAATACACAACACCTCTGAATTTGAATGTGGGGGGCAAACAAGATTAGTTCATATCTTGTTAGTTGTGCAGAAGTGAGGTGTTGCGTTTGAGTTCTATTCAATAAAATATCTACAGAGTGAGGTACCATTAGGGTTAACGCATGACCCAGGACAATTCCCTCACTCTGTTTTACAGATGCAGCAGCAGCAGCAACAGTGCGCAAACATCTTGGAAAAGCGCATGTTACAGGATCAAGGGCCGAGGAATAGTAACCGCACGGCCTATTCTTCCCTCCATGCTCCTGCGTTAATACAGCCAAAGCACATCCATCACGTTAATGCAAAAACAATACAAAGGTCTTATCATAATTCGGAGTTCCTAAAACCGGCGCTGAACACAGCGCGGATTTGAGCAAATCAAATGCTGTCTGGTGTTCCAAAGTCCATGGCAATGGCAAAGAAATTCCCTTCTTTGTCAAAGCCAGCATTGGTTTAATTGTTAACGAAAAGTAAGGGATCCACAATCTACAACAAGAAGCCATACCTATCAAGGCTCTAACTTCCTTCTGCGTATTTGGGACAGACATGCCAGAAATAGTCTTTTTTCGTTCAGGTGTCAACCATCTTCCCTCCTTTGACAGGAGGTAGCCTAAATAGGCGACCTCCTGACAACAATATTGGAATTATTTAAGTGAAGCTTTGTGGCCATGTTTTGCTAGATGACAAAGCAACAACACGGTGCCTTCTTTACAGGCGCTATCAGAATCAGCAGCCAAAAGGAGGTCATCTACATACTGTAGTAATGTGCAAATAGTAGGCAACTCGAGAGTATCGAGCTGTTCTTTCAATGCCCTACTATAAATACTTGGACTCTCAGTGTACCCTTGTGGTGCACGAGTGAATGTAAACGAGCGTCCACCTAGGGTAAACGCAAACAAATACCTGCTATCCTTGTGCATGGGAATACTGAAAAACGCGTTTTTTAAGATCAACAACGCTAAAATGAGTGGCAGAAGCTGGAATCATGGTTAGTATCATTGTAACATCAGGTACAATAGGAAATTGAGGAGCCACAATTTTGTTAATGTCACGTAAATCAATTATAAAACGAAAGGGAATCGCATTATCACCCTTTTTGTATACTGGCAAAATGGGGCTGTTACATATGCTACCTGTATTCTCCTCAATTACTCCACGATGTACAAAATCAGAAACTATACATTTCAAAGCCTGTTCGCCTTCAACTGAGATCTTATATTGCGGGATGCGAGGCAATTTTACTCCATGTTTCAAAATATTTTTAGCAGGTTCAAATTGAAGAATGCCCACATCATTATCATCAATTGCCCATAAGCATTCTGGAACATTACTAAATTCTGGCGGTAAAGGTCGAGTCAAAAACTGAGAGGCGAGTGATTGCTGAGGTGAAATTGTTAACCGAACTCCATCCGGAGAACAATGTATTACTGCATGCAATGACTTCAACAAATTTAGCCCCAGCAAGTTCTCCCCACAGTTTGTGGTAAGTAGAAATGGACACTGTTCCGTGAAGGGACCCAGTGTTATCGGTACCGGTAAAGAGACCGGACAAACTACAGGTGTGCCTGAAAACCCTACGGAAACGTTGGACTGCCCTGACAGGGGAATATGTGGAACCCGTGAATGATCAATGGAACATTTCTGTGCTCCCGTATCTACTAAAAATAGATGCTTCCTATTTCCCACCGCCATCTCAACGTAGGGGCCTTTCTGATGAACGGGAATAGGCGTAGGTTCCAAATCCTGCTTCGGCAATCCTAGCGAAACAGAATATTATCAAAACGAAGCTCTTCAGAGAGGTACGTGGTAGAAGGGTGATCAAAAATGTTTCTATTATCCACATTCGAAACTTGCTTATCTTGTGAAGGAGGTTGCTGTGATTCTGGTGCAAACTGACCTCTGCCAGGGGCCCCTGCACCTCAGCGACCTCTGGATCGTCTACCCATGTTCCCAAATGACCTTTGCTGCAAGGTCGGACATTGTGCGCGCAAGTGGCCCTCCTGCCGGCAATCGGCACACTGGTTAATGGTTACCGGAGCCAAGGGCGCACTTCCCTGTGGAATGTACTGACCTCTAAATTGATTACCCCCTCTAGGGCTTCTAACAATGTGCTGTAATAAAACTTTAGTTTTCAGGTCACCCTTTTTTTAGATTGCTTTATGGTGTTCACTTCCTGTCTTGAAAACGGGACGTGGACAAACTGTGATAAATGTGCGGGAATGTTCACAGCGACTATACCCTGTACAACATTGGCCGCAACCTCAACCTTTGGGACAAATGTCAGAGGGATATCTTTCATAGGCAATTGAGAAGTAGGCAGCTCCGAACGCTTACTAAGCAACAGAGCCAAATCAAGCGCTAAGGCAGTCGAAGAAGTATCAATCGAAAAGGCTCTCTTATAAACATTCAACAATTCTGCGGGACATCAAATCTTTCTTCTTACACACTCATTCTGTAGGTGCTCTACCATCACCTGTATCACTTTCTTTTGCATTTCTAACGTATACTGACCATATGTGTCATATACTTCTTCTGGAGTTATCGACATATCCGAAATCCATCT
Organism: Ambystoma mexicanum; assembly: GCF_040938575.1. NCBI lineage: Eukaryota > Metazoa > Chordata > Amphibia > Caudata > Ambystomatidae > Ambystoma > Ambystoma mexicanum. Next base: position 215,761,968 of record NC_090927.1, on the reverse strand, counting down.
TATCGCATCCTTTATACATATTCGCGCTTCCTCACCTTTTAATTCTCGGCGAGGAGAATACCGCTTCTGTAAGTACACAATACCTAAACTAAATCCCATCTGCTCCCTCATTCTGTAACTCTTCCAACTCCTTCCTATACTCAAAAATCCTCTCAACATGCTCATATACCTTCTCCGCAGTATCTCTGGACAATGCTAAGGCGTTCAAATCCCGTAACCCTTGTGGGAAATCTACATAATTTAGTCTATTCCACATTATACTCAAATGAGTCCCTAATCCTTCAATAAAAACATTTTTCTCAGGAATATGTTTTAAATTTTCGAGTGTGGAAAAAACATTGGCTTGTTCACCCTTCTCCATACAATGTTTAGCCCAAGCAATCAATTCACTCTTCTTGTCTGGGGACACAGTATTACTAGTCACAACCCTTGGTCTCGCTCTCTGGTCTACTACAAGCGATGCAGAATCACTTGGAAGAAGACGAGTAGGCATGTTCTGAATATCAACAGGTGAATGCAAGGGGACAGGCAAAGGAGCGACGGCTGGAAGAACAACAGGAGGAACAGCAGGGAGGACCGGAGGAACTATAGGAGGGGGAACAACAATGGGAAGGGGCAAAGCGCCAGGAGGAGGGACGTATGGAGGTGGCGTGGAGGCATTGGGCCTTCGTTCATGCAAAAATGTATTAATCAATTCATCTGACGTATGAAAATCTTTTGAAGGGTAGATTTTCTGAATGCCTAATTGAAATGCCCTGTCCGTGTTCCTAACTGACTCCAATTGTTTATTTTGATCATATAACCGTGCCTTTTCGACACTTGTCATATGTCTACGCATATGTTTCTCTCTACTCTTTTGTTGCTGCAAAGCTTCTGTTTTCCACTGTGCAATGCTTCAAATGCTGCAGGTCTAGCTTTTTTCTTTACTAATACAGACTCTAAATATTCTATACGAGGGATTTCAAAACTACCATTGGTTGGCCACCGAAGATTAGAATTATGTCTGGTCTGTCTGTGCCATTAAATACTATACTACCAAAGCCTTTCTTACAGTACATAGTACATGCCGGCGACCCCTCCAGTGGTGCGGGACGGCTATCTTCCAAAGATTGTCTGTCGCTGCGGAATAATGCCCTAAAGCAGGCAGACAATTTCCCAGGCATATCAAAGTTTTGGTGTTACCTGGTTAAATAATTGTGCTCGCGAGTACAATGCTCCAAATTCAAATTGTCAGGGTTAGATTAAGAATCGGGACACGATTCACCTGACCAAAGGACTGGGAGGCCCGATCGGGTTACTAAGAGCAATGCTAAGGACCCACGTGTCTGGTGATTTTCGGCAAATTTACCCACCTCAAATATATGGACCCTCGTCAAGACGTCGTCTCGGGCTACAGCTCACCGTTCAGGGATCGGATCGTGCAGTTTTGTCAAGGAATTTGCTTCTCGTCTAGAGTGGCTGTTTCTGTTGGCACCGTCCGATCCCGGTCCGATAGCCGAGCCAATCTTCAACGAGACGAAGTCAATCTTGAGGGTCCCTATTCGGGCGCCATCTGTGGAATCAGAATAAAATACAATATTATGGCTGTTACACCAAGCAAAGGAAAATACACCGACACAGGCTTGTAAAGATTCCCAGAATCTTTATTACAAAACTGAACAGTATTCAACAAAGTACACAAATAGCTATTTGCCGTCAATACATCACAGAGACCACCAGCAGGGTTCAATGTGAGCAGTGAGCAGGATTTGCTAGCTGGACACCGACGTATTTTTACAATTTGTAAAAATGATGTCCAGCCTCTTACAAGTTAATAATACATTGGGCTAGGTTCGCGCAAGGTTCACTTTCCTAATTTACATATCTCGTGTATGCGGTTTACTTTTGAATACATTTACTAACACACTCCATTATTCTTTAATTTAACGTTACACTCTTTACATACTGTTTTAATACAGATCAAACAAATGTTTCGCATATCGTACTTGGATAGCATTACTGTTCTCGTATACTTGTAGTTTAACATTGCTGATTCAAGTAATCCCCTGCTCCCGAGGTCAACAAAGGACAAGGGGGGTCATTCCGAGGTTGGAGGTAAGGGATTACCGGCGCCTGTAAGGGCACCAATGGCGGTAATCCCTTACCTCCGTATTCCGAGTTCCCTTTGCGGGTCCCTCTTTACCTCCTGCTTTTAGCAGGAGTAAATTATGGGACCCGCAAAGTGACCTTGGAGTAAATTACGGCACCGTAATTTACGGTGTCGTAATTACCTCCTTCCCCATTCCCATTGAGCCCTATGGGGGCAGAAATGGGGATGGGGAAGGGCTATGGTGAATGAGGAATTACCGGTCCATCCAACCTTGGAATGGACCGGTAATTACTCCATTCACCATGCCGGTATTCCATGGAGTAAATAGCTCCATGGTTGCCAACCATGGAGCTATTTACTCCATGGTGTAGTCCTAACTCGGAATGAGGGCCAAGGTCTACATGACCCTAACACATAGCCTGAAGGCAGGTTGGACATTAACTCTCCTACAGAGGTTGAAGAGGTTAAGGCAAGAACAAGAACACACGAGACGGCCATTTTAGATTACAGGGCGTCTTTGGACAAAACCCCAAAATGGCGGTTTTAACCTAAAATGGAGGCTTGATTCAAGATGGCGGCTTACATCAATTTCTAAGGTCAAGACCTTGCCTTAGAGAGTTATTCACGTACAATTTTAAGCAACTTGGCGTAGGCCAATATACATACAATCGTTACAATAGGAGGCATACTTTAATATCCAGTTTGACACTTTCACTAATGTCAAATAAATGCTTGGAAGTGACAGAAAGTACACTGCAGCGTTTATTAAATGTAAAGCAGTGCAGTCTGAGATAAAAAGCACAACATTTGATAGAAAAGGAAAAACAGAATTTGTCCCTGCATTGCATTTATTTTCCTTTACAGCACTGAAAATTAGCTTTTAATAAAGAAACACACTGAGATAGTGAGGATGTGTCTTTGTAAACAGACTTTGATGACGACAAAAAAGTTATAATGTTGATTTGTTTTAGGTGGCAATTGTAATATGGAAGAAAAAGGTAGCTTTAAAAACTGCAACCTGAATGTAACTAGCCCTGAGCTGACAAATGGTTTTCCTTCTTTCCTCCAACCAATAAAAATAGAGCAAGAGCAGGACAGGGGGTGTTGGCTTGCCTTCCCACGAAGAAGTGTGAACAATGGCCTTTGAAGCTGAACCATAAAACCTTATGACTGTGCCTGGAGTTGCTTCACAGGATTCAGACCCTGCAATAAAAACAAATGTACCCCATTTACAATTTCTATTTGTCTCTCTGAGTGTGGGATAATATCCTTACATATACATTGAATTCATCCTGACCAGCAGTCCCCTCTTAATTAATCTGATATATCTACCAGCCAGGTATCCCCTGAAGGGAACGCTTGACACTTGGGAAGACCTAGAGTCTGCTACATGAGGTAAATGCTGGAATCACTCAAGGAGGCGGGAAGTCATGAATGAAATGCCTGCTTAATTAAAAAATGCATATTAAGTGTACATGGAAAGTTTTGCGCAGACACGGCACACAAAACAATTTTTGTGTAAAAATATGAACCAATAAAAAGCTAAAATTCAAAACTCATCCACCATAAATCGCACCAAGAGAAAAATTGCATCATTTTATTTGCCTAAGTGAGAGCAATCTGATATACCGATTAGTAACATGATTACTTGTTGGGAAAATTGTGTTTTAGAAGGTTACAATTGTTTAATGCAAAAATATTTAAGATGACATCACTTCAAATGGCAGGGAAAATGGGTTTGGAAGTTACTTCCATCAAACTGCCCTCCTCATTAATATCTGCCCAATGAGTCAGGTTGGGTTGGTTTAGTGAGATGTCACATTTGGAAAAATGTCCAATCACATACTTTGTCCAATTAGATTAGAGGGATGATACTCACCTTTAAGCGGTGTGGTTTCTCCCCCATAAAAGTTCAAACTCATTGGGCCTCATTCCGAGATTGGAGGTAGCCATGGCGCTAACAGCGCCATGGCTGCATCCAATAACAGTACCGAATCCGCCCTCATTCAATGGGGATTTACCGGTCTAGTTGGACCTTTGCGGGACCGGTAAGTCCCCATTGAAAATACCATTCCCATCTGAGCCCCTATAGGGCTCAATGGGAATGGCGAAGGTGCAAATAACGGTACCGCAATTTGTGGTACCGTTATTTGCTCACTGGACCCTTTGCGGCTCCCGCTAAGGCCGCCTGGTAAAACCAGGCAGCCTTAGCAGGACCCGCAAAGGGACCTCGGAATAGGGCGCAAAGGGATTATCAGCACCGGTGTCCTTACCGGTGCCCGGTATCCCTTTGCGCCCAACTCGTAATGAGGCCCATTGATTCTGGGGACACACTCTCGCTCACTCACTGACTGATGGAGAAAAAGGAGAATTGATAACAACAGAAAGAGGAATGGAATAGGATGCCTTCCTTTTTGGACCTATTTTGATTTAACAACAGCACACTGTAAGAGAGGCCTACCTGGAGTAACAATCTCAGGGCTTCTTCAGTGGAAACGACAGCAAACAGGCCCAAATACAGAAATAATGGAACTAGACTGTGGAGGTAATCTGGCACTGCCTGGTGGACTGGTGCCCACCTGTTCCAAAGGGGCAGAGATAACCCAGTCCTTAAGAGGATTCCCACCTGTCTGTGAGACAGCCAAAAGTAATTTCTATCTAAGTATAATTCCAAGGGGAAATATGATTTTGAAGGGAAATACTTCAAAGGGGAATAGATGAAATTCTGGCCCCTTTCATTTCTAAGTATTGAGCGGCAGGGGTATATATAGTGACTGTACATCCTGGGAAACAAGTAAATATTTCAGAAGCATATGTGCTTCTGGAATCATAGATCTGAAAATATAGATCCTATGATGTGTAGCTGAGCGATCCCTTGACTCCTTCTCTTTGCTGTGTACACGCACAGAAGAATTATTTTGGGTATTACAAGGACATTGCACTTTGTGCATACCGAGAAAAATAATGTAATTGAAGATATTCCCTGGTGATATCACCAAGCAGGATCCTTTTATTAGTGCTGAACTGCTCAAGAAAGAAGGGAAAGGGTGATCATTTGCTACCCTTTTCCCGCCTTTAAGTTGTCCATTGAAAAGGAGAAATATAAATGTTTTACATTAATGCAATAGAAACGCTACTGAAGGGAATTTAGTAAACATACATTTGAACATGTGTTCCTTTTTACAATCTATTTACATGTAGTAATATTGAGTCGCTGGTATTTCAATTGCATTTCCTAGAACGTTGTTTGAAAGTGACGTCTTTTGAGTGAGGGGAGAGATATTTATTTTCAATGAAGGGAAAGTAGAGAGAATTAGACTTTTTTCAGGTTTAGGCTGATACTGATTTAAAATTATTGTTTGATTATTTTGGTTGTAACCTGGTTACTCAGTATTACACTGATTTGGCTATATTTATTCTGGTAACTGTTTGGGTATGTGGTTAATATATTCAAGCAACAGAAATGGGATACGGTGACAGCCCATTCTAAATAGGGTCAGATAGGGCGAGCAGATTGTGAGTGTTCAGTCCTTTTCAGGACCACTCAGCAATGCCTCTGTTTTTATTTTATCTCTTCCCTCTCAGGATAACGAAGAACATGGAGGTGCAGTATGGGTGGAAAATGAGTAGCGCTAATCGAGAGACACTCACAGACACAGAAAGGGAAAATAAGCCTGAGGCTGAAATGCGCTTGTAGCACTTGGTTTGAGGAAGCTACAGAGAGGCAAAAGGCATTAAAAAAATGGGACTGAAGTATTCAAACAAAAATTAGGGTCAAACTCAAAATTTAAGGAATCAGAGGCCAACAGAAAATGGCGAGTCTTTCCCGCTAATTTGTCCACAAATTATAAATGATAAGCAAGAGGAAGAAACTGCAATTGACACCAAAGTATGTTTGGCCTGCTCCCTAGGGCACGCAGGAAGGTGTTGCGGCCACTTCGCTCCTGGAAGACGGTCCAACCACTGCCCTGCAGCACACATCTATTCAACATCCACCACAGAGACCGGTGGTCCATCAACCCACAGCAGGCACTTATGACACTGTATCCTCAGTTTCTGGATGGGCTACTGCCCCCAGGTTCACACAGATATCTGTCATACACCCTTTCACTGCACTCCTGATTAGGGGCAGAACAAATTATGGACAAAACAGTATCACCTTTCAGACGCATTTTAGGCAGGTACCTCGGATGATGGGAGGTGACACAGTTGACAATTGATTTGTGACAGTCCATGTTCTGTAGACTCCGGGTGACTTGAGAAACCTGGCCAAAGAGTTCCCTAATGCACCCGAAGGAGACTCAATATTTCATTGAGGAGCTCAAAATGGTTATTCTATGCTACAGTCCTTGCTGGGCAGACTCGAACCAGCTCAGGATAGTTATGCCTCTGGAGGTTAGACAGAGAATTATTCAGCAGGCCCAGTAGCCAGCAGCAGATCCTGCCATAGGAGACCTATAAGAACAATCCCCAGATATAATTATAACTGCTATTCCTGAGGTATGCCCCAGAAAGAAGGATGGGGATTGATAAGCAACTGCAGACAAAATAAGGGAGAATCCCCAGCTGGCGATTTATACCAATTAAAAGTAGTGAACACGCACTGGAAGAATGAATGTCCATGTAGACCTCAACATAACATTCCTCCTACCCCTGTTGGATAGGGCAAGTTCCCTTACGTTAATGCAACCTAAATAAGCCACACCAAAACTAGCCAGAAGAAGAACAATGCTGAGGCATTTTGTGTGCCCTGATACCCGTGGACCAGGATGGACCTTACATGCAATTCGAAGTTGATGGGTGAACAATATCTTGTTTAGTTGATACGGGAGCGAGTCAGCCAGCCATGCAGTTTGACTGCTTCTGGACATTCCTTTATCCTTTGAAACACTGAAGGGAGAGGGCAAATCAAACACCTCAGTTACACAGCCCATTTCTGAACCAGTTTCTTTTTCAATCCACTGACAAACAAGATTTTGCCTTAGCCTTTTGTGCAAATTAACAACTACACCATTAACTGCACTAGAAATGGAGTTTACTAAAATATCCTCCATTAAAATACATATGCAGCCCCAGCCATGTTACATTTGCGACAAGGGAAACAAGACAGAATTTGGATAATAGTTGGTCCCCACACCTGCAAGATTTTATTAATACAGTTCCCAAATTTGATTTGATTTGATTTATTAATATGCTTATAGTAAGTCAAGACTTTACATATATTTCAATACAAGGACATATTCCAAACAGTTAAAAACAGTAAAACAACTCAGAGGCCGATTCATGGAATAATTAGCGCGGCGCAAGTGGGCAAAAACGTGCGAATCGCAGTGGAATAGCGAAAATCGCAGTGAACGTGCGAAAATCGCACGAAAAGCAGCGCACGTCGATTCATGGAAGGCCGTGCGCGAGAAAACCAGCGGATGTGCGAAAAAAAAGTGCGCGGCGCACGTTGGCGCACGTTGGCGCACAGGCCATCTAACAGCGTGCGCCAGGTCACAGCGAAAATCGCACAGGCCACAGCGAAATTCGCACATAGCGCGGCGCACGCAATAAAAGTAGGCGGAACACGGGCGTAACACTCGGAATGGGGAACAACTTGCCAAAACGTGGGCGTCACGGGGGAAGTACAGGGCACAAGTGCGCGGAACGCCCACACGCTCGCCTACAACACGTATTCATGGAATAGAATAGGGGAAAAAAGCTCACGCTCAAACCAGCGCACAGGCACAAACACGACCGCCACAAGAAAGGAGGCGGTAGCGTCTCTGCGGCTGTAAGAAATGTGCGCCAAAAGGTGCGCCAACAAATAGCACCTATATACTGCCATGATGAATGTCCCATACTGTGGCCCTCCAGGAAAAATGACGTGCAAAGGGGTACCCACAAACACGGACACCCGCTGACAAAAAATACGTGTGCATGTATACCGGGGTGCGCGGGAAGTGTCACACGCGATTTGCAGGGTACGTGCATCACAGGGGTTCGCGTGAAGTTATTCACACGATCGGGCCTGGGGGAGCGGGCTACGTGTATTACAGGGGTTCGCGTGAAGTTCCTCACGCGATCGGGCCTGGGGGAGCGGGCTACGTGTATTACAGGGGTTCGCGTGAAGTTCCTCACGCGATCGGGCCTGGGGGAGCGGGCTACGTGTATTTCAGGGGTTCGCGTGAAGTTCCACAGGCGATGGGGCCTGGGGGAGCGGGCTACGTGTATTACAGGGGTTCGCGTGAAGTTCCACACGCGATCGGGCCTGGGGGAGCGGGCTACGTGTATTACAGGGGTTCGCGTGAAGTTCCTCACGCGATCGGGCCTGGGGGAGCGTGCTACGTGTATTTCAGGGGTTCGCGTGAAGTTTCACACGCGAATAGCCTGGGCGCGTGTATTTCAGGGGTGCGCGGGAAGTTTTACACGCGATTTCTGCACGGTACGTGTATTTCAGGGGTTCGCGTGAAGTTTCACACGCGAATAGACTGGGCGCGTGTATTTCAGGGGTGCGCGGGAAGTTTTACACGCGATTTCTGCACGGTACGTGTATTTCAGGGGTTCGCGTGAAGTTTCACACGCGAATAGCCTGGGCGCGTGAATTTGAGGGGTGCGCGGGAAGTTCCTCACGCGATCGGGCCTGGGGGAGCGGGCTACGTGTATTACAGGGGTTCGCGGGAAGTTCCACACGCGAATAGCCTGGGCGCGTGTATTTCAGGGGTTCGCGGGAAGTTCCACACGCGAATAGCCTGGGCGCGTGTATTTCAGGGGTGCGCGGGAAGTTCCACACGCGAATAGGCTGGGCGCGTGTATTTCAGGGGTGCGCGGGAAGTTCCACACGCGAATAGCCTGGGCGCGTGAATTTGAGGGGTGCGCGGGAAGTTCCTCACGCGATCGGGCCTGGGGGAGCGGGCTACGTGTATTACAGGGGTTCGCGGGAAGTTCCACACGCGAATAGCCTGGGCGCGTGTATTTCAGGGGTTCGCGGGAAGTTCCACACGCGAATAGCCTGGGCGCGTGTATTTCAGGGGTGCGCGGGAAGTTCCACACGCGAATAGGCTGGGCGCGTGTATTTCAGGGGTGCGCGGGAAGTTCCACAAGCGAATAGCCTGGGCGCGTGTATTTCAGGGGTTCGCGGGAAGTTCCACACGCGAATAGCCTGGGCGCGTGAATTTGAGGGGTGCGCGTGAAGTTCCACACGCGAATAGCCTGGGCGCGTGTATTTCAGGGGTGCGCGTGGAGTTCCACACGCGAATAGCCTGGGCCCGTGTATTTCAGGGGTGCGCGGGAAGTTCCACACGCGAATAGCCTGGGCGCGTGTATATCAGGGGTGCGCGGGAAGTTTTACACGCGAATAGCCTGTGCGCGTGTATTTCAGGGGTGCGCGGGAAGTTTTACACGCGAATAGCCTGGGCGCGTGTATTTCAGGGGTGCGCGGGAAGTTTTACACGCGAATAGCATGGGCGCGTGTATTTCAGGGGTGCGCGGGAAGTTTTACACGCGATTTCTGCACGGTACGTGTATTTCAGGGGTGCCGGGGAGTCCCACATGTGATTTGACAGTGTGGGTCCTCCCAGGTGTACCCTGTACACCCTCCACGGCCCCTGCAGGCAGCCCACACCACAGGGGACTACCCTGCATCCCTGGTCATGTCCCGCAGGCAGCCCACCCAACATGGGCATGCCCCCCAGCAAAGGCACATGTCTCCTTGAACTAATGAACACCAACACATGTCCCCTTGCACCCCCACCCCCCAGCACTGTGGGGCACATGCCAGCAGTCCCCCACCCATGTCCAACTCATGTCCCCCACCACCCCCACCCCCCAGCACTGTGGGGCACCTGCCAGTAGGCCCCCACCCATGTCCAACTCATGTCTCCCACCACCCCCACCCCCCAGCCACCAGGGTCACCCTCCACCAGGGCCCCACTCATGTCTCCGACCACCCCCACCCCCCAGCACTGTGGGGCACCTGCCAGCAGGCCCCCACCCATGTCCAACTCATGTCTCCCACCACCCCCACCCCCCAGCACTGTGGGGCACCTGCCAGTAGGCCCCCACCCATGTCCAACTCATGTCTCCCACCACCCCCACCCCCCAGCACTGTGGGGCACCTGCCAGCAGGCCCCCACCCATGTCCAACTCATGTCTCCCACCACCCCCACACCCCAGCACTGTGGGGCACCTGCCAGCAGGCCCCCACCCATGTCCAACTCATGTCTCCCACCACCCCCACCCCCCAGCCACCAGGGTCACCCTCCACCAGGGCCCCACTCATGTCTCCCACCACCCCCACCCCCCAGCAGTGCAGGGTCACCCTTCACCAGGGCCCCACTCATGTCTCCCACCACCCCCACACCCCAGCACTGTGGGGCACCTGCCAGCAGGCCCCCACCCATGTCCAACTCATGTCCCCCACCACCCCCACCCCCCAGCACTGTGGGGCACCTGCCAGTAGGCCCCCACCCATGTCCAACTCATGTCTCCCACCACCCCCACCCCCCAGCCACCAGGGTCACCCTCCACCAGGGCCCCACTCATGTCTCCCACCACCCCCACCCCCCAGCACTGTGGGGCACCTGCCAGTAGGCCCCCACCCATGTCCAACTCATGTCTCCCACCACCCCCACCCCCCAGCACTGTGGGGCACCTGCCAGCAGGCCCCCACCCATGTCCAACTCATGTCTCCCACCACCCCCACACCCCAGCACTGTGGGGCACCTGCCAGCAGGCCCCCACCCATATCCAACTCATGTCTCCCACCACCCCCACCCCCCAGCCACCAGGGTCACCCTCCACCAGGGCCCCACTCATGTCTCCCACCACCCCCACCCCCCAGCAGTGCAGGGTCACCCTCCACCAGGGCCCCACTCATGTCTCCCACCACCCCCACCCCCCAGCACTGTGGGGCACCTGCCAGCAGGCCCCCACCCATGTCCAACTCATGTCTCCCACCACCCCCACACCCCAGCACTGTGGGGCACCTGCCAGCAGGCCCCCACCCATGTCCAACTCATGTCTCCCACCACCCCCACCCCCCAGCCACCAGGGTCACCCTCCACCAGGCCCCCACTCATGTCCCCTATCACCCCCACCCCCCAGCCACCAGGGTCACCCTCCACCAGGCCCCCACTCATGTCTCCCATCACCCCCACACCCCAGCAGTGCAGGGTCACCCTCCACCAGGCCCCCACTCATGTCTCCCACCACCCCCACCCCCCAGCAGTGCAGGCTCAACCTCCACCAGGCCCCCACTCATGTCCCCCTGCACCCCCACCCCCCTGCCACCATGTGCAGCCCCCACCAGGTCCTCACAATCCCCAATCATGTGCGTAATGGTCAGCCTCCACAGCCAAAAAGACCTACCAAGTAACCCATTCACCCACATGGAAATGGAAATCACATGTTACACCCCCAATGTACATGAAGCAAATGAACCCATGTCCGTCACACACATATTTTCAAATTGAATGGGAAAACACACAACATGACATGCATGAAACCAATGAGATGAAACCACACAGTGAACAATGTAAAAAAAAATGTATTGAAAAAAATACAAATGCCAAAGAAAGAAAACTAACTACAATGTAAATGTGAAAAAATAAGCTGCATGTCCGCATAAAAACACAAATCTAGAAAATCAAATCAAAAAAATTATGTCCAAAGTGAAATGTAAAAACTCTCCATGCAACAAAGAACTATGTACAAAAATAACAAGGGTCCATCATCACAACTGAACTAAGGAAACCTCCTAAAAAACCTACCTAAATATCAACTATATACAAAAAGTGGAGCAGTGTCCGTCGACTCCAAATAATAATAAGAACGAAAGGAAACCTAAAACTAAAGAACTATATACAAAGGCGGCGGGCAAGTCCAGCGGCTCACTCTGTGGTGTTCCGGGCCAGGGCATCATCGAACTCCTGTTCGATGTCCCGGAGGCGGTCCAGTTCCATGGCCCCGAGGGTCCGCAGGGACGACGCTGTGTCCTCCTCCAACCCCCTGCGGATTGCCTCGAGGCACTCGGCCCGCCTCAGGGCCCTCCGCATGGAGTTCTCCGCCCTGACCATTGTGAGCCGCGCCTCTTCCGCCCGCCGCCGCTCCGCACCTATGGCGTGGCCCAACCGCTGCCACACGGAAGACACTCTCTGTCCTGGGTCCTCCTGCCCTCCGGCCGATGCCTGCCCCTCCGATGTCGAAGGCCCCGAGCCTTCATGGCTCCCACCATCTTGCTGCTGCTGCTGCTCTGCCTCTGCCCGTGCACTGCCTCCTGCTGCCTGCACATCCTCCGCCGGCTGGGGTGCACCTGTTGATGTGGCCACCCCTGCTGGACGTCCGACTCCCGACTGTGGCAGGGATGCCTCCTCCACCAGCCTGGCCGCACTGTCAGAGGCAGCTCCACAGGGCACCCAGGTGACTGATGGGTGGGAAGATGGCACAGAGGACGACTGGCGCGTAGGGGGTCCAGTTGAGGAGGGGGTCGGAGCAAGCCCCATCAGACAGCGGAATCCGGCCTGGGTGACCTGTCCCAGCAGGCTGACGTGGTCAACGAGCCATTCGAGATGACGTGCAGTCTCTCCATGAAAAGACTGCAGGTCACCTCGCATGGCCCGTTGACGCAACGCCACACCAGCCAGGACAGGCTCAACCCGGTCCTGGATGGCCACGTCCGCAGGCAGAGGAAGGCCAGTTGACGTCAGCTCATCCCCTGCCTGAAAACGGGTCTGGACGTAGGCATCCCTGCTGGTGCAAGATGATGCAGGGACAGGATCGGGGACAGGATTGCACACAGGCACCTCCGTGGCCGCCTGTGCTGCCTCCTGTCCCTGGTCCTGGACTGCACCACTAGCACCAGTGGGATCCCCACCTCCAGACCCTGTCTCTGGTGCTTGCGCGGCCCCCTCCTCCACCAAACCCCCCACCAACCTGGATGACTCTGTGCCATCTTCCCCTGTTGGGCCCTGTGGGGTCCCAGCTGCCCCTTCTGCTGCCGAGGAGTCCAACTGCAACCTCCGCCTCTTGGACCTCCCCCCGGCAGCTGCGGCCTGGGACGCGGCACCGGACTCCTCACTCCCCGACGAGATGACAACACGGGAGGGGAGCCGGGCCTTGCGTCTCCGGCTGGCGGTCGGATCCCCGCCGCTGTGCTCCACAGCACCTTCTCCGCCCTCTTCATCAGTTGACGCTGCAGACAGGGAGAAACAAAACACAGGCATCAGGGCACTGTACAATGGACACATACACGCATGACAGTTGCACATGAGTGGCATTGGCAAACCTCAGACATGTCATCACAATCCCCAACACACATGTCATTGCAACTGGCACACATGAGCCATACCACAGCCATATCGCAACTGCCACCACCATCCCCACACATACAACAGCATCAGCAGCCAAAGGGGAGCCATACATCACATGCAACACAGGAAGTGCACCACACATGTACACACACCACCACACTTGCATGCATGTCTACACCTCTGCCAAGTGTCGCACTGTTCAGACGGGCATCCATGTCACATCTGCCAATCAGGCTTCCACATACCGCTGTCACATGCATCCATGTAGCATCACTGTTGCACCTTTGACAAATACACACACATGCACATGTACACAGTGCTCATACATGCAGCCGAAAACAACATACATGCCTGACATCACGGACATGTCTACTTACATACACATTCATCCAAACATGTGTGCACGCACAACTGCATTTGCCATGCAAGCCCACACACACAAGCACCATCCATGTCTCACACATTACAGCCCTCGCATGTGTCAGCCCCACGGCCCTGTACACCCCCACCCATACTCCACCCCATACAAACAGATGTGCAACTGGCACAATGGGGAATGATCACCACACGCCCTGCTCACAACCAGGATGCATGTACACTCACCGCTCGACTCCAGACGGCACTGCTTCTCTAGGACCTGGACGTGGAGCGCTGGGGATATGCGTTCCAGGACCCCCATCTGTTCTTCCGACAAGTGGCCCCGGCGCCCCTTGGCATCCGCTGCCTTCAAGAGGCGCCGGGCCTTGTTCAGGGTCCTGGACCTGAAGTCCTCCCAGCGCTTCCTGACATGTTGTAAGTCCCGGACTGCCACCCCCTCCGCGTTGATGGCAGTCACGATGTCTGTCCAGATCCGAGTCCGTCCTTCCTTGTCGGCGCGGGAACTTCCAAAGAGGGCATCATACTGCCCCAGGACTTGCTCCACCAGGACACCAACTTCGGTGGCACTGAAGCTGGTGCCCCTCTGCCTCTCTGGCCGGGGGTTGTCAGTGGTCACAGATGGTGTTAGCCCCGACATGACAACCCCAGAGGCAGGAGTGGGTGGGCAACTGGGTCCTGGGGCTGGGCTGTGGAGCGATGGAATTCCAGTCGGGAGTCTTCTGTTCCAGCAGGGGTGGTCACAGCAACAGCACCCCTGGCTGATGTGCAGGCAGCAAATGGAAGTGCACGTGGGCAGCAGGCAGTCAGGCAGCAGCAGATAGCAGGTGGGAGCGTGCTCGGGGCTCTGGGGGGCAGTAATTCGGCCTTCTGGGCAGGAGCGTGGTCTCCCGTGTGCTCACGCGTGGCCAGCTTGGTACGGAGTGAATTGGCACGTGAAAATCCTGCACGTCAGCGTGAAAACCGAGGAAAGGCCCTTAGCGCGTAAGCGCGTCAGCACGCATACGCGATTCCATTGGACCAAAGGCCCTCAGCGCGTAAGCGCGTCTGTGACGTGACCCGCACGGGTGTTTCCCACACAGCACGTGATGACAGAGCACACGTGGAAAGACTGCACGTCAGAGTCTCATTGCGTGTGATTGGTGGAAATGGCCGTACACCGGGATACAGGTGCGCTGACGTACTTGCGTGTGTAAGTGTCCGCACACCTCATATACACGTACATAGGCCAATCGCGTGTACACGCACTTTTGTCCAATTACACGCGATGAGACTCTGACGTGCAGTCTTTCCACGTGTGCTCTGTCATCACGTGCTGTGTGGGAAACACCCGTGCGGGTCACGTCACAGACGCGCTTACGCGCTGAGGGCCTTTGGTCCAATGGAATCGCGTATGCGTGCTGACGCGCTTACGCGCTAAGGGCCTTTCCTCGGTTTTCACGCTGACGTGCAGGATTTTCACGTGCCAATTCACTCCGTACCAAGCTGGCCACGCGTGAGCACACGGGAGACCACGCTCCTGCCCAGAAGGCCGAATTACTGCCCCCCAGAGCCCCGAGCACGCTCCCACCTGCTATCTGCTGCTGCCTGACTGCCTGCTGCCCACGTGCACTGCCATTTGCTGCCTGCACATCAGCCAGGGGTGCTGTTGCTGTGACCACCCCTGCTGGAACAGAAGACTCCCGACTGGAATTCCATCGCTCCACAGCCCAGCCCCAGGACCCAGTTGCCCACCCACTCCTGCCTCTGGGGTTGTCATGTCGGGGCTAACACCATCTGTGACCACTGACAACCCCCGGCCAGAGAGGCAGAGGGGCACCAGCTTCAGTGCCACCGAAGTTGGTGTCCTGGTGGAGCAAGTCCTGGGGCAGTATGATGCCCTCTTTGGAAGTTCCCGCGCCGACAAGGAAGGACGGACTCGGATCTGGACAGACATCGTGACTGCCATCAACGCGGAGGGGGTGGCAGTCCGGGACTTACAACATGTCAGGAAGCGCTGGGAGGACTTCAGGTCCAGGACCCTGAACAAGGCCCGGCGCCTCTTGAAGGCAGCGGATGCCAAGGGGCGCCGGGGCCACTTGTCGGAAGAACAGATGGGGGTCCTGGAACGCATATCCCCAGCGCTCCACGTCCAGGTCCTAGAGAAGCAGAGCCGTCTGGAGTCGAGCGGTGAGTGTACATGCATCCTGGTTGTGAGCAGGGCGTGTGGTGATCATTCCCCATTGTGCCAGTTGCACATCTGTTTGTATGGGGTGGAGTATGGGTGGGGGTGTACAGGGCCGTGGGGCTGACACATGCGAGGGCTGTAATGTGTGAGACATGGATGGTGCTTGTGTGTGTGGGCTTGCATGGCAAATGCAGTTGTGCGTGCACACATGTTTGGATGAATGTGTATGTAAGTAGACATGTCCGTGATGTCAGGCATGTATGTTGTTTTCGGCTGCATGTATGAGCACTGTGTACATGTGCATGTGTGTGTATTTGTCAAAGGTGCAACAGTGATGCTACATGGATGCATGTGACAGCGGTATGTGGAAGCCTGATTGGCAGATGTGACATGGATGCCCGTCTGAACAGTGCGACACTTGGCAGAGGTGTAGACATGCATGCAAGTGTGGTGGTGTGTGTACATGTGTGGTGCACTTCCTGTGTTGCATGTGATGTATGGCTCCCCTTTGGCTGCTGATGCTGTTGTATGTGTGGGGATGGTGGTGGCAGTTGCGATATGGCTGTGGTATGGCTCATGTGTGCCAGTTGCAATGACATGTGTGTTGGGGATTGTGATGACATGTCTGAGGTTTGCCAATGCCACTCATGTGCAACTGTCATGCGTGTATGTGTCCATTGTACAGTGCCCTGATGCCTGTGTTTTGTTTCTCCCTGTCTGCAGCGTCAACTGATGAAGAGGGCGGAGAAGGTGCTGTGGAGCACAGCGGCGGGGATCCGACCGCCAGCCGGAGACGCAAGGCCCGGCTCCCCTCCCGTGTTGTCATCTCGTCGGGGAGTGAGGAGTCCGGTGCCGCGTCCCAGGCCGCAGCTGCCGGGGGGAGGTCCAAGAGGCGGAGGTTGCAGTTGGACTCCTCGGCAGCAGAAGGGGCAGCTGGGACCCCACAGGGCCCAACAGGGGAAGATGGCACAGAGTCATCCAGGTTGGTGGGGGGTCTGGTGGAGGAGGAGGCCGTGCAAGCACCAGAGACGGGGTCTGGAGGTGGGGATCCCACTGGTGCTAGTGGTGCAGTCCAGGACCAGGGACAGGAGGCAGCACAGGCGGCCGCGGAGGTGCCTGTGTGCAATCCTGTCCCCGATCCTGTCCCTGCATCATCTTGCACCAGCAGGGATGCCTACGTCCAGACCCGTTTTCAGGCAGGGGATGAGCTGACGTCAACTGGCCTTCCTCTGCCTGCGGACGTGGCTATCCAGGTCCGGGTTGAGCCTGTCCTGGCTGGTGTGGCGTTGCGTCAACGGGCCATGCGAGGTGACCTGCAGTCTTTTCATGGAGAGACTGCACGTCATCTCGAATGGCTCGTTGACCACGTCAGCCTGCTGGGACAGGTCACCCAGACCGGATTCCTCCGTCTGATGGGGCTTGTTCCGACCCCCTCCTCAACTGGACCCCCTACGCGCCAGTCGTCCTCTGTGCCATCTTCCCACCCATCAGTCACCTGGGTGCCCTGTGGAGCTGCCTCTGACAGTGCGGCCAGGCTGGTGGAGGAGGCATCTCTGCCACAGTCGGGAGTCGGACGTCCAGCAGGGGTGGCCACATCAACAACTGCACCCCAGCCGGCGGAGGATGTGCAGGCAGCAGGAGGCAGTGCACGGGCAGAGGCAGAGCAGCAGCAGCAGCAAGATGGTGGGAGCCATGAAGGCTCGGGGCCTTCGACATCGGAGGGGCAGGCATCGGCCGGAGGGCAGGAGGACCCAGGACAGAGAGTGTCTTCCGTGTGGCAGCGGTTGGGCCACGCCATAGGTGCGGAGCGGCGGCGGGCGGAAGAGGCGCGGCTCACAATGGTCAGGGCGGAGAACTCCATGCGGAGGGCCCTGAGGCGGGCCGAGTGCCTCGAGGCAATCCGCAGGGGGTTGGAGGAGGACACGGCGTCGTCCCTGCGGACCCTCGGGGCCATGGAACTGGACCGCCTCCGGGACATCGAACAGGAGTTCGATGATGCCCTGGCCCGGAACACCACAGAGTGAGCCGCTGGACTTGCCCGCCGCCTTTGTATATAGTTCTTTAGTTTTAGGTTTCCTTTGTTTTTTCTTATGATTTGGAGTCGACGGACACTGCTCCACTTTTTGTATATAGTTGATATTTAGGTAGGTTTTTTAGGAGGTTTCCTTAGTTCTGTTGTGATGATGGACCCTTGTTATTTTTGTACATAGTTCTTTGTTGCACGGAGAGTTTTGACATTTCACTTTGGACAACATTTTTTGGATTAGATTTTCTAGTTTTGTGTTTTTATGCGGACATGCAGCTTCTTTTTTCACATTTACATTGTAGTTAGTTTTCTTTCTTTAGCATTCGTATTTTTTTCTAATACATTTTTTTTTACATTGTTCACTGTGTGGTTTCATCTCATTGGTTTCATGCATGTCATGTTGTGTGTTTTCCCATTCAATTGGAAAATATGTGTGTGACGGACATGGGTTCATTTGCTTCATGAACATTGGGGGTGTAACATGTGATTTCCATTTCCATGTGGGTGAATGGGTTACTTGGTAGGGCTTTTTGGCTGTGGAGGCTGACCAATACGCACATTGTGAGGACCTGGTGGGGGCTGCACATGGTGGCAGGGGGGTGGGTGTGGTGGGAGACATGAGTGGGGGCCTGGTGAAGGGTGCCCCTGCACTGCTGGGGGGTGGGGGTGGTGGGAGACATGAGTGGGGGCCTGGTGGAGGGTGACCCTGGTGGCTGGGGGGTGGGGGTGGTGGGAGACATGAGTGGGGGCCTGGTGGAGGCTGCACATGGTGGCAGGGGGGTGGGGGTGGTGGGAGACATGAGTGGGGGCCTGGTGGAGGGTGCCCCTGCACTGCTGGGGGGTGGGGGTGGTGGGAGACATGAGTGGGGGCCTGGTGGAGGGTGACCCTGGTGGCTGGGGGGTGGGGGTGATAGGGGACATGAGTGGGGGCCTGGTGGAGGCTGCCCCTGCACTGCTGGGGGGTGGGGGTGGTGGGAGACATGAGTGGGGGCCTGGTGGAGGGTGCCCCTGGTGGCGGGGGGGTGGGGGTGATAGGGGACATGAGTGGGGGCCTGGTGGAGGCTGCCCCTGCACTGCTGGGGGGTGGGGGTGGTGGGAGACATGAGTGGGGGCCTGGTGGAGGGTGCCCCTGCACTGCTGGGGGGTGGGGGTGGTGGGAGACATGAGTGGGGGCCTGGTGGAGGGTGCCCCTGGTGGCTGGGGGGTGGGGGTGGTGGGAGACATGAGTGGGGGCCTGGTGGAGGGTGCCCCTGCACTGCTGGGGGGTGGGGGTGGTGGGAGACATGAGTGGGGGCCTGGTGGAGGGTGCCCCTGGTGGCTGGGGGGTGGGGGTGGTGGGAGACATGAGTGGGGGCCTGGTGGAGGGTGCCCCTGCACTGCTGGGGGGTGTGGGTGGTGGGAGACATATGTGGGGGCCTGGTGGAGGGTGCCCCTGGTGGCGGGGGGGTGGGGGTGATAGGGGACATGAGTGGGGGCCTGGTGGAGGCTGCCCCTGCACTGCTGGGGGGTGGGGGTGGTGGGAGACATGAGTGGGGGCCTGGTGGAGGCTGCCCCTGCACTGCTGGGGGGTGGGGGTGGTGGGAGACATGAGTGGGGGCCTGGTGGAGGGTGACCCTGGTGGCTGGGGGGTGGGGGTGGTGGGAGACATGAGTGGGGGCCTGGTGGAGGGTGCCCCTGCACTGCTGGGGGGTGGGGGTGGTGGGAGACATGAGTGGGGGCCTGGTGGAGGGTGCCCCTGCACTGCTGGGGGGTGGGGGTGGTGGGAGACATGAGTGGGGGCCTGGTGGAGGGTGACCCTGGTGGCTGGGGGGTGGGGGTGGTGGGAGACATGAGTGGGGGCCTGGTGGAGGGTGCCCCTGCACTGCTGGGGGGTGGGGGTGGTGGGAGACATGAGTGGGGGCCTGGTGGAGGGTGACCCTGGTGGCTGGGGGGTGGGGGTGGTGGGAGACATGAGTGGGGGCCTGGTGGAGGGTGCCCCTGCACTGCTGGGGGGTGGGGGTGGTGGGAGACATGAGTGGGGGCCTGGTGGAGGGTGCCCCTGCACTGCTGGGGGGTGGGGGTGGTGGGAGACATGAGTGGGGGCCTGGTGGAGGGTGCCCCTGGTGGCTGGGGGGTGGGGGTGGTGGGAGACATGAGTGGGGGCCTGGTGGAGGGTGCCCCAGCACTGCTGGGGGGTGGGGGTGGTGGGAGACATGAGTGGGGGCCTGGTGGAGGGTGACCCTGGTGGCTGGGGGGTGGGGGTGGTGGGAGACATGAGTGGGGGCCTGGTGGAGGGTGCCCCTGCACTGCTGGGGGGTGGGGGTGGTGGGAGACATGAGTGGGGGCCTGGTGGAGGGTGACCCTGGTGGCTGGGGGGTGGGGGTGGTGGGAGACATGAGTGGGGGCCTGGTGGAGGGTGCCCCTGCACTGCTGGGGGGTGGGGGTGGTGGGAGACATGAGTGGGGGCCTGGTGGAGGGTGCCCCTGCACTGCTGGGGGGTGGGGGTGGTGGGAGACATGAGTGGGGGCCTGGTGGAGGGTGCCCCTGGTGGCTGGGGGGTGGGGGTGGTGGGAGACATGAGTGGGGGCCTGGTGGAGGGTGCCCCAGCACTGCTGGGGGGTGGGGGTGGTGGGAGACATGAGTGGGGGCCTGGTGGAGGGTGCCCCTGGTGGCTGGGGGGTGGGGGTGGTGGGAGACATGAGTGGGGGCCTGGTGGAGGGTGCCCCTGGTGGCTGGGGGGTGGGGGTGGTGGGAGACATGAGTGGGGGCCTGGTGGAGGGTGCCCCTGCACTGCTGGGGGGTGTGGGTGGTGGGAGACATATGTGGGGGCCTGGTGGAGGGTGCCCCTGGTGGCGGGGGGGTGGGGGTGATAGGGGACATGAGTGGGGGCCTGGTGGAGGGTGCCCCTGGTGGCTGGGGGGTGGGGGTGGTGGGAGACATGAGTGGGGGCCTGGTGGAGGGTGCCCCTGCACTGCTGGGGGGTGGGGGTGCAGGGGGACATGAGCAGGTGTGCAGGGTAGTCCCCTGTTTTGTGGGCTGCCTGCAGGGGCTGTGGAGGGTGTACAGGGAACACCTGTGAGGACCCACCCAGCCTAATTGCGTGTGATAATTCCCGCACACCCCTGTAATACACGTACCAAGCCAAATCGCGTGTGATAATTCCCACGCACCCCTGTAATACACGTACCTGGCCAAATCGCATGTGAAACTTCCCGCATACCCCTGTAATACACGTACCCTGGCCAATCGCGTGTTGAACTTCCCGCGTACCCCTGTAATACACGTACCCTGGCCAATCGCGTGTTAAACTTCCCGCGTACCCCTGTAATATACGTACCCTGGCTAATCGCGTGTATAACTTCACGCGTACCCCTGTAATACACATACCCTGGCCAATCGCGTGTTAAACTTCCCGCGTACCCCTGTAATACACGTACCCTGGCCAATCGCGTGTTAAACTTCCCGCTTACCCCTGTAATACACGTACCCTGGCTAATCGCGTGTTAAACTTCCCGCGTACCCCTGTAATACACTTACCCTGGCTAATCGCGTGTTAAACTTCCCGCGTACCCCTGTAATACACGTACCCTGGCCAATCGCGTGTTAAACTTCCCGCGTACCCCTGTAATACACGTACCCTGGCTAATCGCGTGTATGACTTCACGTGTACCCCTGTAATACACTTACACTGGCTAATCGCGTGTTAAACTTCCCGCGTACCCCTTTGATACACGTACCCTGGCCAATCGCGTGTTAAACTTCCCGCGTACCCCTGTAATACACGTACCCTGGCCAATCGCGTGTTAAACTTCCCGCGTACCCCTGTAATACACGTACCCTGGCTAATCGCGTGTATAACTTCACGTGTACCCCTGTAATACACTTACCCTGGCTAATCGCGTGTTAAACTTCCCGCGTACCCCTGTAATACACCTACCCTGGCCAATCGCGTGTTAAACTTCCCGCGTACCCCTGTAATACACGTACCCTGGCCAATCGCGTGTTAAACTTCCCGCGTACCCCTGTAATACACGTACCCTGGCTAATCGCGTGTATGACTTCACGTGTACCCCTGTAATACACTTACCCTGGCTAATCGCGTGTATGACTTCACGTGTACCCCTGATATGCACGTTACCCGCTTTGCGTTCCTTGTTTGGCTGCCCTGTAAACTGGTCCAGGGTTAGCGCAGCCCTTTGCGATGATTTAGCGATTTTGCTGGCTTTTCCTTGCGCGAGGGCGTTCTTGGGGGCGTTACTGGCGCTGCTGCAGGGTCGCTGCGATACTCTGCGCCACGGCTGGTTTGGGAGCATGAAATCCATGAATACGCTGTGCGCGGAAATCGGTTTTAACGCACGTGCCTTGCGCAGTCAATCGCACGCGGACACTCTGCGCCAGCCGCTTGCGACACTTTTCTGCGAAATTCTATGAATTACCCTGTCAATATCACACACCTTTACCAGCTAAAACTCAATTAAAAACAACTTCTTAATCTCTCATAGCTCAAAATTAAAAATATTCAGTTTAAGACACCTTCACACATTTTTAAGATGTTCAGACATACCACATAAAACAACATCATATGAAAAATTAAATTACTCTTATTATCCTTTAAAAGATGTATCCACATTTCTTTCACATTATTCAAATCATATGTATTATA
This sequence comes from Ambystoma mexicanum, assembly GCF_040938575.1. Lineage (NCBI taxonomy): Eukaryota > Metazoa > Chordata > Amphibia > Caudata > Ambystomatidae > Ambystoma > Ambystoma mexicanum. Next base: position 215,739,378 of record NC_090927.1, on the reverse strand, counting down.
AGCCTTTATAAATGTCATTCTTATGGTTAAAAGACTCTCACATTGGCATATTAAATGTTCAGCTGTCTCAATCGTTAATAATCCACACAGTCTACACCATCTGTGATTACGCATGATGCCACATTTAGCTCCCAAGATTTCCAAGGAATCGGCTGCATTGAATTCAAATAACAAATAGTTTCTTATAGTTTTATTGTCAGGATATGCATATTGGTATCTAGGTATTTCAGTGCGGGTATTCAGGTACTGAATAAACATACCACTATTCACTTTGGTTGCTAGTTGAATCATAAATCTTTCTTGACTAAACTCCTATATTACATTTTTCAAAAGGCGCTTACTTCTAGCGACAGGGTATGTTAACCACATATTTAGATTCTGTTTTGCCCATTTTAGGAAAATATTTCTCAGATACATTAGGGAGTTCAGCACCCACCTTTTCTCAATTGTGTCAAATATTCACATTAGCTACACAATGGATGTTGCATTATCTAATCTACACAGTTTTCCATAGAGCATAGCAATTTTATATTCCAGGATATCAGTGACACACATCAAATCACATTCCAAGTAAATATATTCAATATGGAGGGATTTAGGTAATCTAAGTAATACCTTTAACATGTTTCCTTCAAATCTAGATAATTCGATTTTAAACTTTTTCCCACAGTTCTATGCTCCATATAAAACACAGGGTTTCAATTTTGCTGAATATAGCATCAATATTGTGTTTAATGAATAACCACCTTGTTTTCCTATAAAATGGCTCAAGGACATTGTGACATTCATACATTTACTTTTGATCTCTATCCATTGTTGTTGCCAAGATAATTTGTGATCGATGATGACTCCCAAGTATGTGTATGAGTCAACTACTTCTATATCTTGGTCTGTAATTGTCCATCTCAGCTTTTTTTGTTTTGCTCGACTGGTTTTCTCTAGAAAGGCAATCACCTTAGTTTTTCTGAGATACATTTTTAATCCATTGTCAAGTGCACACTTGCCTAACACGGTTAGCTTCTGCTAGAGACACTTTGGTCATTACACAACAACAAAGTAGCCTATTTAGAATGCTGAACCGGATAAGATTAGGATAGACCAGTTTAAAAATGTCTGCATATTCCCCAAGCCCCTTTGTGGCCAGAAGCAGGAGAAGGCACAGTCCCAGTAATAGAGTCCTTCTTAAAACAAGTGATCACAGTACCTATGTGTAGGCCCTGCAACACTATTCTGCGGCTGAAAAAGCCAGGAAGGAATGCTTACAGAGTTGTTCAAGATCTATGAGGTGTATACTGTGATAAATCCTGTGGATTCCTCAGTAAATCCCTGCCTAAAGTCTCCTCCCAGACAGCCAGGGAAAGGCAGACGCTTCCTGATCCTGACATTGGGGGTGGTGTATTGTGGGAGGATCACCTGAGAGGAGACACGGCGCAGGGTGGTGAGGAGATCCCATGGGATGAAACACAGTATTTGTCTTTAAATGGGATAAGCCTTTTACAGGTACCAAGGCATGTAATGGCTTATTGTTGTTATGATGTATCCAAACCACATGTTAAAACTTTTGATGTGGGTAAAAGTAATGTGAAATCTTTAAATATCCTGAGTAAGATAAGACCCTTGAAAACCTCTAAGGTTAAAAACTTCCCTTACTCCCAGAGGTAGAGTGAAAGGAACCCTGAAAATAATGACTTGAACAAACTGCCTTCCCCATTTCAACTAAACTTTTGTGATATTTCTTTAAATATGTTCATGAGAGGTAAACCTATATTTAAAAATGGAAAGCTAACTAAAAAACATATTTCTGGTGTTGGACTACAAGTCCCATTATCCCATAAGTTCTGGGATGAGGAAGAAGTCCCAAGAGCAATGCTGCAAGAGTGGTCAGCTTTTTAAGCCTAAGGACCTAGACCTGAGAGAAGCACATAGGCTTAAAAGGCCCCCTCAGGTGCAGGCCATTAGGTGGAGGTGGAGCTGGAGTAGTAGCAGCGGTAACAGCAGCAGAAGGAGAGCATGTTGTTGGCAATCCTGTACTATTCCCCCTAAATTTGAAATGCACGGGTTGCGCAGCGGAAAGGAATGAAGGAAGACCGTTTTCCCCCAAGTGAACCTAATTGCAGAGATTATGCAGCAGGAAGCTTCCTTGAGCCCATGGCTGAAAGTAGTTGCACAACAGAGGGTCCTAGGACCTAGACAAGTTCCTGAACTGCGTGGCAGGAACACAGACACCTTCAACGAGTAAGGGTGCATGTTAAAAAAAGCCAGAAACATCCCAAGTCCTGTGGAACGTGAAGGGAGCGAAGACAGAAGCCAGTGAGTGTTACCAAGCTTTCTGATCCCTGGCGCAAAAAAAGACAGACAACGTTAGCCAAGGGGAATGAGTGAAAGTCTTGTAAACACAATAATGAATTATCAGACAATGCAATGCAACAAAAGTAGCACTCGCGTAGGAGTTAAAGCGATGCAGACGTGATTGTTGATTGATGAGCAATGAAAATGGCCGAAGCAGCACTCACGTTGGAGGGAAATTGCCATAATACTTTTAATTGAAGATTAAACTATTGAAAAGGGTTCAACTTTTTGTTGTCAGTAGATTTATAACTTCAGAAGCATTGTTGAATGTGGAACACTATCGGGCAGGGGAATAAGACCCCTGTTATACTGAGAGTCACGCTGATGCTGCGTACCTGTTCACCTCAGCTCCTGCACGGATCTTAAAGCCAAACTGCCAACAGTGAAGTTGAGAAGTTGATGTAGAGCAGGGAACCAACCCAACACCACCCCAGTTCAGAAACATGGGTCAGTGCTGAGTCGGCTCCCAACGCCATGGGACGGCACTAACCTAATTTGCGTATCAATGGAACAGTGCAAGCACTGACAGGGAAGGCCACAGTGAATCTGATGGTACAAGTAGGCAGATGGTCACTTGGGTAAGGCCGGAGTAAAACGGTGGGCACAACCAGAAAGGGCTCCACAGGAACGCTGGCAGATCGAGGAGGCAGGCTAGGTGGGTACCCCAGGCAGACAGGCTGACAGATAACCAGACAAAAGACTGACCTGGCAGGCAAGAGGGAATCCCCAGGTCAAACAGGGAACAGGAAGAAAAAAGGATCAATGCAAGCAGTGAGAGCAAAGGGAAACCAGGGGAGAAGGCTGGCCAGGAATCAAGAGGGAGCAAAAAGACAAGGAAAAGGCAGGAGCCAAGCACGGCGAGGCAAAATGCAGGGCCAAGCAGGGCAAAAAAAGGAACACAAGGAGCATTAAGGTGCGGCAAATGGACTAGCCGGGAACCGCGTTGAGCTGCGCTAAGCCAACTGGATCGGTTCCTGAAATAGTGCTGCAGGGCAAAAAAGAGGCTTGGAGGGCAAGCAGAAGCAAACGCGTAACCCTCAGGACTGAGCATCCATGGAACAATGAACATGGCCGTCTATGCATACGCAGTGCCGAGATGATGGCGAGATGATGGCGTTGCCCCGATGAGCAGAACCCCGCAGGGTACTGCTGTGGGAAAACAGCCATTACAGATACATGCACCAGGACAGGACCCAGCAAGCCCCCAGTCGCTGAACAGGATGGCAGGTAAATTGCGTGACACCTGCCTGGTGAATTTCTGTAGAAGTAAACCTCAGGTGAGAGTGAACCAGGTGGAAGCAGAGGTGCTAAGAGGTCATCCTGATAAAGGTGTAAACTGGGATTTATAGTGTCATAAAGAAGAGAACTTAGAAGAAGCTGTGTTTCGTTAATCCTTGTTAGGGCTGTGCTACTTTGGATCTGACAAGGTGTGCTATTTTCTTGGACATTTATAAAGTGTGGCAAAGCACCTTGACCAAGAATACCATTGGTGCTATTTGGTGAAATGGAAATTATTATTCAAGGAAGAAGAAGAGGAACTTGTTTTTTGTTGAATATTGATTTAACAGAGCTGTCTTTTTCCAAAGGGAAGGAGTCAAGAACTGTGTTGAAACGTTGTTGCAAACCTCGGATTTCCTTGTTTCTTTTTGTTGAACGCTGGAGTTGAATCTAATGTGAAACCTGGGGAAGGGGAATTCACCCAGGTTATGAAGACGATTGTGAATACATTCAAAATGCAGTTGTTAATGTTGTTGTAAATTTTCACATATTTTCTTGTGTATTTTATGTATGATATGATATGATATGATATGATATGACATTTATAATGGGCCTATATACAAGTGTTTCAAGGTTCAAAGAGGCAATGGAGGGGACATAAAGGGAGGACAAGACAACAATCTTACTAGGCCAAGTGACATTGAGATTCTGCAAGTGCAGGGGAGAGGGAAGGGGAAAGGTGTCAGGGGAAGGGGAGGAGGAGCAAGTGCGGGACACAGGATCAAAAAACAAGTAGTGCGGCCAGCAGGTGGCAGTGCAAGGGTTAAGTGCAGACAACAAGTGTCTGATAATTTAGTTTAGTTTATTTGCGTGTATAGTGTGCTGAACCCTGAGGTAGCTAGGCGCTTGACTTATGGTGCTGGTTACATACATAGTAAATACAAAAAAGCAGTGCAGAATGGCTATTGTACAGGTATATACAAGTTTACAGTATGCATAAGGGAGATTACAAAAGAGTACATTGCGCTAGTACAAAAAAGAAAATGTACGGGAGATTCACAAGAATATACAGAAATTTACAAGTTGACAGCAATGAGAAGCTGTGGTGGAGAAATTTACAAAAAAAACAGCCAGTGTCTGGTTGCATAGAGGTCATTAAGTAGGGGGTGTTGTGGAGTGAAGCCAGGATTTCACTTTGAAGCGGAAGGCTGGGAAGGAGGGTTCATCTCTCAGTGTTGGTGGCATGGAGTTCCAGTTTTTTGCAACTAGGACTGGGAAGCTTGTTCCGCCAGAGTTTTGGAGTCTGTATTTGGGGATGCTGAGGCAGTGGGCATAGTTGCTCTGGCGGGTCTAGATGTGGTCTTTGCACAGAATTTCACGGCCAGCTATTTAGGGCGGAATTATTAAGGCATTTGCGGGTGATCATGAGAGTCCTGAAAGTGATTCTGTCTTTTATGGGAAGCCATTTGGCTTTTAGTCTGGCTTGGGATAGGTGGTCAGAGCGTGGAATGTTGAGGGCTGCTCTGAGAGCATTATTTTGCAAGATCTGGAGTTTGTGGATATTTTGCTTGCTGGTTCCTAGATAAAGGGAGTTAAACGGGTTAAAAGGGAGATAAATGGAGGCCTAATAATTAGAGCGAGCCAGAAATTGGGATCCAAACAGATGACAATCGATCCTCAAAATAAAAATATACTGGCAGTCGAGATTGAACAACAAGCATCGGGAACATCTTGGAATCTCCTTGTGATAAATGTGTATGCACCCCCAAATCTGACAGACATAGAAGAACTTAAGGATGGTATTGAAAGTGTATTAATAACAACTAACATCAATCCAACGAACCAAATGGTCTTAGTAGGAGGAGATATGAATGCAAGATGCTATAACAATAGTGAATGTGCAGAATATGAAAATGTAAAGAAAAAGTGCACCATGATGCAAAGAAATGGGAACAACAAGGGTGACGGATGGATAAGGACCCTGCGACAATGGGGGCTCGCGGTGATGAATGGTAGGACTCGAGGAGATATACCTGGAAGGCAAATAACAGTGAATCGACTCTTGACTATATTTTTGGGAACAATGAAAGCTTAGAAAGAGCGCATAGCTTGATAATTACCCCTATGAATAATAGCGACCATAAAATGGTAGTCCTAGAGATTAACAAATATCAACAGGAGAACTTTCACAGTGGTTGCAAAAATATTGCTGTTAATCATGCAGGAACAACCATCCGTTGGACAGGAGCCAATCTAGAAAAGATCAAAAAAGAGTCTGAAATATTAATATAGTTATTGTCCGAAATGAAACAACTATCAGTTCAGGATATAGAAAATAGATTCTATGAATTAACTAAGAAAACAGGTGAAAATAAAATGAAACATCAGATATTATGCCAGAAAAATCAGTATACATATGATGTGGCTGTCCGCAACGCAAAACGAGAAATGAGGAAAAAATTAAGAAAGCTAAAAACCTTGGGACTAAAATGTTATCAATACATAGAACAAAGAAAGATAATAAGAGGCCATTATCAACCATGGTTGAGAAAGCATAAATATTCCATTCTAAACCAAGACTGGCAAGTAATGATTAAAACGTTAGCCAGTAAAAATACAAAGAACATATGGCTAAAACTAGCAAAAGTCAAAGGAGATACGCGTGAACAGACAGTGAACCCCATTCACGGAAACATCTGGGTAGCTTTCTTACAACACAAACAAAATAATAGTTTGGAAGATTGCACTATAAATAAAAATGAAAAATGGCTTATGCAGTTTACTACTGAGAAGTTGAAATTGGTGATCACAAAACTAAATGACTCAAAAGCCCCTAGCCCCAATGGACTTGTAAATGTAATATTTAACCAAAACTTGCATGAATGGGCTATGATACTAAGCAAATTATTCAACCAAGTCTGCAAGAGCCAACAAATACCAAAAACATGGTCACAGGCAATAATTCTCCCTGTACATAAGAAAGGGGCATGGATGGGGACTACCTGAAAACTAACGGATTTTGTCGATGCTTGATGCCTCTGGAAAATTATTTTCTACTTTCGTTTCTCAAAAATTACAAGAGTGGGCCGATAGTAAAGAGATCTTACATTTCACACAAACCGGCTTTAGACCGGGCGCGGGTACTGTACATAACCTAAGAGTTCTAGACTCATGTATTGGTGATACAAGACAACAGAGAGGCACCACTCTATATGTGATTTTCGTGGACTTCGCTGGTGCGTTTGACAGCGTAGATCGCAAAAGACTATGGAATAAAATGGGGTTGTCCCAATTGGCTGATTACGATAGTAGAACAATTACACCAAGGTACACAAGCCCGCGTATGTTTAGAATTAGATGGCAGTACTACTGCACTTATTGATATATAAAGTGGAGTGCGTCAAGGCTGCCCGATGGCTGCGCTACTGTATAATCTGTATATGGCAGATCTACCAGATTGGCTAGTTCCTGTGTATGGCTGCTATCCGAAGTGGGGAGGAAAAGCCACACCATGCCTAATTTATGCTGACGATTTGGTTTTAATGAATTATACATATCTCATGATTAAAGAAATGTTTACATCACTCATAAAATATGCAAAAGTAAATAAATTAAAGATAAACATTGGAAAAACAAAAATTATAGCTTTCTCCACGAAAAAAGCCTTGCATCCGGATATGGTAACTGAAATAGGAACAATAGAATATGTGAATTTGTATCCGTATCTTGGATTAGATATGAGTAACGACAGTGCTTACAGAAATATAATTGAAAACAGACAAATAAAAGCGAAAAAACTCACAGAGCTAATTGCAAAATTTGCAAGAGAAACGGCTGGGTTCTCGTTGGAAGGAATCATAATCCTATACAAGAAAAGCTTCAGCCCTATGATTTTATACGGAATAGAGGCATTGGCAATGGAAAAACTTGGCTGGTTAGATGTATTAGAAGGTCGGTTTTGGAGACGTCTCCTCAAATTGAGCCCAAGCACACCTATACAATATATTTGCCTCGGACTAGGTTTAACATCGCTGAAAAGTTCGATATGGATAAAAACTGGAGCGCTGCACTTAAAAATACACTCATCTCCACAATGCAAATTACTGGATTTATCAGATGACAGAACCAGAAGGAATGATGCATTTGAAAATATATGTGATAACATTTACAACACAATTCAATGGCATCCACTGTATTACAAGAAGACTGCATACCTAACATTGAAACAGATATATACCAATAAGATAAAATCGTGGGACTGGACTAAAAATTATGAACACCTGGAACAACTAAAGAATTATAACTTCTTAACTGGGATTGTTCACAAATACTTACAATAGTAAGCATATCTAAATAGATGTCCAAACCCCGCAGTTAGACAATTTCGATTAAGGTTCAGGACTAACCAACTGCCTCTGTTAACAATGATGGGGGCACAACAAAAAATCTTGCGTGAGGAAAGAATATGCAGAATATGTAAAAAACCCAACAATTTGGAATCACCACAGCATGTTCTGCTACAGTGTCCTGGATTAAGTACAGAATATATGATATATTTAGGACATTTGGTACATAATTATGATTACAGCAAAAGTGATGCCTTCTGGATATACTGTTTGAACACCGAACTGGAGACTGTCCATATAAGTTTATATCAATTATGGAAGTGTATCAAAAATAAGCATTTAAATGAGAGGTTGGACAATAACCTGTTGAATGCAGTACAGTAATCAGTCAAGTTAATAGTAAAGCCTAATGGCCATACACGTTAAGATTGTAGAATTGTAAAACCAGAGCGCTGTAATTGACGCAACCAATAATGATGTTTTATTAATACTATGTAAGAATGAAAAGTGAGTTTAGTGACAAAGATATTAGAATGCACAATGTACCATTGCAATGTAGGATATAATGTCTATAATTTTATCGAATTGTATCTAATTTTATCTAATGCAATATATATCTTACAAAATGATCATAATTGTAGTTTGTTTGAATATAAATGTTTATGATTCTGTAATTCTGTAATTTTATGTAATTTTTAACAAACATTTGTAAAGTTTCTTTTAAAACTAAACAAATAAATGAAATAAATAAAGGGAGTTGCAGTAGTCGAGTTTTGATAGGATCAATGCTCTTGCTAATATGATACAGCTTTGTGAAGATAAGAACGGTTTACAGGCAGTTATTAGTTTTTGTGGGGTAGGCCGAGGAGGAGGCAGTGGCATTAACCTGTCTAGAGAGTGACAGGGTGGAGTCGAGATAGACCCCTAGTGTTTTGGCATGTTTGGAGACCTTGATGACGTTTGCGTCTATGTTGAAAGAGTTGTATTGTGGGTTGAGTTTATTAAGGTGTTGCTTGGAGCCAATAAGTAGAAGCTTGGTTTTGTCGTTGTTTAAGCAAAGCCCGTGCTTGGCCATCCAGTCTTGAATTTTGCTATAGATTTCGTTTAGGCGGGAGGAGTCAATCTCATACGAACCTGTGAGCATGATGAGGATCTGAGTATCATCAGTGTAGCTGGTGTATGGGACTTTCATTTCATCAAGGAGGTCAAATAAAGATGTTATAAAGGGTGGGGGAGACGCAATAGCCTTGGGGTACTCCACAGAAGATAAGTGCAGGTAAAGAGACTGTGGGGTTGCAGATACAGACCCACGTGCAAGGGTTGGCAGGAGGCAGTGCAGATGTGCAACTGGGCGGGCAGGGACTTGGGTCCGAAGTTCAGAGGGTAGCCAGGTGACCAGTGCAGTATCAGACAGTAGATCAGCAGGGAAGAGGAAGAGAGAAGGCAGAAGCAAAGAGGAAGGTCTTGAGATACTTCCGGAACAGGAGATGGTTCTGCTCAAGTTTCAGAGAGGCAGGGAGGCTGTTCCAGAGGGAGGCACCAGGAGAAAAGAGAGAGATCTGCCCCCAACCAGTTGCTTGGAGATGCACCTGACCCTCAAGGTGTTGGAGGTGGAGGAGCAAAGAGCTCGAGTAGGGAGATATTTCCAAAGATAGAGTTGGAGATATTGCGGTTCCAGGCCCCAGAAGCCTTGTGAACAATGCAAAGGGTCTTGAACTTGATCCTTGCAGCTACTCGGAGCCAATGGAGAGATTTCAGGGCTGGAGAGATATGATCCCTGTGCTTGAGGCCAAGGACAATCTCGAAGTCCTGTTCTGGATGACCTGTAGAGGACGGAGAGTAGAGTCAGGTAGAATTAAAAAGAGGTTGTTGCAGTAGTCAAGCCTAGAGAGAACCAGAGCTCTGGAGACAGAGCTTCTGGGGGAAGGAGAGGAAAGAAAGAATACCCCTGAGGAGGTGCAGTTGGTAGTTTGACTTCTTAGAGACGTCAGAGATGTGAGGAGAGAAGGAGAGTGTGGAGTCAAAGGTGATCCCGAGGTTCTTGGCCTTACAGGTGGGAGCAGGAAGAGGGGCAAGGGAGGCCGGTCAGAGAGTGGCAGGAAAAAAAGGTGCAGATGTGCCAATGAGGAGGATCTCCGTTTTACTGGCATTCAGGCAGAGATTGTTGGTGGCACACCACTCCTGAATTGCAGACAGACAATCCGGCAAGAGAGAAGGAGAAGACGCAGCAGAGGGGAGCCTGAGAGCGAGCTGAGTATCATCTGCATAGCACTGAAAGTTGGTGTAGAGAGCAGCAATGCGGTGGGCAAGAGGTGCCATGTATTGGCTGAACAACCAGGGAGAAAGGTTAGACACCTGGGGAACACCACAGGTGGAGAGAGAGATAGAGCAAAGGAAGGACCCAAGTTGGACATGGGAGGGTCAGTCCAAGAGGAAAGAATTCAACCAGGCCAGAGCCTGAGCAGTGATACCCAGGTTATCATGGAGTCGGTTGAGCAGATGGCATGGTTGACCGTGTCAAAGGCAGAAAAGAGATCAAGTAAGATGAGGACACAGGGGAAATTAGCATCAAGGTTAGAGAGCAGGTCTTCATGGATGTTCTGGAGAGCAGTTTCGCTGCTTCTGGCTGCTCTGAAGCCAGACTGATGGTCATGGAGACAACCAACATCAGTGTGACTATTAAGCTGGGAGATGGGCAGGAAATGAGTGATGGAGATAAGGCGATAGTTAGCCGGACAGGAGGGGTCAGCTGAGGGTTTCTTGAGAAGAGGGTGCACAAGAGAGTGCATCAGGGGATAAGGGAAGGTTCCAGTGGGGAAAGAGTGGTTGCAGAAGTCAGCCAAGGTTGGAGTGAGGGTGTCAATGTGGTCCTTGATGGCTTTTGAAGAACAGGGAAGAACCTGTTTAGAGAAGTCTTTCATAGATTGGACTTGTCTAGAAATCTCGTCAGGAGTGAAGAGAGGAAAGGCAGAGAAGGGAGTGGGGTGACCGCAGGGGGGCCGGCCGAAGATGAGAGAGTGGGGAGAGAAGCAGGAGAAGACGAGAGGGTGGACAGGATGAAATGAGAAGCCAGGGCCGTACAGAGGGCCTGGGAGGGGACAGGAGAGGTAGAGACTGTGGCAGGATTGTCCAACTCCTTGCAGATTTTAAAGAGTTCCGCCAAGTTGTTAGATGCCACAGAGATGCAGGCTTGGATTTGAGCTCTCCTCTTAGAGAGGACAAAGAGTCGGTATTGCCTTTGGAGCAGGCAGCAGGCCAGTTTGTCAGAGGATTTATAAGATGCATCCATTTCCTCTCAGCCACCATATACTTGCGTTCAAAGGTGACGAGGACTGAGTTGTACCAGGAGTTGCACTTGGATTTAGGCTTCATGCAGATCCTCATGACATGGGCAAGTACATCAAGAGTATCAGAGATAGCAGAGTGGAACATGGAAAGGGCTGTGTCAGGGTTGTGAGTCAGCCAGAGGTACAGGGGAGGGAGAGAAGGAGGTGGTGAAAGCCTCAACTGACACACGCTTCCTGGTCAAATGACTGAGAAGGTGGGTGGCAGTGTGGGGGTTGGCTTGGCCTGAGGGGTAGAGAGAGAGAGAGAGATGAGAGGAGAAGAGAAAGTGGTCACTCCAGGAGAGAGGACTGGTGCGAGGTTTAGAGAGTGGGAGGTCTGAGGAGATCAGAACATCAAGAGTGTGCCCTGCAGAGTGAGTCGGGCACACTCTTGATGTGCAAGCAAGAACAAAAGAGGTCGCCCATTTTCAGGGCTATTGACGCTGATAAAAATAGGCTCAAGTTGGGAAGTGGTGGACTCATTAAACCCAAATGGACATGTTCAGTCAATTCTACTTGAAAGAAAAAATAGTGGAGCCGGAAAAGAGCATTACCAATCTCAACATCTTCTATTATTCAACGTATACTGGAACCCTGCAAAGATCTCGGCAGGGGCATTCATTCAATCTATAACAACAATAATTGACAAAAACCAGAGGAGTCTTCAAAACCTTTGGATAATTGTGTGTGGCGACCTAAATACATCCTGGTTTAATGGAAACCAACAGAATAATAATCCTCACTACCACAAAGACCTCAGGGACTCCTCTAGAAGAGCAAGATGGACTGAGGCAATGGAAGCCAGAGATTGTACCATGGTCAACGGCAACGTGCCTGGCGATTCTCCACCACAAACCACGTGGCTGAATATGGGATCAAGGAAAACATTAGATTACATTTGGGTCTCGAACAACGCGATGCATATAATTACCAACCTGCAGATAACACCGACGAAGAACAGCGATCATTACCCTCTGAAAATGTCCTGGAAACCTCGGTGCAGGCATTTGAGAGGCACGGCTTGCACTCAGTTAGAAGTGAATTCCGGCCGCAATAGACTTAGGCTGAATACAAAACAGATCCAGCATCTTACTTCTGTTTTTCAATCAAGAAATTAAGAAACTTCAGACTTTATCAACTATCCAGCCATTCTCCTAAACTTGAGTACACTCTCCTCAAGAAACCTTTCTCCAGTTCTTAATCACAAACATACATGGAGCATATCCCTGAATAGTGAAAAGAAGAAATTGAGGAAAGACTTAAAAGCCCTGCGAGCCAGAATTGGTACTAACAGTGCAGCTCAAATCAAACAAAGTAAACAAAGGTACCGAAACTGGGTAATAGCATTCATGCACCAACGTGACCAAGAACGCAGTGAGGAGATGCTTTCCTTGATAAGAACCCATAACACCAGAGACATTTGGAAAATCTTAAACAAAGAGCATCCAAATCAAGCTGCAATAATGGCAAATGGAGTACCCGAGGCGGCTTGGGTGGGCCACTTTCAGAACGTTTTATCATCCGATGGTTGTTCGACAGAGGAAGAAAACAACCGTGCAGACTCGTGTTGGGACACAATGGAGACAGTGGACGATATCATCTGCGCCATAACAAAGCTAAATAATTCTCGAGCAGCAGGCCCGGACGGCATCATGAACATAATGCTAAAACAACATCCTAATGAATGGGCCAAGTTCATAGCCGAACTGTTTGTGATAATAACCAAATCTAGGAAAATTCCATCATCCTGGCGGGAGGCAATAATTGTCCCAATCTACAAGAAGGGCAATAGGGCCGTCCCTGCCAATTATCGTCCAATCGCTCTATTGGATACCATTGGAAAAATATTTGCCTCCTTTTTACAGAAAAAAATTTCAGCTTGGGCCCATCGATTTGGGTTAAACGATGCAAGACAAACAGGCTTCACTAAGGGAGTTGGAACCGAAAACAATCTGTCCATACTAAACCTCTTAAAATTAGAATCTCTGCAAAGAAAAGAAACATTGTTTCTTGCATTCATAGATATGCAACAAGCCTTTGATGGAATAAACCGAGAAAAACTTTGGGGAAAGCTGAAAAATTGGAACTGCCCAGATAACATACTAAATCCCATAAAAGCTCTGCACGACTCAACCTCTATAAGAATAAGGCTAAACGAGAATGGTGACCTTTCTGAACCTATTACAACAAATAAGGGAGTGAAGCAAGGCTGCCCACTGGCAGCGGTCCTCTTCAAATTATACATCGCAGATGTGTCAGGAACGTTAACAAAAACCCATTGCTTCCCACCCAAAGTCAACGGCAATCCCGTAAGTTGTTTGATCTACGCCGACGATCTTGTGTTGGTTGACAAAACGCAAATAGGCTTACAGAGGTTACTAAATATGATGAACACATACATGATGGAAAATGATCTGAAGATAAATGTGGAAAAAACAAAGATACTGAAGTTCGGCTCCAACGAGGGTCATAGAAACAAATGCTTCAAGTGGACAATTAACAACGTCCCGATCGAGACAGTGAACATGATCCGCTATTTGGGCATACCCTTTAGCACGTCGATAAGAGAATGGAGTTGGGTGTCTGAACTTGAAAAAAGAATTAAAACACTAGCTCTACAAGGAGCCAGAATCCATTCACAATACGGAAAATTTTCCTTGATTCCAGTACGAACTTTCTACCTACAAAAGGTGATTCCAGCCATACCGTTTGGAGCAGAGTCAGGCTGGAACATTGACTATAAGATCTGGTCAAAATTTGAAGGTCTGTTTTGGCGACGCACGCTAAGACTGCCTAAATATCTATTAGTGATAGCAATTCGGCATGAATTAGGGCTGGAGCCTATGTATGGAGCAGTTATCTGGAAATCGATGGCATTGCTACGAAAGATGTCGCTGGAGAAGCCCGAACCGGCTTGCAAAATTCAAACATGAATACCCTACAAGAAGTGTGGTCTGAAAAAGTAAAAGCAAACATGCAAGCCGCAAATGTCACCATGGAGATGCTACTAGAACGTCCTCAAAACGCAAAGATAAAATTGAGACAACATCTTTGGATTGAAAATTTGGAAAAATATAACGAATTAAAGACCGCCCTGGATCTGAGTTTGACTTTAAATAAACTGGATCAATTGCCGAAATACTTGAGCAAATTTCCGTCTCGATATCATAGAGATGGTTTTCTGCGTTTAAGAACAAACATCTACAAGACTAAGCAATTGTGTTTTGTCCAGCACATCGACAACGTAAAAGGCCCTCTATGTAGGTTCTGTGCGAATCATTTGGAATCGTTAAAACATTTATTGACTGAATGTCATTTGCTCAAAGACCTAAGGACTCTTCACTTATTTAAGTTCGCTCCACTTACTGACAGTATGGATGAATTGTGGGTGCGAATCCTAAGTGGGAATTCAATTCACCTGACTTGTGCAGTCATAAACTTTCTGGAGAAAACGGTGAACCAAACGGCCACCTGAACCTTGAATTTGACCATCCACCTTGCAAATGAAGTGATTGACAAAGAAAGTTGTGAACAAAATTGTAATAAAAGTTTGTAAGAAACTAGATATTGCAAATAAAAAAGAATTAAAAAAAAAGAGTGAGTCGGGCCAGAGAGAAGAATAGATAGAGAGAGAGAGAGTTGTAGAGGTCGCAAAAGAGTCCTGTGGCAGGGCAAGAAGCATCCACATGGATGTTCAATTTTCCAAGGAGGAGGAGTTAAGTGGTTGAAGCCAGGAGGGAGGAAGAGAGTTCCGCCCACTCGGAGAGGAAGGAAGTGATCTGACCAGGTGGCCAGTAGATAGTAGCCACTGTGAGAGAGTGGCCAGGAGAGAGAGAAATCCTACAGACAAGGCATTCAAAGGAGGAGTAGGCCTGCATAGAAATGATAGAGGCAAGAATCCACTCAGAGAAGATCAAGGCTACACCCCCACCGGAACAGTTAGATCTGGGCATGGAGAGGATCTTATAGCCATCGGGGAGGAGAGTGTCAAAGCTTGTGACAGAGCTGGCCGTGAACCATGTCTTTGTAAGACCAAGGACATCAAGGTCGAGTTCATTCAGGAGACGGCAGAAGTCAGAGCAGTGTTTGACAGCTGAGCGAGAGTTAAGAGTGGCGAGGTGGAGAAGGTTGGCATCCTTGAAAGACTTCCAGGGAAGGGTCCAAATCAGAGGTACTCCCTGCAGAAGTGTAGAAGGAGCCCAAAGGTGGGCAGAGGAGGTAGGAAGAGAGGGCAATGTAGCCAAGTAGGAGGAAGAGGGCTCCAGCAAAGTGGCAGAGGGGGGGAGGAAAGGAAGTCAAAGAAGGGAGAGAAGGGACAGCCGGAGAGGAAAGGAAATATATAAGGCGCTGGAAGCGTCTATCAAAGAGGAGGAAGTTGGCCTGAGAGCTGTGGACCAAGACAGTGCCATTCAGGTAAACATTAATGATGATTTTAGAGGAGTGGAAGGAAGCCAGGAGGGCCTCCCACCGGGTGCCACCATTAATGGGAGAGGAAGAGAGAGATCACTGAGATCATATGAAGAGTGCATAGGTCTGGCAAAGGAACGACAGAGAGGATGTTGGTGAGGGTCTGTCTGGAGGAGGCACTGTGGTAGGTATCAGCGATAGGAGGCCTGGGTTGGAGACCAGGATATCCTTTTTGAATTTCTTCCTACCAGACTTAGTGAGAAGGGTAG
Source organism: Ambystoma mexicanum (assembly GCF_040938575.1). Classification (NCBI taxonomy): domain Eukaryota; kingdom Metazoa; phylum Chordata; class Amphibia; order Caudata; family Ambystomatidae; genus Ambystoma; species Ambystoma mexicanum. The sequence goes on along the minus strand of NC_090927.1, from coordinate 215,723,463 downwards.
GATAGTCAATAGAAAAGCAGTTGGCGAAGATAGGTGAAACAGAGAGCACCATAGATGATGCAGAGGTGGGGAAGAGGAGAGATGGGAGGGGTGTGGGTGGTGAGTGAGAGAACAACGGAAGGTGTGGGGCGAGACAATAGGTGAGAAACACAGGGTGAGGGTGCAAGCAGAAGAGATGGACATAACAAGAACAAATGGTAAAAGATAACTTACTGAGCTAGATGAAGGGCACGGGAGAGAGCACAATAGAACACAGGGCAGTATGATGAACAATAACCAGGTTAGCAGGGCAACACGAAACCAAGGCAGTCAAAGAAGAGAACATAGAGGAAGGAAGAGCACAGCAGTACAAAGACAATTCACAGCAAAAACAGAACAGACGACGGAAGAAGACCTAGAAGAGGGAAAAAAACAAAGCAGAACACAGAGCAGTACACAGCAAAAACAGGAAAGTTGACGAGGGAGCCTAGAAGAAGGAAAAGAGCAGCAGAGACATAGAGCAATACGAGCAAAACATAAACCATTGAGGGGGAGAGCAACACTATCGAGGATCGTGAGGGACCATGCAGGCTAGGGCGCACAGGCGCAAAAAGAGGCCAAGGATGGAGGAGGCGCTGGAGCACACATGATCATGGGAATGCGAGGGACTTCGCAGCACGAGGATGCGTAACGCAGGCAGGGAAAGGAAAGGACGCAGAGGCGCACACAGTCAAGGAATGTGAGGGGCCATGCACAAAATGGTGGCGCGCCAAGGACGGAGTGGGGCAGATGCACAATCACTCATGGAAATGCGAGGGACCACGCAGGCAAAAGACACACAGAGCAAACAGACAGGGATGGATGGGGCGCAGAGGCAAAATGCGAGGGGCAGCGCACCTCAGGAACACGCAGTGGGTGCAAAGCCAAGGATGGAAGTGGCATGGATGTGCACACATAAGGTAATGCAAGAGACCACGCAGGGAGAGGACACGCAGATCAAAACAGACATGGAAGGAAGGGGCACAGAGGGCCAGATATCCTTTGTTAGAGTGTTTCCTTTAGTTTTGGAAGGCAAGGAAATCCTCATTAGGGTAGGGATAGTGCAGCATTTATGGAAACGTATACTTTAATAAAATGGCATATTTTGAGAAATTGTCCAAAAGTTGTTCGCCTCACATATGGTGTTAGCAGCAGCATCGGAGTCAACTGATGATAAACTATCTATATGGCAGATTCTGATCAAACAGAGATTGAGACAGAAAGGATTTTTATTTTATTTATGTTATTGTTCATTTATAATGTACTTAATACCAGCAAGTGATTTCTAAGGGAGGGATCGGGATTCGAACCTGTGTTGCACTGCATTATTTTGCTTCCAAGACAAACGCATTGTCCCTGAGCTATCCTTCCTCCATTGGCATCGTCATACTCCTCCTTTCCTTACCTCCTTTCCTTAAAGCATATACTTGCCCTTTTGCCCCTGGTTCTGACATCTCCCTTTTTGGGGAGGACATTAATTCTGATTCTTTTTCCATCAAAGGAACCGGGAGGATAAGAGAGATCCCTTGTAATCTGTGGCCTCTTAAGATGAATATTGGAATACACATTTTTAAAAATTGGTTTCTCTGATGTTGGAGGTGGAGTTTCCCATATATATATATATATGTATATATATATATGCCTATATTATGCCAGACCAAGGACCTACATTTGAAATATATCACCTCATCGCTAATGACAAGGAATTGAAATTTATGATTCTCAATCCCTAACCCAATCCTTGTGAAATACATAGAGGAAATAGAGTGGGGAGGTTAATGTATGATGTGGCTCAGGAATCCTGGAATGGGGAGAAGGTTAAGCCTACAAACCCTCTAACTGAGTACAGAAAATATGTTCTGCGTGTAAACTTAATGACACTCCTTGTAAAGTGAATAAAGAGGGAAAAAACAAGGAAGACCTGCTATATTGTTTTGAAAAGCAAGGCTCCTCTCCCTATCTTGAACCCCCTGTCAAAGGCCATCTCGATGATTCATGGAGTTTAGAAGATGAACAAGATGTTCACCCTAATATGGGAGTTAAAAGATCTGGTGACATGATAGGGAATAATTTCAAATCTTCTTCTCCGGCCAGATTTTTTTTTTTCACCTGGTGTTTATTATAAAGTGTTATCTCCAAGTTTAAATACATCTCAAAAGTCAATTATATAGACTCTCCAAGAAATATCTCATGTTACCAGGATCTATATTTTCCAGAGTAAAATATGTCTGCTGAGTTAGGTTGCTTGAAGTGTGGGAGTTTTGGACATCCTGTGTATAAATGTGTGACCCAACTTCCCCATGGTATAATATGGGATGAGTGGGAAGAGGAGAAACAGGAAGCATTTGAAGAGTGTATACCATCCACAACATATTCTAAGAATTGGGCTGAAAATCAACCAGTTGTGAAAACAATAGTTATCGGGCCCCTATAGTATTCCAACGGGAAACAATTTGTGCTTAGTTGGATACTCGAAGTAAACGTTTGGCTATACAAGGTAACCTTCTTTCACCCAATCGGAGACCCCTAGATGGAAAGGAAATAAATTGTGTCCATGGTCAGCCCAAAAGACATTCCTTGACTACACTTGATGTTACCATTCTAGGGGAAATTGGGTCTGTATTAGTGTCAGTAATGCCTGAACTTCCTACCTCTTTAATCTTGGGTAGTGAGGTTTAGATGAATGGATCTTTTACAAAACGTCTTGATAGTCAAGGAAGAAAGATTAATTATTTTGCCCTCTTAATTCATGGTCTCAAGAGGAAATGTTTACAGATGATCCAGTCTGGGACTGGGACACCTGTAAAGCTACTATAAAGGTGGGGGAGGCAGGTAGAGGAGAAAAGGAACAGGAACCTGGTATAGGAGGTAAGGAGTTTAGAGGAAGGGTATGTGATAAATCCTGCAGATCCCCCACTAAAGCCCTGTCTAAAGTCTCCTCCCAGGATGCCAGGGAAAGGCAGACACTTCCTGATCCTGATCTTGGGAGTGGTGTTCTGCGGGAGGATCACCTGGGAGGAGACAAGCCCAGGGTGGTGGGGAAATCCCGTGGGATGAGACGTGGTATTTGTCTTTAAAAGGGAAGAACCTTTTACAGGTACCAAGACATGTAATGGCTTATTGTCATTATGATGTATCTGAACCACATATTAAACCTTTTGATGTGGGTAAAGCTAATATGAAATCTTTAAATACCCTGAGTAAGTAAAGACCCTCATAAAATACTAAGGTTAAAAGCTCCCCTTACTCCCAGAGGTACAGTGAAAGGAACCCTCAAAATAATTTCTTGAACAAACTGACTTTGCCTTTTCAACTAAGCTCATGTGTTCTTTCTTTAAATACATTCATGAGAGGTAATCCTATATTGAAAAGTAGAAAGCTAACTTAAAAACCTAATTCTGGTGTTGGGGACTTTAAATCCCATAAGAACTGGGATGAGAAAGAGGGCCCAAGAGCAATGCTGCAGAAGTAGTCAGCTTGTTAAGCCTAAGGACCCACACCTGAGGGAAGCAGAGAGGCTTAAAAGGCCCCCTCAGGTGCAGGCCATTAGGTGGAGGTGGAGCTGGAGTAGTAGTAGCGGAAGCTGCAGTAGCAACAGTAGAATGAAAGCACGCTGTTGGCAATTCAGGCAGAAGTTGGAGAAAAGAAGAGATGCCTGGACTTTAACCAAGCAGGTTCCAGCTGCCTGTCCTGAGAGGGTCCTGTTCCCCCTAAATCTGAAGGGCAGAGGTTGCACAATGGAAAGCGTGAAGGAAGACTGCTTTTCCCCATGCATTCCTGAGAACGTGGCTGAAAGTTGTTGAACAACCGAGGGTCCCAGGACCGAGACGAGCTCGGAAACTGTGTGGCAGGAACACAGACACCTTCAATGAGGAAGGGTGTATGTTCAAAGAAGCCACACGCAGCCCATGTCCTGTGGAACGTGAAGGGAGTGAAGAGAGAAGCCTGTGTGTGTTAACGAGCATTCTGATCCTTTGCACGAACAAAGACAGGCAAATGTGGCCAAGGAGAATCACTCGCATATGAGTGAAAGTCTTGTAAACACGACTGTTAATCGTCGGACCATGCAATGCAACAAAAGTAGCACTCGTGTAGGAGTTAAACCAATGCAGACGCAATTGTGGATTTTTGAGCATTGAAGATGACCGAAGCAGGGAGTGAAATTACCGTAGTAGATTTAATTGAAGATTAAACTAGTGAAAAGAGGCTGTAATACTAATTGCGTGTGCTTTAGGGTTTCAGTGAGGGATTCGTATGATTCTGCACAATACCCAATCTATAATGGATGTACAATGCACGGCCACAGGGAGGGTTGATCCAATCCAAATATTTTTCAAACCCAGTCGAGTTTTACTGTTACATAATTAGGCGCCAGCTTTAAGTTTCTGCATGCTGCAACCCTTCGCCCTCTATAAAGGTAATTCAGCAATCTGGCCTTCATACTGTTGGATGTCATTTTGTGTTGTCAGGGCAGGTTTGAGCCAAGTGTTCTGCTCATTCAAATCACAAAGACCCTTCCTGATGTGTGCCACCCATGGCAGGCTCATGGCTCCCTCAAGGCTCATCAGATGTGTCAAATCCTCCTTGAAGATCTCCAGTTCTGGGGTCTGCCAAAGCCATAACCAATACATGATAGGTTTCGATGCAGCAATCATGTCAATGGGACACAAATCAATTTCAAGATGTAACAGGGCACTGGGCATACTCTGAGGAAGCCATAAAAGGTTCTTTAGAAACTTATTTTCCACCACACACACTTAAAATGTGCATACCCCCATAACCCTGCCCCAAAGAGGGCAGCAGCTGTGCCCTGTTTCCTATAGAGATCTGCAGCTGGGGAAATAGAATCCCTCCCATCTCTATAGAAAAAGGCGCTTGTCCCACAGCTGTATTTTTCTAATGTCACCATAGCCTTAGCCAACTGGCCTGTCCAATGCCCATTATTGTGAAATTGTGTTCCAAGATAGTCACGTGACCTTACTTTTTCCAGGGGCATACACTCCACCCCAAGGTCCAGACTCACATGTTTACCAAAGTTGGGCCTGAGTACCATTGTTTTTGTTGTATCTGTGTCAGGACTCAACCTTAATCCTTGCACCTGCTCATAAAGGATGACAATGTCAACTTCAAACCCTGGGCTGTGGTGGACAAGATCACAGCATCGTCCGCATAAAAAAGACCTGGATATCGTCTCTGGCCCAGAGTCGTAGAATCTTTACCTTCCGCTACCACCAATTCAACCACCTGCTCAATGTATACACAACATAACAGCGGGGCCAAGACACATACCTGTCTTACACCCAAGTTGGTCAGTAACCTCTCCACCCAGGCCCACTCTGACTGCTTTGTTCTCCTTATAAAGGGCTTGAATGATTGTCAATAGACCAGGCGACATTCCCCTTTTTAGCAAGACACAGAAGATCTCGCGGCACGAGGTCCATCCTGTGGCATACAGTCTCATTTTCCTCAGCACGGTATATTTTTGGATGATATTAAAAAGGCGGAAGCTCTGGTCAACTGTACCCTTCCCACTCGAGAAACCCGCCCGAAGCATGCTTATAGTCTCTCTTTCTGTTACCCAAGACTGTACATGCCCCAAAATCCCCTTGGCAAAGACCTTACCAGAACTATCTTACAGTGATATGAGATGGTAATCTGCTTTCCTCCCCCCCCTTTTTGCAATTTCCACAATTTCTGCTGAGCACCAGGATTCGGGGACAGAATCAGTTATGATGCACGCATTGAAGAGTTTCCAGAGGGTCGGGCCCAGATAGATAGCTCATCCTTCTATAAGTCTGTCGGTACTGCCACCTTCCCTGCCTTCTGTGTATTAATGGCAATTGCCACATCTTCAATACTAAATAAAAACCCACTGTGCTCCTTGGGTGTCGCAGTACTGTCCCTTGTAGTGTCTTTCTCCCCTCCTCCGCCATATAAAGAGAAGTGTTCCAACCATACTAGTCAGTTATACTAAACTGAATTTCTGCATACCCCTTACTTCGGCGCCTGAGACCAGTTTCCAAAAAGTGATATAGTCTCTGGTGGCCAGAGCAGAAGCAAGTGACTCCCACTTTGTTTTTAGATTCATTTCCTTCTTCTTTTGACGGTTAACGGTTAACGTGCTTTGTCAACAGGTGCTCCTTTTGCTAATACACCTACCAGCTCAGGCTTTGCAGATACACAGTCTTGGTTATACCATTCAACCTTGGTCAATGCTTCTTTTTCAAAATGGCGGCTGGTGTTGATAACCAAGGGAGATATATTCCTTCAACCATTTTTCCAAAGTTTTCAATCACCTCAATTGCATTAACTTCCTTTGTACACACCTTCCCGACATGGGGAAGAAAGGCACCATAGAGTTGTGGTCTAAACTCACTTGGATCCAATTTTGCCCACTTGATGCCCCTACGTCCATGATCAGAAACTGTGTTGGCCTGATTTAATGCATTTTTACCTTGGGACAGCCTGAGCGAACATTCAAGCTCAAGTGTTGCCATTAGGGGTCTGCAATCGCTATCATACTTTTTCAAAACCTCAAATTCTACAATTTCCGACTAAGTACCAGCTGTCATAAATATATAGTCGATTAGGGTTGAGCCCCATGGCCCTCCATAAGTTTTATTTACAGGCTGATCACCAGTAAAGCGGCCATTACAGGCTCTTAGCTCCAGTTTATACGCTAGTCCCCAAGCCTCTGGTGCCCCTCCACCTATTGGAATCAAGGCAGTCTATATCTTGGATTAACTCCTTGATTTCAGTTATCAGGGTTTTCACATCCTTTATCGGTCCGAACATTCTAGATATTTCTTTCTTTTTGGTCCTAAGGCGAGATAGAGGATGTTGCTTTCCTTTTAGTAATTTCCAAGGTATATAGGTATATCAATTCGTGCAATTAGGTGCAATCAGCAATTTTGGGCAAAATCACGCACTATTGTGCAAAACTATAATAATTGCTGGAGCTTTCATCAGTAATAAAACCTAGTTGACCATACAAATAAAACAAGTCATCAATGGGTTCAACATGGGTTCAACAGGTTAAACATCACAAGCATCACAGCATAAAAAGAGGTCCATCGCCGAAAAAGATTGTTAAAAATGTTTTCAAAATGACCAGGCAGTGGGTTGGGCACACCCAATTGGCTTGAGAGGCTGCTGGAGTTCATCTCCTCCCCCCAGGCCCTCTATTTAGAACTACTACTCCACAGTAACAATTTAGTAATAGTTATAAAAGTGACAAATGGTTTCACATAATGTTCAAAAAGTGTTACATTTATTGGTATTGGTAGTGGTAATGGTTATTTGTAAATCGCCTATAGACAAGGCAAGTGTTTCAAAGCCCCAAGAAGGGAGGGAGACAAGGGGAAAAACAGCAGTCATTCAGAGCCCTTGAATTTCTGAACGATACAAATCTGCCCAGAAGTGTACGTGCATATAATACAATTAACAGTGTAAATAACAGCAAATAGGGCTGACGACGATTCTGCAGTTTTTCCAAGTGCATTGAGGCGCCACCATGCAAGGAGGTGGGGGGACAAGGGAAGACAGATAGACAAATCGTCAAGGCATGGTACGTTCATATTGTGCAAGTGCGTAGACGGTACAGGAGAGGGGACGGTGGAGGACAAGTGCAGGGGGGGGCATGGAAACCAAGTTAGCACAGTCAGTCAGAAACTGGGGTAAGTGCTGAGAGATGCCATTCTCATGGGTACATTGGCCATGTGCAGTACCAATGCTGCAAGTGCAAGGCCTGGAGGCAAGTGCGGGAGCACTGGCGAGGGTGCCAGAGACCTGTGAGTCTCTGAGGTTCACCCGGCGGGCAGTCAGCAAGTTGTGACGAAAAGAAGGGAGAGAGGGATAGAGCGGAGAGAGAGGATAGCTGGGTAGAGGGAGAGAGAGGGAAGAGGAGAAGAGGAATGTCTTAATGAGTTTCCGGAACTTAAGGAGATCAGGCTCAAGATGAAGGGCGGCATGGAGGCTATTCTATAGGGAGGCCCCTGCTGATGATGAAGACCTCCCTCCAAATATCTGCTTGGAGAACCGGCTCACTCGCAGAAGGTTGGAGGTAGATGAGCGGGGGGCTCGGGAAGGACAGTATTTAGGTAGGTGTTGTTGCAGATAGGTAGATCCCAGGCCCTAGAAAGCCACGGTGACAATGCAGAGGGTCTTGAACTTGATCTTTGCAGCCACTGGGAGCCAGTGGAGGACTTTTAGCACCAGAGAGATGCCGTCCCTGGGCTTAAGGCCAAGAATAAGTCTGATTTGGATGAGTTGCAGAGGGCACAAAGCAGAGGCAGGGAGGTTGAGAAAGAGACTGTTGCAGTAGTCCAGCCTTGAGAAAACCAGGGCTCTGGAGACAGTGATCCACTGGGGGAAAGTGAAAAAAGGAAGAGTACCTCTGAGGAGGTGCAGCTGGTAGTTGGACGAAATGTGAGTGGAGAAGGAGAGAGTGGAGTCAAAGATGACCCCAAGGTTTTTTGCCTCGCAGGTGGGTGCAGGTGCAGGGCCAAAGGAGGCTGGCCAGAGTGTGAGTGGGAAAGTGGGAGCAGGAGTCTCAATGCGAACGATCTCAGTCTTACTGGCGTTGAGGCAGAGGTCGTTTGCAGCACACTATGACTGAATTGTAGACAGTCCGAAATGAGTGAGGTAGAGGAGGTGGCTGAGGGTAGCCTGGAGAGTTGCATGCCATCCGCATAACACTGGAAGTTAGAGATGAAAGTGGCAATCACACGTGCCAGGGCAGCCATGTAGACGTTTATGAACCAGGGAGATAGGTTAGAGCCCTGGGGAACGCCACAAGTTGAAATAGTGATAGTCGAGAGAAAGGACGCAAGTTCCACCTGGGATGGGTGGTTGGGAAGGAAGGAGGTTAATCACGCCAGAGCCTGACCTGTGATTCCCAGGGAGTCATAGAGACGTGCGATCAGAATATTGTGGTTTACATTCCATTCAGTTGGTCAAATATTCGTATTGTTCATGTTATTCAGTTTATCGATTTATCGATTTAAATGAACATAGATTAAGTCAAAGTCATACGTAAGTAAAAAGAAAAAACCCACGGGTTAAAGGGGAGCTCTCTTGGTTTTCGGGCTCACCATTAGGAAGATCTTGATCCCACGGCACACAGCAGCACACAGCAGCACACAGCGCCACACAGCGGCAGCCTCCTGTTCCTTAATCCTCTATCCTCACTCCCAGTGGTAACTGTATAGCCCCCCTGCGAAGTCACAAACACCCAGCAGGCAGTGAAACCCCTGTGCCCGTGTCCCCGCATGCTTTGCCCTCGCGGGGCATACTGTGTGATTTTTTTTCACTGCAGGTGTGGTGGGTGGGGCTTAGCGCTAACTCTGTTGAAGCAGACTGGAAGTTTGTAATTTCCTAGGTGCAGGCAAATACGAGCAGTGAAACACCTGTGCCGTTTTCCCCCGCGGGTTTTGCCCTTGCGGGGGATTCTTGGTGATTTTATATTGCGTCAGGTGTTGTGGGCAGGGCTTAGCGACGAATCAGCTGAAGTCTGCTGAGGAGGCTTGTAATCTCCTAGGTGCAATCAAATGTGGGCAACAAAACACTTGTGTCCTTGTCCCTCGCGGGTATTCATTGCTACCAAGACAGCCTTGGCAAGTGTGCCGGCTTTGGGCCTCCCCGATTATAAAAATATGACCCTGTTTTGTCACAAGAGACACAAATTTGCAACAGCAGTACTCATACAAACATATGGGGCCTCATTACGTAACGAGGTTGGTGCTAGTCATGGCGCTATTAGCGCCATGACTAGCACCAATAACGGGACCGTGTCCACCCTCTTTCAATGGGGATTTACCGGTCCAGTCCGACCTTGGCGGGACCGGTAAATCCCCATTGTAAAAGCCATTCCCCATTCCCATTTGAGCCCCCGTAGGGCTCAATGGGAAGAGGCAAGGCGTCAATAACGGTACCGCAAATTGCAGTACCGTTATTGACCCCGGTATCGCTTAACGGGTCCCGTCCATAACGCCTGGTAAAACCAGGCGTTAAGGGAGGGACCCGCTAAAGGACCTTGGAATAGGGCGCAAAGGGATTACCGGCACCGGGGTTATTACCGGTGCCCGGTATCTCTTTGCACCCACCTCAGAATGAGGCCCATGGTCTCTACCAAATACCTATAGCATTTTATAGCAAGGAGCTAGACCCAGTAGCAGTAGAAATGCCCCATGTCTCCGCTCAGTTGCTGCTGCAGCCATAACAATGCAACTTTGTGAAAGCATAGTTCTGGGTTCCACTTTAGAAGTAGCACTTTTTGTTCAGTTGTCGCATTATTGTTAAAAACTGAAACGGTCTAACAAGTATGAGGCATTGCTCCTAAGCTTCTCCAACAGTACCCTGACCCTTCATGATTCTGTGCTAAAACTGGCATCTTTGATGTAAATGCCAACAGATAGAGACCCACAAGAAAGTGACTGTGTGGCAATTATTGATAGCTATGTCCTGCATAGGAGGGATATGTTTGATACCTCAATACACAATGCTGACCTGGTATACTTTGTGGATATTTCTTGTTATATATCGGTAAAGGTGAGCAGCTAGCAGCATGGCATGCAGTAAACACAATGGGAGAAGTGGCTGAAAGTGGGAATCTGCCCAATGTAACATCAGCACAAGTAACACAACAGGTTGCACTATGACACGCCTGTAAATTGGCAGAACAGCCAACAGTAAACATATACACAGATTCGAGTAATGCATTTGGAGTTGCACACAATGTTGGTCAATTGTGGGAGCAAAGAGTCTCCCTAACCTCGTCTGATTCCCCCATAAGAAATCACAGTTATGTAGACGTGTTTTTGGAAGCTATTATGTTACCCAAGCTGATAGTCATAATTACATGTGCAGCACACCAACCATTGGATAGTAAGGTCACTTGCCGGATTGATGTAGCACCCTGAATGAGATGTTCATACAGGCGTGAAACAAATGGATTCCTATGGAATCTGCCTAGGTTTTGCACCTGCTCAAAACCAGGCAGATTCCATAAGAACCCATTAGTAAAGACTGTCGGAAAAATGTAATTTTCAGGCAGCGATTACTTGTTTACGAGATGGACAGGCAAATAGAAGTGTAAAAGCCAGTTTGCCACACTTTCATTCTTTCCTAGCCCTCTTCGCCCTTTAAATGTTGGAAATTGCATGCAGGGGAAGCAACAGCACGTAAATGCTTACATTAATGCCCCCTTGCATGCAATTAATATTTTCAACAAAAGGAGGCTGAGAAGAAACAATTATGCTGCAAAATCTCCAGATGATTGCTAAATACGTGGAGAAGTTTGACAATCTACACATTACAAAATCTGTGTTTCCCACAGAGAAATCCATGCACTGTCCCTGAGCATGCCATTTACAGACATAGATATTTAATCTATAATATATATTTTTTAAAGTCACACACAAATCCAGGGAGCTCCATCAAGGCAGCTTTTCCTGTTCTCTAAAAAAGCGTGCTCTCTGGAGGGGAGATGTGTGCCAGAAGTAGCTTATTATTTATTTATTTATTTATGTATTTATTTATTATTTATTTATTTATTTATGTCTAACACGCCATAGCCCGCAGTCAACTCGGCGCACACTATGTCCGATACACGTTATGTCTGGTACAGAGCAAGGTTTGGCTTGATATATTTAAACAGTGTTATTTTTAGCGGGTACAACGTTTATCTCATTCAGACTGCAGGAGTGATTGTAATTGGCTCATGGGTTAAAAGCTTGAAGTCAGGAAAGAACACAGAGAGGGTGTATCGCGCTTGGCGCCTCTGGGTTGGTTGCACGTGTGCCAACATTTGCTAATGTGGTAAAACGGGCTGCAATAGGGCAGACCAGAGCACACATCTGAGCTGCCTGAGCACACACACCACTGACACAGAGATCAACTGGAGCAACAATCCAGGGTGGGCCCTGCTTTCCCCATAATTGCTGGTAAAGCACGTTAGGTGGGTGGAGAAAGGAGGTAGCTTGCTGCTGCTGCCACCCTTTGCTCTTAGGGCACATCAAACTCACCAGGGCCTGCTTTCATTTCTGCTAATTTCCAGCTCAGCCCCTGCCAACACAGCCCTGCAGTTCCTGTGTGTAATGGTGCAATGAAGTTCCAGTACTAGTGTGTACTTTGCTTAATGAAACAACCAATGGTAAAACACTCTTGCACTCACAAATCATGGCACTTCTCCCATGTCACATGTGAGTAGCTTGTCCAGAGCAACTTTTGCATTCAGTGACTTGAATCTAGGTGTGATTGACCTTACAGAAATGTGCTCAGCGGTTAGCTTTAGCTTTTCCAGGTAGGTTCCACCCACCCTTCATGATTCCCACTGGTTTTCCCCAAGGGCGACTACTGCCTCAGGATCAATTCAGGGTTTGCGGCCCCGCTGATCAGTCTGGAGGCCAGAGGCTCAAGGGAAGAGTTCGACCAAACAAGCAGAAGAAATGAGCCACTTAGGGTTGAGATCCTTTAAAAGGCCCAGCTTGTTTCCTGATTCCTCTGTGAATTGTGTTTGGCTGTGGAATCAGGAGTGGACAGGGCTGGTTCACAAATGGGTCGTTCTGGAGGGTTTTGCCAATGTTTTGGAAAGTTTAGGAGAATTTCTGCAGTGTTTGTTAGTTATTTGTGCCATTTGTCTATCGTCTTTAAACCTATGTATACCTGCCTGCAGTTGTTTCTAGTGTTGGTGTTTCCTGACCCCTGGTACATCATCTTTTGACAGTTTGATCTTCCTCTTAACTCTTGCTCACTTACCAACAAAAAAAAAAATTTCCTTTTGCAATTTCCCCCAGTTCCATTTGCTCTTTCTTACACCCAAACATAAAATAACACTAGTCCTCTTGTCCTTTCCCCTATTCTATTTTCCTTTTGTGTCACTAGAATTTGAAAATGCAAAAAGCTTTCCTGACAACTTTCCTTTTCTGAGTTTAAGAAACCTTCGAGTGTGAACCCAAGAAGTCTTCCTATGTTGTGCTCAGGCACTTTCCCTACTGTGTGTGCATTGCCAGTACCCTTGCCCATTGTGGGAGTTATGTGTAAACCCCTTTGTCTATCTTTGCCACTTGTTTTGTAATTTGCACACTGGCACCTAATGCAACATGTTAGAAGGCAGTGCCTTCTGAGCTATATCGCCTCTCCCAGAAACCCTGAATCTCAGTGTCAGTCATTTACAGCTGCTTGTCTTCTGATTCCAGTTTCCAAACTGCTAGACCAGGATATGGGAACTTGAAACAGGACGCACAATTACTGAACAAGACTGGTCAGAAGTATGTGGGAACCTGATCAAAATGAAGATGGATCTGGATTTGTGATAGCATTATGCACTGCTTAGACTAGTCGCTATGGAGGATGAAGAACAGCTAAATTCTGCCGCCTGACCAGTGCTGGGTCCTGCAGGCATGAAACGGCACATGTTTCTGGACCTGCATCTTACTGGGCAACATTGGCCTAGACTTCTGCATCGGATGGGACAGGAAACAAACCGTGTAATACCAAGATCACAGCTGATCTGCTTACTAATTGTTTTTACGCCAGGTTTGCGCTTCCCATGTCGGACCAAGAACTAGATACACAAAGAGTCGATAGTGTCAAAAAACAAATGCAAAAGAAGCGGAAAGACAGTGAAAAGCCCACATGGGAAAATTGGATTAAATGAATGATAGCCCGATCAGCAAAAGAGTAAGTGACCTTTTGAAAAAGTACTTGCTGAATGAATATTCTCCAATTTGGGCTTGTATAGTGAATTGTATGCATACTATCTTAGAATACTTCTGGATGCATTGTTAATAGGATTTGATTTGACTTGGATCACCCTGTGATCCCTCCCCCCTCTCCCCTTTTCCTCTCTTTCATCTCGTCTTTTCTATTCCACAGACAAATGTGTGTAGCATGCATGCTTGATTAGGGTGCGATCCGGAAGAAAGGGGGGATTTCAATAAATGTAGTTCCGGTGGCATGCATGCCCACAATATATTAAATCCAGAAATGTTTTTTCTTTCTTTTGCTTCTTTTAAGATGGCGATCTGTTTTCTTTTTGTTTTTCTAGATGTTATTTCAGATGTATCAGAAAACCCTCAAAAGCAAAAAGGTTTCCTAACACCTTTCGTCTCCTGTGTTACCTCCACTGTGAGCACCTTAATGGGGTCCAGAGACTGGCTTTGTTTTGTAGAGCCATACACATTGAGAACAAACCTCCAGTTTGTGAGCGCTTTACTAGGACTCAGAGAGTGGCTCCACTCAGTGTCAGATTGGCCCCTCGGCCTTTCGGTCCGTGGCCGGGCCGAATTCGTCCCTGGGGGGTGGGGGCCGGTTTCTGGCCATGCCTGGGCCAGTTTGGAAGTAAAAGCCTTTCATCCTTCTTAGGTCGATACATGAGTACCAACACAGGTTGGGTGATATTCTATGCATATTTGTTCTATAAAAAAGAGCTTCAGTGTAAGTGCTATACAATAACATATTGGGGGTCATTACGACCCAGGCGGTAAGTACGCCAACTTTACCACCATGGTGTAAACTACGTTTACACCATGGTGGATGGCGGATTTACCGCCCCATTCTAAGGTGAGTGGGGCGGTAAATCCCCATTTCCCATTTTACCCTTCCCCATTCCCATTTTTGCCCCATAGGGCATAATGGGAGTGGGGAAGGCGCTAATTACGCCACCGTAAATTACGGTGGCGTAATTAGCACCAAGGCGGTTTAGCGCCATGGATTTTAACGGCTGCTAAAAGCAGCCGTTAAAATCGGAATCAGGCGTTAAGGGTTAACGACGGCGTTAACCCTTAACGCCTGAGTTGAAATGAGGCCCATTATCATTTGGCCTTAGACATCTGCTTGCATTCACAGTTAGTGTACTTAGGGACAATGCTATTTGATGCCACTTCCTGTTTTGTCAAGGGGTGAAAGGTTGTGTTTCATCACTTTCCGGGATGTCACTTTGGGGCGGGATCAAATGAAATCACTTTCAGTGATGTCATCAGAGGTCAAGGGTCATGAGGCGAGGGGTGAGCCACTTTTTGAGGCGAGGGGTGTGGCACTTTTTTTTTGGGTGACCGGGCCCATTTCTTGTCCCAGTCCGACCCTGGCTCCACTGGATGATAGTGCTGAATGTATTGACACCATTTGGGCAAGACAGGAGAGACAGATTGCTGAGAAATGCAGGCCCATACTACCTGCATTTCCTGTCCTATTTCAGTCAGGGAGAGCTGAATCCTATGGCCACTGGCGGCTCCTCCATAATGGGCGAGCGGGTGCTGACCCATTGGCACCCTCGTCCATTTGAGGAGCCAGCCCTGTGTAAACACTGAGTGCTCCCTCAGATGCTTTTTGAATCTCATCGAGCGCTCCCCTGCTGGCTGAAACTGTCAAAGGGAAACACGTTTTCCTTTTGACAATTCTTTTCTCCAGCCACGCATGCTCAAAGAGCGATGCAAGGCCGGGGGTATTTTGCTTCCCCAGCCTTTCATAGCCCATTGGAAATGCTGGCTGGGGAACTGCATGTCTGTATGATCGAAGAGGCGCTCCTGCGCTTCCCTTCACATACAAACACAGCAGGCAGGAACCGGGCGCTTTGTCACCAATGGTCCAGCGCCTGCGTGCACTTGCCAAAACCAAGAAGCTCTGGCTGCCTGATTCCTGTTGTGCTACATGGGAACTGTACACTGGGAGGAAACTTCAGGACCGGGACAAAAGGTAGGTCTATGTTAATTATTTAAATATGTGCATGAATGCGTGTATGCTTGTGTTATGAGTGAGTGCATGATGATGGGTGCTTGTGAATGTTGTGTGTGTGTGTGTGTGTGTGTGTGTGTGTGTGTGTGTTTGTACTGGGCTGGGGAGATGGTTTTGGTGAGTGGGGGTGGATGTACAACAATGGCCTTTAGAAAAATGCCTTTGTTGCACAAACCCCTTCCCCACCGGCCAAAATCAGCTTTCCTTCTGAGGAGCTAGGGGGCTTAAGGAACAGGGATGGTGTATTTTTACTGAGCATCTATGATAAATGTCTAGTAAAAAATAACATGCGTACCCCCTGAGCCCACCAGCATCTCACATGCACACTTAATCACATTGTGTGTGTGTGATAAGAGCTGGGAAGTCCAGGGGGCAGCCATGGTATTTTTTCACTGGACATCTATGATATATGTCCAGTAAAAAAGACCATTCCTGCCCCCTGAGCCCGCCAGCACCTCGAATAAACACATGATCACATTGATTTAATTGATTTAATTGATTATGTGTGTTTGTTTGGTGCTGGGGTTCCAGAGGACATGCATGGCATTTATTTACTGGCCAAATATGATAGATGCCTTGTAAAAATAAATACCATGCCTGACCCCTAAGCCCCCAGTGCCTCACATACGCA
Source organism: Ambystoma mexicanum (assembly GCF_040938575.1). NCBI lineage: Eukaryota > Metazoa > Chordata > Amphibia > Caudata > Ambystomatidae > Ambystoma > Ambystoma mexicanum. Next base: position 215,707,082 of record NC_090927.1, on the reverse strand, counting down.
TATTATCATATTGACTGTGTGCGTGTGAGGAGCTGGGTGCCAGGGGGCAGGCAATGTATTTTTTACTCAGCATCTATATCCAGTAAAAAACCCATGCTATCCCCTGGATTCCCAGCACCTTGCATGCATTGTCATGCTTGGCGACTGAGCCTCCCAGCACATAATTGATTATCTGTGCATGCGAGATCCTGGGGTACCTGGAGTAAGACATGGCATTTTTTACTGGGCATCTATGGTAGATACCCAGTAAAAATTGTGATTCCTGGGCCCCCAGCGCCTCTCACAGACACAATTGATTATGTGTACCTGTAGGGTGCTGGGGGTAGTAATAAATGCCATGTCCGTCCCCTTGGTGCACTTCGCCTCGCACATTTAATCTGCCCCCACACCCGCCAGCCCCTCAGACATACACGTTATCACATTCATAGGAATCCACTAGAAAGCGTAGGTCAGCAACACGGAGACAAGGTAGAAGAAAGGAAGAAAAGAGAAGAACAACGAAGGGCGACTTACTATACAGAGTTTAGGAGTGTTAGTGGAACGTGATGATAACACTGTATAGTCCTAAGTGACATCCTCATGGGAATTGTAGTTACCATATGGTGCTGAGCACCATGCTACCCAAGCCGCCAAAGCAGAAGCCAGCACAGCTGTGTCGTGCGTCATGGGTGTCTGTGCGCCAGGACCCCAACACCAAGCTAGCCAGTTCTTACTCTGGCATGACATTTTGTTTTGGGCATGTTTGATAAAGCAAGCATGATAAGTGTTATTATGTAGCTAGACTGGCATTTTAATGCAGCCGGTCTAGCCATGCCTTATTGTGGTATGACATTTTGTAGTGGGCGTCTTTGACAAAACAAGTATGATAAGGGTTATTATGCAGCAAGACTGGCATTTTGATGCAGCCACTCTAGCCATTTCTTGTAGTGGTGTGACATTTTGTATTGGGCATCTTTGATAAAGCAAGCAAGTTAAGTGTTGTTAAATAGCTCGACTGGCATTTTAAGGCAGCCAATCTAGCCATGTCCTATTGTGGTATGACAGTTTGTATTGGACATCTTTAATAAAGCAAGCAATATAAGTGTTGTCATGTAGCTAGACTGGTATTTTAAGGCAGCTCGTCTAGCCATTTGTTATTGTGGTATGACATTTTGCATTGGGTATCATTGATGAAGCAAGCATGATAAGTGTTATTATGTAGAGCAGTCAGTTTGAATATATTTTCATACTGTGGCATGCATTTTTAATGGTAAAGCCAACAGGAGTATGTTGTGGAGGTACTGGCTTATATTGGCAGAACCAGCGTGGACATGTTTTCTTATGGTATAATTACTGGCATTACGCGTAAAGCAAATATGAGTATGTTCAGATATGGGAATACTGGCATATATTGGTGCAGCCAACTTGGAAATGTATGCGCACAGCCAGCTTGAAAATTGCTTTATATTGGCACATATTGTGGGTAAAGGCATCATGAAAATGTGTTGGGGGAATGTTCCTGTGCACTATTGGTGATTTGCATCTATTGGATTTTTCACCTACAAAACCAATTTCCAATTGTTTGACTTTTTATCCAATTTTTCAAAAAGGCGAGTTGTGAAATGCACAATTTTAACCCATTATTTAAACAAATTCTCAGGAGAGAACCCCCCAAACCCTCCTTATTTGTTTTGGGCTCCCTCGCTATGCTTGGTCGCTAGGGCATATTGGGGGGAACTTTATATGCAATTTCACTTAAAAAAATTCACCAGCCACCACTGCTGATGGCAGTGGAGCTACCATTAGAAACACATCCTTCAGCACCACCATGACCTCTTCTAGGTTACTGGGCAAGAGAGTAGTAAAAGGGGGAATGGAAAACATGGAAAGTGAACAAAGAAGGTAGTGCTGAATACGGAGTTCTTGTTTTTCTTAAATCAATATACTTCTTGTACCTTTATTGGAGTTCACTTGTAGTTACATTTCCCATCATTTCTCATTAGATAATCATTAGCATATTTCTTAATGTTTCCTCCACAGATTATTCCTTTGGTGGTTGGACAGAAGAGCAGGATCTGGCCGCGCTACTACTAGGCAGCACGGGAGGGCATTTGGTGTGGTAAAACGGAAACACAAGACTGAGTTTCAATCTGCAAAACACACTTAAAACCTGCCCTTTGATGAGACGTTATGGATCAAACTGATTATGAGTTATCCATCAGAAGGTGATCACTGCGTAAGAAATTTAGTGAAAGAGGTTATCCTGAGGAAGATTTAGCAACATCGAAATACAAACTGATGACACATACACAAGAAAGTCTCTTACAAGGAAAAATGCAAAGAGAATCAACACCCATAATGTTTGTATCAAAATTCCCAACCCAAAGCCAGCAGATTAGATGGTGCATTTCGAAGCATTGAAACATCCTCACAAGTGACACAATAATGAAAGATCAATTTCCAAATCCTCCAGTTTTCGTAAATCAGAGGAGTAATATTTTGAGGAATGTATTGGTTAATACCAGGGACGGAAAAAAGAAGAGAGAAAAGAGGAAGGCATCAGGGAGCTTTCCCATGCCTGAACTGTGGGAAATGTAGCAATGTGACAAAAGGCAAATTCGTATCTCACCCAAGAACAGGTGAGAAGATACAACTAAGATGTCACGCGACCTGCCTAACTGAATATGCAGTATACTGCATCTGATGCCCATGTGGTATGTATTACATAGGGGAAACGGGGAGAAAGATCTATCTAAGAATGAATTAACATAAATCATGTATTAGGAATAAAAATATGTCCTCGGCCATTGCGAGGCACTTCCAAGAAAAAGGACACAGTATTGGCCATCTCAAGTTCTAGGTACTGAAGGTCATTACCATACGATACAACAAGCAAGATGTGAAAAGGAAGAGAGCCCAACGAGAAGTGTACTGGATTGATCAACTTAATTCACTTTCTCCCAGTGTGATGAATGAGGAATGAGACCTGAACTTATTTATATGATCATTCAGAGAACCATACCATTGACATTCTCCCTTGATTGAAGGAAGGACTACAATTTAACCTGACGTTCACCCACTATAGTTTTCCACCAGATCTGTGAAATTATTCCCCTTTCATAGGCCACTAAGGTTAGGAGATCCACCTAAAGGGTTAACACCAAGGGTCAATTAAACATATCATGAGATGATCCACCACTTGGTGCATCACGAGAGACCCACTCATCACAACATCTATCCACAGAGTGCTGTCAGGTTATCCGCCTGAGAATCATTATTGGAATTATCAGTTAGATTAATATAGCCACTACTGACAGGTGACTGTATGGTAATGTATATCACACATTGTGTATTGGAAAAATGGCGATGTATCTTAACCCGGGTAGATTTTGAGCAAGGGTGTAAAACTCAGACACTATCAACATTAACCAAGACATTGCAGTAAGAACAATATGGTGACTTATGGCGATCAGTGTCTATTATGATATGATGACAGCATTTAGATATATATATATACTTGCACAAGACAATCCTAGATGTCTCTATCCATAGGTCTTACCCATATTCCTATGTATTACGATAAGGAGAATTTAGCAATTAATTGAAGTTAGTGTCTATTATGACTTGCATAGTAGCACTTAGATATATATGCCTACACATGGCACTCCCATATGTCCTTGTTCATAGGTCCTACCCTAATTCTGCAGTGCGGTAATCAGCACAGAATAACATGGTCATATTACATCTTTACATATAATTAATCAAAGGATCTATGGAACATAGTGTCCATTATGACAAGACATTGGAGTGCTTAGATAAATACGCTTTCATGTGGCACTGCTTAATATCCTAATGCATGGGTCTTATACTTATTCCACAACGCAATAAGCAGTACTGAATAACGGGTTCATGCAAACACATTTAACACATAGACAAGAATACAGCGACTAACAGATTCTAAGAGTGGCCTTCAGAACTGATAAACCGTTATTGTACAATCCTCAGTGCTTTATAAATTAATGTGTTCACTACTCCAAGATGGCCGGTATCTTAATCCTGATTGAAACAAAACAGCACTCCATTCTGGGTGACCATGTGACTGTCACCCACTGGCGTAACAGGGGCCCCCGCACCGCCCCGCGGTGCAGGGGCCCCCGCGACCACATGTTCTGGAAGGGGGCCCCACTTGGAGTAAAAAAAAAAAATGTATATATATATATATTTTTTTTACATTTTCTTTTTGAATTCACTCTGCATTTCTATAGAAATGATTTCTGTAACCGAAATAATTTCTTTTTGAAGGCAGAGTGAACACAAAAAGTCCAGTAGCTACCCCCACCCCATGACAAGAAGACCCTAGGCCTGAGTCCTCCATGTCATGGGGTGGGGGAAGCCCTATGACTTCAAAAATAAATAGTTTATTTTTGAAGTCACTATGCCTTCATAAAGAAATTATTTCCGTTATGGTTCAGACCTTAACAGAAATATTTTCTTTATGAAGTAAGAGTGACGTCAAAAAGAAACAAGGGGCCTCATTACGAGCATGGCGGTAGCCGTGCCTGTATGGCAGGCACGGATACCGCCATGCTCACTACCAGCACCACCTTCCGTGATTGGGCAATAACCGGCCCATTACAAGATGAATGGGCTGGTAATTGCCCATTCACGGGTGGCGGTATTGTCGGGCTCCCGATCCCTATTCTGCCCAATAGGGCAGAATGACGGTGGGGAGCATGGTTGCGCCGGCACCGTTGATAACGATGCCTGCGTTATTACAAGTGATGCTCGCGGGTGCCGCACAGCCCGCCAGGTAAGACCCGGCGAGCTGTCAGGAACACGCAAGCAGAACTCGTAATGCGGCGGGACGGTATGAACGGTGCCAGTGCCTTACCGGCACCGTTCATACCGTCACCACCAGGGTCCTAATGAGGCCCTATGTATTTTTGAACTATTATGGCTCCCCTCAACCCATGACGTGTGCGTGTGTGAGTGTATGGTGAAAGGATGCACACTGAAATGTATGGGTGGCTGCCTGGGTGTGCCTGTATGGTGAAAATGTCCACACTTAAGTGTATAGGTGACTGTCTGTGTGAGGGTATGGTGAAAGGCTGCACACAAATGTATGGGTGGCTGGGTGTGCGTGTACGGTGAAAGGATGCACATTTAAATGTGTGGGCGGCTATATGGGGGTGCCTGTATGGTGAAAGGGTGCACACTTAAATGTATGGGTGGGTGCCTGGGTGTGTGTGCCTGTGTGGTGAAAGGTTGCACACTTAAATGTACGGGTGGCTGCCTGGGTGTGCCTGTATGGTGAAAGGGTGCACACTTAAATATATGGATGGCTGGGTATGCGTGTGTATATATAGTTAATGGTGTGTGTGATTGTGTTCAGGGGCGCAACAAAACCTACATTTCAGGGGGGCTACCTTTTCAAATGTTGGGGAGGTGCTAACTTCACGTGTGGTGGAGAGGAGCAAACTTATTTGTGTGGGGGCATATAACTTCTTTACGCATTTTAATGAGACTATTCTAGTGCAGCTTCAATGTTACAAGCAGTTAACTCTCTTCTATAGGTCTGAAAGCACCCACTTATGGGCTGCTGTGAGAATGACTGGTCTCCTGTTTCTGCTCTACCCTTCCAATCACTCCCCTGGCATGCAAGTACTAAACCCACATCACAATTTCAATTGCTTAAAAAATGTGGCATTTGAATGCAGGTACTAACAGTGAAACGATGTACATTAGTAATTGCTGGGCTGGGCCCTTGTTAATGGCAAAACCCAGGTGCTGTTTAACATCTGTGTCCTTTTCTGTCCGGCAACTGCTCTGAAGGTCAGCCAGGTCAAGTCAACATAACCCACAATTTCAGTGGGAGGGGTACGGGGGGGTGTGCTGAAGCCCAGTCAGCTCAATGGTGTTCCACCACTACTTGTGTTTAATGCCTTGATTAATTATTGGTAATCTTCTTTACACCTAGCCCTATTCTTCCTCATCCCAGTACTTGTGTATGAGGCAGTACTTGTGCATGAGGCACTATGCCTCATACACAAGTACTAGGATAAGGTAGAGGTACATGAAGGTAATGCCTGACTTAGCTACCTGTAATCTTTATTACTCCTAGTTCCACTCTTCCTCCAGTAGGGACAAGGAAGAGGGACGTGGAGGTAATTCTGGGCCAATGAGCTGATTTTGGAGGTTGGGGTAGGGGATGGCAGGGAGAAGAGATGTGTGGGGGGGTGTAGAGTTGTGCAATAAATCATAATGGCCGTCCATGTCCGTGCTAAGCAGGCATGATATGTGGTATTAGTAGCTAGAGAGGCATTTTGGTGCAGCCAGTCTAGTCATTCATCAGTTTGGTATGCCTTTTTATAACTGGGCATTTCTGATAAAGCAGTCCTGCTAAGTGTAATTACCTGGCTAGACTGGCTAGACTGGCATTTGGGTCAGCCAGTCTAACCGTTTCTTACTGTGGCACTGTATATTGTTCTGGACATCTGTGATAAAATGATATGTTATGATATGATAAGTCATATATAACGCACCTGTACACAAGTGTTTTTAGTCACGACAAGACAAGAGAAGGAAAACTGCGGGAGGACAAGACAAATGATCTTACTAAGCCTTGTGTCATTCAGATTGAGAACGAGAAGTGCAAGGGGAAAGGGAGGGAGGAAGTGCAAGGGAGAGGGGAGGGGAAAACATGGCAGCAATGCACTGAGTAAGTGCCGCCAGGGCAGCGCAGCTCTAGGCAGTGCAAGGAGAACAAGGGACTGTAGGGTTACAGTTACAGCCCCTAACTGCGTGGTAGGCCTGGAGGCAGTGCAAGGGTGACTGATCAAGAAAGAGCCTGGACTCAGTGAGACAGAGGGTAGCCAAGCAACCAGTTGCTACAGCGGACAGGTAGGTCAGCAGGGGAGGGAGAGAGAGAAAGCAGAGGAGAAAAGTAACGTTTTGAGGAGCTTCCGGAACTTCAGGTGGTCCGCCTCAAGTTTGGGAGGGACAGGGAGGCCATTTCAGAGGGAGGCGCCTGCAGGGAAGAAGGATCTACCGCCAAACTCTCTGCCTGGAGAAGTATCTAACCCTTAGGGCTCGAGAAGGAAGGTATTTTGGAAGATAGTGTTGGATGTAGTGCAGATACCAGCACCAGAAAGCCTTGTGGACAATGAAAAGGGTCTTGAACTTGATCCTTGCAGCCACCGAGAGCCAGTGGAGAGATTTCATGGCTGGAGAGATACAGTCCCTGGGCTTGAGGCCAAAGATAAGTCTCGCAGTCCTGTTCTGGATTAGTTGCAGAGGGTGCAGAATAGAGGAAGGCAGATTGAGAAAGTGGTTGTTGCAGTAGTCCAGCCTAGAGAGAACCAGAGCTCTGGAGACAGTGAGCTTCTGGGGGAAAGTGAGAAAAGGAAGAGTCCCTTTGAGGAGGTGCAGCTGGTAGTGGGATCTCTTGGCGATGTCCAAGATGTGAGGAGAGAAAGAGAGAGTGGAGTTGAAGATGACAGCAGAAATGAGTGAGAGAGGAGAGTAGGGTGAGGGGAGCCTGAAGGAAAGCGGAGTGTCATCCGCACAACACTGTAAGTTAGAGGAGAAGGTAGAGACCAGGTGGGTCAAAGGAGCCAAGTAGAGGTTGAAAAACCAGGGTGACAGGATAGAGCCCTGGAGAACGCCACATGTAGAGAGAGGTGGCGGAGTGAATGGGACGAAGTTGGACCTGGGAGGGGCAGTCCAAGAGGAAGGAGGTCAGCCACTCCAGGGCCTGATCCATGATGCCCAGGTTCTCACGAAGTCAATTGATCAGGATGGCGTGGTTGACCGTGTCGAAAGCAGAGGAAAGTTCCAGGATGATGAGGACAGAAGGAATGCTGGAATCAAGGTTAGAGATCATTTCTTCACAGGTGTTCAGGAGAGCAGTTTCCGTGCCTTTGGCAGCTCTTAAGCCAGACTGATGGTCATGGAGACAACAAACAGATTCAGTGTGGAGTGTAAGCTGGCCAGCTTTTCCAAGAATTTGGGAGAGGGGAAGTTCCAGTGCCAAAAGAATGATTACAGAAATCAGACAAGTCTGGATGGTGTCAATGTGGTCCTTGATGGTTCTGGAGGAGCAGGAGAGCATGTGTTTCGACAACACTTCCATGGATGGGACTTGTCTAGAAACCTTGTCAGGTGTTAGAGAGAAAAAGAAAGAGAAAGGAGGAGGAGAGGGAGAAATGACCAAAGGGGGCCGAGAGAGGAAGAGGGAGAGGAAGAGAAGATAGTGGACAGGATGTCCTGAGCTTTAGCGGAGAAGTGAGAGGCCAAAGCCGTACAGAGGGCCTGTTGAGGAAACGGAGAGGTAGAAACCGCAACAGGATTGGCAAGTTCTGTGCAGAATTTAAATAGTTTGGCTGTGTTGTTAGAGGCCGTAGAGACGCAGGCTTGAATGTGTGCTGTGTTCTTGATGAGTCTTATTGCTTCGACTGGCATTTTTGTGCAACCACTCTGGGTATGTCTAAATGTTACTGTAATGTTATTATGTGTCCACACTGGTCTACATTGTGCAGCCAGTTGGACATATTTTATTGTGGCATGGCATTTTTAATAGCAAAGCATTGATGTTCATGTGCACTGTTGGTGACTTCAAGTTTTCGATTGCTGTTACCCTACACAACAATAGCAAACACTGTGGCTTTTTAGTACATTTTTCTCGTAAAGTGTGCTGTATATTGCATTAAAACACATATTTATATCTTTCTCCTAGTGCAGTGTGTGGAATACCCCTTCAGCAACATGTTTGTGCGTATTGCGCAAACGTGGTAATCTAGGGCGGCCCAGAGTGTGGCGTGACTCGTGATTTGTTGCCGAGTTGGGGGGGGCCCTCAGCATGACTTGCAGGGGGGCCCCCAGAGCTTGTGTTACGCCACTGCTGTCACCATGACTACCATTAAGTTTACATTAGCAGCGGCTACCACGCCACTGTCTTGACATTACCTTGAGCAGAGTTGTAGAATTCATGCACTAGATTAGAACATGCTATACAGAATTGCGGCAAGTAAGATTCAGATCATTCCATTTAAGTGGCATCCTGTTAGAATGGAGCGCGTGAACTAGTGAGAATATTTTTACAGAATCTCGGCAGCACACCCCTCCGCCTACTGAGCGAAGACAGGTGTCGTAAAACAAAATGGGATCTTCACTTAGTGAGCATGCAGCACCCATCCATTGTTGAGATCATGGGGATACTTGTAGAGCATAAGGTTTCGCCATAAATTCACAAGTTAATCACTGGTGTTTATTTACACTGGGTTATTTTAAAGGGGCCTAAGTGCACTGTTATTTTCACCTGGGATAACAATGTATGTGTTTATGAGGGATATCTTAAGTCGGAGTATAGATTGATACAAATAAGTTATTGTACAAGATGTATGAATAGCAAAACTCTGTCATAACGCTCCGTTCTGACATTGTTCTTTTTATGTTTTCCAATTTTCTATATATTATGTTATGTTATGTTATGGTTTGTTACTTGGCATTTATATAGCGCCTTATGTATCATTGGTATGATCTCAAAGTGCTGGTAGGTTGAACACCCTCTGCAACCACAGTTCAAGTAAGTAGAGAGAGATTTTGTAGTTGGTGCGGGGGCGCACCGGATATGTGTGCAGCTGGTGTGGTTGTTGCATAATAGCTGCTTCTTAGCGGTAGGTGTGCTGCTGAGGAAATCAGTTGGATGTGTTCAGTCTGGAGGGTGGACACCCAGACTGAGTTCTGGCTGCGTTAGGCCTGGGGAGACACCTAAGCTAGCCGGTATGTGCTCAGCTAGATGTGTTTTGTTAGGATGATGAGGTGTTTGTGGGGTCATGTTAGTATGAGAACAGCTAGGCCGAATGTGTCATAGCATAGGAGTGTTCTAGTTGAATGATGGTCTATAGGAGAGAATAAGCCTAGTAGTGTGATATGGTGGTTATCAGTAAAGCACCTGCGACCAAGCACGAGAGCAGGACGGGGGGCGTACATATGTTGTTAATGTTGGTATGTCTCGTGGCCTAATGCATTTTCCAACAATGGTGGACACAATTGTTATGATATGAATTACACACAATTGCCTTGTTATAATGAAATTTCAATACATATCAATGCACAATGGAATACTGCATATATAACCACATCATGATATACATATGTGACACTGTGGTAATTGTGATCGATTCCTTAAGTGGTGTATATTAATTTGCCTCTAATGATATACCACTTGGATACATTGTGTTATGGACATTATATATAATGATGAATCATATTGGGGGTTGAATTTGAAGATGGCTGCATATTGCAACTGATCGTATATGGATCAGATGAGAATTATAGGCCCTGATGAAGGACAAGGATTAGTCCGAAATGCATTGGCACGATTTTGCATCTGCATCTAATTTGTGTTAATGAAATCATATAAAGACTTGGAAATCAAAAGCATTAATAATTATTCTTTATGAAGAGAACCACGTGGAGAAATTCAAATGTAATTCGAATTGTTGAATTAGAGACTACAACCACATAGTAATGTTTGCCATGCTTGCATCCACTAGGGTAGAAAACATACACTCTCTGAAGGCTAAACAGCCTAGGTCTTTCTATCTCTTTCACTTATGGCGTGCCCAGCAAATAGGCACAAATTAGCAGGTCTGCACCCCACTCACAGGCACCTTGAATTAAATAAAGTTACATTCAAGAAATCTAAGAATCTTACCATTTACTAATTAGCGGTGCCAGCTCGCAGCACTTACAAACACAGAAACACAATCAATAGATAGGCTGAAATACTGTCAAAGAGCCAGAAACTGCCTTTATTACCCTATAACTTGCCCCATTCCATTCTGGATATGCCTCTCTAGCTACAAACACTATAGTACTCCTGATCCCAACTTTAAATGCAGTTCAAAAAGTCCCATAATGCAATGAAAAATCTTAGCCAAACATCTCCAGAAATAATTGATGTGCTCCTAGGTATTTATATTGCACAAAGATGTATTCTGTAGGGGTGGAAGGAAAATTAATCATACGAGATCATTCGTGGGAGGATCGTACCTGCAGCCCTTGTGGCAGCGTGTTTCCCCTCTGTTTGTTGCATTGCTCTGAAAAAATATCTCAGAGTGCAAATGTAATTTATTTATGAAGAAGAAATAGTTTTGTGAAGATGCCTGTAGACTATCCACTGTGCAGTGGGTGAGGTGAATGAGATTACTTGTGACAGGTTTTATGGATGGAATTCTGTAGGATCCCTTTAGGCTCAGTGGGCTCCCTGATTTGTATAGGTGTTTATTGTAGTTCAATACTTATTTTAATATGTTGTCTTTCTTTGCTTATGCTTTGAAATGGCAATATTGGCATGTGTGAATGCATTGCTGCAACATTAAGAGGTACAGAAAAAAATGGTGAGGGGGAGCATAACATTTTTTTATGACAGAGATAGATGAAATGATTTCATAATTTATAATGTTATGCTGCATTGATTATTATATCCCATGCCAGGTGCATTGTAGGTTGGCTTCAGTGCGTGGGGTCTGATCATCTGGACCAGAACAGCATTTCAGCATTGCTCTGAATTCTGCCATGATGTTTAATTTCTATGAGAAGCACAGGAAAATGATTCCACCAAATAGTGCATAGGGACCAACATCCGGCCCCTGCCTTAACATTGCCCGCTTTCCTGGGGGGAAAAGAAATCATTGGCCAGATTTGGGGAATGTATTTTCTTACTTAAGCACATTGGGTGCATGGTAAGATATTGTGCTCGTTGGAGAGGTTAGAGAGCCTGACCTGCAGAAGCCTGCAGGTCTCAAGTTAAAGATACAGTGAGCAGCTTGGGTAAGTGTGGTAGCTCACTTGTTTGTCACCCTGGATGTGGCAAAGTGAATAGGTAAACGAAACACAGGAGTGTTCGTTTGAGGTGTTTTCTTTTGTAAACATTACAAGAAAAAGGGTAGGACGATGCACTTATGCAATTTATGTGTATGGACGAAGCAGTGGGAGTGTGAAACATGTGTCGACTCAGCCATAGGTCTTGCTATCATCATTCTAAATTGGACAATTCAAAAAACGTAAAATGGACCATGCCTGGTCTCCTTTGCCTTTTTTATGTACATTCTTTTTATTGTTAGTGTGGGAAAGGGATGCACGTGAAGCAGATCCCACACTGGAAGGTGACAGAAAGATGGGACATAAGGACACCAGAATGGGATTATGTGTTTAGCTACTTGTCCTTGTGCTTCGAAACTATGCCAAATGCCAGAAATAAAAACGATATTACCATTATAGATATGCATATTTCATTACATGAAGCAGAATTTCAGTATAACATGTATGGCTATTGTTTGTCAATTTGTATCACCAGAGTATATGGTACACGACGTTCTGTCATGACAAAAAACGATTGCCAACAGCTAAGCTGCCAACTAGCGCCATATCGTATTCAGCCTGTACAGGTCTTTCTCACGACCACACTTTGCTTTCTGGGATTTGCAGTCTCTCTTTGCCAATGAGGAATACGGGTCTACAATTCCCAGGATGCAGAACATTGATGGATAAACAAAAAGACACAAGGTCTGTTGACAGAGCATTAAATGGATGCATAAAAGAAAGGCGTCATGCTTTTCCACCTCCATTTAGTGCTCTGCCTTATTTTGGAGCAATGGCAAAGCAGAGGAAGGCACAGAGCGGACATAAGATCCCGGGTTACATGTTGTTTCATCTACCACATTTAAAAAAAAAAGTTTTTTGTGCATTTATTTTGAAAAAACTTATATTTGGGGGTGCCCCCTCAAGAACTCCCTTCCCTATATTGTAAACCCTACCTCAAACCCGTATCCAACCCTTGTAACCCTTTACCCACCCCCCAAATAATTTAAAGAGTTTTTTCGATGAAAATGCATTAGGAAAGGTACTTCGTAAATATCCCTGACCATGAAACAACAGCATACCAAGATCTCGGCCATGCTGACCACCTCATTTCATCAGTGCATTTTGTTTTACTCCTGAAAGAGATTTTCATGCAGGCACAAAACGAATGCATTCCTACGAAATCCACCTCAGTTTGGTACCTGAGCAAATAAAGCAGATTCCATATATGAGTCCATTAGTAAATGTTGCCTGCAAAGCGTAGTCATTTAGAGCCAGCCTTTACTTGTTCATGAAATGGAAAAGCAAAAGTAATGTTTGCCATGCTTGCATCCACTAGGGTAGAAAACATACACTCTCTTTTCTATGCTGAAACTCAAGTCGAACGAGAATACATGTAAGCGCGTGCTTAATGATTAATGCAACTAGAATGAGTGGCCATGGAAATCAAGATAGAGGACACATCCACATTAGGTTAATGGGAGACATCGAGAAGCCTTAAAACGGCAGAAAGAGAGATCCTGTCGTGCTGAGCCAGCAAAAGAGCCAAGCTTGAACAGCGCGGATAGCAATGTGCACAGTTTTTCAAAGGTTAGCTGGGAAAGACGAAAAAGTACAGGCAATAAGCAAATCCCAGATAACAGACACAACCCTTTCTGAAGAAGCAAGATAAACAGTCAGGTTCTCATCAGCTCACACCTGACACCGAGGAGAAAGTAGCTGGAACGAATCTCCATAGGCCAAGGAACGTTATGACACCCATGGTAAAAACAGCTAACATCCTCTCAAATTACTGAGCCGTATCATCTGAAATGTGGTCCCCACACACTTGACTTGCAGCTAGCAGAGAATGTCTATTCATTGGAGCCAGTGACCTTCGCTCCCGTCCATCTCTTTGGGACAAAAGATACAATACAGTAAGAGGTTGAAAGCTCAAATATTCTGGCTCACAGCATGAGGAGTCAGAGAGTAATAGTCTTGTTGGCAGAGGCATCCTACTGGGCCCTTCTCACCTCCCCCTATTGTGTTCATGTGCTGGTAACAGTCCAGGATAACAAGGCTGAGAAGCTATCCCTGACCAATCACCATCCACCTTTCACGCCCACCTTAACAGTTTTGCGTCCACCAATTAAAAAACACCTGAAGTACCTGTTCCCGATGTATCCTTTTGTAGGTGGTCTCAGGCGGAGCCACCAGATGTGATCTGACCAAATAGATTCCCAACCCCATGTAGGATTTATACTTAGCCAAACTATTCACCCAATCCTGTCCCACCTTAGGTTTTTGTGCTGTGACACATCACTCCTGATGTCACAGCCCCACACAATGACTTGCTGAGTTAGAACTGTGAGTTACATGGGTATTTCACCTAATGTTCATGTGGTCCCTGTTTTCTTTGGGTTTTGTTAAATAAAATAGTAGTTTGTTGCCATTTTTGTCTCCTCTATTTTTTGGGGCACAGTGTTTCCCCTGGCCTGCTTGTATAATGCATAAAGAGTCACACAACCAATCCTGGGTCGCCCATCAAGGCAGATTTTCCTGTTCCCCAAAACACGTGTATTCTCTGGGGGGCGGGGAGGGGAAATCTGTGCCAGAAGAAAACATATGTGCTATTCAGCTACATGCTTCACTTTAGCCCTTATGCTGCTCCCCGTTTAAAAATCGGTAGGTTCAAATTAGAAGGCTACCCAAATGATACATTAAAGTAGCTTATTGGCATGTGATGTCCGATACACGTGTTTGTTGTCTGATACAGAGCAAGATTTGGCGTGCTATATTTACCCAGTGTTATTTTTAGCTGGTACAACATGTTTGTCTTATTCAGTCTGCAGGAGTGATTGTAATTGGCGCATGAGTTGAAAGCTTGAAATCAGGAAAGAACGCAGAGCAGAGAACTGAATACAGAGAGGGTGTATCGCGCTTGGCGCCTCTGGATTGGTTCTACGTGTGCCAGCAGCATTTGCCAATGTAATAAGACCAGCTCCTGTTTGGCAGAGCAGACCACACATCTGAGCATGCAGTGTGAGCGCCTGAGTACACACATCCCTGGCACACAGACTACCTGGAGCAACAATCCAGGGTGTGGCCTAGATGTTTCCCTGCTTTTCTGGGAAGAAAGGGTACATTACAGTATTAAAGGGGTGGAGGAACAGCATGTTCTTAGGAGACCTCTAACTCATTAGGCCTACTTTCATTTCCCGTAATTGCCAGTGCACCCCTGTGTACACAGCCCTGTGATTCCGGTGGGGTGACACTTTGAGGTTTCAATGCTAGTGTGTGCTTTTCCTGATGAATCAACGGAAAAAAAAGCAATCCTGCACCCACACATCCATCGGCTTGTGCCAGGCCAGATGTGAGTAACTACTTAGGGGTGCTCGAATGTCCATAAATGTGCCAACCCATCCCATATAGTTCCTTCCCTGCACCTATAGTTCCTTCCCTGCACATATAGTTCCTTCCCTGCACCTGCACAATCTGAATGACACAAGGCATAGTAAGATCGTGATATAGGCCTCAGGATTCAATGCAGGGTTTGAGGGCCGCTGTCCAATCAGATCGGAGACCAAAGACTCAAAACGAAGAGTTTGGCCAGCCAATCAAGAGACCTGAACTCCTCTAAAACATGTTTACGGTCTTTTGAAAGGCCTGTCGTGCTTCCTCCTGCATGTCTGAGTTTTGTTTGGCTGTGAAATTAGGAGTGGAAAGGACAGGCTCACAAATGTGTGCTTTTTGAAGGTCTTGCCACTCTTTTGGAGGGTTTAGGAGAGTTTGTTAGTTGTTTGTGCTGGGTTTATCCTGTTTAAACACCTATTTGGCTGTCTGCATTTATTTCCTGATCCGTGACTGTCTCCTATCCTCTGTTTATGCTCTTTAGATCCCCTTTCTAATATTCCTCTTTACCATTGCTCACTTGTAATATCTAAATCTAAAGAAGGCTCTTGTACTTTCCCTGGTTCCAAAATCCATGCCACTTTTTTCCTTTGTTACACCACAACAATTAAATAAAAACAAAAACGAGATTGACCACAGTATGTTGCTCAAATGTAGGCGACTAGGGCTTCTGAACCCTTGCCTGTCGGTGTGGAGGGGTCAAGGCAGGGGGAGGCTTCCCCTATGAGGGTATAGATAGAACAGATGTCATTCCATCTGGTCATGGGGTTGGGACTACTTCAGCTTGTTGGAGGGTATGACTGTTGGGTGGAAGCAGCATTGTAATGTGGAACATCTGCCAGAAGACAATTCATCCAGGCAACCTAAGTAAGAGCCCCTTGGGACTTCCTTGATGAACAAGCCCAGTAGGTTTTCACACACGGGTAGAAGAGAGGAGCCAACATTACATGCAACCCAACCAGTACAGCACCCCTCCTCTAGCAGTGACAGGTAAAACAAGAGAGTGTCAGATGACACTCCAGCTCATTGCCTCTCATGCTCTAGCAAGGGACCTGGATCCCTTGTGATTATGGGCCAGCCCATCCGTCTTCCCTTGTCTAGCCCAGCACAGCTTGACCCATCAGCACCATGGACTAGCAGGGGTGTTTTCCCACCAATATCAGTGCAGCCTTAGGTTTATCGTGGTGAAGATTTGCAGGTGGCACCATTAATGCAGGACAAGTGTGACAGAGTAATGAGGAATGCAGGCACATAGGTCTTTATTTCCTGTCCTAGGTCGCTCAGGGGGTGCTTTATCACATGGTAGTGTGGATGCCATGGAGCAGTGGTGTTGCTAGGTTTGTAAAAGATCTGGGGCTACGCTAATGTTGGGACTCGGGGCTAGCTAGCCTTTTGGTTGTAGCCCCTGAGCTTCTATCCGGGGCTACAACCAAAAGACCCAGTGCTATAACCCCCCCCAGGCTCCTCCTAGCAACGCCTTAGCCATGGAAAAAACACATGCTCCAGCACCAACCCATTCTCGTCTAGATGATAGAGCAGTGGAATAGTAATAGAGAAGACATAGAAAACTGGGAGAGTGCAGAGAAATGGCAGGAGCGGCTCGACTGTTTGGTGGTTCCCAATTAACACAAGCACAACCACAAGATTTGAGCACCATAATAGGGCAAGTAATGTGGATCTGTTGGTTGGTTGAGCCAAATAAATTGAGACAGAACCTTCGGCGTGTAGGTGTGGTACAAGAAATCAGAAAGCAGTTCCAGTGGCTGGTGTAGTAAAGTAAACTGTGGAAGACCCTTCAGATTGTGAATACAGTACTAGGACCCAGAGAGTGGATTTACTAGATGGTAGAGCCAAATAGGTTGGCACAGAACCTCCAGTTTGTGAGAGCATTACTGGGACTCAGGGAGTGGTTCCCCTGGCTGGTGAAGCCAAATAAATTGAGGAAGAACTTCCAGAATGTGAGAGCAGTTCTAGAAACCAGAGAGTGGCTCCACTGGTTTGCAGAACCAAATAAATTGGCATTATTTTGGCATGAAAGGTCAGACAGAGTGAAGAGAAATGCAGGCAAATGACTTTCTTATGGATACCAAACTTTTTCTAACTCACAGCCTGGATCAGAATGATGTACCACTGCAAAACCCTGTATTGATTATTTATGTTGATAGTTTTTGTTTTAGGAAGGAGCAAGGACAGCTACATCTGTATACACAGTTCGTACACGGTATGAAGTGTTAGAAGCTTAACACTTGCCTAGCAGATAACCTACCTGCCCAGATAGCAGATGTTGTAACATGTGCTTATATTCTAGCAAAGGGTAAATCAGCCATAATGTATACTGACTCCTGTTAGGCCCAGGGTGTCACTCAAGATTTTCATTTACTGTGGACCTCACATAGTGGCACTGTGAGACACTTTACTGTTGTCATCTGTGTGAGGGCATGCATCGGAACTAGTTATCCTAAAGTGAAATGACATAAAGAAAAGGCTGTCTGTAGAGCGAGAGGGGCATTGCCCAAAAGAGTTTGCTCTTTTCCTCGCTGCCAGGATGGAAAGGGTGACCCTGTAAAATTCAATGTGCAAGTAACTGCGCAAGCACCCAAGAATATTTGGAACCTTTCTACATGTAACAGTCCAAACAGGCCTGCGCTCATTCTTTAAAGATACAAATGGAATCTGTGTATCGATTCAACTATTGTCTAATTGGTATGTAGAGACGTGTAAAATTGCATGTGTTGGAACTGCGACACATGTAAAAAGAGTGGGTTTACCACATCCAAGAGAATTTAGCAGGCCTAAAGACATATATTCAGAGGTTTAATACTTAAAGGAAGAATTGTAGGATTTCATCACAAGTGCTCTGTTCCTGGAGTCCCAGTATAGAAGACAAAAATGCTTGTGTATTACGAACATGTCATTTGTGTTAAATGAATGTATTTTGCAATTTGTGTGCTTCTAACAAAAATAATGGATTGTGTAAGTTAGAAATGAGGCATTATTCAAAGTTCCATTGTATTTTGTAAGACATTTATTTTAACTTTCAATAGCACTGTATATTATTTAACTCAAATTAACAAGGGGGGTCCTGGGAGTCCCTCTGCCAGACATTAGTCCTGGTTACGAGAAACTTACCCAGAGTCTTTAGCTCACTATCTTTCACAGAGAAGAAATATCCCAAACATATCAGTCTTTGTCCTGCCCTGGGGCAGTCCAGCACTGAAATGCGAGGCAATTCTTCTCTGAACAAGAGTACCAACAGAAACCCCAGACACGTGTTTCGGTCTGGTTGGACCTCATCAGTAGGGTGGATCTGTGCCTCTCTAAGAATAGTGAGCAAGGGGTCCACGTCTGGATTCCCCTAGTAACTTAGGGTGAGACCCAAAGTTACTTAAATATGCAGATTAACAAGGGGGGTCCTGGGAGTCCCTCTGCCAGACATTAGTCCTGGTTACGAGAGACTTACCCAGAGTCTTTAGCTCACTATCTTTCACAGAGAAGAAATATCCCAAACATATCAGTCTTTGTCCTGCCCTGGGGCAGTCCAGCACCGAAATGCGAGGCAATTCTTCTCTGAACAAGAGTACCAACAGAAACCCCAGACACGTGTTTCGGTCTGGTTGGACCTCATCAGTAGGGTGGATCTGTGCCTCTCTAAGAATAGTGAGCAAGGGGTCCACGTCTGGATTCCCCTAGTAACTTAGGGTGAGACCCAAAGTTACTTAAATATGCAAATTAACAAGGGGGGTCCTGGGAGTCCCTCTGCCAGACATTAGTCCTGGTTACGAGAGACTTACCCAGAGTCTTTAGCTCACTATCTTTCACAGAGAAGAAATATCCCAAACATATCAGTCTTTGTCCTGCCCTGGGGCAGTCCAGCACCGAAATGCGAGGCAATTCTTCTCTGAACAAGAGTACCAACAGAAACCCCAGACACGTGTTTCGGTCTGGTTGGACCTCATCAGTAGGGTGGATCTGTGCCTCTCTAAGAATAGTGAGCAAGGGGTCCACGTCTGGATTCCCCTAGTAACTTAGGGTGAGACCCAAAGTTACTTAAATATGCAAATTAACAAGGGGGGTCCTGGGAGTCCCTCTGCCAGACATTAGTCCTGGTTACGAGAGACTTACCCAGAGTCTTTAGCTCACTATCTTTCACAGAGAAGAAATATCCCAAACATATCAGTCTTTGTCCTGCCCTGGGGCAGTCCAGCACCGAAATGCGAGGCAATTCTTCTCTGAACAAGAGTACCAACAGAAACCCCAGACACGTGTTTCGGTCTGGTTGGACCTCATCAGTAGGGTGGATCTGTGCCTCTCTAAGAATAGTGAGCAAGGGGTCCACGTCTGGATTCCCCTAGTAACTTAGGGTGAGACCCAAAGTTACTTAAATATGCAAATTAACAAGGGGGGTCCTGGGAGTCCCTCTGCCAGACATTAGTCCTGGTTACGAGAGACTTACCCAGAGTCTTTAGCTCACTATCTTTCACAGAGAAGAAATATCCCAAACATATCAGTCTTTGTCCTGCCCTGGGGCAGTCCAGCACCGAAATGCGAGGCAATTCTTCTCTGAACAAGAGTACCAACAGAAACCCCAGACACGTGTTTCGGTCTGGTTGGACCTCATCAGTAGGGTGGATCTGTGCCTCTCTAAGAATAGTGAGCAAGGGGTCCACGTCTGGATTCCCCTAGTAACTTAGGGTGAGACCCAAAGTTACTTAAATATGCAAATTAACAAGGGGGGTCCTGGGAGTCCCTCTGCCAGACATTAGTCCTGGTTACGAGAGACTTACCCAGAGTCTTTAGCTCACTATCTTTCACAGAGAAGAAATATCCCAAACATATCAGTCTTTGTCCTGCCCTGGGGCAGTCCAGCACCGAAATGCGAGGCAATTCTTCTCTGAACAAGAGTACCAACAGAAACCCCAGACACGTGTTTCGGTCTGGTTGGACCTCATCAGTAGGGTGGATCTGTGCCTCTCTAAGAATAGTGAGCAAGGGGTCCACGTCTGGATTCCCCTGGTAACTTAGGGTGAGACCCAAAGTTACTTGAATATGCAAATTAACAAGGGGGGTCCTGGGAGTCCCTCTGCCAGACATTAGTCCTGGTTACGAGAGACTTACCCAGAGTCTTTAGCTCAATATCTTTCACAGAGAAGAAATATCCCAAACATATCAGTACTTGTCCTGCCCTGGGGCAGTCCAGCACTGAAATGCGAGGCAATTCTTCTCTGAACAAGAGTACCAACAGAAACCCCAGACACGTGTTTCGGTCTGGTTGGACCTCATCAGTAGGGTGGATCTGTGCCTCTCTAAGAATAGTGAGCAAGGGGTCCACGTCTGGATTCCCCTAGTAACTTAGGGTGAGACCCAAAGTTACTTAAATATGCAGATTAACAAGGGGGGTCCTGGGAGTCCCTCTGCCAGACATTAGTCCTGGTTACGAGAGACTTACCCAGAGTCTTTAGCTCACTATCTTTCACAGAGAAGAAATATCCCAAACATATCAGTCTTTGTCCTGCCCTGGGGCAGTCCAGCACCGAAATGCGAGGCAATTCTTCTCTGAACAAGAGTACCAACAGAAACCCCAGACACGAGAGACTTACCCAGAGTCTTTAGCTCACTATCTTTCACAGAGAAGAAATATCCCAAACATATCAGTCTTTGTCCTGCCCTGGGGCAGTCCAGCACCGAAATGCAAGGCAATTCTTCTCTGAACAAGAGTACCAACAGAAACCCCAGACACGTGTTTCGGTCTGGTTGGACCTCATCAGTAGGGTGGATCTGTGCCTCTCTAAGAATAGTGAGCAAGGGGTCCACGTCTGGATTCCCCTAGTAACTTAGGGTGAGACCCAAAGTTACTTAAATATGCAAATTAACAAGGGGGGTCCTGGGAGTCCCTCTGCCAGACATTAGTCCTGGTTACGAGAGACTTACCCAGAGTCTTTAGCTCACTATCTTTCACAGAGAAGAAATATCCCAAACATATCAGTCTTTGTCCTGCCCTGGGGCAGTCCAGCACCGAAATGCGAGGCAATTCTTCTCTGAACAAGAGTACCAACAGAAACCCCAGACACGTGTTTCGGTCTGGTTGGACCTCATCAGTAGGGTGGATCTGTGCCTCTCTAAGAATAGTGAGCAAGGGGTCCACGTCTGGATTCCCCTAGTAACTTAGGGTGAGACCCAAAGTTACTTAAATATGCAAATTAACAAGGGGGGTCCTGGGAGTCCCTCTGCCAGACATTAGTCCTGGTTACGAGAGACTTACCCAGAGTCTTTAGCTCACTATCTTTCACAGAGAAGAAATATCCCAAACATATCAGTCTTTGTCCTGCCCTGGGGCAGTCCAGCACCGAAATGCGAGGCAATTCTTCTCTGAACAAGAGTACCAACAGAAACCCCAGACACGTGTTTCGGTCTGGTTGGACCTCATCAGTAGGGTGGATCTGTGCCTCTCTAAGAATAGTGAGCAAGGGGTCCACGTCTGGATTCCCCTAGTAACTTAGGGTGAGACCCAAAGTTACTTAAATATGCAAATTAACAAGGGGGGTCCTGGGAGTCCCTCTGCCAGACATTAGTCCTGGTTACGAGAGACTTACCCAGAGTCTTTAGCTCACTATCTTTCACAGAGAAGAAATATCTTAGAGAGGCACAGATCCACCCTACTGATGAGGTCCAACCAGACCGAAACACGTGTCTGGGGTTTCTGTTGGTACTCTTGTTCAGAGGAGAATTGCCTAGCATTTCGGTGCTGGACTGCCCCAGGGCAGGACAAGTACTGATATGTTTGGGATATTTCTTCTCTGTGAAAGATATTGAGCTAAAGACTCTGGGTAAGTCTCTCGTAACCAGGACTAATGTCTGGCAGAGGGACTCCCAGGACCCCCCTTGTTAATTTGCATATTCAAGTAACTTTGGGTCTCACCCTAAGTTACCAGGGGAATCCAGACGTGGACCCCTTGCTCACTATTCTTAGAGAGGCACAGATCCACCCTACTGATGAGGTCCAACCAGACCGAAACACGTGTCTGGGGTTTCTGTTGGTACTCTTGTTCAGAGGAGAATTGCCTAGCATTTCGGTGCTGGACTGCCCCAGGGCAGGACAAGTACTGATATGTTTGGGATATTTCTTCTCTGTGAAAGATATTGAGCTAAAGACTCTGGGTAAGTCTCTCGTAACCAGGACTAATGTCTGGCAGAGGGACTCCCAGGACCCCCCTTGTTAATTTGCATATTCAAGTAACTTTGGGTCTCACCCTAAGTTACCAGGGGAATCCAGACGTGGACCCCTTGCTCACTATTCTTAGAGAGGCACAGATCCACCCTACTGATGAGGTCCAACCAGACCGAAACACGTGTCTGGGGTTTCTGTTGGTACTCTTGTTCAGAGGAGAATTGCCTAGCATTTCGGTGCTGGACTGCCCCAGGGCAGGACAAGTACTGATATGTTTGGGATATTTCTTCTCTGTGAAAGATATTGAGCTAAAGACTCTGGGTAAGTCTCTCGTAACCAGGACTAATGTCTGGCAGAGGGACTCCCAGGACCCCCTCTTGTTAATTTGCATATTCAAGTAACTTTGGGTCTCACCCTAAGTTACCAGGGGAATCCAGACGTGGACCCCTTGCTCACTATTCTTAGAGAGGCACAGATCCACCCTACTGATGAGGTCCAACCAGACCGAAACACGTGTCTGGGGTTTCTGTTGGTACTCTTGTTCAGAGGAGAATTGCCTAGCATTTCGGTGCTGGACTGCCCCAGGGCAGGACAAGTACTGATATGTTTGGGATATTTCTTCTCTGTGAAAGATATTGAGCTAAAGACTCTGGGTAAGTCTCTCGTAACCAGGACTAATGTCTGGCAGAGGGACTCCCAGGACCCCCCTTGTTAATTATTATTTAACTCAGAAAGGAACATGCTGGAACTGTGAAGTCCTTTCTCACCTACCGGCCCTCTCAGGTCCAACTGGGGTATTTCTCTCTTCTATCTCTCTCTCTACTTGTGGTGTTCCCCAGGGGTCTAACCTCTCTCTCCCTGGCTCTTCAACCACTACCTGGCACCTCTTGCCCACCGCATTGCTACTTTCTGCCCCACTTTTCAATGTTATGCAGATGACACTCAGCTCTCTTTCAGGCTCCGCTCAGCCACCTCTGCTTCTTCTCTCATTCCAGACTGTCTGGCCGCAATTCATGAATGATTTGCCGCCAATGTTCTCTGCCTTAATGGCAGTAAGACTGAGATCCTCCTCATTGGGACACCCGCTCCCTCCTTTCCTCTCTCTCTGGGCGCCCACTCTTGGCCCTCTTCTTGCTCCTTCCTGTGAGGCTAAGAACCTTAGTGTCATCTTCAACTCCACCCTCCCTTTCTCTCCTCACAACTCTGACGTCTCTAAGAAGTCAAACTATCAGCTGAACCTGCTCACAGGTATTCTTCCTTTTCTCACTTTCCCCCAGAAGCTCACTGTCTCCAGAGCTGTGGTCCTCTCTAGGATGGACTATTGCATCAGTCTCTTTCTAAATTTTCCTGCCTCTACTCTTTGACATTTACAACTTATCCAGAACAGGACTGCAAAACTTGTCCTTGGCCTCAAGCCCAGGGATCGTATCTCTCCAGATCTGAAATCTTTTCACTTGTCCCCGTGGCCGCAAGGATCAACTTCAAGACCCTCTGCACCATCCACAAGGCTGTCTGGGACCTGGGACCACTCTACCTCTGACTTTCTCTTCCAACACATCTTCCTTCTCAAGCTCTCCTCTCATCCACCTCCAACTCTCTCAGGGTCAGAGGCTTCTCCAAGCAGAGAGTTAGGGGCAGATCTGTAACCTCGGCTGGGGCCTCCCTCTGGAGCAGCTTCCCACCCTCTCTCAAACTTGAGCAGAACGACCTCTGGTTCCGGAAGCAACTGAAGAACTTGCTTTTCACTTCCGCTTTCTCTCTTCCAATCCCCTGATGATGCACCTGATTTCTCTGTGCACTGGTCACCTGGTCACCGTCTGAACTCGGGCCCAGGCTCCTGCATGTCCAGTTGCCCTTGCACTGCCTCTGGGCTCCCCAGCACTTAAGGGTCTGCATCTGCAACCCTACAGTCCCTTCTCTCTGCACTTATGAGCCACCCGCTGGCTGCACTTGTGAGTTAACTGCACCTCCCCCTTCCCCTCACCCCTGGGACTTCTCCCCCTCCCTCTTCCCTGCACCTGCATAATCTGAATGACACAAGGCATAGTAAGATCGTGATTTTGTCCTCCCTTTGTTTCCTCCTCCTTGTCTTGTCGGGCCTAGAAACACTTGTGTACAGGCACATTATAAATGCCACATCATATCATATCATATGAAAGACAGAATTTGCACACGTCTCCATATCTGAGATGTGAATATGGGGTAGGTTGGAGCAGTTATTGTCACAATCAAATGAACACTGATGAAGAAGTTAAAAGACAGAGAGAACATTGAAAGAATTCCTGATAAATGAAGTATATCAGGCAGTGAACCTTTGGACAAAGGATACCTGAAAGGAGAATATACCAGGGCATCTAAAACAATCAGAGGGGGAATCTTGGCAGTACACCAGGTAATCCAGGTAATGTATATGAAAGAAAAATACATTGTGAATAGATACCTGGCAAGAGAGTATACCAGGAAGTCCTCCTTGAGATATTGTTATATAAAAGAAATACTTTTGTGATCCTTAGAAGGATATTGTGCATAAGAGACACTTTTGCCAACTTTGGAAAGATATTGTGTGGAACAGGCACTTTTGCCATCTTTGAAGCATTTGTTGTATAAGAGAGACACTTTTGCCAGCTTTGAGAAGTTGTATGGAAAACACATTCCTACCCTCCTTAAGGAAACATTATTTGGAAAAGACACTTTCACCATTCTTCCTAAAACAATCCAGGGGAAGGGAACCATCATCTGGATCCAAGGGCATCTCCTTGGAAGAAACCATTGTTTGTTGGATTTATTTATTTGTTTTACATTTGAACACTTTTTAGCTAAACATAGATCAGAGACAATTTTCCTTACACTTCTTAGTTTTTTCATTTCTAGTGTGAAGGTCAGATATGTTTTGGACACAAGGATAGTTTACATAATTTTGATGGCAAGACACATACTGATCTTTAGTTTTTAGTTTCCTAGACAGGGATACTTTCTTTAGTATAGGGACAGAGAGGCCTTTATCCAACCCTTTTCTTTTAATAACGATGCCTGATGTTGAAAACACTACCACTTTGTGTCCGCCTCTCATTTCTGACCCCTCACAGGTCTTAAAGAGGCAAACAATCATATAGATCCTAGTATGATTCTAAGCGACCCTTATCTTCCCATCCATGACGTGAGTGAATTCTTGGATCTGGATGTTATTAATTTTCCTACTGACCTAGCTGTGCCCACCTGTGTCGCAGCTAACTCGCCATTGCATTCGCCGTGAGAGACAAACAATTCAGCTTTTGGTGGGTTTACCCATGTCTCTACTGATCACAGTCATGCTCCAGAGTTATCATATTTACTAAATACATTTAAGAGTAACATTATAAAGTTGGTCTTACTTAATACTAGGTCTATGAACAAACATGCTTTAGACATTCATGATTACATATTAGAAAATATTATTGATATTCTCTGTCTCACAGAAGCATGGCCCATGGACTTTAATGGGCACACACTTGAGCTAGCCATCCCTACGGGTTATGTGTTCTTCTCTCAGGATCGAACCAAAGGTAATGGGCGGGGGGCTTGCTGTTATAGTAAAGAAGTATTTTCATCTGTTTGAGGTGCCATGCACCTGTAGAGGCTGTGAAATTATACATCTTAAATTCACCCCTAATCATCACACATGTATAAACCTCATTTGGATTTTTCGTCCCCCTGAGGACATGCCTAATTTCAATGAGTACATTTTTCAGATCCTGGGACCGCTAAACAAGCCTAATTGCTCAATCATTTTATGGGTTGACTTAACTCCATGGCGAGGAGACACCATTGATGGGGAAGCTCTTTCACTAGAATCAAATTTGCACAACATAGAATTTCTAGTCCACAATGGTGAAGCCACCCACTCCAAAGGTAAAATACTGGACTGTGTTGCACCCCATAACCTAGACGTTAGCATTATCAATACCAGACCATGAACTTCATTACGAGTAGCTCATTAAAAGCAGGTTCATTACCGGCATGCCGGTAAGAGCGGGTCCGTGCTCATATGAACCCGCCAATAGCGGGTGATTACGAGTGCGCGAGCACGCGCGAACCCCCATGCCAGTAATGGCAATACCGGCATGCGGCTAAAGGCCCTCCAACCCCCCGATAGCAGCATCACGGGACCTGCCGATACCGGCACCGCCTCGGATGAAACCCCTAAATACCGGCCCGGTAATACCACCATGCTAATACCGGGTTCGCAAAACCGGACCCGGAAATAACGTCAACGCGCAGGAACTGGAAATGGGCCGCGGCCATCTTTAAAAACACAATCCATTGCCATCCTCCCTAACCACCAGTCTTTTCGTGTACTGCTGGGCTGGAAAACCCTGAAGATGTCCAAGGCCACCCGGAAGACGACCCCCCGGCAGAGGAAACAGCATTTCTCTGACGCAGAGCTCAATATGCTTGCGGACACTCTGGCTGCACATGCAGACACAATGAAAAGCACTGACATGAAGCGTGAAGCCCAGATGAGGAGAAAGCAAATCTGGCAGGAGGTCGCCCAGAAGGTGTCGGCCGTGGGGACCACCCCATGTACCGTGCGTGACTGCCGCAAGAGGTGGGACGACCTCCGCTTGAGGGTGAGACACATCCTGTCAAGCAACATGAGGGTGGTCTTGGCGACAGGCAGGGGTCCCCACTCACCTGCTAAGTTGATGCTCTGGGAGGAGACTGCCAGCACATTTATTGATCCTGAGTCAATAGAGGGATTTGGAGAGGTGAGTGACCCTGCACATCCCTGTAGGGGAAACTATGACGTAGTACAAGTGACGTGGAAGTGAGACTAGGCAAGGCAATGCATGTCCCTACACCCACATCAACATATCCAAGTCAAGATTGCCGCCCAAACCGTGCCACACAGAAATGAATGCTGAGTGCCAATCCCATAATCAACACATGGGCAACATACCAGGACCGTGCCCTTGTAACCCAACACATAAACCCCACATCAATGGCATGCCACCTGCCATGCATTGATTGCCAATATGTCCCCCAGAACACCAAGTGCCACACACCTGTAAGACATGGATGCATGAATGTATGAATACAGAACAGCACACTTGTAAGTTGCTGGCATGTGACACCATCACTGATGACCTGCATCTCTTCTAACCCCCAGGCACCGATGAGGAAGATGCCAGTCAGGAGCGGAGTGCAAGGGCATCAACATTACACCATGGGACAAGGGCCACCACCACCCCCCAGCCTGATAAACAGGCCAGACCCACAGCCAGTGTGCCTGACCCTGTGGAAAGCCAGCAGACAACACCTACTGCCAGTTTGGCCCACACACATCAGGACCAGCATCACACACCCACAACAGATCGAGGGGTGTCCTTTCCTGCGCAACCAACCATCGCGGGTGTCTTGGATGTCAATATGGACCCCGAGGGTGACACAGTTGTGTCTACTACACCCACCCCAAACCCCCTGGCCACCCCCTGCCCCATATGGAGGCCTACAGCAGTGACGATCCCTGCCTCCATGACTCCGACTTCAATGATTCAGACGTGTGCCCCTTCCAGGAGGACAGCACACAGGATATAGGCCCCATGGATGCACCATCCATCACTCCAGCTACCACCGCCCCAGCTCCTACCACTCCAGCTCCCACTAACACCTTTGAGGCACGTCTGTCGAGGGTGGAGGCACGACAGGAGTTAATGCAGGACCTCATGCAGCAGTATATTGCCGATGGGGAGGACAGTAGGAGGGCCATTGCTACTGCCATTGGGGAGACCACAGCAGCCATTGCTGCAAACACTGCTGCCATGAATGCGTCGGCTGTCCTAATGAGGGACTGTCTGGGGGCAGTCACCCAAGTCCTAACCTCCATCCTGCTCCATATGCAGCGGCCACGCTTTGGAGCAGGCATGGAACCTGCCTCGGACACATCCACTGGCACAACACCTGCATCCTCTGTCCCCACAAGCCCTGTGCGGTTGACCCAGAGAAGTTCACGGCACTCTGAGATGCCACACCCGGACATAAAAATGGCCAGGAAGTAGAGTGCCCAGACAATGGGAGTGGGACACATGGTTGTGGGTGACGGGAACTTTTTCTTGAAGTAAATTTGGGGGCATTTGGGGTTTTTAGGGTGGGTTAGGGAGTTCACTGGTGATTTTTGGGGTCAGTAGGGTGGCTTAGGGAGTTCACTGGGGTTTTTTGGGGTTAGTAGGGTGGGTTAGGGAGTTCACTGGGGGTTGGAGGGGAATGTGCACATTTTTCACTGTTTGAAAAAATACACCAGTTGTGTGCCAAAAAAATCAATGGCTGGACATTGTTCATTTTGTGCATATCCATTTAATGTGTGATGGTGTTCAGTGGCCAACTCCCTACAATCCAAGTGTGCATGTCCACATGGAGCCAGTGTGTCACTGACACATGTCTATCATAGTCCCTGTGGTTCAGAAGTATTCGTGAATTAGTGCTTGGAGTAGAGCATGGCCATCCCGTGCATCACGTCCTGGCAGGGGGGCTACTTCACCTCCGTCTCCATCCTCATCATCCTCTCCCGGGGCATGCAAGTCAATGTCAGGTGGCAGTGGTACATTTCTCCAGACGCACATGTTGTGCAGCATGACACAGGCCATGGTGATCTTTGCCACCTTCTCAGGCCTATATAGGAGTGCCCCACCAGACCTGCTTAGGCAGCGGAAACGCGCCTTCAACAGGCCAAAGGTCTGCTCAATCACAACACGGGTGCAGGTGTGCACACGATTGTACTCCTCTTCATGGCTGTTCTGCAGGTTCCGCACAGGGGTAAGTAGCCGCGGCCTCAAGGGATATCCTCCATTACCTGCAAGCCAACACAAATAGGTGTGTGTCACTCTGAGCTGCCACCTTCAGGAAGCACAGTCATGGCGGCTGCTATTAGGTGTGGACATGCACATGTCCCTGTACGTATGCTGAATAGTCACCTAGATGCATTCTATACTGTTATGAGGTGTGGTAATCTGGATGGCGTGCAATAGATGATGCAGGGTGTACTCAATCATGCTGAGGCGGATGTACTGTGGTAGTACGACAATGTTTAGCCTCCCATTCAAGCAGTTTACTCTACACTATGCATGGTCACACTAGCCACATTGGCACAGCTGCCATCCTGTTCAGTCATGCATTGCTTGCCATCAACATGGTGGCCTGGTTGTGCCTCTTACTTGTTGTCATCAATATGCATTATTTGTTTGATGTGTGCCAGTGATGTGTCATGTTCCATTTGGGAGGTTCAGGTCTGGAGTGTTTAGCTCTGCATGCATTCTCCAATCACCGACAATTGCCACCCAGGTGGAGTATGCATCTCCCCCTTTCCCAACCAGGTGGAGTATGCATCCCCCCCTTTCCCAACCAGGTGGAGTATGCATCCCCCCCTTTCCCAACTAGGTGGACTATGCATCCCTACACATCAGTACCCCAAAGCACTGCCATGGGCCAGTTGTGCAACTCACCAAGCAGCCAGGCACGTGGACCAGCATGTCGCTCCATGTGAGGGGGTAGCGTGGAGTTGCGCAGTACCATGGCATCATGTGTTGATCCGGGAAATCGGGCGCAGTGTGATGATCTTGCTGGAGTCACATACCATCTGCACATTGATGGAGTGGTATTGCTTGCGATTGCGCTACACCGCCTCTATGGCATGGGGGACTACCAATTCCACATGGGTGCAGTCCATGGCACCAACACAACTGGGCATGCCTGCCAGTGCATGGAAGCCTACTTTGGTGTCGGCTATCTCCTGGGTAGTCCGTGGTAGGGATATGTGGGTGCTTGCATGCTTCAGGAGGGCATCCAGCACTTGGGTAAGCATGCGTGAAAATAGTGGTTGTGATATGTCATGCAGCTGGCCCACTGTGTGTTGATAGGTGCCTGTGGCCAGGAAGTGGAGCACAGACACCACCTTTAGTAGCGGGGGGATGGTAGTGCGTATTTCTATGAGGCTGGCAATGTTGTTGTGTATCATCTACTGAGTGAGGAACTTCTTGAGTGGGGATCTCATAAGGTGTACTCTCGCGACCCGTATGTTAGTGCTATTAAAGTTGGCAATGGTTTTCTTATTTTATTATTTTATTCTTGTGTCGCAAGGATGTAGGTCAACACGGAGACATAGAGTCCCTCAGCTCCGTTTGTAAAGTAAGCAGTAGTTTGTTTGTGCCTACACCTCTTTGCGCCAAATTTCTGATGTAAATGAATAAAAGTACGTAGTCAAGTTTCTTCAAGTATATTTTCTTAATTTATTTGATATATGTTCTGCCCATATGGATGACACGTGTTTCGGCGTTCCATTGGCGCCTTTTTCAAATCCGGGCCTTATTGAATGTAATGCGAATCTCTCTTTCCTTATTTCCGGGAATTAGTTTTTAGTTGAAGTGTATCACGGTAGTTCCAGGGTTAAATCCCACCTACAAAATTCTCTTGCTCATGCCTCAAGCATCGGGGGTCCTGTTTTGGTTCTGGCAAATCCTTGTTCATAAAGAGTTTTATGAGAATTTTGTAGGTGGGATTTAACCCTGGAACTACCGTGATACACTTCAACTAAAAACTAATTCCCGGAAATAAGGAAAGAGAGATTCGCATTACATTCAATAAGGCCCGGATTTGAAAAAGGCGCCAATGGAACGCCGAAACACGTGTCATCCATATGGGCAGAACATATATCAAATAAATTAAGAAAATATACTTGAAGAAACTTGACTACGTACTTTTATTCATTTACATCAGAAATTTGGCGCAAAGAGGTGTAGGCACAAACAAACTACTGTTTGTTGTGTATCATGTCTACTATGGTGGTGATGGTGTCCTGGTCCAACCAGTACAGGGTGTGGATCTGCTCAGGGGTTAGGCTGAATGGGCTGGGTCTGGTGCGAGGGATTGGTGGCTGCCTACGAGGCACTTCTGGCTGCGCTGGTGATAATTGCTGGGCCTGTCTCACCCTCCTTCTCCTCCTGTGTCTCCTCTGTGCTGCCTGTTGTTGCTGCTGTAGTTATTGTTGTAGTTGGTGTTGTTGCTGTAGTTGTAGCAGTATTGGCATGTCCTCCAGCGCCATGATTGCAACAGCTAGTGGTAGCATTTTGGTGTTGGAAGGGGTGTGGTGTGTGGGTATGCTCATTTTATACTGGCCCAGCCTCCATTGACTCCACCTGTGGGGATTGTGGGCACCTGTGGCAGTTGGCTTGTTTCCTGATTGCTGTTTGCGTGTGGTCCGCGATGCCTGTATGGCCGGCATCGTGCAGCCCGTGATTACCGGCTTTGTGATGCTGGTATTTACATGTCCGTGTGGGTTGGGATGTCCTCCTATTACCAGCATGCCGGTATTTACTCCCCGAAGGGGCGCGTGTACGCACCCATGCCGCTATTAGAGGCACCGTTATTTAGGGTGTCGCTAATAGCGGGATGCCGGGTCATGATACGCCGGAGCGGTAAGCGATGCTGGTAATCCTTTACCGGCATCGATTTTCACTTACCGGCAACCTCATAATGAGGCCCCATGTGTTTGGTCAGATCATTCATTTGTAGAATTTTACTTTCAGTCCCCAGAGAAAAAAGTTCATCCAACTAAAAGGATCTTCAGTAGGAACTTTAAGGGAATTAAAACAAATAAACTCTCTGATTGCTTTGTGGTAGTCTTGGAAGCTAATAAGGACTTGTACCCTCCTCCCCCCAGACACCCTTGCTTCCTCCTATCATAAGACTTTGACCACTCAATTAGATAAATTAGCTCACTTTAGATGAAAGTCACAATAGTTGGTTCATGCCGTATTTAGGCGCTCTTAAAAAAGCGAAACGACAGGCCACAGGGCCTGGTAAAATCTAAAACAGCGGCTAATCATATTCTGGAGAAGGACCTTGTTAAATTCTATACGTTAGCCATATATAAAGCAAAAGAGAATTTCTTCAATAGACAAATATCGAATGCAGAGAATTGAAATTCTGAGATCAATAGAGAAGTCCAAGGCACAAGTTCAGCCTTTCCTTCCATATATCACAGATTGCACAAGAGCTGAACAGGCCTTTGCAGACAAAATGATTAATGCAAGAGAAAAAATTAAGAAGGATCAGTCCTTTAGTTCAGTGTCACGCATGGACAAAACGGCAGTTGACTCATGTAAAACTTCGTCTGAGGTCAGACACCTTTCACACATCCCTAAATTTGCATTTCACCCAAACACTATGACCAAGATGGAAGACGTATTGCGAAAACGACATCCCACCTCGTGTTTCAGGGGTGTCGTTCCGACTAAACTAATTCTGGACAATATTAGAATATTATCTCCATTTCTTACAAGATTTGTCAACTCATCATTTTACACAACAGTGTGCCTGATGATATTAAAGAAGTCACATTGACTCCTTTGGTAAAGAAACAAGGGCTTAACCTTAGGCCCATTACAAATTCTAATTTCTAACTTAAGATAATTGATAAAATCGCCTGCAAGCAACTTCCAAAACATCTGGAAGACGCCACCATCCTACATTCTAAGCAATCTGGCTTCCCTTTGCATCATGGGACTGAGAGCACATTGCTAGATTTACAATCTGATGTGCTTAACATCATGGACAGAGGGAGATCTGTTTTTTTAGTGTTGTTGGATCTCTCAGCGGCTTTCGACCTCCTGGATCACAACCACCTTTTAACAACCTTATGCCATTTGCTGAGTTCCGCTTACACATTTTTCAATGTTCATTTTCTCTTCATTGGTACATCTTCCACCCGACTCGTCTTGGTTTAGCATCTTCCACGTTCACAGATCTTTTTCCTGATCTGCTCATTTTGTATTTTTGTCCATTAGGCTGCTTTGCAGCAAGTCTCCCAGGCCTTTGTAATACCTAGGCCTGGAGTCCATTGTCCTTTTCTAATGTCTCTTTCATTACAGAGCAATTGAACTTTCAATTAGTATCATCAAAGAACAGTCGATCGGAGGGGCAATTGATCACTTCTTCTGGGGGCACATGGATGGGAAAGTCTTTTGCAGAGAAACTTCTTTCAAACAAAGGTGATTATAACTGGGTATCTGGCTAGGTCCCTTGATCTTTTCTCTCTGCTCATAGGATCGGGTGCCGTCAATCTCCTTGCATATAGATCTCTCCCGTCCACCTGTAACATAAAACTGAATGAGTTTTCTTTGAAAAATAAGTATGTCTCTATCGTCAGTACTTTGTCCTCAACCCTAACCCTTAAAAAACGACTTGTGTGCTTCTTTCAAACATTCCTGCCTCCTAAAAAAGGTCTACTATATTTCTTTGTGTTCCCAATATGACAAAATAGCTGTTCCTTTCTTTCTTTGCAAACATGTTACTTCTTTTTTTTTTATTCATGCTGTCTGGTGTGGGGACCTGGCTTATAATCTGGATTTATTCAATAAATACATCCACCTGTGTCTAATATTGCCCTTATTTTTTCATGGGCTTGTTTCTTTCTTTCAAAAACTGCATATCCTTTTAAAGGACACATTGTCTCCTCTAAGGTCGACATTCTCAGACCAAGGAGTCAAAAATAGTAAACGACAAACAAACAACATAACATTAAAAAAAAAACACTTCAAGAATTGGCCTCTTCTTCTATGGTTTTTCTCCTGTCTTCAAGGTGCATCCGTAGCTGAAGAAGACACAGCTGATATGGATCTGTTCTCTGTAGAAAATCGAAATAGATGGACAATCACATTTCAGTCTGGCAAGGTGGTCAGGTTCTTTCCCTAGCATAAACAATTAATCCTTCCTGTCTAAAAAAATAGATTTTTCGCTACTGTCATTTCTTGACACTCTAAGCCCATTTAACTATAGGCTTGCTTTTTCTGGATTCTTGATGCACATTTTAAAATAGTTTATTAGTGTATCACTCAGGCCTGTATTTGGCTTCTTCCTGCTTAGCTGAACGTTCTTCTTTGCGTCTTTGGAAGTCCCCCATCTGCTTGCGTAGGACCGCGGTCATCTTCTCTTATTTGCTGTGCCTTGATCCTGTTTGAGACATAATAACCATATATTGCTGCGCGCCTCTTACCGCTTGCTGCTTGCCCTACACTAATCTAGCCTACCCCTGTTTTTAGAATCCAGCACTGATTCTACTAAGTGCCTACAACTTTTGACATAAGAAACACATTGTTTGCCTATTCTAAACATGTCTTTATATTTTTGCCAAATGTACCCAATTGGCATCTCGCCAGTTGTCAAAATTTAAAAAAGGTTACTTCACCTTTTACCTAAAGTCTTCTGTGTCCCTTGTTGTTAGAGATGGCCATACTTGCATCTATATGCTATTCTATACTCAAACCTGTTTGCAACTATCTTGGGGGGAAAATGCTCCATATTTGAAAAGACTGTATCCCTTACTGCCTTTTTTCTGTACTCACCTGGATCCTCTTACTCCTAACAATGTTCAACAGTGTGTCTACACACTGCGGTGTGAACCAATACTCACCTCTTTTTTCGCTCCCTGTTCACTAATACTTACCTTTATCGTGGTATAATGGCCCTCATTACAACCCAGGTGTTAAGGGGTTAACGGCACCGTAAAAGGTGGCGGCACCGTTAAACTGTTAATGCCTGATTACGAGGTCCCTTTGCGGGTGGCACTTTAACGCCTGTTTTTAGCAGGCATTAAAAAACCAACCCGCAAAGGGACCTAGGAGCTAATTGTGGCACCGTAATTTACGGTGCCGTAATTAGCGCCTTCCCCAGTCCCATTGAGCCCTATGGGGCAAAAATGGGAATGGGGAAGGGCCATGGTGGCATGGGGAATTACCACCCCGCCAACCTCGGAATGGGGCGGTAATTCCCCATTCCGCCATGGCGGAGTCGGTAAATTACCGGCATGGACCATGGTGCTATTAGCACCATGGTCCAACGCCTGGTCGTAATGAGGGCCAATGTCTCTTCCCCTAGCAAGGCCATGTAGACATTCCTCCCATGTTCAAGAAAGGTCAATAATCTTCATCTATAAAATATAAATGAAAACCATTTTATACATTCAAATGATGTTGTGTTACTTACTCTCATATGTTCTTTCGTGCAGTTCTACTAAAGGGTTTTCCCATATAATCAGAACAATCTTGGCCCATCATACTCCTGTGGCCTTTCACTAACCACATTGTCTTTTTTATTGAAATACACAACATTATTCAATTATAGCCAGTAATCTCAATTATGCTCTTTATTTTGCAAATCTGGATATTTTACTCATTTATGCTTCTTGCTGCTTTAATAGCCAATTATTCATTCATTCATTCATTCATTCATTCATTCATTCATTCATTCATTATTATTATTTTTTTATTTCGTCCATGAATTTATCATACATTTTTAAGTTTTGAGTTTTTTACACCTGTGCTCTTTGAAGGCAACTGTTTATTTTCATCTTCCCCTAATTAATCTAATCATAATCCAAACGTTCATTTTTGTCATATTTATAATCTCTTGCAGGCCTGTATTTTTATTTTTGTTCCCATATTCATTTCAGTAAACCCACGCCATGAAGGCCTTTGGTCTACAGGACACTTGGCACTCTTTCCAAGCTTTTCTAAATTTATACTGAGCGCTGTTACATTATTGCCACATGCTATAACATTTTTCCCTTTTCTATTTTTAAGAGTGTGATGCTCCTAAAGAAAACATAATTTCATCAACTTTTGAGCCCTATCTATATATGTTGTCATCAGTGATGTCAATCAACCTAGAACCTTTCTTGAGAACCATCACTGTCCTCCACGGTCCGCTCTCATTGTCCTTTCCTTTGAACACGTTCATTTTCTTTTGTACTATGGCTGCTTTTAATTTCATGGGGGTTATCTACCCCCTCTTTATCCATAGGTATCTGTGATTTTAAACAAAAATTCATCAAATATTCACCACTTCCTGCACAATGCCAAATAGCCATTTTTGACACAATGCTTACCTCATGACAAAAAAGACCTCTAGTTTTACCAGAAACACCTTGCAGAGCCACTTGACCTGTGCAAACCAATAAGAATTCAACTGCATGCAAATGGTGTATCCCAAAAGTGGAATACACTATCCCTTGATCCAAAAAGTAAAATCATCATGTTAAGCTTTGTCATCCAATCCCTTCCAAAAACGTTGATATGTGCCTGTCGCAAATATAACAAGGATCAGTCATGGCACACTCTCCTCCAGAGACTGATTGCTCATAAATAAAAGGAAATTCAACTTGTAACTCCAAAAAACCCTCAATCTTCTGACAATTCCCATCATTAAAACACCTGTCCTTCTTCATTCATGGACGTGCAGTCCCAGTGTCTACCAATAGAGCAAATGTTGTATCTCCTACTGCCACATTAACCCTAGCCACCTTTTGGGGCCTAATGTCACTAATAATTCTGAGCACATTAATTCATCCTGTGACCTGTCCTATTGTGGATGCATGCACACCCCGGTTCCTGTAAAAGGATTTACTCATACCACAGTGACACCTCCCATACTGGGTGTCGATACCTGTCCTGTGTTTACATATTGTTTAATCTGCAGGGGGCTCGCTGCACTTGCCCCTGCAGTGAAGCCGTTTTACATTTGCTCTGGTTGCTGAACCTGTTGCACTCTCAGCGCTGATATCTGATACACTGCCTGATACTGGGCAAACCCTTCCCTAGCGTATGACCTATATGACCAAACTGTCCCCCTCTTGAGAATTGTCCACCTTGTGCATATTCTTGTCTTCCATATGTGCGCACAATGTGCTCTCTCATCTCATATTTAATATACAGGAGGAGCTCTTCTGATTAGTCCCCCTTACACATTTTAGTTTATTATTCTGCATATTCTGGAATTCTACAAACCACCTCTTCTGCTGAAACCCATACCCCTGCCTCTTGGCATGAACCCATTCCCTCCTTGGTCCATCTGGTGCTTAATTATTTGCCAGCAAAGCCCCCACTGTTTGCTGTTGCCTTCCCAGCCCTCTTTCGCTTGTCAGTACCGCCCCTCCCATGGTATATTTATGACACATTCTTTTTGAACTAACTTCCTCATGTTTTCCTGTCATTATTTTTCTTGCTATTCTCCTCTGGCAGCAGCCTGCAAAAATGTACGATAGTCAACTATAACTTTGTTCATGACCTTGCTTTTCACTCCTTCTTGCTTCACAAGCGTCTCTAAAAAAACAGTCTCTGACATAAACCGTGGTGAAATATTGCCACTGTTTCCACCCCTGCTTGCACTCTTCAAGGATTTAGAGCTCCTGACTAAAAACAAGCGAATCCTTATTCTATTTTTGTTCATAGTCTTCAAAATGGAACTTCTTTTATATTGTGTGTTAAAAAACCTGCTATTCCTAACTGATGTTCCTCATGTGGAATAAAAGCATCCTGTACATATGTGTGTGTTTTTTAATATATTGTCTGTAGTTCATTGACTGCCTTTACTTCCATAAAATCACATGTGTGCCTTCTCATGTGCATGCATGTGTATATGCATGCCTTCCCATGTGCATGCATGCCTTCTCATGTGTGTGCATGGGTGCATGCATACCTTCTCAAGTGCATGCATGTGTGTTTGCATGCCTTCTTGCAAGCATATCATAACAGAGATTCTAGCTTTAACCATCTCTATTTCTTTCTCCAATAATTGTGCTAAGCTTCCCTCATGTGCATGCCTCAGCCTAGTTACACTTTTTCATATGTACATTTTAATTCAAACAACTCTTTCAAAATCCCCTAAATAATGCCCTCCTTATTTTTAGAAGCCAGGCCATCAATATGTGTACTTCTATAAAAAATATTTTCTCAATCCAACTATCTTAAATGTACCATGTCTTTTACTTTTAATCTCAGTGCGCTTTGCGAGCATTTTCCCTTATTGCTCACTGCTTCCTTATGCTAAATGCAAAAAAAAAGAAAAATGTCTTCATGCATTTGTCATGTTTTCCCAAAAAGGTGTTTTTGTCTCATTTATCCTTATCATTCGCCATAAATATTCACTGTACTTAGTTTAGTGTCATCCACTAATACATTAGCCTGCTTTCTTCCTGTAATTTGCACCTATAATTACATTTTAAATTTCAGCAACATCTTTTTCAATCTGTGATTCTTGACACAATTCTTTCCAGTTTTTTCTCCAAATATATCCATAGTGCACAGACATAATGTATAGTGAGGAAAACTTGGTTCCTCTGCTTGCCCCCCCCCCCATGGTGCTCATAATGTTTGGTGCAAATCCTAAACTTCCATGCATATCACCCCATGCTTCCACTTTGTATTGCAACACATATCCCATGCCGCTTCCCTGTCCCTCAACTATTAATAGATGAGAGCAACCCTTCATTCTGAACAATATACTCAACATAAAGTTCAAACATATTTAGCTCTTTTGCCTAAAGAATAATTCTTCAAAATACACACCTTGACTCACCAACCAGAGGTTAAATTGCTTCACAACATATCACTTATATCACTTTGAAGCCATTGCTTCCTTCAGCATTTGTTTTCATAAATATACACTAATGTCATGGGGCCTCATTACACGCTGTGCGGTAAAAACCTCAAATTACCGGCATAGCGCTCTTGACGTGTCCGCCCTCGCAAGAGGGTACTAATAGCTTACCATTATGAGTATGCGGACACAAGCATAGCGCCATGCCGGTAAGAAAAATTTACATCAGAGGATTTGAACATGCTGACCCAGACCCTGGCTGACAATACCGAGGTTGTCTTTGCCAACGACATGCGGCGGCCGACACTACTAAAAAAAAGGAGATCTGGGATGAAGTTGCAGTGAAAGCCAGTGCAGTGGGCACCAGCACCCGCACTGTGCATGAGTGCAGGAAAAGATGGAACGACCTCAGACTGCGGGTGAGGGGCATCCTTGCCGAAAACCACCGAATAGCCACTGCAGGTGGAGCCGGTTCACCCATCAAACTAAAGGAATGGGAGGAGACCTGTGGAAACCTAATCGCAGTGGAATCCATTGAGGGAGTAGGCACTATGGAGCAAGGCGTGGGATGGAGGTGAGTGTAGGTGAGTGTACACATGATAGGATGCTATGTGAATGTACTGTTCCCCCCAAATTTGAAACCAGAATGTTCTCATGCATGGACACACATCCACACATGCATCCATCCCTGCCCATGTCAGTGTCAGACCCAAACACACACACATGCACACATCACCAGAGACAAGTGCCAAACAAAACCATGCATGGATGAGGCACTGAACTGACAAATCACCTGCATCCACAACTATTAAGTCCCAATGGCCACAACTGCATTATTGATGTATTCTGCATGAAGTACATAGAAACGTAATCAATGTCATCCCCTTATTGTCCCTTACAGGCTCACATACAGACGGTGAGGATGCCGAAAATGCATCCCAGGCACCGCCTACAAGTAAGAGACCAAGGGCACAGGACTCTGAGGACACTCCCACGACATCAAGGGGCAAGGGGGGAAGGTTCCACCTGATGAGTGTCAAGCATCAGAGGAGTTCCACTGCCAGGATGGAAGTAGCCACACCACTAACTACAGCCCCACCACTGGAGGTGAACCCACAACCACCAATTGCAGCCACCGAGGGCCCACCATCAGCTGCGACAAGCTCCGCCGGAGAGGCAGCCGCCACTGCCCCCCTATCTGATCTTGAGGACACACCAGTTGGCACAATGGAGATGCACACCCCAAGCCCCCCTAGTACCCATGAGCCAGCACCATTCCAGACACCTGGGTCTGATGTTACTGGTGAGGACAACATTCTAGCCATAATGTCCCCCATAGTGGCTTCACCTGCTGTCATGGATGCATCTGAGGGCACAGCAGCCACTACACCATCACCCAGCATTGCCCTCGAGCTGGCCACCATCCAGCAGCGTCAACAGGAACTATCTACGCTGGTTGGCCAGCATGTTGAGGAGGCTGCCCATCTCAGGGAGGATATTGTGGAGACGGCAAGGCACTCTGATGAGAGGATGGAGGCCTGTACTGACAGGCTGTGTGAGGAGATAGGCAGACTTAGGGAGGTCCTCACTCGAATAGCTGACACAATGGACCACCACTTCACACCACCAGGACATTCTGCCACGTCGTCATCTGCCGGTTCAACGCAGACAAGCCCCCTCCGCCGCTCAACACGCACCACCAGGCGCATGTCGGCCATCCTCCAAATGCTGCTACAGACAATGGCCAATAGGAGGTTAATGGCGATTCTTCTGCGTGCATGGGCCAACACAAACATGGCAGACACATGAGGAACTGTTGTGGGGGGTGGGTGGAAGGGTGTTATGGGTCTGTTGTGGGGGGTGGGTGGAAGGGTGTTATGGGTCTGTTGTGGGGGGTGGGTGGAAGGGTGTTATGGGTCTGTTGTGGGGGGTGGGTGGAAGGGTGATGGGATGTTTGGGGACATGCACTTTTTCATCTTTCCGTTACTTAATACACTGGTGTCGGATCAAAACACAGGCTTGGACATCTTCATTGTGTTTGTGTACTTTATTGGAGACAGGGTTCATTGCGTGCTTCTAAACATACACCAGTGCATTACTACCCATATCCATGTGACAGTACCAAAACATGTTCCTCAGAATATTTGGTTGATCAGATGCTGTCTCACAGCACGTCCCTCCTGCCCATCCCCTCTTGCAAGACCTGCATCCCCTTCACCTCCGTCCTCATCACCATCATCATCCTCATCAGGTGCTTCTATTTCAACGTCAGGGGGCAATGGCACATTCCGTCTGATATACATATTGTGCAGCATGACACATGCCATGGTGATCTTGGCCACCTTCTCATGGCCATACAGGAG
The DNA here is from genome assembly GCF_040938575.1 of Ambystoma mexicanum. NCBI lineage: Eukaryota > Metazoa > Chordata > Amphibia > Caudata > Ambystomatidae > Ambystoma > Ambystoma mexicanum. The sequence continues at coordinate 215,665,919 of NC_090927.1, read as the reverse complement.
AGTGCCACCAGACCTGCTAATGCACCTAAACCGTGACTTCAAAAGGCCAAAAGCCTGCTCGATCACGATGCGGGTACTGGTATCTGCACGATTCTATTCCTCTTCGTGCCTGTTCTGTGGGTTCTGTACAGGTGTGAGGAGCCAGCTCTTCAGGGGATAGCCCGCATCACCTGTATGGGGGAACGAATGGGGTCCTGTTACTGTTCACCTCAAGAGCGGCCTGTTCATTTCACACAAATTGACATTGCATTGTGATTCAAGTACACAGTCAACAGCATACATGCGGATGGTCCGTGTGACAGCAATGTGCAAGGGTGAGCTCGGCCCTGCAAGTAGACATGCCCCATTATTGCCTCCAACAGTAATTGACATGTCCTGGGTGAGGCGAGGTCTTAGGTGTCCCTGGGCCCAGGCAGATTTGGTTCCTCACTGTTGTTGTACTGCCATTCCAACATAGATGTTGCCATGCAGTGAGGCATCACTTCAGTGGTGGTAAAGGTGCATGGTGAAATGTTATGTCTATGGCTAGGGCTGATCCCTTTGCATGCATCATAGGGCATATTGCATTATTGATGTTGTGCTGGACTGATTCAGGATGACTATCTTGATGGCACGTATGAAATATGGGTATTTTGTGGCGTGGAATGTTGTGCAATGTGTATGTGGATGGATGTTTGATGTTACTAGACCTAAAATGTCATCTGTGTTGTGTAGCTCATACTTGCATGTCGGTTCATCTCAAGTACGTTGCGGCCTTCCCAGATGGACATTGGCGTACATCTGTATGTGCATTTTGCAGACAGACGACAAGCTACACCCAGTTGGAGTATGTATCTCCCCCCCCAATCTCACCCAGTTGGAGTATGTATCTCCCCCCCAATCACACCCAGTTGGAGTACGTATCCCCCCCCCAATCACACCCAGTTGGAGTATGTATCTCTCCCCCCCAATCACACCCAGTTGGAGTATGTATCTCTCCCCCCCAATCACACTGCCATGTGCTTGCCCTGCTACTCACCAAGTAGCCACGAACGTTGTGCGGTTTGTCGCTCCATGTAGCATGGGATAGTTGAGTTCCGCAAGACCATGGAATCATGGGTTGATCCGGGAAATCGGGCACAGCAATGTGTGATTATCTTGTTGGCGTCACATACCATTTGGACATTGATGGAGTGCAATTGCTTCCTGTTTCGGTAGACCACTTCATTGCGATGTGGGACCACCAATTCCACATGTGTACAGTCGATGGCCCCGATGCAACTTGGGATGCCTGCCAGTGAACAGAAGCCAACTTTGGTGTTTGCAATTTCCTGGGCAGTCCGTGGCATGGATATGTGTTCAGGTGTATGCTTCAGGAGGGCATCGAGTACCTGATTTAGGCGTGCGTGATAATACTGGTTGGGAGATGCCATGCATCTGGCCCACTGTATGCTGGTAGGTGCTTGTGGCCAGGAAGTGGAGCACAGTCACCACCTTGAGTAGAGGGGGGATGGCAGTTCTGATGTCTATGAGGCTCACAATGTCGTTGTGTATCATGTCCACAATGCTGGTGATGGTATAGCGGTCCAGACGGTACAGGGTGTGTATCTGCTCAGGGGTTAGGTTAAATGGACTGGCTCTGATCCTGGGGATTGGTGGGTGCCTCTGTGGTATGATTAGGTGCCGTGGTGGTGCTTGCTGTGCCTGTCTTGCCCTCCTCCTCCTCCCACTGAGTCTCCTTTGTGCTGCCTGTTGTTGTTGCAGCTGCGCTGCAATCATGTCCTCCAGCCCATGTAATGCTGCTAGTATTGGAACCATCTTGGTGTGGGAAGGTGTGTGTGAAGGGGTGTGGTGTGCTCCTTTTGAGCTGCCACAGTCTCCATTGCCTCCACCTGTGCTGATTGTGTCCACCTGTGGCAGGTGGGAACACTGCTCAGTTCTCTTAACATGTGGTTCGCGATGCCGGTATTTGCGCCATGGCGGTAAGAGGTTTTGGGGGCTTTACCATGTCACTATTGGCATGTCCGCTCGCCTTGTGATGTTGTGCTAATAGCGGCATGGCGTAATTTACGGGATGGTGGGTCGCGCGACGCGGACTGGCCGCTATTAGTGGCACCGTACTTAGCGGTGCCGCTAATAGCGGTGAGTCGGGTCGTAATTCGAATGGGGATTTAACGTTACCGGTATTCCATTACCGGTAACGTTAAATCCCTACCGCCTACCGTGTAATGAGGCCCATGGACTAAAATGCTGTTTTTTCAACATGAAAGCAAATACAAATAATTTCCTAATCCACCAATAGCCTTGCTAAAAACATTTAACAACTGCATATTGCTAGTTCTCCTGTGAAAGCTCCCTCAGTTACATTAACTGAAAGAACTATCCTTGTCTTTCTGTGAAACAGCCCTGCTTTTTCCTGCAATCATAAATAATTCCCCTACTCTCTGGACCTTGCCATCTTATCTCTCAGTCCTTTGAACAGACATTGTAGCTACTTTCAGCAGTGCGCAGACATAATGTATTGCATGTGTCTGCACTGGCCAGCTGCCAACTATGCACATCGCCCTAAGAAAAAATGCTATAACCGTGGAATTTCACTTGTAAAATGCGTAATATACCTCATTCTGTTACTTATGAACTGGGAGACCAGGATCTGATGTCGGTTTTGTGTTTCAAATTGATTTGCACTCCTTAAATTGCTTCCTCTGTAACTGTGCAGCTGGCTCTTTAAAGCATGATTAATTTCCCTCTTATGTCAAACTTCTTTGCCCTTTGTTTACACTAAACTGTGTGCAGATTTTTGTTGTATTAAGTTTTTCGGTTGACTAAGAATGTCAACTATGCAAGAATATAAAAACTAACCCTGACTGCCTGTGACAGGGGTTCAAACAAGGCACATTTTCTGGCTATTTTCTCATTATTTTGTCTGGGTTTGTCCTTTCATCCTTACTCTTACTCTTACCTATCTTTTTCACTTTTTGCCTATCTATTTTTGGGTGCTATACACCATCTACCTTAAATAAATAATGCAATTTCTTGACCTATTTCAATTATTTACACCTCATTTTTACTCTCCAACATTTAAAATTTCACACATAACATATAACAGATAGACAGACAACAAAAATAGACATACAAGCCAGCTTTACATGTATAGCTGTCCATCGCTCCTCGTGCCTTATCTCCCTGCCAATGCTCCTCAATAATACTCTGATTGGAGTGTAAGATATTTCCTTTAACAGATCTATCTGTTCGTAGCCTATAAATCCACTTAGATTTTGAAATATCTTCTTCTAGACGTTCCTGAACGTAGGATTCTGGATTTAACTGTGATGCTCCTCGTCTCACATCACCTTCTATGTAACGCTCTTTGTCCTACATCATTAATTAAACAAAGACAACCCCTGTTACTCTTCTAAAACTATCACAATAAAACCCCGGACTAACTTTTAGATTACTTTAAAAACACACTAACTACTTTTAAAAGACCCCTTAAAAATACATGTCTTTATTTTCTCCCTCCCTCCTCAGCCTCCCACATACATAACCCAATCCACAGCTGTCAAAGCACCATGCCATGCTGTCCATCCTAGGAGACCTCTCCTGGCAAGATGTGGGCACACTGTAGATTAATTTTACTTACCCTACCATTCTTACCAGGGCCCATCTCCTAGTTCTGTCAGCATGTGCCTCTGTTTGCATTCTTGACCTTGGAACGACAGTCTTGAGGGCCCCTTCGTGGTCAGCCAAGTGAAGAGGAGGGCCCAATGCCCTCCCTGGGCATTTGACATCTGTGGGTCAGGGAGCATAGATTGGACACTGAGCAGGGAGGCAGATGGACACTAGAGCTGAGTTTAAAAGACATCTATAAAACATCACAGGATACCAGGAAATAAACAGCACTGGGCTCATAACATCAGCTCTTTTTGTACTGTTCGAAGGCTGATGTACCTTTACAATTTATTGCACAATACATTTTGATTGGTTCTTACAACTAAAGACAAATCCTTTTTTATTCCGGTGTTGGTTGGCTTGACTGTCAATCATCAAGCCCACACAACATGTCTGGGCATGCCTCACTTGACTGGCACCTACGCTAATTCAATTTGTGTGAAATCCTAGTGACCTTAATTATAAATCCTTTGATGTTTAGAAACAATCAGCCTTTGGCAGGCTCTCAGAGTCATTTTGGCAGGCAATGCCATGCTTTTCCTGCCAACAATTTCTAAAAATACACTCCAGACGTGTCCATCTTCAGTGAACTTTCAATGAACTGCTGTTAGATAATTTTTTAATTATTTTGGCATGACTATGGGATTTTCTAAAATCTTGTTTTCCTGGCAGCCATCTTAAAAATGAACTGAGTCCTTCCAGTCTGAAGATTTGGCTTAGCTACCAACAATATTTTTTATTTTTTTATTTTTATTGCATCAATTAGTTTTCAAGAAAGCTTTAAATGCAGAACATTTACTAAAGTATATAAAAAAAGAATTTCAGCAACTGTATAGGGAGAAAAATAAAAAACAAAAGAACTATATAACTAATTTCAGGAAAATGTCTCTCACGAAATTCAACAATGCCAAGGTCAAAGATACTTTTCCTCCCCATCTTAAAATAGGCCACCTCTCGTGCGGAGGTTTGAACTCAGAATTCTCAAAGTGCTTTCCCAGCCATTTTTCTCTGATGTCCGAGAGTGGAACACAACTCATTACCAAGTGCTGTAGCATTTCTACCTCCAGACCACAACAACGACACGTCGTGATCCTGTCTTCCCTTTTTTTTGACCTTCTTCCCAACACCTCCCTTGTGGGCAGTAAGTTCAAACGAAATCTCAAAAAAAGTTCCCTTGCTGAGTATGACGGAATTTGTCAAGGTAGGGAAGGACCGTGCCTCTGCTGTAGTATTCATCTTGGCCCGAAGATATGGATGGAAATAAGCTGAGCCTGTCATGGGTGACGATCTAGTCCCAGTCCAAGAGTTTATTCTTTACCCTGGACTGATTTTCCACTAAATTGCCTATGTTTTGGGCAATGACATCAAGAATGCCTGTACACGTGTTCTGCCATTTGATGAGGGCTGGAATCTGCCTACCTGACAGTGCTTCTTTTATAGCTTGAAAACCACTTCTTTCAGGAGGGTCTAAGCATTTGCTGTGAAGGGTTAAAGATTTCCAAACCATAGCGATGTACAATGAAGTGAGCCCCAGTTCTTTCCTCACACATTCAATTGGAAGAGATGATGGTAATCTCAAGACCCTTTTCCAAAATTGGCTTTCAAGCAGGCGCCAGACCTCCGGTGAAAGAAAAGAATTGGCCTCAGCAGCGTAGGTCAGGACAGGAGAAACCTTGAGTTTATAGAAGTCAATAAGGGGTCGAAGTGAGAAGGAACAGTAACGTGACTTGATTAGAAGTGCTTGAGATGCCAGGTTTTTTACTTTACTTCTTAACCTTAGGACACCCGGACCATCTTGTATACTATCGTTTAAAGTAATGCCAAGGTAGACCATTGATGAAACCACTGGAACAACTTCCCACGTTAGGTACCACCTGAAGGTCTTAGTATTGTTTTGTGTTCCTAACCCCATGATTTTCAATTTATTTGGGTTAATTCTCAAGCCATTTTCCTGGACATACGATTCCAATGCTTTTAACTGTCACTGTAGTCCTATCGCGGTCTGATCTAATAAGAGAAGGTCGTCATCGAACAACAACCTACCCACAGGGAACCCACCAATCTTTGGTGGGAAGCATCTTACTGTTCCAAAGGCTTCATATATGTCTGATTTAAATAGGCAAAATACAGCTGGTGCCAAACGACACCCCTGTTTCAGCCCATTTTCAGAGGCGACATTGTTAGATAGAGTTCCTTTTCTGTCCAGTCTAATTTGTAGGGTTGTTCCACTGTGTAGTGCCTCCAAGGGTTCCGTCAGATTGTTTGGGCATCCCCATTTCCTTAGTTTGTTCCACAGGAGCCCACGATCGACAGAGTTGAACGCTTGCTCAAAGTCTATGGACGCGATGTAAATGGTTTTGTACTTTTTACCCTTGACCATACATTTTAGTATGTTAATGATTAGTATGTTCACGGATGTACCGATACCCTTGCGGAACCCCGACTGCCAGGGATCCTGATGGTGTGACCACCAACTCCAAGCGTTCAGATGTTTCAGGACCACTGCGGCAAATATTTTCCCCACGGCATCCAAGAGGGCGATCGGTCTGTAGTTCCCAGGGACAGACCTATCACCCTTCTTGAAGATCGGTACGATTATCGATCTGGTCCAGGAATCAGGGATCCTTTTGAGTCTCATTATGTTGTTAAACAGGGTTGTCATAAATTCAGCCCATTTTTCCGGATCTCTCTTGAGGATGTCGTTTGTTAGGCCGCCTGGCCCAGCGGCTCGGGATGAATTTTACTTTTTAATAAGATCCACAATATCCTGTTTCACAAAGTAGAGATCCCATGGTTCGTCCGGTGGTAGGTATTTTTGGGGTCCGCCAACTTTCCCCGCTGAATAAAGTTTCTGGGAGTGCTCCTCCCAGACCGTTGATGGGACTGGATTTTTGCAGTGTGAGGTGTTTATGTTGAGTGAGCCAGTTCCTGTAGCTGTTCCTGGTTTCTTTGTACAGGACTAGGTCACCTGGCATGTTAGATTTTTTGAATTTCCTCCTGGCCCTGCGGACAACCTTTTTTTTGGCTGCTATTTGTTGGTTGTAAGCATGCCTGTAGGTCGAGGGGCCACTCCTGTCCACCTCCTTTGTACGGAAGACCTTCAATACCTCAGTATATTCAATGCGGTTAGCACCTTGATCGTACCCATCTGGTTTTAACCTCAATAGGGTGTACAGTACTGTACCCATGTCTTTTTTCTGGATTCGAATTCTGTTTTCCACCCGGAATCAAGTCGAGGTGGTAATCCGGTAGATGTTGGGCCGGTGAAGTGTGATCTATGTCCCAGTCCTCAGTTACGAGTTCCAGAATGTTGGGGTCACTCACGGCCGTTTGAACCACAGTCAGCGATGTTAGTTTCCCCATCAGTTACAAACATATAGTCAAGGGTACTAACTTGATTTGCCCGCTTCCAAGTCGAGGCAGCTGGTTGATCGCCCGACAGGCTACCATTTACCATTAGAATGTTTCTACTGGCAAGTTCTTTTTCAAAATCGACTCCTCTTGACATGTTATTCGTAGTGTTCAGAGGCAGAAACTCGATTTTGCTCCCCTTTTTATCGAAGCATTCCATATTGAAGTCGCCACAGAGGAGGACCTCCAAGTTTGGACACGAGATCCTAGCATCATCGATCGCTTCAAGGAGTACTTCCTTGAAGTTATCCTCTTGACTTTCTGTGGGTCTCCAGTAAATGTTGCATATAAGCAGATTCCATTCCAGTCAGACGTCCCGAACCTTGGTGTTTGTTTGGACTGTGGTTAATTGGATCCAAGGATTTTGGTTTCTGATGAAGTCACCCTTAGGCCACTTGTTCGCCTTATGCCCAGTAAAAGGCCCAAACTTGATCTTCCTTTACTGCCCTTCACGGCCGGGTTTAAGAACAGTTCGTACCCATCTAAGAGAGGAAGTTCGCGCAGCCATGTTTCTTGTAGGCAAAAAAGATCGTATTTGGTTAAATCCGTAGCTTGATTTCCGAACAAGTGGGAGAAGCCCCTTGTGTTCCAGCTCATTATTTTATTCCCTTTGGCCACAGTGGTACGTGGAACACAAGTTGGATCCTGCTGGCATTATGATTTAATTGCTAGGAACCCCGCCAACCATCTCTAGTCGTCTGGACTGCTTGCAGAGTTCTCCCAGATTTTTCCGGGGAGATGCAAATTGAGAATCCTCGGACATCGACCTGCAATGGACAACCCCACGCACTAGCTGATTTAAACTTTTGGGATCCTCCTACAGCGTGGTCCCTGTCCTTGGTGTCTTCAGGACGGGTACGCTTGTCCTCCACCAACTCTGTGAGCGAGAACCCGCAAACGTTGAATTTGGGGCCAAGTTTGAGGAGTGAAGATCTTGTTTTCCGTTCCCCCATGTGAAGGACCACGCTATCGTAATGCTGCTCGTTGTGGAATTCAATCAGATCGATATCCTTTGATTTCAGGTGATCGGGCGAGTCAAGGGAGTGTACAAGTCTCATTACATTTGTCCGATTCATAATGAAGTTGTCTTCATAGCCCAATGTTCTCTCTAGAAGTAATCTAAAGGGGCCCTTGCCACCCTTGGCCTCTGATCCTTTGTCTGCGTTTTTATTGTTGTGCCCTAATCTTGAACCCATATCTGGGTTTTCTGCCCAGGTCACTTCTCATGACAATTTCCTGCTCATTTTGAGGTTTGTAATTTGTTTCTTTTTCTGCTTTCCTCATTTCCAGTAAGTTCCTCTTACTCTCGAGGGTTTGGAAGGCCAGAAGTCTGGTAGTGTCAGTAATCCCCCTCTCCTGAGCTGAGGCACAGGCCTGGTTTTCCCTCTGAGTGTGGACTCTAGATTTCCACATAAATTTCTTTGTTGAATCATCTCCCTGTACATTCAGTTCTACCAACGAAAGAGCGGGGTGAGCAACTGGATGATCCCCACACTCTTTTGGCTTTTGGTTAACCCCTTCCGATTTTTGAGCGGCTCGCTTGAGCTCTAATATTTCTGGCGTGTCCTTTTTCTCTGAACAAGATTCAAAAGCCGGTGAGGCTAATCCCACTTCTTCACCCCCGGAGTCGTTCATGTCTGAGTAAATAGATAAGTCCATGAGGGAGTTGTTCTCACTTTCGTTCACCCTCTCATTATCTGAGTAGTAGTCTATCCCTTCTGTAGGCTCCTTTGTTGATTTTGTTGAAGCTCCTACAGGTTTTCTTGAACTTCTCTCGTAGATTAAAGGTTGGTCCGGTAAGACCAAATTTCTCGGTAGGGTTAGCCTTGTCGTAACTTTGGAACGAGCTGAGGCCTTCCGTGAATTAGGTAGGCACTAAGTCTATCAGTTTATTCGGCTCAGAGGTCGATTTTCCATAATTTCTGACACCTTTTATGTTGACTTGTAGCCAGTGTGGTGGGACCTGTCTTTGATTTTGTGAACAGGTCACACAATTTGAAATTGACGTTAGAGACGCGCGCTCCTGATGGCTCAGTTGACACAGGAAGCAAGGTGTCGACCACCATAGGGATCGTTGAACTTGCATCTTTGATGGAGCAGCCGCCCGTTGTCTCTGTGTTGGCGTCAGCCCAAGGAGTAAGATCAGTACTAGTAGAGTGGTCCTGGTGTTTTGGCAAGTTAAGAGCGTCCTCTGGACCCTTGCCAGACAGTGAAGTCCCAGAGGTTGAAGGCTTTGCAAGGCTCACCAAGCCAGCCGAGATGCCACCCACTCCTTCTGATTGTAAGCTCAACCTCTCTGATCTCCTTGTTTCTCTGTCCTTAATTATTGGCTCAATGATACTCTTTAAGATTTCTGCAGTCTGATCAGCACTTTTGTCCAGGTTTGACTGGATAGCTGTGACAAATCCCTCTACAAAGATCATTTTAGAGTATAGCATAGGAATGGTAGTCGTGTGATCCCGTAGCTGCTCGCTTTGTGTCTTTATTAATTTCATGTATGGGGCCATTACGAGCGCAAATGCTGTGATCGTTTCAGTGTCTATTTTGCGGTCATTTTTGAGGGGTTCATCCGCCTGAGTGGTGGCCAAGATCGTCAGGAGATCTTCATCCGTGGGTGAAGGTTGTTGTCTGAATTGTTTACTAGGAAACGGTGCCTGCTGCAGAAAGACCCCTTTATGAGGCCTCGGATTGTAGCCGCTAGGTCGTTTGTTGTCTGGTTGTGGGGTGACACCCCCCTTTGAGTGTGTTGGATCACCATTTGACCCCTGAGCTAAGGACACATGTCCCCGATGATCCATGTGACGAGAGATAGGCCACCTTAGGGTAAGGTCAGGATCCTCGAGCTGAGAGTTAGCTTTTTTAGATTGGTGCTCCTTGTGAAAGTCTGGAAGGAGTAATCCAGTTTGAGATGAAATGCCGAAGGGTTTCCAACCTCAGTTTGGCCTTTGATTGTGGTACTGAAAGTCTTTTATCCTGTTATCTGATCCAAAGACAAAGGGATCATCTGCATGGAAGTCGCTAAACTTTGTTAAAGTATCAGAAGCGTCGTTGGCCCCACTTTGTTCATTTTGAGAGGCAGAGGGGGGGCTATGTGAAGGCGTTTTTTGTAGAGCCCCACCCGGTACTCCCAGTAAGGGCTCCTTAGTCGTTGTTTCCTTACCGGAATCCATAGATTCGCTGCCCACCACTCCAGAGGGAGGCACATTGTTGGCAGATTCCGGGTGGCTTGGATTGAAGATGAGGAGTATCAGCCTGTTTCACCGGGCTGGTCTCTTCTGCGGCCCCCACGGTCATTTCTACTTCAGTTTGCAGGATATTGGCGTGTGATGTGGTTTTACAAGTGATTGCCACTTCGGGATAGAGTTCACGGACAGATTTATCAATTTTTCCCTTTCAAGTCGGACTGACGTCCATTATTCAGTGGTCCTATGCCAGCTATTTGTGGGCTGGGATGCCTGGAGGAGAGTGTACCTCCCCTACTGGGTCTTTTGATCAGCAGTCCTAGTAGATGTAGGCTGTCCGTGAGGCCACCACCGAGAGATGGCCCACCACAAGTTTGGAGGTGTGATAGTAAACCTTTGACAATGCAATTTACAGGTAAAATTTACCTACCGGCCTTTGTGCCTCAATGCCGTAGACTGGCTGAAACTGCACTTTACCGCTCTTTGCGTTGCTTCGCAAGGGATGCCGGGTTTTGTGCAGTAGAGTCTCGGTGGGGAGGCGGGAGGCAAAGCGTCTGCTCAACGCCGGCTCCTTGAAGCAGCAGAGTACTTTAGCTGGTGTTTTCAAAAGGATCCCTGACACGCTGCAATTTCCAATGTCCAGTTGGTTGCCAAATAGCGTGAACTGCTGGAAATCCTGTATGGTAATGTCGCCCACTCAATGCGCTTGATAGGCTTCACTGGTGTATAAATGTATCTAGAGGGGATCAAAGAGGAATCTCCGCAGTCTCCCGTCCGGCGATTGCACCATCAGCGCCTAACAGCCGCACAACAGAAAGCGCCCTTTACCCCGGTTGGGCTTAATGCCGCGAGGGTGGATGTCTCGGCGCTTTAAGGAAGTTCAAAGTCACGTGAGCGTCACGTTTAGAACACAAGCCCCGCCTCCTCCAGGAAGCAAACGGGCACACGGGCACCAGCAAGAGCCCTTTCAAACTCGCAGTGCTGGCTCTGAAAACAACATTCCTTCAGGGAAGTGAAATTCAAGTAGTGCAACAGTGTTCGCCACTCAGGCAGATGTCTTGGCGCTTTAAGGAAGTTCAAAGTCATGTAAGCGTCACGTTTAGAGCACAAGCCCCGCCTCCTTCAGGAAGCAAACGGGCACACGGGCACCAGCAAGAGCTCTTTCAAACTTGCAGTGCTGGCTGTGAAAACAACGTCTTTCAGGCAAGTGAAATTCAAGTAGTGCAACAGCGTTCGCCACTCGGGCGGATGTCTCGGCGCTTTAGGAAGTTCAAAGTCAGGTGAGTGTCACGTTTAGAGCACAAGCCCCGCCTCCTCCAGGAAGCAAACGGGCACACGGGCACCAGCAAGAGCCCTTTCAAACTCACAGTGCTGGCTGTGAAAACAACATTCCTTCAGGCAAATGAAATTCAAGTAGTGCAACAGCGTTCGCCACTCGGGCGGATGTCTCGGCGCTTTAAGGAAGTTCAAAGTCATGTGAGCGTCACGTTTAGAGCACAAGCCCCGCCTCCTCCACTAAGCAAACGGGCACACGGGCACCAGCAAGAGCCCTTTCAAACTCGCAGTGCTGGCTGTGAAAACAACGTTCCTCAGGCAAGTGAAATTCAAGTAGTGCAACAACGTTCGCCTCTCGGGCGGATGTCTCGGCGCTTTAAGGAAGTTCAAAGTCACGTGAGCGTCAAGTTTAGTGCACAAGCCCCGCCTCCTCCAGGAAGCAAACGGGCACACAGGCACCAGCAAGAGCCATTTCAAACTCGCAGTGCTGGCTGTGAAAACAACGTTCCTTCAGGCAAGTGAAATTCAAGTAGTGCAACAGCGTTCCACCAACAATATTTACCTATATGCATAACTAATTATCTATTCAGTTTTCAGACTAGATTTTCGATATCCATAATATATATGTAATACTTGAGATACTCTCCACTGTGTTAGGTATTCTGACCCTAAAAATAGATGTCACCCTAAAATGTGCAGATATTTGTTAACAAGTGGTAAAAAAGAAGGTGCATAATATAGTACATGTATATAATAATTGCATGCAATAACTTGCATAGCATAGTGCAGTAGTAGTACATGAATACATCCATATAATTATGATTTATATGTTATACAGTGCAAAACATACTATATGACATATTGTTTGTTTGTTTCATATTTATTATGCGCACCAGACGCAGAGGTATCAGGGTGCAGGCAAAAGTAAGAAGTCATACAGCTTAGTACACAGATTACATTAGTTACATTAGGAACAGGTATAAAACGAACATCAAGTCTAGGAACCATTAGCTAAACATACCTACAGAAACAAAGGTAGCGACTGTACAGTGGTAAATAATATATAAACAATCAATATACAGAGAAATGTACGGTTATTTACAGGTATGGTCAGTTTCTACACGTTTACTTATCACCATTCTCTAGGAGCCATGTGATCAGATTTTGCCTAAATTTGGTGAAAGATTGGTCCATTCTAAGTGTGGTTGGTAGTGAGTTCCACAGTTGAGCTGCTTTGACTGGGAAGCTGGTTCATCCAATGGTGGAAAGGTTGAAGCGAGGCACTTGAAGGCAGTTGGAATTCGCTAGTCTTGTAGGTCTAGTTGAATTTCTTCTAGAAAATCTTTTTATTAGGTATCGTGAGGCTTTATTGTTTAGACATTCGTGGATAAGGGATGATGACTTAAATCTGATTTTCTCTTGGGTGCATAGCCACTTGTGCATCCTGCTTGTTTCAGAGATATGTTCTCTTTTAGAGATACTTAGTGCCACTCTGATGGCATTATTTTGGAGTTTCTGTATTTTGTTTAGAATACGTTTAGTCGTTCCGATATATAGGGCATTGCAGTAATCTAGTTTGGATAGTATGAGGGCCCTGGCTAGGATCATGCAGTTTTTGAATGAGAGGAATTGTTTGCCAACTCTGATTAGTTTACATGTGTAAGCTGTAGAGGAGGCTAAGGTGTTTACCTGTTTGGTGAATGTCAAGGTAGCGGCTAAGTAAAATCCTAAAGTTTTAACTTCTTTGGCGACCTTAATGAGGTTCCCATCGATAATGAAGGAGGAGTATTCCTTGCCAAGTCTGGTGAGAAGAGATGCAGTTCCCAGGATAAGCATTTCCATTTTGTCATCGTTCAGGCAGAGGCAGTGAGTGGCCATCCATGCTTGAACGATGCTGTAGATTCTATTCACCAATGCTAAATCCTTGCTGTAGTCCCCTGTGAGTGGAAGGAGGATCTGGGTATCGTCTGCATAATTAGTGTAGGTGATACCCAGATGGTCCAAATCATCAAACAGGGGCTTGGTAAAGATATTATACAGTGTTGGGGAAACACACAAACCCTGGGGCACACTGTAGGTGATAGTTATAGGGTCTGCAGCAGCAGATGGCGAGAAAACCCTTATAGTTCGGTCACTGAGGAATGATTGTATCCACGCTATTGCCTCACTAGAGAAATGGGCAGCTTAATCCGAATGGTTGCATAACACATTATGATCCATTAAGTCAAAAGCCGCCGACAAGTCGAGTAGGAGGAGTAGTACGGGTTTTCCATTATCTCTGAGTTTGTCTATTTTGGGCCTTAAGGTCAATAAGTGCTGTTTCAGTGCCATGTAATGATTGGAAACCAGATTCACGGTACCCTAATAGTTGATTGAGTTCTAAGAAATTCTGAATTTGAATATATGCAACCTTGTCTAAGATTTTCAGCAGGAATGGTACAGTGGTGATAGACATGTATTTAGTCGGTATAGCAGGGTCAAGTGCCTGCTTCTTGAGGAGTGGGAGTACCCAAGATTCCTTCAGGTTGCTAGGTATCGTGCCAGATGTGAAGTAGGCATTAATGAGTTTGGTAATGAACGGTGCTAGATCCCTAGCGGCGTCCTTAATCAGTTGTGCTGGGCATTGGTCACTCTTACAATTAGAGGGTTTAAGGCCTGGTATAACTTTCTCAACCTCTGTAATAGAGACTTTGGAGAAGTGGAATAGGGTGATTGGTTCAATTTTGGGTGTTTCTGGTTTTGCTCTTTTGTTTGATGCGGTGGTAGAGTTTAGTGACGCTTTCTTTAAAGCTATTTTATTTTGGAGGTTCAAAACTTTGTTAGATAGTGCGTGCTGAATATTCGAGCACCAAGTTTTGTCTTTGACACTATTGTCTTGGGAAATAATGGGGTTTTCTAATTCTTCTAAGATAGTAAAGAGCTCCTTCATGCTGGAGTTTGATTGCGTGATTCTATTTGTTGTATGTTTCTTGTTTGGCCAGAAGGATATCCTTCTTGTATTGGGATGAAATATTGATTAGCTTTTGCTTATTTTCTGCAGTCGGATGAAGTTTCCAGGCATTTTTACATTTTCTTTTGGTTAGTCTTAGGTTTTTTAAATGGGGAGGTAAACCAGTTGTTGAGGTGGCTTTTCGGTCTGCTATTTCTAAGTTTAAGCGGGGCGATATTATCCAAGGATTTGATCATGACTTTGTTATAAACTTCGACTAGGCTGCTAGGATCCATGTTGTCAGGTAGGGAGTAGAGAGTAAGCAGGATACAGGGGAGTAGTTTGTCTACTGTGATATTTTTCTTATTTCTAGTGACTGTGGGGAGGGTGTGTGGTGGCTGTAAATTAGGTCTTTTACTGGCTAGCATAAAGGATATCAGGTAGTGATCCATCCAAATTTGGGGTGAGATGGAGGAGATAGAGACCTTACAGGTATAATCTGCAACCCTGTCAAGAGCTCTCCCTTTATTGTGAGTAGGTGCGTTCACTCTTTGAATAAAGCCGAGTTCTGTCAAAGTGTTGGCCGCTGCTGTGGCATGTTGGTCATTGGTATGTGTGATACAAATACATCATTGTTCAGTCAACCAGTGTTCTATTATGTTCATAATGCTTGGAAAGTTTGAAGAAGGGGGTGGACCCTCTTCGGAATAGGCGATTAGGGCTGACGACCTACTGTCGTGGTTATGGCGTGTGGGCAGGCCTCACATTTGTCAGTGCATGCGGGCATTGAGGGAAGTATACACTGGCCCCCAGGTAGGTAGCCACGTGAATCGAGTACTGGGCTTTTGTTAGGCACGTAATCAAACACGTACGGACAGTGGACTGTCAGCTTGGCTGTGTATCATATGAGTATGGGAGTCTTACTGTGTGCCTTGGTTGCCTAGAGGTGGTTGAGCAGCGTGGCTGGCCCCTTGGCGGCACAGGCAACAACAGGCCCAGACAGGCAAGTGGCCTTAAATGGATGGCCTTGATGGCCTTCCGGTCGAGAAGGGCTGGCTAAGCCAATGGGCATGGGCACGCTGATGCTCTCTGTGACAGTTGCTTAGCAACCTACAAGCTTGACGCTGGGATGGCCATTTTAGGAAAGGCCTTGTGCCAGAATAGAGCGGAGTGGATGCTTCTTCTCACCAGGCAGCAGGGTCTGCACCTTGGTACGTTCATCGATGGGATCAGGAGAAACATATACTCATGGGCACAGGGGAAGCATAGCTTACATGACGCTCCAACGGTAGAGTTGCAGCAGATAGGTCACACGTCGATGAGCAACGGTAGGGGACGGGCTCCTGCCCTCCCACTGGAACAGCTGGGCAGAATCTTGCCAAAAGAGGTTTCCCTAAGGCACAATTACATAATACTTCGAGATCATTCCAGTATTATTGTTGTGAGAGTTTTTTTTCATATGTAAAGAAGAGTGTTGGTTTCGATGTCAGGTATTGAAATTGATTAGTATATAAATTCAATAGGTAAAGGATATACAAGGCCCAATCCTTAGAGTGACAATGGATTATCCAGATTGCTTTTGAAATATCAGCTCTTAGATGTTACATGTTGCTGGGATGCTTGATTATCATTAGGAGATGTTAAACGCAAAGTATCTCTTCTGTGCATCATCAAATCATTTATCAATATTTTGATCTTTTCAACAGTAATGCTCTGACACCTCCATATAGTTGCTCTCAGCATTCTAAGGGATGTATGGCACTTTAATTAAAAATAAAGCATCATATCCCTCTGAAGTGTTAAGGCCATGTGGTATTTTTCTATTAAATTGAATGATTCATTTGCACTCTAATAGTTTAAGTGGAGAGTCTTTATGACCACCACGTGTTTGTAATATAGCTATACCTAAACTACATATGTAAGTAAGTGACTGTTATTTTTATGAAAATCATTAAAGTTAGTGGCCACTGGATAAGTTACTGTCAACTTACTGTTACTGTTACTGTCAATGTTGTTAATTGCTCTTACATGTTCCAAAACCAGTATTTTCAGTTTACATACAATGCTGCAAATATATAGTTTAGGACATTGGCAAAGAAGTCTATAAACCACATGTGTTACAGTCAATGCCGTTTCTGATATCTTGTTTACATTGTACATTGTCCATCTCAAAGGTCATGGTGGAAATATGTCTTTTACAAATAGAACAAGATTCACAAGAAGTGGATCTGATGGAACTATCGAGTTTGGTTTGGTGGCAGGAAATAAAGTAGCTTCTTACGATAAAATCTTACACATTCTTACCCCTTCTGAAACAAAAGTTAGGTTTATCATCAAGAGTGGAATCTATAGCTTGATCTTGTGCTACAACAGGGTGAAATTTCATATAAAATGAAATAGTGAGCAACATCCATTCTTCAACAGAACATGCAGGCGGAGCTCAGTTGCAACACAAATTAGAAATTTAATAAACTTGAGACTGCTAAAAGAAAAACATGTATTTGCAGTACTTAAAAGTTATCTAGGCCACATGCAATTCTAGTAAAGGACATTTGCAAGGCCTTTAACTTCATTTGATATTAAGTGGTTGTTTACAAGGGGGGCGCTGTTGCGCACAAAGCTAATGGCTGCCTGAAGGGAGAGCTCCGGCCCATAATATATCCGATTCTCTAATTAATCCTTCCAGGGGCCACCAAGCTGCCAAAAAACACACACTGCCGACAGCGGAGGACTTGCAGCATCAAACTGCCAAAAACCGGGGCATAACGGACACGCAATCTTGAGATACTACCCTGCGAACTAACCCTGTGAGAGCGAGTCAAAGCTCCACAGGGAATCTACGTTGAACCGGAGGCGGGACACCAACTACAGGCTGAGTGGGGGAAGGGCCGTGCTGCGCACCTCTGCATTGGCGAACCCGCTGCATCTCGGGAGAGTTGACCCAAGGTGGGCTCCACGACCATCCGAAGACTACCCCGGCTGTACGCCCGTGACTGGAGGGGGTAGCCAGTCTAATTGTTGCCGGCTCCCCCCATTGTGCGCAGCTGTCCGGAGGAGACAGGCCGGCATGCTAGTGCGCTGTGGTGCGGCCCCCCCCCCTCGAATCACTCCATCCTGCTCCCTGGCCGCGGCTGCGACCGCGGAGGGGGCGCGGACCTGCCCTTTGGCCGGGATCGCGGCTGTCGAGGCGTGCAAGCCTGCATCCTGAGTTGGCCCCTCAGAGACGGGAGCTGCTGCGGCCTGTGCGGCGTAGACCGCTGCTGCAACTCGGCAGCCTACTGTGGCCTGCGCAAACCAACCTGAAGGTGAGGGGTCCCGGTGCCTCCCCTGTACAGAACGGCCCAGCTGCTCCAGCCCTGTGCATTGGGGGCCGTTTGTCGAGCTGTGCAGGGGTGAGTGGGTTCCGGAGAGTCCCACCGCTGACCTACCTGCTCAGAGTCACTCGTCACCCTCCCACGCCGCCGCCTTGGGGGGAATCCGGCAGGCAACAATGTCAGTCTAGAAAAATACCTCTCACGACCAATGGCAATGTATCATATTGGCCGACGACCAACCGTCTCATGCACTAAACGTCAGAAATACAGACTCATAGGTTTGACCAATGTGCTGCCATTTTGATGTAGCTAGAATCACCATTTTGTTCACTAACGTTTGCTCATTGCTTTTTGTTCAAAACTGCTTAGCCAAAAGCTTATTCTGCTTATTCTGCTTCACTGATTACCTTGTTGTTCAAAGCGAAAGAGCAAGGCCGCGAGGCCAGGAGTTATTCGTTGAAACATAACGTAGGCAGCCCCAGAGAGGAATGCCCAATCCCCTCCCGCATATAGCCTTGGAGGAGAGCAATACGGCATTTAATCATTTCACTGATGCCAGCCAGTCTCGTTGATATGGTAGAAATGCTAGAAAGAAACAGCTAAAGGCTTGAATTATGCTTTTTCTTACGGTCCCCCTTTCCTAAGCCCAGCAGAGCGAGCTGACTCCCAGGACATGGATAGCAAATAGGAGATAGCAAGGCCTGGAATGCGACAATTCCCCCGTACACAGCTTGCCAGCAAGAACAGAAGCACTGCGTTTTGTTCAACAAAGAAATATGTCTCTAGACTCGCAATGTTGCATATTGTTGCTAAAATAGATGTTTGAAGGTGTCATATTCGTCGAAATTGTCAATCGTCAGACCCAGTTCAAAGAAACTGTACAATGGGCGTAATGAACATGTCATGACTGATTGCAGGATGTCCATTTTGTATATATGCAACTGATGTACGTTATTTGCTCTCTTGCGTCCCTTGAGGTCTGGAGACACACGTCGGGGGCGTGAGACCGAGTTGGCCAACTGAGACTTTTTTGCTTTGCAATAAACCCTAGCTTTTGGGAATACAACCTTGTGTCTGACGTGTCAGTTCGTGTGTGGTGATTTGCCCTGTTTCCTCTATGCGAGGGTCCCCTAAGGCCCCCTTCAAGATGTACGTTGTAAGATAAGAAAGGCGGAGAGCACGGGGAGGACGGGACGATCGAGCCGGGATCAAGAGGTGTTCAGGGCGCCCCTGTGTAAGTGATGAGACTCCTATGCAGATCTGCACACATCTGATCCCTGATCGACGTACCCGGCCAGAGAACAAGGAGGTGAGGGTCCCGAAACGAGGCTGAGCCAAGAGACGCAGACACGACGTCATTGGTTGCGTCAGTATACGGACGAATTGTGTCTTGGAAGACAAATAGACTTATCAGGTGAGTCGTACCCCGATTCGAAATAGCCCTGATATTGGTTGAGAGTTGACTTTGCAAAATCAAGCGCCCAGTGTAAGGTTGATTAGCCATGGGTAAGGTTAAGACATACCTGGGGTATTGTCCACCCTAGCAGGGTTTTTCCGCTGCGGTAGTCAATCTTTGGAAGCTGGCCAAGTTGCAACACCTGGGGGAACACCGGCGTACGAGATGTATGTAAAGCATGGTGTGGGTGCAATAATGTTCCGTGAGATTTGGCATAAACAAACCAGAAACCAAGAAAATGTTCAGTGGCCGATTAATGGGAGTTTTGAGATTGAGAGAATAGATAACTTGGAGAAGGTGTTGATAAGAAAGAAAGCACGTCCCGCAGCATTCAATATCCTTAGGGACTGGAGAAGGGAAGCTATGCTTCGTTGGAAAAGTAAAGAGAAACATGTGCGCAGGCATAAATCAAAAACTGAGAAAGCGGAAGAAAAGGAGGAGGAGGAGTGGACTGAGAGTCTGAGAAGGACAGGTAGACGCGAACAGTTGAACATAGAAAGAATATACCCACGAGAATTGCATATAGCAGATGATTTAATAGAAAAAATGTTGACCGATACAAAGCGGGGTCCAAGACCAGAAAGTAAAACAAACGCGTCAGGAACCACTGTTCAGCCTCCTCTTGTTGCTCCCGCGCCCCTCCCAATTGTTCAAATCCTAGCATAGCCACAGACTGCGCACATAGCACCTCCCATTAGCCAGCCAGTACCACAACAGTCACTTCCCGTTCCTGTTATTCCATCCGCACCTCCCGCCCTAGAAACAGACACAGTCCCGTCCGTCCCACCCGCAGTTGAACTTGAAACTACGGAGGCGAGAGATGGGACTGTACAAAGTGGATGCACAAGAGTGACCCGCAGTGCGATCAGCAAGGAGAGGAAGCGGCTATTGCAAGTTCAGGCAGAGATGTATATAGATGGGAACGATGGGATGGCATCATTGGACTCAATGTATGACTTCCAAAGAAGCAATGAAAGACAGGTAGTGTTGGAATGCATGGGTGAATATTTAGTGAGAAGATGGAAACAGTTAATTGGGAAATTACTGCCACAACGATTGTTAGATTTAAATGCATTAGCACGTTGTAGAGAAAGAGATGAAGAAGTAAGGGAACATGTATATGGACTTTTTGAGCTTAAAAATGAACTTGATAATGAATATGCTGAAATGTTTACCACACCTGGGTACGGGAGTAGGGATATTAGGAGGGATAGGAAGAATGTGGCATCACCTTACATACAGCGGCGACATTCGTTATCCTCAATACAGATAGGCGATAAACTAAAAGTATGTGTACGAGAGGCGCTAAGATCGATGTCGGATCTAGTACTCCTGCAATGGAAATACATGACATATTCGATGAATATACCATGCCCATGAAAAGAAAAGCACTGCAGGTGATGGCTGAACATTTAATAGACAAAGATATAAAGGACAAGAAGGTCAGCCCCCCCGAAATAATGGCGATATACAAGAGGGTACTAGAACGAGGGACAGGGGAAACAGCCTTGTCGCTTGACTTGGGAATATTATTGCATATGAGGGAAGGGGGAGGAACAGTGAGTGCGGCATTTCCAATGAGAGAGGTCCCACCTACCTACGTGCCCAAAGTAGAAATTCCTGCAGCAGGCAATGTAGCAGTGCAGGTGACCCCAGCACATTATACTGCCCAATATGTACATGTCCCCTTTTCCAGGCAGGAAGTGAATAACATAAAACAGACGATTCCTGATATAAGAAAGAATCCCGCAGGATTTTACAAAGAAGTAGAATCCTGTCTGCAATCATCCGTGCTTACCATGGGTGACATAGATTTAATATTCCCAGTGATCCTGCCAGCAGACATATGGAAGCAGTTAAGAAAAGTGGATGATATAATGGCCTATGGCGCCACCTGGGCGGATTTAGTAAAAGAAGACAAGGATAAGAGGTTGGAGGGAAGCTAGGGGCGAACATGGTAGTATTACCAGGAAAAATTATACAAAGATTAAAAGAGATTGTTCCAGAGAAAAGAATCCAATGGGATAACTTGACTGCATGTATGCAAGGCAAGGATGAGCTAGCTACAGATTATTTTAATAGGTTTGAGGAAGTATTCACAGACTTCAGTGGGCAGGATGTGAGTTCAGAAGCGGGGAAAAGATTATTTGTTGATAAGTATGTGAGGGGTTTAACTCTTCCAATTCAAAATTTGATAATGACATCCGAAAGTGCGTGGCAAGCAAAAACGCTGGGCCAAGTATTAAATATGGCACAATATTATGAGAACAGGGTAAATGCAGAGAAAGAAAAAGAGGCAAAAGAGAGTAAATTTGAAGACGAGAGTGCAACTTCAGCAAGTATCGGGACACAACAGAGGAAGGGGGAACGCACAAGGAAGGAGTAATTCAAATATGCATGGAGGACCGTTGGGGCAGAATCAGTGTGCATACTGCAAAGAGGAAGGGCACTGGAGAGCGCAATGCCCACATTTGCAAAATAGAACTGGGGGTGGTCAGAGAAGACAGCACCGGGGGCACCTAGGAGCAAATTGACCGAATAGAAATAATATGCAGCAACACCAAAGTAACCAAGGAGGTCAGAATCAAGCTCAGCATCAAAACGCTACCAACCAGAGTCAGGACCAGAGTAATCAACAACATGTGAATAACCAGAATGGGGGAGCTACAGGAAGGGATGGGAACATTTTTGAAACACAACAAAATGCGTATTACAGCAATAGCAGTGATTACACATCGGACGATGTGTTATTCCCTCAATAGGACAGCCCAAGACAGGGGTCGGAACCAGTGTCTATTCCCGTGAATCAGAAAGGACCCTATGTAGAGATGAGAGTCGGCGATACAGAGCACCGTTTTCTTGTAGATACGGGAGCGCAGAAGTGTTCAATAGATCATCACTTGATTCCAGATATACCACTGTCAGGGCAAAAGAATATTTCTGTAGGGTTTGCAGGTACACCAGTAATTAACCCAGTGTCCCAATCAGTCCCAGTAACAATAGGTGCATTCACTGAGCATTGTCCATTTCTCTTAACAGATAATTGTGGAGAAAACCTTTTGGGATTGAATTTATTGAAAAAACTAGGTGCAGGTATTCATTGCACTCCCGATGGTGTGTTTTTAACAATTTGGCCAGAAGATGCACAGGTGTCTGAATTTTTGTCTAAACCCTTGCCAGGAGAGTTGAGTAAGGTGCCAATCTATATATTGGCAATAAATGACAATGATGTGTAATGCTTAAAGATAGAGCCAGTAAAAGTGATTTTGAAAGAAGGGGTCACGCTGCCGCGTATTCCACAGTACAGAATTTCAGCCGACAGAGAGCAGGGATTGAAAAGGATTGTTTCAGATTTGGTGAAATTGGGGGTAATTGAGGAAATTGCTGGTAGTACATGCAACAGCCCCATTCTTGCGGTATACAAGAAAGGAGATAACGAGGTACCCTATCGTATCATAATTGATCTGTGTGCGTTAAACACGGTAGTCGACCCTCAATTTCCCTTAGTGCCAGACGTCACCACCATTTTGACAATGATACCTGCATCAGCAGAATACTTTAGCATGATTGACTTAAAGAATGCTTTCTTTAGCATTCCAGTGAGCAAGGACAGTAGATATTTGTTCGCGTTCACTTTAGGAGGACGGTCATTCACGTTCACGCGCATTCCACAAGGATACACGGAAAGTCAGAGTATTTACAGCAGTGCATTGAAAGAACAACTAGATATGCTAGAGCTACCAACAGGTTGTGTATTGCTACAATATATAGACAATCTGTTGATCGCTGCAGGCACAGAGAAGATTTGTAAAGAAAGTACCATTTTACTATTAACACACTTAGCAGTGCATGGCCACAAAGCCAGCTTGAAAAAATGTCAGTATTGTCGAAAGGAAGTGGCGTATTTGGGTTACTTACTTTCGAAAGAAGGGAGAAGACTAACATCAGAGCAAATAGAGAGCATTTCTGGTATGCCTATTCCAAAAACACAGAAAGGAGTCAGAGCCATAATAGGCATGGCTTCTTATTGCCAGCAATGGATTGGAAAATTTGTGTTAATTGTGAAAACAATGGTGGCATTGACGAAAAAGGATGCTGTGATGCCTTTGCAGTGGAATGAAGAATGTCAGAGAGCATTTGAGTTGATGAAAATTGCATTATGTTCTGCTCCAGTTTTGGGCACACCAAATAAGAGAAGATGTTTAGACTGTTTGTATGCGAAAGTGAAGGATGTGCATTGGCTGTTTTAACACAGGAACAAGGTGGAAGAAATAGGCGATGCAGCTATTTTTCTTCTGCGCTGGACCCTGTAGCGCGCGCACTGCCACGATGTTTGCGAGCTGTTGCAGAGACTGCTGCGTCAGTGAAACAAACGGAAGGGATAGTATTGGGGCACACTTTAATTTTGATGGTGCCACATGCCATAGACGTTCTACTAAATAGAACACAGACGCAACACCTCACCTCTGCTAGACTGACTAAATATGAAATCCTCTTATTCGCGCCCCACATCCATTATGAGGTGTAGCGCTTTGAATCCAGCAGAATTAATGCCATGCCCAAAGAGGAACTTGGTGACAATGAATCACCTCCCCATGATTGTTTAATGGTCACTGAGGAAGAAACAAAGGGGAGAGTTGATTTAAGTGACACCCCACAGAAAGAGCCAGATGGAGAGTTATTTTGTGACAGCTCTTGTTTTAAATTACCTGATGGCACATCAACTGCCGCCTACGCTATCACTACCCTAGAGAGCATTAGAGAAAGCAAAAGAATCCCCTACAACTCGGAACAAGCCACAGAAATAATAGCCTTGACCAGAGCCTGTGAGATTTCTGAGAATTTAAATGTGAACATATATACTGATAGCCAGTACGCCTTTGGCATGGTTCATAACTTTGGCCGACTCTGGGCGGAGAGGGATTTCTTGACATCACATGGGGCCAGAATCCAACACGCCCCTTTGATTGTACGATTGCTGTCTGCACTCACGTTTCCAAAGCACCCAGCAATAGTGAAATGCGAGGCGCATAAAAGAGTGACATGTAAAGTGGGAGAGGGAAACGCATTTGCAAACAGGATAGCGAAACTAACTGCCACTGATTTAAATACCAAAATGATGACAGTACATTCTGAGGAAGTACCTTGCATGATAGAAGATGGTATTGCCACTGTCAAAGAAATGCAGGCCGAAGCTACTACTGATGAGATACAAGGGTGGGCTGAGGGCTCTGCTGAATTAAATTTTGAGGGTTGTTGGGTGGACAAGATAACTAAAAACTGGATGTTGCCTAATTCCTATGTAAATGCAATGGTCACAATGGCCCACAGCCCTACCCACATATGTGCCAAGAAAATAATCCAGCATCTAGTTACGGTATAGGAGAATGTAAACATAAAAAAGAATGCACAGAGGTTGGTTCTATGCCTTTTGAGGTAATCCATTATGATTTCATAGAGATGGAGCTATGCCAAAACTTGAAATATGTTCTAGTGGTAATATGTGCATTCAGCAAATGGGTGGAAGCATATCCTTTAAAGGACTGCACGGCAATGAGCACAGCAAAAGTAATGCTAAAGGAATATTTTTCCCGGTTCGGCCTGCCCCGTGTCATATGGTCAGATAACGGTCCACATTTTGTGAGCGCAGTGATATTACAGATATGTGCATGTCTCCAGATTGATAAGCGATTCCATAGTTCGAGACATCCGAGTTCGGGCGGTCTTATTGAACGTCATAATAGAATCTTAAAATCTAACATCAGTAAGATATGTGCAGGAAGCAAGTTGAGTTGGGTGGACGCATTACCATTAGCGCTATTGTGCATGCGCACGTCAGTACAGGCAAGAACTGGGCTATCCCCGAACGAAATTGTCATGGGGAGGCCAGCGAATGTTTGGTGCGCACCTCAGCCTAAGCAACTTTGCGAAGTTGAGCATCCTGTGCTTAGTACTTATTGTAGACTTTTAATACAGAAACTGCGTTTGATTCATCAGCAGGTGCAGGAGGCTTTACCCGTGAGGTATACTGGTCCGGGGCACGCGCTGGAGCCAGGAGACTGGGTGCTACTCAAAAACTTTGAACGAAAGACATCATTGGCACCCAGATGGCGTGGCCCCTATCAAGTACTTCTGGCAACACAAACGGCGATTTGAGTGGATGGGAGGAAGGCGTTGATCCATGCCACGCACGCTAAAAAGATCCAACCGATGCTGAAAGACTTGCCTGACCGAGACGACCAGAAAGAAACAGCAGCTCCAGAATCGAAAGAAACTGTTGCTAGTCCCTTACTACAGAATCTGCCTAAACCTGAAGTGAAGCTGGAAGCGAAGCCTGGAAGGATTGCTATAAAGGAGAAAGGGCAAAGAGTGCCCCAACATTGGCCAGCTGAATCTGCATCACTGCGTGCCAACACAAAGCGTGTACCACTTTGGCGCCCACCAGCATCTGCCATTGTGCCACTGCCTGAAACTAAATCTGCATCACCGCTGCGGCGCCCACAGCCACTGGTTATTGCGCCACAAGACTCCGAGTTTGAGTGTGGGAGTGCACCGGCACTATTCATTGACCACACTGTACCAGGAGCTAGACGGTACAATCTGCGGCTTCGAAAGGAGTGATCGAATCTGCATTTCATTGATCTTTCATCATTGCCTCTGGTTCCCATCACGGATGGAGAGGGAACTGGAGGTCTAGAGGAGAGAAGCGTGAGAGTTGTACAGATCGGGCAACTCAAGACTCGCGGCTCCTCGGTGCGATCATAAAAAATCCATGTGTCCGGAACCCGAGTGGACAAGCGGGGCACACATGGTACAAAGGCAATTGATAAACTGCTCTGGAGTTCTTTTGAGCAACATGCAAATGCATAATGATCTTGCCTAAACGAGTAAGCAATCCAAGCTGCTAAGAGCTGGCAGAATGAACTGTTGACATTTATCGAACTTATTGACATTCGGATGAGTGCCACAAGGAGAGATATTCACGATGACCACTGCGGAAGAAGAAGGACTGTGAGAGAGAGAATGCCAGAACCAGCTTTAGCCTCCTCCTGCACCTCTGCTGATAACAAATTAGGTATAAAGACTGAAAAGTTAGAAAAAATGCATTGTCAAAAAAACTGTATGCTGATCTCAACGATAGTTATGTGTGTTATGAGTATGTTAGCACCAATAATGACTGCGTTGATACTATGGCACGTGGAAGCAACGTACCCATTGAATATGGTCTTGCCGCTAATTAATATCTCCACCACTGAAAGCCTGGTTCATGTAATCACTTACACCTTGACCCCAATGGAAGAGAGGCACAGAGAAGGATATGGGAATAATACCCTATTGCTCATAATGAACATGACACATGCAATTTTAAAGAAAAATAATTGCTGGGTATGCGCCCATTTACCGCAGCATGCTGGGAAGGGAATAGGTTGGTATGTACAGCCATTACCATTAAGTTCTGTATGCAGTGCATCACTGAGTGCATTATTTTATGGGAAATGTCAATTAGATAAAACAAACATGAATGAATTTGAGTAAATAATTATGAGACCCGTAGGCTGTTCTATATTTCATAAAGCACGAATGTTAATACAAAAACCTACGCCTAAACCAGTACGACGAGATAGATTGTCTCCACCATCCAAAACATCAGTAATCACGTTTCGTGTTAGAGCAGAAGAAAATAAAGATGCAATGCCCCCTTCCTATACAGTGAATTATAGCCCACGAACTGTTCCTTTTTGCCTAAAGAAGAAAGGCTCCTATTCAATAGGAACGCTTATTGGTTGCATGAATACAGCGGTTCTCAAAAGAGAAGTAGAACCAGTGTATATAGGTGATCCCATTTATTTTATATGCGGAGAAAAAGCGTATCCCTGGTTACCTAGAAACTGGGGAGGTGCATGTTATTTGGGTCCACTGTTCCCAGGAGTGTTCCTCTTGGAGACAGCAGATGTAGCTAGGCTATCCAGATCTAGGCCGCAAAGAAGTACAGAAGACGCTTTGATTACAGAAGACTTAGCAAAATCATTCGTACCATTTCTGGCCCAAGCAATAAATTCCTATAACATAAGGCAACTATCCAGAATATTAGAGAATACAATAAACATAACAACAGATATACTATACAACATGATGGTAGAAGAAAAGGGGGTTAGATAAATGACATTGCAAAATAGAATGGCTCTTGATGTAATCCTGATTGATCGTGGGGGGGTTTGCAAAATCGTGGGATCAGCCTGCTGCATATTCGTAAATGACTCCTCCCCTACGATTTTTGAAGCGATAAGAAAGTTGCACGTCCAGAGTTCTGAACTCCATACCATGAATGGGAACTGGGAGGCAGGGCCGTGGTTCTGGGAAATATTACGTGCGTGAGGATGGAAGTTAATTGCAATACTAGTAGTAGTGTTCAGAATATTTATGACTTGCTGTTGTTGCATACACTGTCTGCCCCTAGTTTGCACTGAGATAAGTGAAGAGTGTATGCATATGGTAACCCAAAAACAAACACATGGCCAAGATCATAAAGATACTCATGAAATAAAAACAATAGAAGAATTCATGGCCATAAATATTGGTGAGAATGAAGATGCATATAGTGGCATGCAAGATTCAGGTTCAAATTCAAATTCAGATAATTCAGACACATCATCAGAGGAGGATGCAATGTATGGATAAGGCGTTTGGCAATCAGCCAAAGGAGGGGTTTGTCAGTCTAGAAAAATAGATACCTCTCACGACCAATGGCAATGTATCATATTGGCCGACGACCAACCGACTCATGCACTAAACGTCAGAAATACAGACTCATAAGTTTGACCAATGTGCGGCCATTTTGATGTAGCTACAATCGCCATTTTGTTCACTAACGTTTGCTCATTGCTTTTTGTTCAAAACTGCTTAGCCGAAAGCTTATTCTGCTTATTCTGCTTATTCTGCTTCACTGATTACCTTGTTGTTCAAAGTGAAAGAGCAAGGCCGCAAAGCCGGGAGTTATTCGTTGAAACATAACGTAGGCAGCCCCAGAGAGGAATGCACAATCCCCTCCCGCATATAGCCTTGGAAGAGAGCAACACAGCATTTAATCATTCCACTGATGCCAGCCAGTCTCGTTAATATGGTAGAAATGCTAGAACGAAACAACTAAAGGCTTGAATTATGCTTTTTCTTACGACCCCCCCTTTCCTAAACCCTGCAGAGCGAGCTCACTCCCAGGACACGAATAGCAAATAGGAGATAGCAAGGCCTGGAATGCGACTCTTCCCCCGTACGCAGCTTCCTGCAAGAACAGAAGCACTGTGTTCTGTTCAACAAAGAAATATGTCTCTAGACTCGCAATGTTGCATATTGTTGCTAAAATAGATGTTTGAAGGTGTCATATTCGTCGAAATTGTCAATCATCAGACCCAGTTCAAAGAAACTGTACAATGGGCGTAATGAACATGTCATGACTGATTGCAGGATGTCCATTTTGTATATATGTAACTGATGTACGTTATTAGCTCTCTTGCGTCCCTCGAGGTCTGGAGACACACGTTGTGGGCCGTGAGACCAAGTTGGCCAACTGAGAATTTTTTGCTTTGCCATAAACCCTCGCTTTTGGGAATACAACCTCGTGTTTGACGTGTCAGTTCGTGTGTGGTGATTTGCCTTGTTTTCACTATGCGAGGGTCCCCTAGGGGCCCCTTCAACGGGACTGGAGCAGACAGCGGGGCTGCTGGTAATTTAGGTATCTGTGGCACACACTTAGGAATTGCTAGCCCCCCCATCTCAAGGCCCAGTGGGGGCAAAAAGATACTCTTGGCACCATCCACCAGGGCCCCAGGCGGACTGGTAGTCCTACAATACTCACCGTTCAAGGGATCACAGAAATCCACCCCCTTAGTGCAGGCTCATCTGACCCGGGTCGGATCCGCAGAACGGAGGGTGGGCGGTGCGAGCACGGCAGACTCCACTGAGCACTACTCCGAATATAGGCGCATTCTCCAGCTTGTACCCTGGTGACGGACCACGGATGGGCATCTGCAAGTGATATAAGACATACCAGGCCTTAATAATCGACGAAGCCCTTATTCACACATATAACTCGATACACAACTCAGTTATAACAGTTATGAATCCCAGTGCAACCCTGGCACCTCTATTTTACTGTGGTTAAGCTACACAAACCCGGCACGAACAGTGAGTAGGGCCAATATCACTATCCGCCAAATATTACTTAAGGCTGCTGGACAATAACACACCGCTGGGTAGTGGGACGTGGGAGAACACAAGCCACTCGGCTCTCCATATGGGCCGACACGACAAGAAGGGTGTGGGCTCCAAGAAAACGGGTCCAATGAACTCCTACGCCAGCTCCCAGCGTCATGGGTCGACTACATTGCCGCAAACATAAACGGATAGCCCTCCAGAGGCCCTTGGGGACGAAAGAGTTGACCAACTAATGACAATGGGCCTCATTACAACTCAGGCGGTAAGGGGTTTACGGTGCCGTAAACAGCGCCGACCCTTACCGCCTGAGTACGAGGTCCCTTAGCGCCATGGCGGATTTAACACCTGCTTTTAGCAGGTTTTAAAATCCATGGCGCTAAGGGACCATGGAGTTAATTACGCCACCGTAATTTACGGTGGCGTAATTAACGCCTTCCCCACTCCCATTATGCCCTATGGGGCAAAAATGGGAATGGGGAAGGGTAAATGGGGATTGGGGACTTACCGCCCTGCCAAACTCGGAATGGGGCGGTAAGTCCGCCAACCACCATGGCGTAAACTTAGTTTACGCCATGGTGGTAAAGTCACGGCCCAGGCGGTAACTTACCGCCTGGGTCGTAATGAGGCCCAATGGTCCAAAACGGCTTCCTTGCAGTCAACAGCAAATTGGATGACATTGTGGCGACGATCAGCTCCCTGAAGGCGAGGGTAGACAAGGAAAGCACACGTATTACGGAGGCGGAAAATAGGATCAGTACCAATGAGGATTCTATAACACAACATAGCCGTGACATCGCTCAGCTGAAAAAGGACCTCCAAAAGACTCTAAATAAATTCGAGGACCTTGAATCAAGGTCCAGAAGGAATAACATCCGCCTAGTGGGGGTGGCAGAAACCTTTGGCAGGGGGTCCATGGAACGCCCAGTGGAAACCCTCCTGAAAACCCTTCTTGGCGCAGAATCCTTTTCAGACCACTTCCTTGTGTAATGAGCCCACCGCACCCTGGTGCCTACTCCCAAGCCTGGAGCACCACCCCGCACGATAATAGCCCGTCTCCTCAACTATAGGGACAGAGACGCTATTCTGAGAGCACCCAGGGAAAAAGGCACCCTGCACTATGAGAACAACAGAATACATATATATCCGGATTTTTCAACAAATGTGGAAACACTAAGAAGGTCCTACAAACCTGTTAAGAGACAACTGAGACTACGTCAGGTCCCCTACGCGCTCATCTTCCCAGCAAAGATGATAATTCAACATGGTGGTAGGGCGCACTTCTTTGAAAATCCTACGGAGGCCATGACATACGTTGAATCCTCTATCCCTCTGCCCCCTGGAGACCGGGCAGTAAACCGGAACCGGCTGCCGTGGCCCGCTGAAGAGTTGGATGACCCTGCAGGCTGATTGGCCACAGTCCGCTCTGTACTCAATATAAGTCTAAACCCGATGGTGGTGAGGTGGCCCTGCCCACTATTTGTTTGAAGTAGGGCTGCGAGCCCCCTCGGTCAGCGGCCATGTGAGTACAGCTTACACCCCCAGGAGACTTCCAAGTTATGGTTAATGGGATACATCATCTAGTTGGGGTTGATGATGCGGGTGGGGGTGGGAGGGAGAATCAAGAAAGGGTTATTCCTGGCAGTTGGCCAGGCCTGTTCGGGGCTGTTATAATGTTAAAACCAGGGAGCTGTTCTATGGCGGGTGCCCAACACTGCACGGAGATGCGGCAGCACAATGTACAAATAGGCAATTTCAGATATGGCTATGACACAGGTTAACAAAGGCTTAAATATTAAACTACTTTCCTGGAATATCCGAGGGCTTAACAACCCGATAAAAGCCACGAAGATTGCATCCAATATAACACGACATGATCCCCATATTCATCTTATACAAGACACACATGCATTGGGCAATGGCAATACCAAATTCCTGCCACGATGGGGACCCCATAGATACCACACAGAATATTCATCCCAATCTAGGGGAGTCCTGATGCTTATACATCCCAAGCTGTGTTTCAAACATCACTCTAGTAAGATAGACCCACAAGATAGATATGCACTGGTATAAGGGAATCTAGCAGGGCGCCAGATAGTAATAATTAACACATATGGACCAAACGTAGACGACCCTGAATACTATTGTACAATACTGGATATGCTGTCTGCAACAGGGGAAGCACAAATAATTTGGGGAGGAGATTTTAATATAATTCTTGATCAGTCCCTAGACCGCTCGTCCACCACCCTCAGAGCCCCCTCTAGGGCCGCGCTCGCTCTGTAACAAATGATAGAACAGACAGACACAATAGACGCTTGGTGTAGACTATACCTATACGAGAAGAAATTCACCTTCTATTCGTCCGTACACGACTCCCACTCGCGTATAGACTACTGGCTTATCAGTTCATCCCTTTCTGGAACAGTCACTGGCTGTGAAATACACCCCGTACTCTTTCAGACCACTCGCCAATAGCACTCGATATCAACCTAAGGAATACTCCATCACCTGCTAGAAGATGGAGGATGCCCCCCACAATCCTAAGAGACCCCCAGATATGTGAAGCTCTTCATACCGAAATTGAGGAATTCCTTGAACTCAATGAGGGATCGGTGAACACTTACGCAACCCTGTGGGAGGCATTTAAGGTCTGGATCAGGGGAACTTCCCTGGCATTGCCCCCACTTTCGACAGGGCTCTCCAGCAGTCATGGGATCCAGATAAACTCTTCAAAATGCGGGACATGTTTCCGGATGGCACTTTCTGTGAACTTACAGATTTCATTGATGCAGTGGGTGGGGGCCAGCTCAAATGCTTTCAATTTCACCGAATGAAGGCAGCATTTGCTGCTAGATGGCCAACATTCCCACTGGAACCCCTGACGCATGAATGTATCAGAGCTGTGGTATCTGAGGGTGGCCATGGCAAAGGGGTCTCGATGTTGTACTCTCTGGTGCAGGCACACTCCATCTCACGCAACCGTGATCGATGACATTACATGGTCCCGCTATTGCCAACTCACCAAAACTGTCTCGATGACTCGATGAACTCTGGGCTGCGGCTAATACAATTCAAGATTTTAAATCAACTACACTACTCTCCTGCCAGATTAGTCAAATTTGTTGAGAACTGTACAGGAACCTGCCCAAAATGCAATGCTCCAGACGCTGGAACATACCACATGTACTAGTCATGCCCGTTGATCGCAGAGTTCTGGCAGGAGGTCGCGGAACTCCTCGAGGAGATCACCGCGATTCCAGCTACCACATCCCCCTTAAAATACCTGTTTGGGGATATCGGCAAGGTGAAAGAAACCACTATGCGACTGTTCAATATCTCATGCGTCATCGCCAAGCGATTTATCTTGAAGTGTTGGAAATCCTCGGCGAGACCAACTCGGACTGATTTTTTGAAAGACTTATGTATGTTGAACGATAATGAGGAACTGTTTGTGTTTCTCGGTCCCTACACCTTGCCGCCCCAAGGACATTTGGACATTGCTGCGGCTGTACTTGTGTAATCTACTGCCCGAAGCTGATGTAACACCCCCATCCTCTTCATGAGTTCATGCACCTACCTACCTGCCTTATACATATATGTAGCAGAATCATGCCTGAATGTTTATGTAATGTTTGTATGATGGCCCTGCCGTGAAGCAGCTCTCTCAATAAATTAAAAAAAGTGGTTGTTTACAGGAAATGTTGAGGAAATGTGAGTGATCAGCAGGACATTTTTAGACACATAAGACCAGTCAAGTTGTTTAAAAATATATTAGGACAAAATAAACATTACCAGGGCATCAGGGTCTCGAGCAAAATATTTTAAAGACATTTAGTGCACATGTTTGGACAGTACAATTTGTCACAAACGGAGCACTGATTTATAGGTGAACTTTGGGGTTTTTGCCTGGGGAGTTTCTTGGATCTTTAGTGGCAAATGGTGCATTCCTAAGCATACCAGACCAGTAATGCTGTTCCTCAGTCATTGATTAGTGTATTGTTTAAATTGTTTTCTTCATGAATGATATGCAATTTTACATTTCTGATGGAACAGAGAGTGATCACTATTCTCTTGAGTTAATGTTCCAATGGCCAGGGTTATGCACCATGAAGATGTCTGGCAGCCCGAGGTGCGGGCGGGCAATGCCTAAGATCGACAAGGGGGCATTTGGAAAGAATTACTAATTCACAGGAAATTAGATGTTCCATTAAAACTGTTAAACAGTTCAGTGGCCACCAAGGAAAGTGTCCGTTTGTATGAGTCTTTGGTTGAAACTATCCGGGACAGTGCTATTGGCACACAACATTCCCCATTTCAGGAGATCCAGGTCATAGAAAGGGATGCCTCATGGTTCAATGTAGAATATTGAAAAGAAAATTGAACCAGGATTTAGTGAGAAGTGTGTACATGGCTGTCAGATTTAGAGTTTCAAAAGGGCATGAAAATTGCTGAAAGATGAACAAAAATAATTGGGAAACAATGGGAGCTTTTAGAGAGGGCTGTGTTTTCAAATGATACTAAATAGTTTTATGTTTAATGAAATTGTTGAGACGGCCATTATGCCATCTCCTTGGACAAGTAGTCCTTGTACCACCAGCCCCCACGGTTATAGGCCAATTTCCTTACTGGATATTTCCAGTAAGTTATTCTCCAAATCTGTGTTGCTCAGACTGGAGAAGTGGGCTTAAAGTAACAATATCTTGAAGCCCTCCCATGTGGTTTTCAGGGTAGGACTTAGTAATGTTTGGCCACTGCTTCACTCTGAACACCATCATGGAGAAATACTGTAAGGTTAAGGCAGGGACATTATTTGTGGTATTTTTCACATTTGGAGAAAGCATTGGATTTGATTGATAGAAAGATATTTGAGGTCCATAATGGTTCATTAAATTTTACCCAACTGTGATACGCAGACATCTCAGCGTCTGTTTAATATACAATATTAGGGAATTATACTTTGTTTTTTTCCCACCAATAAAAGGTGAAAAGTAGAGATGTCAGTTGGCCACAATGTATTCCTTTCAGACATTGACTCTAGTACTGCTCTTAGCAATGTTAATCCACCCTCTCTGAAGTGTACATTGTATAGCATGCTTCTTTATGTTGATGACACAGCTATTGTGGATTTAAGCCCAGTAGGTGTCCTACAGGGTGTGCTGTACACAAATGACTATTTTGATAAAAGAAATAGCATAATATAAAATATGATAAATTAAAAGGTATGATGTTTAGGAAAAGGGTAAAGTTGGTTTTAAATGAATGTATTTATGAGGTGGTACTCTCGTTTAATTAGCATACTCTTTTGAAAGAGCTGTGATTGGATCAATCATGTTAAGAAGACAGCTGAAAGGGCATATTTAAGGATTAATGGGGCTTTTAAGATTGCATTTCAGGTTTGGGGCATTCAGATTGGTCAAGTGCTTGGAGGTATAAGGCAAAGATCTGTTTCATGATTTTCTTCTGGCAGCGAAATCTGGGTTGGTTATAACTGTCATGTCCTGGAGGGGTTGCAAAACAATTTCCTATGCCAAGCAGCAGGTCTCCCCCAGGTACACCTGGTAGCCTTATGAGCTGAATTTGGGGTATTCAGTTTGAAGGTGTTGGCCCAGTTAAACTTTTTAACTTCTTTTTTTCAAATTTCGATTGTATCCTCTGCTGGTTAAGAAAATTGCTTGCAGTACGGGGGGTTTTAAGGCAGTGTCCATTTGGATGGCGGATGGGATATAACTTAATTTGGCACATTAAGTCCATTCAAAATAGCTCTTAAAGCAAGAGCTTGTCCCATAGGGAGATAGGCAGATATTCAAAATATACATAAGCTTCTAAACTGATCTCTTTAGCTGTATATGCAGACTTACGTACACATATAAGACGGAAAGGAGAAATCTGTGAAATAAGCTCTATGTAATAATAATATAGGTGACAGGAAAGGTAATATTTCTGAGTGGTGGCATCAAACAAAAACCTCACTTGTACAAAAAGCAGTACATTCAAATTATTGAATAAAGGAAATATGGTTATGCATGCCACTTATGTATCCATTATGTTCCTACTAACTGTACAAAGGAATATAATATTACTGTTTTCACCAGGTCACAAACATGGGAACATGGGTCAATTATTTTGTCTATTAATACATTTGTCAGCTGGGCCAATTATGTGAAGATGACAGGGTTTTAACAATAAAATAAAGAAAAAGGGCAGCTGGCTAGGCCCTGATAAACCCAGATGGGCATATAATTTTAAATAATCAGAGAAATCAGGGTGAGAAATCGCATATACACCTTTCGTTATATTCCTACACAGGAAAAACAAAGGATTTTGACCATGCATATTTTAATTTGCAAATATTCTTCAAAGATGGAAAGACAGTACCCACAGACACTTGACTATTTACCATTTTGTATACAATACAAGTAAGTACAACCCAGTCATTCAGACTGGATTTTGGTGAACATACAACATGTTTTGCTTTTATTGATCGACATCCTCTACTTGATAAATAACATGTGAACACAGAACAAAACATTATGACCAACACATTGACAGTTTTTCTGATGTTTTTTTCAAATGCTAAGGAATGTTGGGGTACATGAAAATTGCCTCCCAACTACCGCCTTTTGTTTATCGACAACTCAGTATATATATATTTTTTGATATATATCAACATGCCTCCCACAAATGTCTAGAAATGATGGAATATACGAAAATTGATTGTTTATAGAAATGTTCAAGAATGATGGTATATACGTTATTTTTCGAATGTACATTATTTGGATGTCACATACCCTTTGCCGTTCACACTGGCTACTCACCATA
Organism: Ambystoma mexicanum; assembly: GCF_040938575.1. Classification (NCBI taxonomy): domain Eukaryota; kingdom Metazoa; phylum Chordata; class Amphibia; order Caudata; family Ambystomatidae; genus Ambystoma; species Ambystoma mexicanum. The sequence goes on along the minus strand of NC_090927.1, from coordinate 215,629,667 downwards.
GGCACATCCAAACCCGTAGGTTGCTTCATCATAAATTCCACACATAGATGCGGTCACGCCTAGGCAGATCCATGCAGAGAGAGGTATGCAGAGCTTCCAATAACAGAGTCCATACTAGACTTTTTGGTCATCTCTGTGCATTCATATGCAGGTTTTTTTGACGAGCACAGCGTACACGCTGCTCGCTTCCTAAAAGATGCTCCGGCTGTACTACCTTGACTAAAGGGTGTCATATTGCTCATGGGCTGGCTAACGAATCAGGCGCGGGCTGCCGCGCACAACTCCCAAGGGAACGACACACGGCAACACCGGATTGGTCTTCCCGAGCGTCACACCTACGCCTGTGTGGGTGCACCTAGAGCAATTCAGTACTGGCCGCTTTTCTACAATACCAAGAGATCACCCTAGCAACGCGTCACAGAATCAGTCCTCGCATTCTGTGTGAGCATCCTGGCCAAAGCAGAAACAGAAGCTGTTTGTAGCTATTCGCGACTACAGCCAGACTGAGTAAGTACAGTACTGACTGATATAGCCACAGAATTATGCCCCACTATCCTCTATCACTGGGCTGGTGTTTTGGAACCACGGGTATTGAGGAACTTCTTTTCCTTTACTTGAGAACAAAATCATAATTATTTAGCAACATCCAGCCGTCCGACTTAACTCATGTTTTATCTGCCATATAATACTTAGCCACAACAGACACGGGGGCCGGCCACCGTGATAGTCTGATAATCATCAGCACTATCATGGGTTCCTTCACTTGACAGCATGACAGAATGTATGCCCATAAGGTCGACTCTTGCACCCACCTACGGGGATTCTGCACGATTAGGACTCAGCCTTTTCAGACGTGCATCTAGAAAATCCACCGCATGCATATCATACCACAGGGATAGTGTGCCACTGTATTTTGGCAGCTCACAGTGACGCTGACAGGCTGTGTAGTCCTGAATACCCGGAACGTGATGGGGTTTTGCCTATGATTCAATGCGTGAATTCCTATGCCAATTTTGGCGAGGAGAGAGTCATCTACATTATGTGTTCTCTCCCCACTTTTGCAGCATATAACGAGGCTCTCTGGGACTGGAACCTAGATGCAGGAAATCACCCTCCTGCCAGACCTTTTCACCAAACACGTGGCACCACAGGCTTTTGCCCAATGAGGTAAGAGTGCAGCCACACATATGGATTGTATACCTTGACAGGACCTTTGGCTTCCAACCAGCCCTATTGAGTCCACCCCCTGTTTACTTTGTCTTCATAAGTAGCCAGGTTTCATCTCGATCATCAAGTCACTGGTGATTAATGTACCATTTATTGACTCATACCAATCAAGAGAGGATTCACATGAGACTTTACCGTAGAAAAGACTAGCTTACGGTAAGCCATACGATATGTGATGTCCATATTATCGTTTTCCTTCTTTTCACAACCAGAGCATCTGTTGAGCTTCATTCAATCATGTACTAAGTATCCGAGATCAAGCTTTCTCTAATCCAAACATTTCCTATCATTAAATTGTAGATAGAGACCCACAGGACACAGTGTTACGCTCACCTGGTCTCTGCGGGGACGTTGGGGCACGGTTGGAGCCCTCCCTGGATTCGGCTCCTCTGGACCGATTCTCACCCCCTGCTGCTGCCCGGTACACTGTTATGGATGCTGATACTGCCCCTGCTGGAACATGAGAGGTAGTAAGAAGGGGGTGGAGGTATCGTGACTCTCTTCGGATCTTTTGTGCCAAAATGAGGTGAGTAAGCGTTTACCCATATAGGCTCACCTGGTATTTAGTGAGGGAGAGCTCTCCATCCTGGTTCTCGTCAGCAGGGGTGCTTCCTGATGACCCAGTTGCTTCACTGGTCCGTTGATGTGGTGGCCCAAACCGGCTGTGACCAAACCACTTTGAAGGTAAGAGTTTTCGTGTTGATTATTGTTCATATGAGTATTAATTCCATGTCACATGACTTAAGTTTGTTCTCTTGTAATGTCTCTTTCTCTTCTACAGGTGACGGCGACCCAGCGGAGCCGTTACGCCGGTGCAGGACTTCCAAGTGTTCCCCAAGAGGATGACAAGTTGAAATCTTAAGGTAAGCGCGAGAGGCGATGGCGCGCAATCTTCAATTATGTCCCTATCAGGTTTCTAACCTTATTTCTTCTTTTCTCCTGCACGGATGGTCTGGCGGCATCCTGAGAAGAGTTGCGGAGTGCGGACCTGACGGCGGAGAAAGAAGTCTGTGACCGCGATGAAGCTGACCGGTGAGTTGGTGCTCGAGTCGAGAGTCAGGTAAGTGCGCTCTGGCCGGTCAAGGATGGAGTCACTGCGAGCAGGTAAGAGGCACTTCAGCGATGATTCGGCTGGGTCTGATGGAGAAAAAATGGGTAAGTGATGGTTTTGATTACTCTGTGCAGGTAAGATGCTTCTCCACGATAGTTTTGCTGTTTCTGCAGGTAAGATGCTTCTCCGCGATGGTTTTGCTTTACAACAGGTAAGTGGTTCCTCCGCGATGGGTCGTTGGAGAACAGGCTGGATGCTTCGCCGGGATGGTTGTACAGGAACATAGGTAAGGTGCTTCTCAGGCAGCGGTGAGCGTTACGCTGCTTGGGCAGAATAACGCGAAGCCTAGGCTTGTGGTCGGGGCAGGCTTAAATAGCCTGGTCTCGGCCACGCCCCCTTGCTCTGCTAGATGGTTCCACCCTGCCACTGCCAAATGCTTCTGCACGTGCAGCTTCTTGGATTCCTATGGCCACGCCCGGCCCAGATGGGAGTGGCTGACTGAGATTAAATGGAATAGCACGTGCCCAAGGAAAAAGGTGTGCAGAGCACACTTTCTTATGAGCCTGGCGCCAAAGGCACCAGAACTGGGTCCAGCTGGACCCTTTAAGGGATGAGTTTTCTATAGGAGCTTGGCTGCTACGGTTGGTCTAACATGGCGACATAGTTAGATTGGTTATCAATAATTATCAAGATGAGTCCGTTCAGTGTAGATGGTCGCGTCCCACCGGGTTTTGGGTTTGGCCAAGAACAAACCCACTTAGTCATATAGGTAAAGCTTGAGTAACCCGGAATGAGACTGTGCCCAATTGTGCAAGGGTATGATTTATTTAACAAAATGCCCTTTTACAATGACACATGTTTCGGTCTCCCATGAGACCTTTTTCAAATCAGGGCCAATGTACTTAGAATCTTCTAGTGCCCCTACCAAGTTTGGCAAGACGTTGTCCACAATAATCGGGTTAGATCCCGTCTGAAAATGTTGCACGTTCAATCGCGTGCTGCAAGATATCTCGAAGGGGCCCCCTCGAGATGCACAGATACCCTTGCACAATTGGGCGCAGTCTCATTCCGGGTTACTTAACCTTTACCTTTAAGGGATGAGGACTGGGGTTCCAGTCCAGTGGCCATGACACACGGTTACACCATCTACTACACGTCCTGATGAAGGCCTACCACATAGAAGCTCCATTAAGCAGCTTTTATTCTTGGGCCCGAAACACAATAGTGTCGACAACTTCTCCACGGGTTCAGTGTCCATTTGTTACACTGATTTCCTGTTCACTGAAAACTGTTTTGTTCTGTGTTCACATGTTATTTGTCAAGATAAGGATGTCAATCAACAAAGCAAAACATGTTGTATGTTCACCAAAATCCAGTCCGAATGACTGTGTTGAATGTATCTGTATTGTATACAAAATTGTAAATAGTCAAATGTCTGTGGGTACTTTCTTTCCATCTTTGAAGAATATTTGAAAATTGAAATATGCATGGTCAAAATCCTCATTGACCTTGATAAAATTCTGAAGAGGTTATTTTTCCAGTGTAGGAGTAAAACGAGAAGTGTATATGTGATTTTCACCCTGACTTTTCAGATTATTTAAAAGGGTTTTAACAATGACACTGCCATAATAAGTAATGACATTTGGGCTCATTATGAGTTGGCCGGTATTCAGTAAAAATGCTGGTAATACCATTTACCAGCACTTTGACCAGCCAAGTACGAGTTTGCTGGAACACAGTTGCCGGAATTAAGAGTGCCTGTCTCAACTCATCCAGAATTACTGACACCGGTATTACCGGCACCGAAGATACTGGATGGGGTTGAAACCTGTGCCAGCAATACCAGCACAACAGCCATCACCGGCATATCACAAGCTTGGATTTGCCAGTAATACCGGCAGATATTTGCCAGTATTACCAGCAAAAGCAAGATGGAGATCATTCCACCTGAAAGCAGGCGGTAAAAGCATGCAGGTGTGGGAAATGGGGAAACAGGTGCACCCAATGCACCCAAGTACACCCAATTCACACTGGAGTACAGATGGGCCACTCCTTCCCTAAACACACTTCCCTACACCACCATGCTGCGACTGATTGCAGTCAGCATTGGCAGGCAGCTGGTCCAGGCCAACTTGCAGCTGCAAGGGCTGGAGGACTACTAGAGGGAACATGTGGCAGTGGAGAGGAGGAGGATGATTGCGAGGAGGAGAAGTCACGCAAGGCATGGACCAATTCCCTTTATAAGGGCCACACCATGGATACTCACTGACACGGAAATCCTCACCCTGTACCACCTTGACAGGCAGAGCATTGCAGATCTCCTCAACTTGATCCAGGAAGACATAGGGAGCAGGATTGGCATCAGAACACCCATACCACCACTGGTGAAGCTGGTGTCAGTCCTGCACTTCCTTTCCACAGGCACATTCCAGCACACTGTGAGCCAGCTGCATGTTATTTCGCAGCCTGCATTCTCCTAAGTGCTGGTTCAGGTGATGGATGACACTCCTGCAGCATATGGGACAGCACATTGCACTCCCCACCACCCTGGAACACTTGAACATCACAAAAGCAAGATTCCATGCCATTGCACGCATGCCCAATATGTTGGTAGCCCTGGATTGCACACATGTAGAGCTGGTGGCATCTCAGGCTTTGGAGGAAGTCTACAGGAATCAGAAGCAGTTCCATTCACTCAATGTCCAGGTCGCCTGTGATGCCGATCTCATGATCACCCACTGCTGTGCCCAATTCCCAGGATCAACCCATGATGCCATTGCCCTGTGGAACAGCACACTGTCAGCATACACGGAGGGGCACAGAGGCCGTTGGACCTGGATATTGGGTGAGTACATGTACCATCACACCAGACTGGAAGTAAAGGTGACATGCAGTGGGGTGTGAGCCCTAATAATGCCCCATACATGCAGGACCCACACGTACACCCAACACATGACAGGGAGCAACCCAAAAGAGTAGGGTGTGACCCACAATTCAACAGTGAATGCCTAAGTTATGCTTCTCAACAGGCCAGCCCCACACAAGGGACTACATTTACCAGAATGCAACATCAAACAGCCCACTACATGCATGGACTGTCAATTGAGATGCTGCAGTTACAGGCAGTGCTTCCACAGATCACCATGATACACCTCTATGTCTATCTCCCTTGCAGGTGACTCTGGATACTCTGGGCTTCTGTGACTCAAGACTCCTTTGAGGACTCCTAAGGGGCACAGGAGGTGGCATACAAACGGACCCATATAAATATAGTAAATATTCGCACCATGGTGTCAATTGAGCGCACCTTCGGACAGTGGAAGACCCACCTCCGATGTCTACAATGGACTGGGGGTGCGCTCATGTACCGGGCGAAGTAGGTGGGCCAGATAGTGCTGACATGTCCTATATTCCAAAACATATGCACCCGGCGCAACATTCCCTACCCCTGGATGTGGACATGCCACCCCCAGAGGAGGATGATGCAGTGGGTCCGGGTGCCCCGCATGCATGCACTGAGCATGTAGAGACCAGGCCTGGGCGACTGGCTCATGAGGAACTCATTGAGAACTTCTTCGCATGAGGCCTCCAAATTGCATTCCCATTGCACCTTTGTAAAGGGAAACTTAACTTCTCACATTAAACACTTGCACTCAATAAGGAATGTCCCCTCATTGCATCAAGTGCATTTCTTTATTCCTGTAACGTGCATCATGTATCTAACATCCCACAACAGCATTGCCCCTCGCCAAGCACCCACCCTCAGAACACCCTCCCCAACCACCCACCCTCAGAGGGGTCAGCATTGAGAGGCAGACACAACGTTGAAGTATTTTCAATATTTGCCATGTTTATTAAAATAAAACGGGTTTGGAAAAAGGCCTATCTTGCCCAAACCTAATGATAATGTCCCTTCCTATGAAAACAAAACTAAAATAAGTTGACCTTGTGTCCAGTTGCATCTATCCCTCACACTAACATACAAACGAAAAATGTAAATCACAGTTTCTATTTTTACTTCAGTTAAATTGTGCAAAACATCACATATGTAGTTTCAACAAAGCAACTCTTGTCTCCAGGTTCAGTCTCGCTTCCTCAGAACTGTTTCAGTAAAGAATATTTTGAAATATTCTTTTTCAACACATTTCCATTAAGAAGTAATGAAAGTATCTTTTCCCAAGATGATAGAGCAACATTTTATTTTTACCATTAGGGTTGACATATATTGAAAGACAGTCTTTTGTACTTTGTAGGATGGCTGAAGCAAACTGCTCAATTTCAACAAAAACCTTGGTATAACAAAGTTATTTTCCAATAAACTATGAATTTCCTGGTTTACTCCCTTGCCCGCAATTCCATCCACTGAAATGTCTAGGTTCATACAAGAATTAATAGAACATCAATTCGTGTCCTCTCTTTGGTCCACATAGATCCCCTGGTGTACTCTCCTGCCAGGTATCTTTTCCCAAAGAAAGTTCAACAATATGCTTTGGATATCCTGATTTACTCTCCTGCCAGAAATTATCCCTGTTTGATTCAACAGATTCCCTGGCGTACTCTCCTGCTAGGTATCACTCTCAAAAACTTTACAATTTCTCTCAGCTATTTGTAATGCGTGATCCAAATTCCTCCAACTGACATCTCATGACAGGAGAATTGCATAATTCTTGCCTCTTTCTTTCTATCTCAATGTAAGTATTTATTTATTTAATCATAATACACATATAACCACTTGTGGTTTTGCATATCACAGATACATATGCAGAAAGTAAAAGAAAAGAAAACAAAAAGCTAAAAAGAATAATCATTAGTAAAAGCCACTTATCTTCGGTGCTAGAACTAAAAAGGAAGAAACAACAATAAAATCTGTGTGCATTAATTTAAAATAATATGGCATATTAGGTTGATGTCATTACCCTCTAGTAGATTGTTATGTTATGTTCTGTTACTTTGCATTTATATAGCGCCTTATGTACCATTGGTATAGTCTCAAGGTGCTGGTAGGTTGAACGCCCTCGGGGACTGAAGTTCAAGTCAGTAGAGAGAGTAGAGACAGTCAAAAGGTGTGTGTGAGCACCGTATATGTGTGCAGCTGATGTGGCATTCGTGTGATAGCTGCTTCCAAGCGGTAGGTGTGGTGGTTAGGAGATCAATAGTATGTGTTCGTTCTGGCAGGTTTTATCCAGACCGATTCTGGCTGCGTTAGGCCTGAGGAGAATGCCTAGGCTGGAGAGTGTGTAGCCAGCAGTGTTTAGTTAGGGTGATGGGGAGTATGAGTTAAATGATGGTATGGATACAGCTATACCGAATGGTGTCATAGTATTGCTGTGTTCTAGTTGAGTGGTGGTGTAAGGAAGAGAGTAAGCATGGAGATGAGATATGGTGGTTTACCTTAGGTGTTTGAGATTGGGCCCACTCCAATAGTTCCATGTACTCCACCTGTTCCATGCATTAAGACCGATTCAGGCACTCATAGCCGTTCCTTTCCCTGCTCTCTCAAACGTTCCATACAATCCAAACCATTCCATGTAAGTCACGCAGTTCCTTGCACTCCAATCCGTTCCTTGCACTCCAATCCGTTCCTTTCACTCCAATCCGTTCCTTGCACTCCATTCCGTTGAACTACAACCCCCATCATTCCTAGGCCCAGACATCTGGATATGAAGATAAAGTATCAATGTCCAAACTTGCAATAAGCTCCCTGAAAACTCACGAACAAAAACCCCACAACAGAAGAAAGCGTTGCTGAAAAGGGAGAAACCCATCTGGACATGAACGTCAGGCGACCAAGGTAACAAAAGTGGGATTTGTCGACCTATGGAACTGCTGTCTTTTAAAGCCACAGTTCCTAAAACTAGGAGAACAAGCACACAAACTACAGAGCCAAAGATAGCCAGGACATATCCCTTTCCTGAAATGGAACTGGAGAGGCCCGGAAAACCACCATTCAGAGCAGAAAAAGTGAATTGGCAAAAAGTTCTGGAATACAAGTGGTCAAGGGAAAAATTAATCAAACCCCAACCGAAACAAGGTTTAGACAAATCACAAGAATAAGACTCCCCAGACGACAGTCCCACATGGTCATTACTTCATCATAGTTGATCTGATTGTTGTATGCTTTCATGCGCTTTTTTCGTAGGGAGATTAAGCTATTACATTGGTACATAATGTGCTTAGCCGACTAAATTACAGCTTCACCACATAATCTAAATAATCTATTGTGAATATTGTTTTTTAAAGCAATGCTGGTTTCAAGTTTCCCCCAAATGACTTGTCTTGTTAGGGAAGTTGTACCATAACTGCCTTCTTGTTCTCTCTTCACAATAGCTTTTTGGTCGGTATTCAAAACTTCTACTTTCTTGTCCGCTCCCCTGTTGGAACGCCCCAGGGACACAACTATCAAATGGCCAACTCACTGACCCGTGTATGGTGGAAATGGCAGAGTTCTGCTTTGGATATGACTTCCGTGACTTGTCAGACCCACTTTCAGGTTTTGTACTTCTTTTGCTGTCCCTCGCCGACGCAGGTGCTGCTTTGCTTTGTAGCAGCACTGGGGACAACATGTCCGCAGTTGCCAGCACCTCTGCAGCCCTTCTCTGGAGCCTGTTAACCTACCTTGCGTCTCCTGCCATTCTGGTACGTCGAAATGACGAAAGGCGGTCCAGGAGCACCTTGCCTCTTCACCCTGGTGCACTCCTGCACGACTGACTATCTCCGCGGCCTGACCTGGATTCTCCTTCTCTTTCTCGTTCCCCTTCCTGTTGAACAGGAATTCCTTCTTCTGCTCACAGGTGTTTCTTGCCTTTAAAAGTCCTGTGCTGATGATTAAAGGGACCGCAATTAGATTGCACGTCACTATTGGCTGTGCTGTTATTCCTCATAACTTTTCACTTCTCTTCTTCATCCAAGTACTTAGTGATTTCTGGGAGTTGAAGTCCAAAGGATACAAATAGTGTCCTAAATTCTGTTGCTGCACATTATTATCTACATACCAATCATCAACACATTAGATGTCAAAGAAGTTTGAAAGAGGTTATGCATATGTGAAAGATTCATCAAGTTCTGCTTAGACTATTTATTAGCAGTTGATTTCAAGACTTCACAAGTAAATGGTTCTGCATAATGGCAACAGGTGTTTAGAAAATGTGTAATTCTAGTCTCCTCTTTACTGTCAAGAGAAGAATTCCATGTCTCCCCTGTCTGAGTCACCACCTCTCCCGAAAGCCATCACCTCCAATGTGATCCACCCTGATAATAGCAGCCCAAGGGTCAGGATTAGGTAGTGGCTGCCTTCCCCTGGCCACATGGGAGGAGACGTTCAGTGATGACTCTGCAGTATTCAGCAAAAATCCTCCCCAAACACCATTCCTCAGAACATGCTCCCCAACCACCACCCTCAAAATCACTGCTGCAGTGTCAAAATGTCATTTCCTTGGCCTCTTGGACCTGGGGGCCTGTTCCTGCTCCTCAGTGGTGAGGTGGCGCAGTTAATGGCACCTTGGGGTGCTTGGTAGGGAGCCCTTGGTGGGTGTAGCAGAAGTGGATGGCTCAGACCCCTGGGCCCGGATGTATTGGAGGGTCAGCCAAATGGCCTGGTTCAGCAACACTGCTGAGGCCGAGTAAGAATCTGTGTGCTCACGCACTCTTTGGCCCAGTGTTACCATGGCCGCAGTGGCTGTGGAAATGTGTGCCTGGTGGCTGTGGAAAGGCACTGGGAGCTGTGGTGTCAGCTGTGTCACTTGCCTGCCCGGTTGGGGGACACTGTCCGCTGACATGGACATTGTGTCCCCCTCAGGGCTTGATGGAATCTCCACTGCGATGGGAGGTGGAGTTGGTGCTGGTGGTGGCCCGGCAGCCATACCCTGCTGCTTGCTCCTGCTGGTGAGTGGTTTGGCCTGTGCAGGGGTGGAGTCGTTGATGTGGCTGCAGTCGAGGGTCCAGCCTCTTATCTGTCCGTGGACTGTTTTCCTGTTGGAGATGTAATGACATGCTGTTAGTCATCTAGCTGACATGTCTGTTGGCTTGAATTATACTCATGTCACATTGTGTGTGTCCCAGAGATCAATATTTCAGGTGGATTGCTTGGGTGCTATTGCTCTGATGGGTGTTCATGCATTTATAGGGTTGTGGGTGTGCCTGCTGGGTGTGTACACAGTGCATGCATGTGCACATTGAGTGTTGGCCTGCCAAGGTGTGCTTTTTTGTGGATGTGATGGGGTATTCTGACGTGGATGATCTTGGCATGCATAGGTGTTTCTCTTGTGTCCATGTGCATGCATGCACATTTCTGCTACATTGCATGTACATTGGTGCATTCCCCTGCATCCTCTGATATGTGTGTGTGTGTGTGTATATATATATATATGTATATATATATATTTTGGGCAGCTATGCCGGTGGATGCATACAATTGGGGACTACATGCACATGTACATGCGGTCGTACTTACGACCATCACCTTAGGTCCCTGCTCCAGCCTCAACGCTTCCTATCCCCTCAATACCCTCCATGTGCAGGATACTGCTGGCTTTCTCCTCCCAGGGCATGAGGTGAAGGGGGTTCACTGTGCCTCCTAAGGTGACAGCACACTCCCTCCTGTGCCTGCTGATGAAGCTACGGACCATTGCCTTCAGGTCATCCCACCTTTTATTGTAATCCCACGCCCTGCTTGAGACAGTACCCACGACCATCACCCTTTCCTTGACTTCACCCCATATGGCACTCTTTCTCTGCACACTGGTCTTTCTGTGCTTGTTCCCAAAAAGTTGATCTGCATGCTGTACCACCACATCTGACAATGCGGTGAGCTCCATCTCTGAGAATTTAGGCTTGCAGATCTGGTGCCTGTTACCCCTTTTTCTACTGTGACATCTTTGGGCAGCACTTCTGGGCCTGGATGGCAGCAGGAACAGGGTGATTCAGGGAGGATTGCGTTTTTAAAATGGCACCGTCAGCCTTCCCATTCCGGCAGTGATGCTATTTCTGGCACTGGTTATGCCGGCAACACCATTAATGTGCCGGTATTACTGGCAGTTTGGTTGCCGATATCAGTATTACTGGTGTTTATCTGCCAGTAATTCCAGCACATTGCTGTTGTCCACGGTTTTACCAGCATACTTGTAATGAGCCCCATGGCCCCCCCACCAGGGCCTAGAGCAACTGGCCAGCAACAATTTAAGGTACCGCGAGCAACATGTTGCTCCCGAGATACACATTGGGGATCACTATGCTAGAAGATGCCAGTGCTTCCATATGATACCTGTGATATATTTTGAATGAATATATATTTATAAATGTAAATTGCTCAAGTAATTTGTCTCCAATATCATACCTTTCTTGAAGATTATCAAGTTTAAAAAAAAAATAGTTTTGAAATGTACTTATATCAATATGCATACACTGACCGATAAGTGGAAATGTTATCATTAGAGTGTACTTAGATTGTATCCAGTCATTTTTTCGAAGCCCAAAGTTTCGAATATAAATCCAGAGCATACATCTTTACTGAAAATCCATTCTTTCGAAAAGACATTCTTCCGAAAACAAATTAAATATGGTAATTAAATGAAGGTAAGTATTAGTGCAGGGCTGGGGCCAGGGTTAGGGTTAGGGTTGGGGCTTGGGTTAGTTTAAGGGTTACATTGGGGGTTTAAATTAGGGTTAGGGTTGGGGCTAGGGTTAGGGTTTGAGGTTAGGGTTGGGTTTAGGGTTGGGGCTTGGGTTAGTTTAGTGGTTAAATTTGGTTTAGGGTTATGGTTAGGGATTGGGCTAGGGTTAGAGCTTACGGTTAGGGTTGGGGTTAGGGTTGGGGCTAGGGTTAGTTTAAGTGTTAAAATAGGGTTAGGGTTGGGGTTTGGGTTAGTTTAAGGGTTACATTGGGGTTAGGGTTGGGGCCAGGGCTAAAGTTTAGGGTAGGGTTGGGGCTTCGGTTAGGGTTGGGGGGTCGGAGGGGTGGTGTGGGGTTTGAAGGGTTTGGGGTGGGGAACCCCCCCCCCAATATACACAAAAACTTTAAAACTCCATGTAACGTTTTAAAGTTACAAAATAAGCATTGAAATGCTACTTTTAACATGTAAAAGTGCATTTCTATTCACACCAGTCATGTCTATTGTCGACAGATTGGTTTCGCTAGAAATGCACTAGAAATGCACTTTTGCATGTTAAACATAGCTTGTCAAAGCTTTTGTTTTTCGAAACTTTTGTTTCGAGGCTTTAGTGATTCGAAAAAATGTTTTCGAAACAATCACTATAAACCATAAGGAGTGTATTTAAAATGCCTTGTATCTTTTAGAGTAATATATATATATACCTAGAATTGATTATGGAAATAAATGAGTGTGTGAACTGAAGTAGTGAGAATCATCTAGGCAGGCACAACTTTGTGTTGCCAAATTGTTTATGAGTATATAACATTGTAGTGATGTCCATGGTATAAAGCTGGAGACCACTTTTGTTTGAATTGGTTTATTTCTTTAAAAATATTTGGAGATTTGAGAAATTGCTGTCTGTTTATTGCACAGAATTGTGGGATCGGGTTGACCACCAGGAATATTGCATTAAGTGTGTCACCCTAGAACTAAATATTTCAAATACATATATATATATATATATTTCAACAGATTGGGGGTTCCTCAAGCTGGGATGTTAGGTTTGTGACATGACTGGTGTCCATGCATTGGTGCATTGAGTAACACAAGATGTGCACAAGAGCACACATGTGTGAGAAATTGCAGTGGTGCATCGCATCAAATGGTTCGTACGTATGATCCAATCGAGTATACAGACAGTGGGCCACAGGTAAATCCACCAAAATACCACCAAACTCCATTGCCGTTACCGCCACATGCTTCAGCAGATTTACTGCAGGAATACAAGTGACGGCAGTGCGGTGTAGGTCCCCATATTTTCAGCCCATAGGACAATTCTGATGGTGGTAATTCTGCTGATTTTGTTGATATTTCTTAGTAAGGTGAATGATTTATCCCCCACCTTCCCACCAAACTCATAATTTTTGTATTTTCATTTTTAAAGCGCTCACACAGTGCTCAGGCATCGAGGCGCTGTTACAGGAATTGTTTGTTTTTTAGTTGCGTAATTGTTTTGTTTTTTTGTCTTAACACCCAGTGGATCGAACCTGTATTGCTTCATGTCGTCTTGCTTTGTAGGTAATGCAACAAATGTGGGTTTTGTTAAGTTTAAGAAGTAATTAGCTTGGCTGAAGTTGAAAAAAACTGGGAAAGCAGGTTTCTTCCCAGAAGGAGGGCCTTCCCCCTCAGCAGAAACTCACGGGGAGGTGTTTATTGCAGGGTAGGACAGAATCTGGTCTACAGAGAGCAAAGGAACAATGACAAGCTGCAGCTCAGGAAACTAGAAGTGTGAAGGGGGTTGTAAATGGCCTCCAGAAGGAAGAAGCCAGGAGGAGTATTCTCCTGGACTGCAGGGAAACAAAAAAAGGCGGACCCAAGCAACCATCTGTTGCTGAACATGAACAAAGAACACTTTTTAAAAGTCTTATAACTTGCTAGTCAAAATGCTGAAAAATACAAAAATGATAGAGCTGTTCATTTAATTTCCGGCTGCACGGGTGAAGAGGTGCCAGAACTGTGTGACATGTTCTGGACAGCAATGGCAATATATGTGATTTTACGCAAAATGTATTACTGTTAGAATTGTGAAAATGTACACGCATATCCCTATGTTAAACACGCACATTTGTGGAAATTTGCATCAAAATTGCACATTGTGTTCATAGCGAAAAGGGCAAAATTCTGTGGAAAGCGGAGACAAGATCCCACAGCTACTGGGCTTTGAGAAATAGCTTCTATGTAAAACATGCAATCTGTGTATGTGATCTTTATAGAGGTTGCACATGTGTAAATATGTATTTTGCCAAAATTAGACTTTGTGTTCCAGTGGCAAGGGGTGGATTCTCAGCATCATAAAATTATACCATAAAGATGACACTCTGTTTCTCTCTTCCTACCAAGGCAGAAAGTAGACTCTGACCCAATCACTTTTCACAGGGGCAAGCTTAGCTAAGCTGGCCCATACACCCCTTTGTGATGTCATTTTTAAGGCATAAATAGAGACAGCTGAGAGCAGATAGGGACACAGACAGATACTCTCAATCTCCTGATGCTGGCGGAGCGCCCTGCTGCGGAAATCTACATCTTCCTTGTTCCAGACTCCAGAAACTTGGCAAAGCAAAGGCCTATTGCATAGCTGAACCATTCTCAGCTAGGCCTCAAATTCTAGAACAGAACCCCAAAAGCCTAAGGGAAGCATCATAATACAGCCGGGCTGTGCTGTTACTGCTTGCCTGCTGAATTGAAAGACCCTCAGAACCAAGAAGGGCTGTGAGCAGAGTGCCTTGCTGACCCTGTCCAGTATGATGTGCCCAGCTGTCAGTCGCTGATAGATCTGATTCAATGGTCCAGAATCCTGACGGTCCAGAATCCTGACGGTCCAGAATCCTGACGGTCCAAAATCTTAAATCTATTTTGTTTTGTGAGTATTAGCAGGAAGCTAGAAACTGTTGATTCCCGTGCATTATCTTGTCCTCTCCTAACCTTTGAACTATCCTTACTTCCATAACCAGTAACATTGTTAAAATCCGTAGTGAAATCTTATTCTGTCTATCTGTAAAAGCATCCTTTTCCTAGTCATTTGTCAACTTTGATCTATTAAATTCATTCGAGTGACAAGCCTAGCGCTCCTAGGTGGACAGTGAGGAAGCAGGACTAACTCTTACCTGTGCTGGCCTGGTGGCTTAGCTTGGATTCTCTTGTCCATAGTCAATATTTTTCTGATTTGAAAACTGAAGCATCTTTCCATTCTCGTGCCTATCTCGCAAAAACAACCTTTACTAAAACCGCTATAACTCCCTTAGTGTTGTGATAGAAATGAAATTTCAACTCCTACTTGTAGCTAACATCTGTAGCTATCAAAACAGTGCAGTTCCCATGTTATCGCGCATGGAGAAGTTTGTCGTGATTTTAAAATCCTGATGAATTTTACACGTGTAAAATAGATTTAAACTGCTTCCAACTTGGATTTTAAGATTGCAAATGTTTTCTGCTGGCTAAATCATTGCTTATACTTGCGTGCAACTGTTCAAAGCAGCTCCCATAGGAATTTACAACAATTTTGGGCATTTATTCACACATTTAGAGTTCTTGCTCAGCCACTTTAAAAGACATACTGACAGTTGAAAAGCCCACTTTGTTTTTCTCTTTCTGTGTAAGTGGGGAAGGGGGGAGTAAGACACTGTGATCTGTACTATTTCTGAATACCTGCTATTTCCTCACATTTATTTAAATTTGCTTATTGATGAGTTGAGGGGTGTTGCAGGGGGAACCTCTAACCATAGTGCTATCCAATCTGAACCAACACAATAGAATTATTTTCTGTGCTGCATTTGATTTGCTCATTACTTAGTCATAGTGTATTAAAGACATCATTCTGTGTTCTGTCACCCCATTGGTGATTGTTGTTTACCTATTAAAATATTGTGATTTGGTCTAAATAAATAAATAATACATTGTACAAACCAGCCTGATTCCTGATCCAGCGTGACTTGGGGTATTCTTAAATAAGTGGTGTGATACGAGTGGTACATTTTTCAAATAATTGAATCTGTATATCAAATAACTTTTTCCATTGCGCTGTACACTAGGCCAAGAGCAGAGCGTATGGCCAGAGTGTATTGCCTGATTTAAATCCTTAACAAATCTGGGGGCTCGTCCGGGATTCTGAATTAGACATACCACTCGTGACAGCCTAACAAAGCGTGCTAACTGACGGGGTACATGCACCCTGTTGGGTTACCATACTGTGCTACACTGTATAAGCACTTTTCAATAGAAATACTCAAAGGAGTTGGGCCTGTTTGCAAAAGTAAAGTAACCCTGAGATAAGTCAGAAGGAAATTAATATTTCCGGAATGGCGACCCCAGTGGAAATCAATATTGCAAGGGAACACCTACTGCACACATTTTTGTCAGGGGTGAATGGGTAGAACAGGACAAACAGGTATGGCTGCAGGGAATAAAACAAGAAATCACTGAAACCAACCTTAATATCTGGCAGGACAAGGGGCCATTACATCAAGCACTCAGTGAGCTGTACATGACCCCTAAAATAAAAAGGAGAAATGCAAAATTGCCAAAATAGCGGCCTACCTGTACCTCCACATAGAAGTCATACAGGAAAAGTATGCAGACCATGTAGACTTCACAAAGAGGCAAGGGGATGTAATGCAGAAAATCCAGACTAATCTGGACTCTGCAGAGCAAAGGCTCCAGAGTAGCCAAGAAGCTGAAACAGAGGCTAGGCAGTATGACGCTCTTACTGCGAAAGAATGCAGAGCAAGACGCCCAGGTACTGAAACTGCAAAAAGAGTGTCAAGAAAAGTTGGACTCTCTACAGCAGGCTCAACAAAAGTTGGACCAACAATTCACTTTTAAAAGAATCTGTATAGAACAGATGGTCGTCCTACAAGACCAGATAGGCAAATTAAAAGGGGAAAATAATAAATTAATCATTGAAGATCTAGAATCCCAAGTAGAGCTTGATGAGGAGCGCCAGAAAGCTGGTGCATTCAAAAAACAGAGGGATGACCTGGCTGCACAGAGGGGCACTCTAACTCAGGAAAGGGACGCCTTAGGCCAGGAAGTCAGTCATTTAAAAACAAAGTTAGAAGAAAATCACCTGGCCCTTCAGGAACTTGGTGAAATCAAAAGGGATTATGAAAAGCTGTTAGAGCACACGAGATGGGTGGAGGAGGCTCTGGCAAAGAATAATCAGGCCAGTAAGGACCAAACTCAGGAGGTGAGTCTCCTGCAGCAAAAAGTGGCCCAATACTCCCAATTCAGACAGGAAGCACAGCGAGACAATGAGGCTCTCTGTGAAAAGAATGACAGGCTCCATAGATAGATAGCCATGCAAGAACAACTCATAGAAACCAGTAAGGCCTTAAGAGAGGAACAAACGGGTCAGATTCTGGCATGTCATCAGGGAGTAGGAGCTGAAAAAGATGAGGTAATATGGAAGAGAGAAATCCCTTAGCATAACCTCAGGAACCCTGGCATCAGGGACTTTAATCCCTTCAGTTCCATGGACTCTGCCAACCCCATGTCCACTGGCTCATATGAACCAAGGGCCACATGGATGGTAGACTTTAACACCATGGGAAATATGGGACTGACAGGTCAGCGCCTCCCAGAAATGGATGGGCGGGCATTTCTGTACAGGCTCCCAAATGCTAGGGCCAACTTCTCTGATCAGGGAGACTCCAGTGAGGGAAGAATCAGAGCACTGGATCCACAGAAATATCACATACCTAGAGATCAGTCAGTAAAATTTGGTGGGGAATTCCATGAAAATAGGCCCACTAAGAGCATCTTAAAAACCTCTTCCCAGCTAGGACAGTGGGGGTTACTCAGCCGATCCTGGGAGCAAAGGAGAGTCAGAAGACTCTTCTGAACACCACAGGTCCCAAGAGACTAGGCCCCTACATTCTGCCATCCATTCCCAAGCTCGCAGAATCAGGGAGAGCCTAGAAGAACAGACAGCCACCTCTGGTAGCAGTGCCTCTGAGTCAGAGGATGAGTGGACCAGGGTGACCAGAACTAAAAAGGCCAACAAAGTTAAGAGGGCTCTACTGAAAGATCCCCTGAAGAAAATCAAAGCTATTAGGAGCGTCATCACGCCTTGCCATAAAAATGCCAAATATTCAGTTTGGGAGCACCTTGAATTGTTTGAGCAAATGATGGAGACTTTCCAACTGAAGGACAGCTAAAGCTGTATTCAGTATGTCAAGTGGACATTTTCACCTAAATACTCCAACTTCTTTACGGGTCTGGAGGATCAGAACCATTCAAGATGGTCCACCTATAAGGAGGTCATCCTAAAGCATTTTTCTATGTATACAAACCCTCAAGAAGCCCGCAAGGCAGCCTACAACCTGCAAAGTGGGGAAGACCAGGCCCCACAAGAATTTGTCCAAGAACTGAAACGTGCCTTTGCGCAGACCACCAGGAGGGTGCGCACTGACAGTAGGGAATTTGTCAACACCTTCTTTCATGTTCTCCCTAAATACATTATGACCCAGCTAGTGAGGGACTTTCATGAGAAAATATCACTAGACTGGGTCATTGAACAAGCAACTCGCATCTACAAAGTGCAGAAGCCACTAGAAAGTAAAAATACTCACAAAAGCCCAAAACCAACCAACTTTGCTGCTGCAAAGGTGGTGGAGGTGAAGGTTGCCCCCATTTTATATCTGGAGATGGGGGGGCCTAAAAACATTCCCGCACAGAATCCTTCCAACCCCAGACCCAGAAGGCCCTCGGGCCAATCCCAAACAGGGAGTCAGGGAGGTAACCCCACAGATGGAACCCCTAACTCCCCTGACTACATCAGCCCATGATATAAGGGCAAAAGGCCCATCCTGGGCTATGTGTGGACTCCTCCAGCCCAAGGGGGGTGGGGGATCCAACCAGGCAGCTACCAACCCAGGGAACTTCCCTCCTCACTTTCCCAAGGAAGGCAGTAATCCCCCAAATGCCATGCCAAGTTTCTTTCCCCGGTACCTGCCAAACCTCAACCCCAAAACAACCCTTCTTTCTTTCCCCACTTTCCTGAGCCCAAACAGCCTAATCCAGGAGAGGGAAGGCCAAGGGTGGAGGGATATCTATCCTAACCAGGGGTATTATGCGAGAAGGGATAGTTACCCTTCCCTTGATCAACCAAGGGTAGACCAGAGGACCCCTTACCAGCCAGAGCGGGTGTCCCAACTGGTGCGCCATGTCCAGAACATGGCACAGGATCTGGGTCGCATGTTGAGGGCGCAGCCAAACCGTCCAATGAACATGGCGACTCAGAACTCCTCAAATCAAGGGTCTGGTGCTCCAGAAGAATGACTGGAGAAGAACCCCGACAACCCACCGCTTCCCAGGGAGGAGGCACAAGGGGAAGGGGTTTGTAAAGCCTCAGAGGAAGCTTCCTTCTCCACTTGTGAAAAGCCCCGGGAAACCCAGGAACCGGAACCAGAATCTCCTGCCCCCAAAAGTCTGCAACCCCAGGAACAGAGGGAGGGTAGGAGAAATAAAGAACTAAAAAGGCCCATTTTTTGGTGGAGGTGCAAATCTTCCAATTTGAAGGAGAGGGGTCCTCAGAGGATTCTGGGAAAAGGATCTTCTCCTTCAGGGATGGGGAAAATCCTGACCAAAACTGGGTAGATGTGGGGACCGAGTTAAAACCGCCCATTATCAAACCCCAGAATGACCAGCAAGAAAATCACCTTGTTCAAAAGCATTCTGGTGACTGCCTCCAAAAAGAGGGGGCAGCCCAGAATCAGAACCAGGGGAGCCCAAAACTCCCCCCATATCCAGCTGTCACCTTTTTCTTACAGGTTCCCAAGATCCAAAATGAAAAACCTGCCCAAATCACCCCTCTGTCAGAATCCAAAGCAAAGAAATTAACCCGTCAATTGGCCAAAAATCTGTATTATCTTTGCCCCCTTGAGGGAAAGGAGGGAAGATTTTATGCCCCGGTCCAAATACAGGGGAAATGTACAATTTTGGCACTGGTGGACACTGGCTCCCAAGCCACCCTTCTGTCAAGAAGGGCCTTTAATCAAATGAATTCGGGTAGGGGGGAGGAATACCAAATCCCTCTCACCCCTCTTCCTGGGCAACTTCAGAACTTCGATGGGAATTCCTGTCCAGAAGACTGCAGATTTAGACATTAAAATTGGGCGACACAAGGTGAAGCACCCGATCATAGTTGTGACTCCAGAGGGAACACCATGTTTACTAGGGAATGCCATCCTGCGTAGATTGTCTCCCCTCATAGATCGAGTAAACACGGACCTCTGGACTCAGACTAACCGACCCATAAAATTGAAACAGAGTGTCAACCATGTTAGTTTGCATGGCACATGCCACATGGTTATACAGAAACCTGACCAAATTAAATTCCACTTCCAGAATAACCAAATCCCAGACGTAACAGTAATTGCAGTAGGACAACAAACTGGTGATGGGGAGTCCTCTCTATTTCTGAAAATCAACCTTCCTTCCAGTCTAAGGTGGCATTCCATACTGGAAGGAAACACTCTGAAATTCTATACAAATTCACAATCAGAAAATCCTACTCTTATAGTGCAAAATGATGAGAAATCAGCTCAAAGCTTGTTTGATATTCAGAAAATTGGAGAGCAGTTGTTCATTCCTATTCAGTTAAAGGAAGGGAAGGACTCTGTCCTCGCCCGAGTGTGTGTGAACAACGGTAAGAGCTTCATCAGCGAGGCCATGTTCTGCAAATGATCCAGCCATCCCCACATTTAAACTGTTAGACAAATGGGAAATGGACCTGGAAACACCCAATTCCAAACATCTCCTGCCTAGCAGGTGTATGCTCAAAATTTCCATAGGCAACAAGAGCATAGTCCATATTTGTTGGGTCATGTGGGATGTCCCTGCTGCATTTTATTTAGGCAGTGACATTCTCAATCGCTTTGCCATTAGTTTGGACCTAATAAACTTCAAAGCCTGTTCCCGATAAGCGGGTAATCCCGTGGACTTTGATGATCCAGAGAAAGAATTTCGGTCAGCTCAACTGCTGCCATATGTAGTTTGAATTCAGATTGGAGAGGATGTCACCATCCCAGAACGGACCCGACAATTCTCACTGGAAGTAAAAATTAAAAGGGGACAGAAACTGAAAAATCCTGACGCCTATGTTCATCTCAGTGCTCATTTCCAACAGCAAGGGTTGGGGGTGAACTCAACACCATTAGTCAATATAGAACACGACACCAGGAGGCTGCTGAGATACCCAAACCAGAAGTCTTTCTGGGCTTCAGGCAGATGGTTGAAGAGAGAGTCAACCTAGCTGATGCCTATGAAACTCTGGAGCAAAAGCAAAAATGTAAACAAGTTTTCTTAGATTTCAAGATCTCTTTGCGGTGGACTCATATGACTGTGGTCGCACCGACATCCACACAACAACAATTCCCACGGACCCTGGCATGACTCCAGTGTTTGTGAAGCAATATTGCTCGCCTCTCGCATCAATGGAGTCCCTTACTGAAATAATTAGGAACCTTGAGTCCCGTGGGATAATTCGTCCAGTCCACAGCACCTTCAATATTCCGGTGCTGGGGATTTTGAAACCAAACAGCCAGTAGAGACTCTGTGCTGGCCTAAGGGAGCTCAACAAATGGGTCCATACTTCCCGATGGCCTCTCCCCTACATTGACCAAGGGCTGGCCCAGATCCAGGGGTCAAAGGTATTCACTGCCATTGACCTGACCAATGGGTACTGGACTGTACCTGTCTGTAGGGAGGACCAATACAAGCTGGCCTTTACCTTTGAGGGGCAGCAGTACACTTGGACCCGGACTCCCTTCGGATACATCAACTCCGGCAATGAATTTAACATATTTCTGCATAAGGCCATGCCCAACCTGGGTGAAAGGGGTAACCTGGCCTATATAGAGGATGTTCTAGTCAACAACTCAACTGTGGAGGAACACATAGCAGAGATCCGTTTTATGTTCTGACACAGTTGAGGGCTGCCAGAACAAATCTCACTTTCCAAAAGGCACAGTGGTGCAGAAGTGTACATTTCTTGGGGCATAAGATAATGCCTGAAGGGCTCTGCCCCCAGGAAAAGAAAGTGCAAGCACTCCAGAAAATAAAAGACCTCACAGCTCTGCAGGAACTAAGGAACCTCCTTCGACTAACTAATTACAGCAGAAAGTTCATTGAGGACTATGCAGAGATCACAAGTCCCCTGGTCCACCTGTTGAAGGGGGGGTCAAGTGGGAGTGGGGTCCAGAACAAGCCGAGGCAGTAAGACAACTCAAAAGAAGCCTCTCACAAGCGCCTTGCCTCGCTTACCCTGTCAAAAACAAGGAGTTCTTCTTGGAGACAGGGTTCTCAAATGCATGCATGACTGCAGTATTATATCAAAAGCATGACAAGGTCAATAAAGTAATCTCCTATGCGAGTAAGACTTTATCCTCTGTGGAGGAAAAATTCTACGATTGTGAGAAGGCACTCCTGGCCACGGTGTGGGCATTGAAGAATTACCACCCTTTTATCCAGGGTGAACACATCATAGTGGAGACTCCACACCAACCTTTGCAATATCTTCAAAGTGACAGAATCCGGGCCGGAAATGTGAGTAATTCCCAAATTACTTCCTGGATTCTGTCAACACAAGGCTATCCTGTGGAGGTCAGATATGGCCAAAACAAGAAGAGTCCCCTCGCGCAAGGTCTGGCGGGCTTGCATGATTGTGCCAGAGAAATCTGTCTTGAGGACGAAAGTCTTAAAATCAAGGACATGGAGGCAAACCTTAATTTCCCACACAAAGTCTATGAAGAAGACCAGTGTGAGGGAATGCCCACTGTCTATGTGGATGGGTGTTCTTACCATGTTGACAACATCGGGGGAAAAGGAACTTGTGGCCGGCGTGGGGAATGCATGGTTGAATGATGCCCCAGAACCCTCCGCTGGATACAAAATTGGTCCCCGAAGTAGTCAAGTGGCAGAGTTGATGGCTGTGCATCAAGCCATCCTCACTGCTGTCCAACACCAACTTCACAAACTGGTCATAATCACTGATTCAGATTATGTACGGAACGGGTTTGTGCAGCACCTGGTTAACTGTAAAACCAGAGGCATGCTATGTGCTAATAGTAAACCTTTAAAACACGGAAAATTAATACAAAATATTGATGATCTGGTCACCTTGAATGGGATGACCATCTACTGGAAAAAGATCAAGGGTCATTCTAAAGTTGAGGGACCAGACAAAACTGGAAATGACCTAGCTGATCAGCTGGCCAAAACCAGAGCCATCCAAGGGGATCTACTTGAGATCGAGTCCCTGTTGGGGGAAATCCAGGTCACTGCTATCACTAGGACCCAGACAAATGCTCACAATGAACTCTCAACTGCACAATGGAGTAAAGAGACCCCAGATGCTGATTTGATTATGGCTCAGAAAGGGGATCCAATAATTGGTAAGTTTTATCAACACGTTGAGGACCCTGAGAACTTTCCCCTGACGGATACCGATTACATTGGGATAGAGGACCTCAAAGTGTTGATGAAATGTCCAAAAATGTTCTGAATCCAAGACGGTTTGTTGGTGAGGAGATCCATAGCTGGCCCTGACCAGTGGGTGGTCCCCACCTCATTCCAAAGCCTGATGCTAAGTCATGCCCATGATGCGGCCACAGCCGGTCATCGGGGGTTTCATACGACATTAGAAATCTTGCGAGAGGTTGCATACTGGCCACACATGGGGCAGGACCTCGACCAATACTTGAAGGGGTGTCTTGTGTGTGCGCAATGTCAGCCAACATCACTCACACACTGCTCCCCTCCAAAAGAGGGGGATGACACTGCCTTGGTCAGATTTACAAGTCGATTTTATCGGGCCCGTGATTCGCTCCTCTTGGGGAACAAGTACATGTTGACCATAACATGCTTGTTCACTAAATGGGTGGAATGTCTTCCGGACCCAAATTGCAAGGCAGAAACAGCAGCTGCCCTGATGATCAATCACATCTTCTCGCGTTTTGGACTACCCCAAAGGATTGAGTCAGACCGAGGTAGCCACTTCACCAGCGAAGTGATGACAAAGATGAGGGAGATACTTGGGGTCAAAAGGAAACTACACATTTCCTACCACTGTCCTCTAGTGGTAGAGTTGACAGGTACAACAAAACTATTGTGAGCATATTAAAAATGTTTGTGGCAGATTCTGGCCCAAGTTGGGACATTTGATTACCCCTTGTCCTGATGGCCATCGAATCTACCTCTTCTTCTGCAACAAAAATGTCTCCATTTGAGCTGATGACTGGACGAAAGATGGTGCTACCCCAGCATCTGCTCTACAGGACCCAAGAGCAGCCCTTGATAAATGCCTCCACAACTCATGAGTATGTTGAGAATCTGAGAAAACACCTTCAACATGCGTTTGCATATGCTCAGTGGAATCTAGAGAGATCTGCAGACAGTATGAAGACCCACTATGATCTTAAGACAACTAAAAAAGAGTACCAAGTAGGAGACCGGGTCTACTTGTACAATTTCCAAATGAACCAAGCCAAACACTGCCAATGCCTCCCAACTTGGCAGAGTCCTTTTGAAATTGTAGACAGAATCGGATCAGTCGCCTACAGAATTTGCATCCCCAAGGGCAGTTTGGCAGAAGGGGAAGACAAGTGGGTCCACATAAACCAGCTGAAGTGTTGCTATCCCAGGCATACTTTGCGGCAAATAGAGGAACCAACCGGAAACCCATATGGGAAATAGTGCAAATTAGTACCAATGCAAGTGTCCTTCCCACTGCTGCCATCCCCAAATGACGTGTGGACACAGTATTGGAAAAATATCCATAACCATGCTCTATTCTATCTTCTAGCATCTGGACTAAGAATGATACAAAGGATTAACAAGGAGGACCACTCGGGGACCGGGAGGAAAGACCCAAGGAGCCCAGAGTGCTGTTCCATACTTTCTACCAGAACCAGCAATACCCCTGACCAGAACCGGCGAGGAGAGCATGTTCCACCAGCAATGACGGGAGAAGCAGCTGAATTTCTCCACATGGACAAAAGAAAAGAACATCCCAATCTCCCGACTTCCCCTTGACGGGCGGTCAAAATCAAGTCAGGAGGGAGGGCTCTGTCAGATGTATTGACCCACTCCGCTATGCTATGCGGCATCACCCTGCCAGTTGTGGAGAAAGAAACAGCAACAATGGCGGCAAAACCCTGATACGCACCAAAAAACTACAAAAACCCACAAAATCCGTGTGCTCCAGCACACAAAAAGGGGGATGCACAACCTGCCACCAATGGTGTGTGTGCAGTGGAATAGAGAACACTCTGCAGAAATGTGCCAGTGGGTCCCATAACCAGCAAACAGAGTGCAGAGAGAAAAGCAGCACTTTGCAAGGGAAACCCAAAAATCTGCCTACAATTGTCATTTGCTTTGTTGCCCAAAACTCCAAAATGCCTATAACACAACCCTTTTCAACATTCACAATCTTGCCTGGTGCTAAAATCCATGTATCAAATGAAACATTGTGAAAAATACAAAGTGTGGAAACTGACAGCCTCTATGCCAAAATCTGGGTGCAGTACCCGGGGCGTCCTGAATGACAGCTGTCAGAGGATCACTAAGGCAGCTTTAAAATTACCTAAAACTCAAAAGTCTGCTGAATTAGCAAACATAATCAGGATTGGTGCCAAAAAGGAATACTGATTTTAGTTGTGTTTTTGATTCCACAGATTCTGTGGAAAGCGTAGACAAGATCCCACAGCTATGAGGTTTTGAGGAATAGCTGCTGTGTAAAATATGCAATCTGTGTATGTGATCTTCTCTCCTCCTATCAAGGCAGAGAGTAGACTCTGACCCAATTACCTTTCACAGGTGAAACCTTAGCTAAGCCGGCCATCCACACCTTTGTAATGTCATTTTTAAAGCATAAATAGAGACAGCTGAGAGCAGATATGGACAGAGACAGATCCACTCACGCTCCTGATGCGGGCGGAGCACCTTGCTGCTGAAATCTGCATCTTCCTTGTTCCAGACTCCAGAAACCTGGCAAAGCAAAGGCCTATTGCATAGCTGAACCATTCTCAGCTAGGCCTCAAATTCTAGAACAGAACCCCAGAAGCCTAAGGGAAGCATCATAATACGGCCAGGTTGTGCTGTTACTGCTTGCCTGCTGAATTGAAAGACCCTCAGAACCAAGAAGGGCAGATTCTGTTCTGTGTTGTGCCGTGCTGTGACCAGAGTGCCTTGCTGACCCTGTCCAGTCTGATGTGCCCAGCTGTCAGTCCCTGATAGATCCGATTCAATGGTCCAGAATCCTGACGGTTCAGAATCCTGACGGTCCAGAATCCTGACGGTCCAAAATGTAAAATCAATTTTGTTTTATGAGTATTAGCAGGAAGTTAGAAACTGTTGATTCCCGTGCATTATCTTGTCCCCTCCTAACCTTTGAACTATCCTTACTTCCATAATCAGTAATATTGTTAAAATCCGTAGTGAAATCTTATTCTATCTGTAAAAGCTTCCTTTTCTAGTCATTTGTCAACTTTGATCTATTAAATTAATTTGAGTGACCAGCCTAGCGCTCCTAGTTGGACAGCGAGGAACCAGGACTGAGTCGTGAATCACCCCTGACTCTTACCTGTGCCGGCCTTGTGGCTTAGCTTGGATGCTCTAGTCCATAGTCAATCTTTTTCTGATTTGAAAACTGAAGCCTCTTTCCATTCTCGTGCCTATCTCGCAAAAACAACCTTTACTAAAACTTCAACTCCTACTTGTAGCTAACATCTGTAGCTACCCATAGAATCCAAAACAGTGCGGTTCTCCTGTTATCGCGAATATCGCACACATAAAAATGTGCCGCGATTTTAAAATCCTGAGAAATTTTACACGTTTAAAATAGATTTAAACTGCTTCCGACTTTGATTTTAAGATTGCAAATGTTTTCTGCTGACTAAATCATTACTTATGCTTGTGTGCAACTGTTCAAAGCGGCTCCCATAGGAATTTACAACAATTTAGGTATTTTTTCACACACTTAGAGTTATTGCTCAGCCACTTTAAAAGTCATACTGACAGTTAAAAAGCCCACTTCATTTTTCTCTTTCTGTGGAAGGGGGAAGTGAGACACTGTTGTCTGTACTATTTCTGAATACCTGCTATCTCCTCACCTTTATTTAAATGTGCTTACTGGTGGGTTGAGGGGTGTTGCAGGGGGAACCTCTAACCATAGTGCTATCTGATCTGAACCAACACAAAAGTAATATTTTCTGTGCTGCATTTGTTTTGCTCATTACTTAGTCCTAGTGTATTAAAGACATCATTCTGTGTTCTGTCACCCCATTGGTGGTTGTTGTTTACCTATTAAAATATATATTGTGATTTTGATCTAAATAAATAAATAATACCTTTTTCAAACCAGCCTGATTCCTGGTCCAGGGTGGCCCGGGGTATTCTTAAATAAGGGGTGTGATACGAGTGGTACATCTTTCAAATAATTGAATCTGTATATCAAACAAGTTTTTCCATTGTGCTGTACACTAGGCCGAGAGCAGAGTGTATCGCCTGATTGAAATCCTTAACAATCCCCTGTGGCCTTTAACCTTCACAAGGAAAGAGTCTTCCACTCCTCCTTTGATTCATTTTGGACTCATAAGAAGACGAGAAGAATGTTTTGGAGCCCTGTTGAGAGTGCACTCCATTTCAAATTCTTCAACTGTGACTTGAAGATAGAGTGCATCCAAGAGGGAGGTGAGCTCTGTCCCCTAACCATCCCCAAGGAACATTGGGGGTGAATTGCTGATGACCAAGGCATGCACTCTGCGCCTGAAGTGGAACAAGGCTCCTCACGGAAGGTGAAGGAACTGGGGGTGAGGAGTAAGAAGGATTCATCGTGTCCTAGAACCCCTGGAGTGGCACTCAGATCACCATGAGAAGCCCAAAGCAGCTGGGCCCCTGTTTCCACCACTCCAAACCATCCTTTAACTGATTTGACCATGTTCAGAGTCTTCGAACTACACAGGCCCCCTTTTCCCACCTGTTTCTATGAAGACATATTCTTTTGAGTGACATGGCTGCACTTCTTGCTTATTAACCCCTCCCCCAATACCAAGGGCCTCATTACGACCCTGGCGGTAAGGGGTTTACGCCAGCGTTAGCTGCGCCGACCCCTTACCGCCAATTACGAGGTCCCCTAGCGCCATGGTGCTTTTAACACCTGCTTTTAGCAGGTGTTAAAATCCATGGCGCTAAGGGACCATGGAGTTAATTACGCCACCGTAATTTACGGTGGCGTAATTAACGCCTTCCCCACTCCCATTATGCCCTATGGGGCAAAAATGGGAATGGGGAAGGGTAAATGGGGATTGGGGACTTACCGCCCCGCCAAGGTCGGAATGGGGCGGTAAGTCCGCCAACCACCATGGCGTAAACGTAGTTTACGCCATGGTGGTAAAGTCACGGCCCAGGCGGTAACTTACCGCCTGGGTCGTAATGAGGCCCCAAGAGTGCTGCTTTGTATAGCTTCTGTATTTTTTGTGTTCTTTTCACAGGAGTGGGCTTTTGTTAGTGTTGTTATTTGCTTATTTGTTTGTTTAAAGTATTTTATAGAACCTCGGTTGGACATTCTTTTACGTTGGATTCTTTGCACTATCGCTGTTGGGTTGTTACTGTTATATTCGTATAGCCTGCCATCGGCCCGCGTTGCCACAACAGTCAAAGCAAGTATATCTCTTGAATGTCTGCTTCACCTTTCTGATTGGAATCACTGTTGGTGTGTAGTAGTGTGGGGTTCAGTAGGTGGTTTTGCCACTAGTCATCCCTGTACTTCTGCAGAGCAGTAGACATTTCGGCACATGGCTCTTGGTCAGGTGTGTCAAACTCAATCAGAAAGTGGACTGTTTCAGAATCAAATGTACCACTCGCGGGTCAGACTGTCAGGGTAACAATAAGGAGTGGAAGCTGGTGGATTTGCCCAGATCCGTGCAAACAAGAGGCGAGTGAACTTGAAACCTCTCACACGGGCATGTGGGGTTTTCATTCACGAGATTCTCTTTTAAATAATAGATGAATATGGTGCATTTTACAGCATGAATTTCAGGAGAAATGTAATAAAAAGCCAAAGCATTTACAAACAGTTCTGAAGGGAATCGCGTGAAATGTTCCAGTGCTTCAGATTCCAGATCATCAGCGGGACACGGGAGCATTTCACTCCATCAGATCATGCATGTGCCCCTCAGAGCATTGTGCCTCTTAGAACAACAGATGCACAGTGCAGACATATACATTTCTGCTACACCATGACTCAAGCAGCACCTGGCACAGTTGCCACTACCACACTGGAGAAAAATCTGCAGAAAACAATAGAAATGACAACAGCTTAAAATATCCAAGGGTTTGGAAGGACTGTATCTCAGACTGAAACTTTCATTTCATTTTATGATGCAAGTTTATAATTTTGGTTTCTTTTTTAAGGCAACCTTGTTAAGCACTTTTTTGAAGCAAGCATGCACAATATCTCTGCACAGCGGCGCTGAGGTAGGCTCCTGAAGGAACAAGAGCAGCTTGGACAATATGCAGAAATTCAGTTACTGGTGACATTGGCTTTCTCTCATGTTAATTTAATCTAAGCCTCTGTATCTGAGGAGCTTTGTCTTATCTTTCCTCTACGGTATGCACTGTGTGTGGAGGGCTGGAGGAAAGGCCTTCAGGGGCCTAATCTGACCCAAGCCCCTTATTTTGACCGCCCTGATCTTGGTGAACTTACTACATGTCTCTCTTTTCCTATTTCCTCTTTCCCACGGTGTCCCCCCTCCATATACCTTCTCACACAACCAAATATTGGCACTGTCACATCTGACAGCTGGCCTGGCAGTCACAGGTGGCATGCTTGGCATTTTGGCAGTGAGTCCCTAAATGTTCAGCATGACACTCTGGCCAGTACTTTTAAGGGAACGCCCAAGCATGTCTCGCGTCCATCACACAACCACACGTCCACTGATTTACAGTACTTAGAATCCTCAGAGGTACTAGAAAACTGCCTTCCCCCGAACATGCTTCTTATTGCGAGATGTCCTACTGTCCGTCTTTCTGATCAGCAGCTCATCGGATCCACTGCACACCACACTTGCACCCACACTTATACTGCCTATACTCCCTTGGAGCTTACCAATTTATTAGCCCATTTTGCCCCTGTTCTAGCCTAGCTTCTCCCCTCCACCTCTCTTTTTCCCTTCTTTCTAGTTCTTCACCGATTACGGTCTGGTTACCCTGGGTGGGGGGAAAATACCCCTATTTGAGGGACAGGTCCTCAGTGTCGCACGATCACCACATTGCTGATTGGAACAGTATGGAAGTTTATCACCTTACATATCATGTCAATGGACCTATTACAAACTATCTGCTAAAAGGAGAAACGTAAGACAATCTCCACGAGTAAGTCATTAAAGGTCCCCAAATAGCAGTCATCAATCTTTTGCCTACTGCATCCTCTGAGCTTGGAAGACTTCCCCCCTTGATAAGGCAGGTCCTTGCTAACAAACTACACACTCCAAATACTTTGCCCTTCAAAACCCATCTCGACATCACCTGGGCTAAGTGATCAATACTATTTTCTATTATTACTGATCTTCAATACCTAGTCGCACTAATCAGTCCTCCTACTACACAAAGTGCTCTGCCACACCTGTGACTAGGTCCATACTCTTCAAATACTTACAAACAAAAAAAGAAACCAATTAACAACCTTTTAACTGAGTTGGAACATTTCACTTGTACCTTTGTCAGGTTACTACCATGTGAATGTCTCACATTTTTCCTCCTATGTTCCTTCTCTGTCATGTATTGGGCAGTGCGCATCCCCGGGCCTCACTCACTAAGGGGCCTAGTTGGAAGGTACCTGCACCCGCACAACAGCAGTAACCAACAAAGGGACTGTATCGTCTGTCTGTGTCCAGTGCCTAAAATCGACCGGGGAGAAAGGCTGTGGTGTATTTACACAACCCTGACCAGCCTCGTATATTGCCTTGTTTTTCAATAGTTGTTGTTGCACTATCATCAGTTGGGTGTTACTGTGCTGAGGCATAGGTGTGGTCCTTACAACTAGGAATAATACAGAGTTGCAGAGATTCCAACTGCTTCCAGGTTTGTCCAACTCCAGCCATTGAGGGACAGAAACCTGGCGGGCTTTCATGATATCCCTCATTAATATTCACGAGGAAATATTTGCATACATTTAGAATCACTGTATGCAAATTTATCTCATGAATATAAATGAGGGTTATCATGAAAATCCGACATGGATCCGGCCCTCTGGGCCTGCAGTTGGACAACCCTCTGCTAGAGAATCACTACCCACTGCACTTTTCAATTAAAGCAGTATTTTATTCTTCCATTGATTACACCAGCACTTTTCTATCCTTATTCTGCAATAGGGCAGGCAAGGCCTTTCAGTCCTGGCTTATTAACTCGCACATAATTCACAAATTATTCCACAAAACAGATTGCCTAATCTTTGATTTCGAGCTGGGCTTTGCATCTCTCACTAAACGATGTCCAGCACCACAGTTAGCTCCTTTGCTCAATGAGGGGCAGGTCTTCGAGGTCTAGGCCACAGGCAATGAAAAGCATCAATTGACAACGATAGTGGATCCTTCAGTCTGGTAGATCACTGTACTGTGCGATCTACCTTTGAGCACTGACCAATGAAAACGAAATGCCCGGTATCCTCCCATCCTTTTATGACTGTCCTCTGGTATAATCGTCTGCATTTATCTCCCTGATTTATAAGAAAGCAATGGAAGTAGTGACAGGGAACTAATTTCACCAAATCCAAGATGACATCACCTTTGACCCTTCACTGACATCATTATAACAGACACTACTTGATCAGTGACGCTGATGAGCAGTCCCTTGCATGCTTTCTTTTTGAACTATTTCTTTTTTTTGGATACTGCAGCATGCTGACCAACAGTGACTGAATATCCCCTCCTGATACTGCAAGAGAGCGGTAATGACTCTTACTTTTAATAGATCAGTAGTCAGATTGTCTAAACCAAAGGATTCCCAAAGCAGCAGCTGAGGGGTGGAGATCCCTAACCAAACTGCAACCATGATAAGCATTGTTCCCATTCGGGTTTAATCTTGGATGACTTCTGTGCGCGTGCTGATGGCAGGGTTCCGCCTCTGATAGACTGTTCTTTCATCTCTGCCCACCTGAAAATAATCTGTCTTTCATATCCGCCGAGAAGCGCACTCGGCCAGGCTTCTGAAGTGCCTATAGATGTCTGCCCGTAATCATAATGAACCTTTTTTGTTGGATTTTTTGTTGGATTGCTTTTCCATGATTGTGTTTGCTGTCCATTTTTAATCCCTCTTTGGCTATGATGGGGTACTCGCACAACCTCCATTCGTTAGCTCTACATGTCTTAAAATGTTATTTCCCACTCTCTCTATGTCAATGAAACCTTTTCATCTCCCAGCCATCATCTCTTCTCCCCTATTCTTTCCCTCTTTGCTTTTGCCTATCTTCTCCAAGCCTAAACCCCCAACCCTATAACTCTCACCTGCCTGCATTGAGTATTCGGCCTCTATTCACCAGCATCAGAAGGTGATGAAAGGGGGGGGGGCGTGCGGATTCCCAGCAGTGGGGGAACCCACAGACGGGAATTTGCACCGGAGTTTCTGTTCCCTCAGTGGCGTCGTCTGGAACGTGTAAAGGTTGTTTCCATGGTTCTTCTCCTGGCTGCACCATTCTGCATCCTCACTAGAACCAGGGCGAAAATCAACGCAAACGTGTGCCACCTTCAATTCACACGAAATCTGTGCAGTTATTACATTCACACCACACACGTATATACCAGCTTTTATACAAGATGGCAGCATCTACTGTCAATAAAACGCAAAATGCACACATAGGGCACTGACTTTATAAACGTGGACTCGCAAACATCCAATTCAATTTCTGCCTTAAATCCATTCTTTCCTCTTCATCTGAAACAGGCAAAAACAGTTAACAGAACACCGTGTTGACTAATGTTGCATAATCCGGGGGCAGCACAGCGCATGCACTTAGTGGAAGGTGGCTTGCATGTTGACCCCGCAGCTGCTGTGCGTTCATGATGACGCCCTGAACTCGCCACTCCTTGCTCGGCAGCAGGAAGGAACTGCCCCTTCTGATAAATTAAACTTTAGCCAACACCCCTTTTAAAACAGTTTTCCGGAATGCCCGCGTTTTGCAACAGACAAAGGCTGCCCGATGTTCAATCCGAAAGTGCAGATACTTTGCAGTTTCTAATAAGAGAGCTGGGCCGGCAGCAAGCACTTTGGGATTTTTTGTGAAGCAAGAATGTAAAGAAATGCTTGTGATTTGATAGTAGGACAACACCAGGGGCCAGATTTTACAGAAACTTTGCACTGGTGCAAGTGCAAAGTTTGCACGTTATTAGTACTATTTTTAAAAACACTGGGACACATTAAAAAAAAAAAAACATTGCACCTCGACAAGTGCAGTTTGGCATCTTAAAATCACCAGGACCAAAATTGCCCTAGTGCTAAAAAGATACATTTCTGATGCATTTTCGCACGATGGCAAAGTTTGCCCTCGTGCTACCACAAGGACAAACTTTGCCTGGTGCAAAAATGTAGTGAAAATACATCTTTTTTGCACTAGGGCAATTTTTGCCCTGGTGCTTTTAATATGCCAAACTGCACATGTCGAGGTGCAATGGTTTTTTAAAGTGTCCCAGTGTTTTGAAAAATAGGGCACGCTTTGCCCTAGTGCTATACCGTGCAAACTTTGCAAAGTTTCTGTAATCCGACCACAAACAGTGATGCTTGCTCACTGCATGCATCACGTCGGCCTGTTCATGCGTCTAACGCGAGTCATTTTCTAATTACAACTGATTGCAAAAAGTGGCTGTGCTCTATTAATGTTACTTTTTCGAATCCACTGGGTTTTCTTGCATTTTGCAGGCAGAGTTGGGGAGTGGGGCAGACTTAACATGCCCACCTGCTCTTCCCGCTTCACCTGTCATTACCACCAGAAAGGCTCATGCTTCGGGCGAAGCAATGGATTTCTATGGAGACCGCCTGCTTTTAGCACCTTCTGAAAGCAGGCAGTTTCCACAGGAGTCCATTGGAAGTGCCTGGCACAACCATTGATTGATGAAGGCAGTTACAATTTTTCAAATAAGTAGTGAAAAAGTGAGAATTCACCTGCGTTTTCCACTTTACTTTACTAGTATGTGAATGAAAGTGTTTAAAATTGCATGAATGGGATGTGGACCCCCAACGCAGTTAAACTTTCACTTAAAAATACCCGCAAATGTTTTGGCCCCAGTATTTTTTCAGCAAAAATCACAAAAGTACAAAATAATAATATATTGGGCCTCATTCCGAGGCAGGCGCTGATGGAATGAAGGGGGGGCGAAAGGGGCCGGTACGGGACCGGCCCCCTTCATTCCGTCAGGGCCGATTACAAGCTTCCCATTGCGTGACCCGGATCGCACGCCTGGTAAAACCAGGTGCGCTTTTCGGGTCCCGCGAGGGGAAGAAGGAGGTAACAACGGGACACCTGTAATGTGCCCGTTGTTACCTCCCTCCTCATTCCCATTGATCCCTACGGGGGCACAAATGGGAATGGGGAATGGTTCCTGCAAGGAGGAATTACCGGTCCTCCAATGTTGGAATGACCCGGTTATTCCTCATTGCAGGAACCTGGTAAACGAGCCCGGTTTGGTGGCAGCCATGGAGCTAATAGCTAATAGCTCCATGGCTACCCCCAAACTCGTAATGAGGGCCATTGTTTGCACGTAGCCCTGCCCATTGCCCATTCTGCTGAGTACCAGGGGCTTTTGTTATTGAGTTCTTTACACACATAATTATGTGTTTGTTTATTGAAAACATGCTAACATTTCTAACTTGAGACCAGAAGCACCCATTGCATTGTGAATCACTCAAACGTTCATACTTACTAAGAAGACATGTCACAGCCATTGGAGTATTTACAATATGCAACAGCGAGCACAGTAGCTTCACACATTTAAGGTTATAAAATGACTCCATCTAACACACCGTGACTCAGTGGCTGACTTTAATTTCACCACTAATTGCATTCTGGGACGTGTTGTCTTGTGAGTTAAAACATGGTTGTAGACCCTCCTGATTGCGCAACACGCATAGAACTCGACATTTGAACCATGTTTATCCACATTAGTGGGGCTCCCAGACCTCTGTACATTTTGCAGCACTTAGGGTTATACCCTAAGTAACTAAGAGCAATCCATACGTGGACCTCTTGCTCACTGTGCTTTGGAGAGGCTCATCTTCACCTCACTGCGGAAGCCCAACAAGCCTGGGCTTTTTATGGGGCTCTTGCCTAACATTGCGGTGCTGGTCTGCCCAACTGGGTGGGACAAAGACTGATATGCAAATGGTTATTTCTGCTCTGTGAAGGGTGCAGTGAGCTAAAACGTACTTGAAGACCCTCTTGAGTGGAATAAAAAACAGGTCATTTGGGCCATGTTCGTTCTCAGTAGAGGGACTCCCACACCTCTTTACATTTCACTTCAACTGAGTTGGGTGCTCCTGGGACTGTTGTAAGGAGATGAATCAGAAAAGGGCAGGGCAAGAGCATGGATCAACACATATGCTAAGTAGTTGGGGGTAGAGCAGGTAAACGGCCAAGTGAGTGGCGTGTTTCTTATTTATAGTTGGATATTTATAACACGCTTAATACACAGAGGTTTCTAAGCACGGACCAGGCGATCAGGGGATCGAAACTGTGTTGCTGTACGTTGTCTTGTTCCAAGGCAAACGCGTTGCACGTGAGCTATCCTCCAAGCCTCATGTTGCTCTCTTTACTTTGGATGTACCAGCTATGAGGGTTTTCCTTCGGCATATTTTTGAAATTCCAGTAAAATCTGAGAGGGGGTAGTCATTTATATTTGTCTTTATTTGTTCCCCTTATATGAAATGTCATATTAATGTACAACAGTTCCACACTCTTCCAATAATATATGTTTTGTGATGAATCCCAGGATATCGTCCCTGCTTCCCTAGACGGAGCCCCTTTCCATGAGGCCAGGGATGTGAGGCCAGTACCCAATAGCCCCCCTGGGGCTGGTACTCAGTGGGTGGATCTCACAGGAAGGGACCCTCCCTGTGCTACTCAGTAACGACTGTTCCCTGGAGAGAGCAGTACACTCAAAATACATCCACTCCTCCCTCACTCTCATACCCTACACCAAACCCTATAGTCTCTCATACCAACATTTAGTCCTGTAAGGTAGAAGATTTAGCCACCACAGACAGTACTGGGACTAGGAAAAGTAGGGACTACCTATGTGAAGCAGGTATAAAAGCTGGGAGGAAGAAGATCACATGAAACCCACTTAGAAGTAAAACCACTAATACTGACATGAGGAGGAGGCACGGAGCAATGCAGAATACTCTGCAGGACCAGCTTCAGCAGTCCAGACAATGGGAAAGCAACCAACAGGTACAGAGAATAAAAAGGAAAGAAGGACATGGTAAGCAGTCAGTCCCTCCGTGGTGGAACGGCAAGTCAGGAGGATGTTTGGCTTCGAGTAGGGTAGAGAACGCTGGCCAGGACACAAGAGTGGCAGCTGAGACGTCTCTGATCGGTCCGCAGTCTGCAGACAGACAAGAGAACTGGAGTAGCGAGGTGAAAGCAAGTCACCTGACCACTTGGGCCTGGAAAAAGTCTCCAGATGTTCAGTCTCCTTCGCTGTGGAACTGCCACAGCCTGTGCAGACCCTGTGAGGGAAGACGATCGCAGGGGAGTGAACGAGACAGCAGAGGCATCCCGTGCTCATACCAGAAACCCAACGAGAAGTCAGAAACTACAAGGTACATTGGGGAGAGAACAGGAAGCCAGAGAGACGGGGTCTGGGACCCACATGAGATCCGGGGATGCCCGAGAAGCCAGAGAAACAGGGTTTGGGACACATATAAGAACCGGGACGACGTGGGAAGCCAGAGCAATAGGGCTGGGGACCCATATGAGTACCGGGGATACCTGGAAAGCCAGTGAAACAGGGTTGAGGACCCATATAAAAGCCAGAGAGGTCTGGGAAGCCGACAAAGAAGGGTTTGGAACCCACTATTTAGAGAGGAGGATGCCACTGACCTTCTCCTTAATCACAGTGTCTGGCAGGTTAGTGAACCAGAACTGTTACACTAAGAAGGCCAAGGAAAGAGCCATACCCCTTGGCATTGTGAATTGTAAAAGCCTAAGTAGGCCAAGCAAAAAGCCATACCCTTTGGCATTGGGAACTGTAAAAGCCTTAGAAGGCCAAGTGTAACGCTTACCTCTGGGCCCTGCAGGAGTACCTGGTCTGGTCTGTCTGCGATTCTGGTCCGGTCTGTCAGCGATCTCCAGCCCCTGTTGCTGACCAAAACATTCCCTCCACCCTGCTCACTGCAGGTTTAGTCACCCAGTGGTCAGGGAGGCGGGAGTGGCCTGGATGAATATAGTTCTGGGGCACCCTTATATGGCCAAGTCCCTTGGGAATTTTCCAAGTGTGTTTAATGTCTATCCCAGTTGTTTCACTGGTCCACAGCGGTATTAATGTCTTTCCCAGTTCCTTCACTGGGTTTTAGTGGACCAGACCTGCTGCAGCGCACCAGTCTGCCTTGGAATTGCCTTTAAGTATTGGCAAGAAGTCTTGGTTAGGTAGGCACTGGAGTGTTGAATGTTTATTGAGAGCGGAATAACCGCATGCTTCTTTGTTCTATTTGGAAGGCTTAACCCCCTTTTGCCTTCTTGTTCTTCACTCAGGACTCAATGTGCCCGTGGAGGAGACTTGCTGCGGAATGCTGGTGGTCGCGGACCCGCTACGTGGAGGATCAAGTTACTGCCGTGAGTAGCGTGATGATGGTGGGAGGGGTATGGTGGAGTGAACAGTTCGTAGTTTACCCCCCTCTGTGTTTCTTTGTAATTGCAGGAGTCTCGGGTGTACCTGAATGCAGACGAGCGGCGAGCAATGCTGTTAAGTACCTGTTAAGGAAGCCGCGGTAAGTACCAGGTAAGCAGCTGAGTTCTTACAGCCTTGACATGTAGTGAAGTGCTGGATTCTTATGAGTCTTGACACGTAGTGAAGCGCAGGTTCTTAGGAATCTTGACACGTAGTAAAGCGCTGGTTCTTAGGAATCTTGACACATAGTGAAGCGCCGGATCAGAGCAGGCAAGCGTCACGCTGGATCCTCAGCCGGAGAAAATGCTAAGCACTGGGTGTGGCCCAGGGCGGGGTTTATATAGCCCTGGACCCACCCAGCACCACTAGACCACCATGGATGCTTGTACTGTGGCCCTCTAGGGGCCATATTGGACCCTGCTGAATAATCCAACCAGGGGGCCATTTTGGATGGGGCAACATGCCTAAAGTCCAGGCAGGAGCCTGTTCCTGCACCATGCAGCCAGTCTCCCAGACCATGCACCCCCAATGCTACCCACTGAGGGCTTGGGGTTCCTTGGGGTCATGACACCAAGGGAAGAGCCATACCCTGTGGAATTGCGAATTTTGAAAATCTGAGAAAGGTTAGGGGAAGAGGCACACACCCTGACATTGTGATTTATTCAAGGCAAAGAGAAGCCAGGTAAAGGAAATTGATCCCTCTGGTGCCTGTGAAGACTGTGATACAAAATAAGGAGAAGGGAGGCATTCTATTGGTGACAAGGATTCAAGTTGTAATTTTTGCTTTGTTTGTAAAAAGAAACTTTCTATTTGTTAACCTGGAACTGTATGTGCTACAAAAGAACTATAAGCTGGAGAAAGGAGTCTCGCCCTCAAGAACAAGTCCTGAGAGACTGATGGCATGGTATTATGCTATGCAGAAGACGTGTTAAGAAGACCCAGTAGACCCTTTGGCTGTTTAGTTGGAAGTCTAATGGACGGTAATAGGTTTGACACAGGACGATGGACTTTTAATTTCGTACACATCATTAGTTTAAGTTGAGGCCGGCAACCCCCTCTTAGGAATAGGGCAATATAGGCTTTTTTCTTTGCTTTCTTTGAAAATAAACGTGTATAGCCTAAATTATGTCTCTCCTGTGTCAGTCTCCTATCTCCTGACCTTTTATATTTTTGAAAATATGCCCCTTGTGTTCTATATTGTAGATAATGATAATCACCACACAGAGTAATTGTGTTTATGTGAACAATAAATGTGAGTCAGCCTGAATGGTTAAGGGTGCAAATTAACATCAATAGGATGCACAGCTAATAGAACCACACTTTGTTCTTCTGATACCTATGATTGTACTTGAACTTTTAAGAGGAATTGATACATAATATAATTACTATGTTATTCTCCTCTTGTAAAGCACACATCCCTACATCTGACTTTTGAAGCAGAGAAGTTCTCCCTCCATTCCCTTCATACCAACACAGGAGTTAAATATCAGAATTTAAAAAGGTATTTGGCCTTATTTTGCTGCTTGCTGTGTTAAACTGTATTCGTATAACACCGTCTTATTGTGAAAATTTGCCTAAGCCCATTTGCGTTGTACAGAAAACCCCGTTTGAAATGCTCCGATTCAAATG
Organism: Ambystoma mexicanum; assembly: GCF_040938575.1. NCBI lineage: Eukaryota > Metazoa > Chordata > Amphibia > Caudata > Ambystomatidae > Ambystoma > Ambystoma mexicanum. The sequence goes on along the minus strand of NC_090927.1, from coordinate 215,590,242 downwards.
GACTTCACCGCCATTTTTAGAACCATCCGCCATTTTGATTTTAACTCTTGCTTTGTGTCCTAAAATGGTGGACTGTGTTTTCAACTACTGCCGAGCCGAATGACCTTTGAGCTACATCAACATCTAGACGGCCGAGAGCAGAATGTTTGTTCTGTGCAAAGAAACCTTGCGACTCGTATGAACTGCAATCTAGGCGTTGTATACGCTTACAAGCCTCATCCTCATAAAAACAATGAAACAATGTAGAACAAAGTCAGACCGTGTGTTTTTGCTGAACTGCATTGTGTTAATTCTTGAAACAAGGCTTACTGTGGATTGGAGAATCAATGTTACCCTTGAATTTTCATGGACAAGCAAACTTGTTAAATATGTTAAACAATATTGTCATATTTGTTATGTGAACTGGGCACAAACCCTAGTATGTAACTTATTAGTTTGGAGAGGGGCTGGACAAGGATTGGACTAGTGTATAAAAGAGTCTAGATTAAGATGTCCAGCACTCTCACCCCTGACTATGTCTGCTGGTACACACTCCAAGGTGTTGGGAGCCAGATAGCTATCTGTTCTGCTTTGAAATCTGTACAGCAATAAAGATACTTGTATCTTTCGACCCGTGATTGGCGTACTTCATTTTGTAAGCCTTGATATTTCTTTGGTCTTTCAGCTGTTTCAGCTGGAATTATCTTTATTCCTGGACCTGTATGAATGGTTGTAAAATGTAGTGGAACTATTAACAGTGACAATTAAATATGAGCATTTTGTAAGTCAAATGTGCGTGAATAAGACAAATATCTTAAACACACATAGAATCAAACAATGTTTTGACTATTGTTTAGGATTCATAACTGTTGGAAACTAATGATGACATTGGGTCTTTTAGCCTTAAAGGAATGGTGCGGTCCAAATTTTTTATTGTTCCTACGGGACGGCCATGTGTTTTTAAGCCTAAGTCGCTCGATTTTAGAAAAATTTCCTATGGACCTTACCCGAGTTTTCGTCCATTGAACGCACGCGAAAACAGGCACCAGGGCGCTGCCATTTTGTGATAATCCTATCACTTGCCCCATCGCCCTGGCTGACCTGCTTTTGCGGCACTAAATCATATCCCCCGCCCCTGAACCTGACATTATCAAAACATTCATATTCCCCGCCTCTCTCCGTGACGTTACTGTGCTGCGTAGGCAAACGCTCCCAGTCGTCTTCTACGCGACTTCACACAGAACCCCGAAACCAACACAGATCAACTCACAACACAGCGCGCCACAATTCGGAATATGAAACTGTACTTTAAAATCAAACAGCAATACGGTTCATTTGGTAAAGTACATTTATTTGACATTAAATTTTTAGAGAATATTGGCAATTGGCATATTAAATCGGAATGGACTTTATTTTCTTTTCTCTCGATCCGCAAATCCGGAAAAGTTTATCGTGATTCACACGCTGTTCCTTTATGGTACACAGGGTGTTGGTTTTCGTTAAAAGAAGCACTTTGGACGCATGGTGAACCGCATGGCTGTTCCATCAACTAGGCACTAGGCCACCGTAAAGGTCGATATGTTGCTTCTAGCCGCTAGTACCGCGTAAGGGCATATGGCCCCTTGGCGATCGTCCCATAAGATAGTCAATGTAGTGCAGTTGTTTACAAGAAGCTGCAGCTGGCGGTTGAAAAATCTGTCTGCTGGGGTCTGGAATAGGTGGCAGTGGCAGTACGGTAGGATGTACCTGTTTAGAAAACATAAAAATTGAAATTAGTCTCACCAGCCGATCTTTATTACTATTATTCATTTTATTCATTACGGGCAACCTGAAACTATTTCCTTGCGACGATAGTGTAATGGAGTATGTTCGGCTCTAAAAGCAATGCGAAAACTAACGAAATAAATCGAGGGAAACACACAAACTAATGATTTTTTTTACCGTTGAACCACTGAGAAACGACTGTTTGTCTACATGCGTGTCGAATGGGCACATACATGCCCATGTGCCCAGTAGAAAGACGGTCCCACAAATGTTGAACTTGCTCTTCATTCATTCATTCATTCATTCATTCATTCATTCATTCATCCATCCATTCATTCATTCATTCCGGTATAAAAGCATCTAAAGAGTTACTTACATTATATTTGCCATTTCCATTGTATCTCTGCGTAATGCAGTCCGTAAATCCCATTGTGTTCGTGCCAACGATTTTTCATATACTGAACTAACATGAAACTCGGTCTAGTTTCAGAATTTTCAGCATTATAGTCTCTTACGTTATTGCCCCCCTCCTTCAAATGAAGACCTTTCGGCATGGTCCCTGTCTCTCAAGGTAAAAAACAACAGAACCTTATACTGCCAGTGCGATTCGCGGGCATCTTCAGCCCGTGAGCAAAAAATCAAAGCCGCTGACCTTCACTCTGCATGAGCATACATTCTTAATTTGCAACATCCCGTCTAAAGCCATCTGTGAGAAGTAGAATTTTCGACTCCATGTTTGTACTAGGCCTCAATGTGCAAATGCGAACTGACTTCTCTCCCATCTGCTATGCCTCTCTTGGAGCGTTCTAAGGCCCCCAATTTCGTCCTCGTTGTCCGCGAGCTTTGCAGCCCTAGAGAATAATAACTATGGAGACATTGACTTTTTGGGGGAAGGTCAGGGAAAGTATAAAGTACCTGAGGAGTTGAGTTGAAAGTGAGATTTATTGTTTATTTGTTTTATTATTTGCAATACGCAAGTCTCCCCTCGGTTAACAGTGCGCAGCATTTACATGAGATTGCGAAACTTAGTTACAGCAACAAAAATATATACATACACATATTCACAAGGCCAGGATGGTGAATGGAGGGTTTAGGGTTAGCATACTTTGTATGCACACTGTACAATAACATTATTTTCAAAAAGACAATCAGATTACAATGATTTATTTAAACCGGGATTTGAACTTCTCAACGAGCTCTGCTTTGGGTGGACATGGCACAGTGGCAATGTTTGGTGGCAATGCATCAGTGCTCTGCACAGAAACGCTCAAAATTCCATATCTGTGCTTCTCTAGTACACTAACAATAAGGCCTTTAACAAAGTGGAACTCTATTTCCTCATATACTGGTTTTACCCCCCATTTCTTAGTTCTTTTTCCAAAGGTCGTAGTGTAGCGAGGCATCCCTACATTTCCCATAGTCCTAGACTGTTCACAGCCCACATTCTCGTTATGGGCCAAGACCGCTAGTAGAGTCCTATGTTTCATGCCCTGTAAGCTGAAATGCAATCGCTTTGGCCTGTACTTTAGGCACATATTGTGGAACACCTCCAATTCTCCTGTGTGACAGAATTCTGTCAGTCCCCTCAAATCTCTTGATAGAGTTTTATCGAAAACAATCTTCTCAATGGCTTTGTGTGTAGGTGAAGATGCAATCAACCACTTCTTCTTCCGTGCCTCCTCTGTGGACAAAGGGCCCTGTTCACATTGGTGGAAATGTTGGTTTTCTGTCCAGCGGTGAACGTTGGTACAGTGGTGCATCAGTGACTGCCATTTTTCAAGTAGGATTTCCACTGACCCTTCACAAGCTTTGGAGCCCCACCAAAGATGGTTGCTGATAGACTGGGACCACTGTGAAATACTTTCAAAACCTTTTTTTTTCCCTACAGCCAAGATTTTCTTATTGATTGATTTAGCAAGATGCCATACGTCAAATTGATGTTTAATATGTGGGAACTGCTCTCTCATTGTCTTGGCAATTGAAACGTGTCTGTCTGTGGCTATGAGGTTGATGTGCATTCCCCTTGATTGTAGATATTGCAATGATTTTATAAATCCTTTATTCTCCATGGCCACTGAGGATTTACATTGGGACACCTGCACGACCACCAAACTCACCATTTTCTTACTATCCATGTCCTGAAAGTGGTAGGTGCAGTACTTGGCAGAAAATCCAGGGCTGTCGCACTGTCTATCGCCGGCTAGCCTGCATCGTTTCCCTTCGAATGTACTTGCAAGAGACAATTGTTCAATTTTCCAAGCATCACTAATGGCCGGAAACAGATAATCATGTTGGTATTTGTAGTACTGCGTTTTAGAAATGAAATGGAGTCCCACAAACTGAAAGTCCCTAACTTTCTAAAACTGGATCCACTAAAAAGTGAGGCAGCTGCACACAGTAGATTGCCTGCTGGCAGCTTCCCCAGCATCGGTTGTGCAGACCATGAGAACGCATGATTCAATCTACAGGCGGCATGTATTTTGACGTTACTGCCTTGTTTTTGACGAGTCACATGAATCAATGGCTCCCCACACACTTCCCCTTCAACTGAATGCCCACATTTCAGCATACTTATAATATCCATCAAACAACTGTTGAATACTATGTATTTGCCCTCTTTCATTAGACTGTCATTCGGCGTAAAAGTTGTTTCGGACTGTGCCGTTGAGGACATATCAACAAATTTGAAAGAAATATCGCTGATATCAAGTTCTGAGGCGTCGTTGGGTGCTGCTGCTGGTTCATTCTCTGTCATTTCAACATCTGTTACTTCAGCATTGATGGGAGAACACAACAATGTTGACAGCTTTTTGGGTGGCATTTTTTTGGCGGGTGCAGATTGTGTGAATTGATCTGCGACTACTTCAGAGCTATCTTCAATACATTCAGTATCATCTTCTTTTGGTGGTGCGGTCGAACTGTAGCAATGGTCCAATAAAACTTTACTGGATTCTCCAGACACATTCAATTCATGTTCTGGCAATTGGACATGAGCATCTCGAGTCTCAACACGCCGCGTCTGAATTAATAGTTCCTCCATAGTGCAAATGGTCTGGCAAGCAACATCTCTCATTTGCTTCGCTGTCTGTGTATGTATAGTTCGTACACCCACGGGTAACTAGAGGACAGATTGGAAAAGGGATGTTCATTTTAAACACAATATAAAGTATAGTACAATTGACAGGAAAAAAACATAATATAGTCCGCAACACAAAACAATTCCTAAAATTATGAACTGTTTGTAACTAACCTTATTTTTGTTTCTTTTCTTTGCAACTTTCTTGACTCGAACTTCAACATCTGCACGCTGTTGCTCCAATTAATTTCCGCATGTCTTCCCTTCCTCTTGCACTGCAACGACTATATTTTCTGGATCCGCTTAGACAGCACGGAATGACGCTCCATCGACTCCCTGAAACATAGTACTTTCATTACTATGTATCACAATATTGAAAACATAAAACACACATGAGGACGAACACACAGGTACATCTCAATAGCTAAACACGAATTAAACATTCTGTAGAACAATCAAACAACAAGTATTCGAGCTCTGATGATCTAGTTCAATGGAACTGTCAGTATTCATACCTCTGGCTCTGCATGGACTGCCATGAATGGTTGTATTGGAGAGGAGGCATCAGCAACTCCCTGAAACACAGTACTTGCATTAGTATGGTTTTCAATATTGTAAACATAACACACACTTGGGGTCGACGGCACAGGTACATATAAAGAGATAACCACAAATAATGCATTGTCTAAAAGAATCAAGGAATATCTAAATATGATCAGATTTCATCGACTTATTTCCCTGATTTATTTCCATCTGCATCATCTAAATGGGATGTTGTTGTTGTAGTGGAAGCTCTGTCATCTCCCTGAAACACAGTACTTGCGTTAATAGGGAAGAAAGTATAGCAAATGGAATCACGTTATATAATGATGCTCGATGGAGTTGCCAGTATCCATACCTCGTGCTGCCGAAGAATATGTAGGGATGTTTTAAATGTAGTTGCACTTCCGAAAGCTGTTGCACCGATTCGTATACGCAAGGTCCCGCTTCCACTTCCCCTGGAATTACTTGAATGTCAGGCTCCGCATCAAGTGCAGGGGTTGACGCTCCATCAAGTGCCTGAAAGATAGTACTTGCATTAGTAAGGATTACAATATTGAAAACATAACACACACTTGGGGTCGACCGCACAGGTACATATCAATGGCTAACCACAAATGAAACATTGTGTAGAACAATCAAACGACAAGTATTCCAGCTCTGATGATCTAGTTCGATGGAGCAGTCAGTATCCATACCTCGTGCTGCTGAAGAACATCTAGGGATGTTGTCAATGTGGTGGACGCTTCAGCATCTCCCTGAAAGACAGTACTTGCATTACTATGGATAACACTAATCATAACTGAAAAAAAACACCAGTGGACGATAACTAAGGTGTATATCAATTGGAAAGCACTAACCAAACATTCGGTAAAATAATTACACGATACAATAAAAATATTACTTGACATGCATAAAACAAGTCTGTAGCGGAATAGCCAAGTAAGATTACCTGATACGCGCTAGAAGTGGTTGATAACTGCGAGCACGTCACGGATGTAGCATGTTCTTGCTTCAGATTCAAGGGATAGTCAAGCAGTTGTAAAGGTAAATTATTGATTGATAATGAAATGCCAATATTAAAAATTGCCATGTAAGGAGACAGAATACTTGACAGTAATGCTATTGAAAATTCGCAATATAGCACAGTTCCCTGTGCCCATATATAGATTTTGTTTGTGGGTTATGAAATCGAAAAAGAATATATTGATAAATGTCATTATTCAAAAAGCTATACACTCATATCAATGTTGAAAGTATTACAAGGGACACAACACCAAAAATATCAATGAATCTATTCGGCTACCTACACACTACCCCAAGGCCTAGAGCTAAATCCGGACACTTGACTCACCAGTGTCGGATTGTGGATGAATAGAGTGGGAATAGCGTTCGCGAGCAATTTTCGTGTCGTTCGCCGTTTATTCTTCTTTGTTACCCAAGATGTTGTGTACATGTTCGAGGAAAAGTGCCGGCTGCAGATGCGGTATCGATCACCCCTCTTGTCCTCTAAGACTTGTTGGACTCTACTTTTCAGCTCATCCAGTGGATATCCGCAATGTCAGACGCATTCTCTTATTCAATCAACAGTTTTCGGGAATACATGCATTGTAGTGCTTTCAGATTTAGCATGGGTCTTCGAAGGGCAACCGCTAATCGAACAGGCAGGCATTGTTGAAAATTCGGAAAAGTAAATATTGACATTATTATACAATCTTGATGAATAAAAATGTGATACAAAAGTAAATGAACCATACAATGTTCAATGCAAGGTTTGTTTTGGTCGCAGGAACTATACCAGTTCATCATGTGCGGCTTAGTATTTGCATAAATTGCAGAAATTTATAAATGATGTGACTAAACTCTCAACATGTGACTCGTTCCTTGGATGTTCTGTCTTGCACGAGAAAGAAACATGCTTACAATATATAGACTGGACCCCCGAAGGATGCAATTCGATGACAATTGACACAGATGAAAATAAATAGATCTATTGATAGCATAACAATGGAAACTCAAGTCAATATCAATGAGACCAATGAACATAGCACTATTGAGTACTCTACTCGCAAATAGATAGAAATTTAAAAATCAACGAAATATGACTAGGATACATGGCCTTACCTTGACCAACAAACAGTTGGATTCAGCAAGCAGAGCAGTATGTTGCAGAAGAACAGGTAGATGGCCACAGGTAGCACACTGACGAATTTGCTTGAAGCGGTCACAGAAGTTCACGGATAGCACGACGACAAGCAGATTAGCATAGATCTCAGTGGTTCTCAGGTAGCACGTTCAGGAGTTGACTTGCAAAGCACAAAGATGTTCTCATGAGACATATCAAGTGGTTTATAAAGTATTACAAACAGGGTGCGTTTGTGAATGAATGACGTGTGTATGTTGTGGTATTATGTGGTTTGCCGTCGGCCGGCCAGCGTGAGGGGGGGTCCTGGCCGGACACACGGGGTCTGAGGAGGCCATGTGAGCTATGGGCCCTTGGCGTGGGATACCTTTTGAAGTGTACATGCTGTTTGGCACCTTGGCCGTTCGCGCCCCTGACAGCCCCCCATGGCAGCGTGCATCCACTTGTGCGAACCGCCTTTGATAGAGGGGGGTAGGATGGATGGGCCTGGGGCGTGCAGATAAGGCACAGGAAGACTGCTGAATGGAGACACACTTATGTGGATTGCAGGGGAGCGGCCTGCTTCAAGGGGGAGCCCTGCCTGAAGACACGGAGTCTGAGGAGGCCATGTGAGCGATAGGCCCTTGGCGTGGGATACCTTTTGAAGTGTACATGCTGTTTGGCACCTTGGCCGTTCATGGCAGCGCGCATCCACTGGACTTGTTGTTATGAACTTTTGTTTTTGTTAAACTAACCACTTTTTTATACTTTATATAGTTATACTTCCCTTTGATAGGAGAGGGAGGTGGATGGATGGATGGGCCGGTGGGCGTGCAGACAAGGCACAGGAAGACTGCTGAATGGAGACACACTTGATTCATTTAAAAAATCGAAACAACCGTTTTTAAAATATATGTGGCGTTTTATTTTGTTTCTTTTTTGATGGCACAAAAATACAAAACTTTACAAATTGTACAGGTCAGGTTGCAGCACAGCGAGGGAAAATCCCCTGTACTGACCGCTGTCACTCGGGAAAGTTTCTCTTATGGCACGAACGGCACAGGCGGGTATTACTCTTCGAACGCGGTGTCCAAGCCTCCCGTGAAGCCACCATCTAAAGGAATGATATGCCACCAGCCAGTACCACCTGTGAAAAATAATGATACAAACTG